>NC_090934.1:51519867-52159153 GCF_040938575.1 Ambystoma mexicanum | reverse complement strand
GACTTGGTGATCTGATCTTCACTCTTTCCTCCCCTGGTTGATTCTAGATCCCTTGTTGTTACATTGCCTGCCCTTCCACCTCCCTTGTTGTTAGTTCCCCACACTTTTGTCTCTCTGCTTCCCTCACCATGTTCTTCCCCCTGTGATTGTAAAGCGCTGTTTCCTGAAGCTAGGGCCAAGGTCAATAAATACACTTATAATAATAATGATTGTAACACTCCCTGGTGCTGTCCCATATCAATGGGGGCAACGCACTGCTGGTGGAGATACCCAAGGGGCCTTGCGTCCACTTCAATCAGCTTTCCGTTCAGCTGTCTAGTTGGTATTTGGTAACCGAGCTAACTATCCACCAAACTAAAACTCCCAGCTAATTTAGGTCTGCAAGCAGATGCCAATGGCAAGTTCCATTCATCCGCATGGTAATAGAAACCCAAACTCACCTGTAGGCTCTCCCTCCTGCCCCGCCACCCCCCTTCTGTAACCTTGAGGCAAGCCTTCTCACTCTTGACTGTATGATGCATGCTGTTAGGGGGGGTTTTCAAAGCCACTACTTGTGGTAGGCCTTAGAAGAGGCAACCTGGGTCAGTAAGGTTATTCACAACCCAGGTTGAGAAAAGCCACTCTCTTAAGTAGCGTTGACCAAGCCGCAAGGCTGAAAGCAGGAGGAAAGGGGCACTGTTCTGTAGTACTGCTGTCACTTACCGGAAATGTTCAGGAAAACAGGTAAGTTACAAAGTAACCCTTTTTATTACAATGCTACACTAAGGCACACTTTACATATTCCAAGGTAGGAAAAATATTCAGTACATATATACAACTTGCAGGTAATCCAATAAGGGGCGCACACTACAATAGAATCACAAGCAGCTATTCCAAGAATACATGCATTCCCTAAAGTAGTTAGAACAGATGTTAAGAACACATCAGTACATAGGCCTTAAAAATTATAATGCACCCAGCACTATATAGGACAACTTCAGAAGTCGTGCCCCAGCCACCATGCCAGTGGGAACGGCGGTTCCCTCTAGAGCACCAGTGTCCGTGGCGGCTCCTCCTATAGAGCCAGCGGGAGCCTCGATGGGTTTACAATGGCTCTTAAAATGGGTCTTCCATGCTCTGCCCGGGACTCATCCCTAATCTAGATTCTATGCCCAACACGGTAGAGTCGCGAGAGCTTTCAGCTTCAATCAATGCGACGGGTAATGTCGCAGCACCTGACCTGAGAATTGTAGAAAGCAACTGCCGCCTCCGCCTGCCAAGTCCCTTGCGCTCACCAGCAAAGGCCAACGTCTTGGTGGCATTCCAGCTGGCCGGCCATCAATGGCCTATTCTGTGGCATGAGTGCCAGATGGTCCCCACTAGGACCGGCACCAAAAAGCTGCATTGCCAACAAAATCCTTCAGCTGGGTAGGTGTGAGAGGACAGATCAGAAGCATTGTGGGAACACGGCCAGTGGTAGTCCCGCCTCCTTTTCTAGTCTCAGAACAAAGCCACCACTCTATCGCTGTATGGCTTTAGTCCCCAGGCGGGATACAAAAGTCAGAGCGATGGGATGACAGCCAAGGACCAAGACAAAATAACACAAAGATGGTTGCCTTCCGCCCAGGGCTACTCACCGTGGCAGAACTGCTGCCCCGCACCACCCTCTCTATCTGAATAGGGCTGGGGCAACGTAGGCCTATGTTTAGATCTGTTTATTTGCTGCTGCACATATGTAACCACATTAAAAAGTATAATGTCATTGAGTCTTTAACCATCTTGTTTACAATACAGCATGTCCCACTCTTACATTTAAACAGTTGACATACTAACCTACTAAACGCCTGCTTGCCGTCCCACCACCTCAGTTGCCTGTAGTTACCTACCCCACTAAAGAGCTTCCTGGGATTACGTTCCTTGGTTAATCACCCTTTACCTTGTGTAGTCACCCTCCTCCTCCTTTCTATAGATCTGGCCTCTTCATATCCCAGGGCCCTCTTATCTCCTAGATGCTTGATCTCTCAAGGGGGCATATCGTCGAAAGGAGGGAACATCATCTGCACCAAAACACTCCAGGCCGTAACATGGACACTCCCCTCTTGTATACCTCAGATCATAGCCTTTGTCATATAACCGACTCTGCTGTTGACCATCATTGAAGGTCATACATACCGCCATCCCTCAAATCTAAGGCCCTCCGGGGCTTTCCAAGCCATTGCTATCCTATGCTTTGCCAACATACAGGTCAAATCTATGATTATAGCGACTATGGTACTAGACCTGATGACATTTCATATAGTGCTAGGGGAGGGGGGCAAGTAAGGGGAAGGGGAGAAGACAGGCACGGTTGCCATCATACTAGATCTAGGGACACTTCTGATAGAGTAAGTGCATAGAAGAAGGTAAGGGGAGGAGGGGAGGAGATAGGAAAAGGGAGAAAGGGAGAGGAGGCAAGAACAGAGGTAAGCAGTCAAAAAGAGTGAAGAAGCAAGAGGGGAGAGGGAATACAATTGTAGAAGTCAGTAGTAACACATAATGTTGCAAGGCAGGATATAAGATGAAGATGGGAACAGAATGATTCAGGGCCACCATGAGTACAAGATGCAAAGGAAGTCCAGCATGAGAGTTGAGAAAGGGTGTCACACCGTGAATCAATGAAGTCCATAAAAGTCAAATCCAGCATTGGCCACAAGACGGTGATGGTGAAACCAGAATGTATCAGGACAGACTCCTGCAGGAGTAGGCTTATTACCTGAAGGTCCGCCTCAGGACGTCTGTAAACCGCAGCGTGGGGTATGTCAGGGGAGTAAGGCTCCCAAGGCTGAGTAATTTCAGGGTCATCCTCCACTGTCTAGTTGTAGTATGTGTGTGCAGTCTGGACATTTCTTTACATTTACCCACAACCCTTATGTCAATACATATGGTTTCACTTTCTCCGGCAGTAGTGTGGTGTTCTGCGTGGTCTCATCTGACAGCCACCAAGACACAAATTGCAATTGTCCCGCTAGGCAGTACAACTCAAAATGTGGAAGCTTCACACAAACGTGCGTAGTGTAATCCCTACACATT
Source organism: Ambystoma mexicanum (assembly GCF_040938575.1). Lineage (NCBI taxonomy): Eukaryota > Metazoa > Chordata > Amphibia > Caudata > Ambystomatidae > Ambystoma > Ambystoma mexicanum. Next base: position 52,156,105 of record NC_090934.1, on the reverse strand, counting down.
GAATCCAACGCGATTATACGTTTTCCTGACCCTCAAATAAAGCCACTCAGCGTGGCGTTCAGTTTCCTGAAGAAGACTCTGGGGATCTCAAAGGGAACATTGATGTAATTATATAATAAGTGGGGCAGTAAACTCATCCCATCACCAACAAAGAATGCTTTTTCTAAAATCCGATTGACTTCTCAACACCTCCAACTACCCTCACTGTATTTGATGTGTGGGATAAGCAAGCCCCTTGGCAAATATTCACTCCTAGGTATCTAAATGTCTTTTCTGCCTATTTCAGTCCAGGATCCGGTAGGCCCGCCTCACCCTCGCCCACCAGCCCTGCCAGAGGAAAGTGGCACGGTTTAACATAATCCGAGAGAGTGTTGTGAAATTGTCAAGAACCTCGAATATTTCTGGTAGGTTATTGCTCATGTTTTGAACATAGAGCAGCATAGAATCTGCATACAATGCGATCATATGATATGTTCTGCCAACCCTCAACCCCATCTCTCTGAATTCTGTCTCAGGAACTCCGCCCCATCTCTCTGAATTCTATTCTCAGGAACTCCACCAGTGGCTCTAATGCCAGAATAAAGAGCATAGGGGATAACAGGCATCCTTATTTCATTCCTTTTTGTAGGTCCCACTTATTCAATATGAGTTTCCCCGTCTTAACCCTGGCCATGGGTTAGATCAGTTTTACCCACCGTAGGAACCCTTCCCGACTCCAAATCGCTCCTAGGTGGTATATAACCATTCCCATATTACTGAATCGAAAGCCTTGTTGGCATCGTGGAAGAGCATTGCACAGTGGTCACCCCGGGAGTTTTTGTCCCGTCTATGACTGAGTGCAATCGTCTGAGGTTCCATGATGTGTTCCTGCCTGGGACATAACCCGTCTAATCTTGATATATCAACGTGCCTATCACTTTCTTCAACCGCGCTGCTAGGAGGGACGTCAGTATCTTACAGTCCTGATTGACCATGGATTTTGGTTTATAGGATCCTGCGGTGTTAGGAACAGCGCAAAAGAGGTGGCTAGGTGGCAGGGGTGGTATGCTGCAAAAGAGACCCCACTGTATATTGTCATAGGTGGCTTCACAAATTTCCCTAACTGCAAAGCATGTTTCAAAGGTCCTTTTCTCAATACAGAAGTAGGGTTTTCTCAGAATGTTCACGGAAGGATTCAACTAAGGGGAATCCCACCCTCGATCGACCCCCCGTGGATCTTTAAGACTAATGTCAGCTAACCCCTACTGTCTGGTCTAAACGACGTGTCCTCCTCTGACTCAATCCCTGAGGCACCTCTTGGGGGCTCCCTAATTCTACAAATCTCTTCAAGGTTATTTTTCAAAGGGATGTTGGATGGAACCAGCCACACCCTCCTATTTCGCACTTACTCCCTTCCATTCCCCCCCCCAGCTCTTATTACTCATGACTCTCCCTCCTAATCTAGTCTTTCACCACCGCTCTTCTTCTCTTCCCTCCAATCTGTTGTTCCTCCCCTTTCTCCTCATCTCTCTCCACTCCTCTCCTCAACACATCACCTGTAGAACCTCTGACACCACCCAAAGCTCCTCAGCACTCTGCTCCACCTTCCGTACCCCTGCTGGACTTCCTCTCCAAGGGCTGGCCACTCTTCTGCTGGGATGTTTGCCTTCGGCGCTCCCAGGTGACTGTCGTGGCCTTTCTCGAGCTCTGCCTTCCCAGTTTTTGTATTCTATGGTGAGGGTCTCTTCCAGTCTCAGCAACAACCTTCCCATGCCTCTGGAAGGTTGTTGCTGCCTCAAGATCAGCACCCTCTGCGGCCTTTACAGTTTGAATGGACTTCATATCCCAGCATGCATCAAATTGTACTCACTCTCAAGTAATTGTAGGCTTCGAATAGATTGTGGTTCCCAGACTGTATACATTACTTTCTCATCAACGTGTGCGAGACTTGGCCTGGACTTTCGTTCCCAGAGTTCACTTCACTTCACTTCTGTTTACTTTTGCCAGTTGTACCAACTGTCTGACTTTGAAGCTTCGATAGACTTGGCCTTAACTTTGGTCCCCACCCTTTCAAATGTGGACTTCGTGCCCCAAGATCCACCCATTCTGTCACTGCCAAGGTTTGTTGAACTTGGTCTGTGCCATAGTACCTAGGGTTTCAACCAGGCAAGTCTTTTTTACTTTCCTACACGCAGCATTCCCTCATGCTCAAGGCTTGTCACTCATGGCCGGTTGGAGTGTGGGACCAGGCTACTACATTCCGTCTTCCACGGCTCTGAACAGGTTCCGCTACATGCAGCTTTGCCCAATCCCTGGAGCTTGCCGGCTTTCTTCCTAAGGTTTCTTCTCCACTCTGTGGGTACTCAAGGCCCACCATCCTTCACTTGAGCGGACTCCTCGCTGCTGGCAACACTGGCTTCCATGTCTCTGGCTCCTCCGCCTCCTGTGCATAGCCCGCAGCGTCCTCTTGCATTACCTCTACTCTAGACCTCTTTCATGCCGGTGTGCTAGGTTGCTCATGCTTGTTAAGCTTCTAGATGAGCATGCGCTTTCCCCTGCACGAGTGCTTCCTCCCTGGAGCCATGGCTGAAATGTGGGAGCTGTGGTCCCACTCCTCCACTTGGCGGAAAGGTCCCCGCTTTCACATCCTGACACTCTCCTCCTGCATTTGGGGTCCTCTTCTTTTGACAATCCCAGTGTTGCACAAGTTTGGTTGTGTGATCACTGATGTAGCGGGGGGGCCCCGGCACCCCAGTTCTTTGGGGGCCCTTGGCCCAGTCCTCACGCCTCAGCATGAAAGCTGGGACGGGGCTTGCAGTGCGAGAGCAGTGTCGCATGCCATGTTCAGCTCCAACCCCTTCGTCTTCCCTGCAGCTCCTATACAGGAACCAGGAAGCTGGGAGTGCTTCCTGGTTTCTGTTTGCGAGAAGCACGGAGGAGCTAAGGGTGGCCTGGAGTGACGGACTGAAGCAGGAAAAATGTGATGTGTATTTTGCATGTGTGAAGTGCGTGTCAGATGTATGTACGTGCTATGTGTCAGTGAGTGGTTGGTGAATGAGAAGAAATGTTATAGAGTGTGTATGAATGTTCTGGGTGGGTGTGCGCCTGTGTGGAGAATGCAGCGACTGTGGATGTAAGTGAAGGTTTACGTGTGAGTGACTGGTGGGTGAATGAGTAGGAATGTATTTATTTATTGGGTATTTATAATATGCCTGTACAGCAAAAGGTGTTTCAATGCACAACGAGATAGAAGGGGGTGGAGGGAGGGTGCAGGGATGAAGAAAAGCAAAAACGGTCCTACTAGGCCTTGTGTCATTCGGCTTGTGCAAGTGCAGTAACAAGAAGAGCGGGGGAGTGGGGAAGGAAGTGCTGGTCAGGGCAGAAAAGGGGCCAGTGGGTTAGGCGAGTGCTAAGGGGAGGCCAGGTGGACAAGTGCCAGGAGAAAGCAGGGAGTGCAAAGGAAAGAAGGTCCACGTGCTAAGTGCATGGGGCGGGCTGGAAGGCCTCAATGGGACGCAGGCCCAGCCATGCTACTACAGGGGGAGGGTGCCTGGAAGGGCAAGTTGGGCAGGGGGGGGATTTAGGGGAGACCAAGTGCAGGGGTAGACTGGACGAGGAGGGCCAGGTGCCCTGTCAGAATTTGAAGAAACGAGGCAGCCAGTCAAAAAGAGGCAGAGGGGGACATTAGCAGGAGGGGAGAGGGAAGGAGGAAGAGAAAAGGGGGGGTCTTGAGAAGCCTCAGGTACTTAAAGAGACCCGGTTCAAGTCTGAGAGAGGCAGGGAGGCAATTTCAGAGGGAGGCACCTGCGGAGGAGAGAGATATACCCCCCACTCTCTGCATGGAAAAGTGTCTGATCTGCAGAGAGTTGGCGCTAGAAGACAGAGGGGCCATCGCAGGGAGATATTTAGGCAGAAGGAGTTGGATGTAGCAGGAACCCAGGCCCCAGAAAGCCTTGTGGCTCATGCATAGGGTCTTGAACTTTATCGTTGCAGCAACCGGGAGCCAGTGGAGAGATTTCAGGGCTGGATAGATGTGGCCCCTAGCCTTGAGGCCAAGGATAAGTCTTGCAGTCCTATACTGGATTAGTTAAAGGGGGTGAAGGGAGGAGTTAGGAAGGTTGAGGAAGAGGCTGTTACATTAGTCCAGCCTGGAGAGGACCAGACCTCTGGAGACATTGAGTTTTTGGGGGAAGGTGAGGAAAGGGAGAACGCCTCTGAGGAGGTGAAGCTGAAAGGGGGACTTTTGGAAGGTCTGTGATGTGAGGAGAGAAGGAGAGAGAGGAATTGAAGATGACACCAAGGTATTTTGCTTCACAGAAGGGTAGGGGGAGGGGGCCCATGGAGGGCGGCCAGAGAGGAGGAGGGAAGGAGGGAGCTGGGGTCCCAAATGAGAACTATCTCAGACTTGCTGGCAGTAAGGCAGATATCGTTAGCAGTGCACCATGCCTGAATAGCAGACAGACAGTCAGGCATGAGAGACGAAGAAGAAGAGGCAGTGGAGGGAAGGTTAAAGGAGATATGCGTGTCATCTGCTTAACACTGAAAGTTAGGAGAAAAGGGTGGAGATCAAATGAGCTGGAGGGCAAGGTAGATGTTGAAGAGCCACGGCGAGAGCATGGAGCCCTTTGGGACACCTATAGGTGGCGAGTGTGCTGGACGAGAGAAAAGGGCCCAGTTGGAGCATGCAGTGCAAGTCAATGTGGGAGGTTTATTGGTGAGTGAATGGTGGGTGAGTGAGTGGGAGTAGGAGTGTATGTGTGTTCTGGGTGGGTGCATGCCTGTGTGGAGAATGCAGTGCTAGTGGACGTGAGAGGTTTATGGGTGAGTGAATGGTGGGTGAGTGAGTGTGTATGTGTGAATGTTCTGGGTGGGTGGGTGCCAGTGTGTGTATGTAAGAGAAGTTATGGGGTGACTGGTGGGTGAATGGGTATGAATATGATATATGATATATGATATTTGTTTGTATCACGCCCATTCGCAAGTGTTTCAGAGCGCGACAAGGCAAGAGAGGGGAAACAAAGGAAGACAAAACAATGATATTACTAGGCCCAATGACATTGAGAACGTGCAGATGCAGGGAAGGGGGAAGGGGGAAAGTGTGAGGCACAGGGGAGGAGTGGAAAGTGCTGAATATGTGATAGAACAACAACAGGTAGTGCGGTCAGCAAGTGTGTAAGTGTGAGAATAAGGTGTAGACAACGGGTGTCTGATAAGAGCTGGAAGGGGACTGTAGTGTAGCAGATACAGACCCAAGTGCAAGGGTCGCTAGGAGGCAGTGCAGGTGTGTGGCTGGGAAGGCAGGGATCTGGGCCCAAACTCAGGGGGTAACCAGGTCTTCAGTGCCAAAGCAAACAGATTAGCAGGGGAGAGGAAGAGCGAAGGCAGAAGCAAAGAGGAAGGTCTTGAGGTGCTTCCAGAACCAAAGATGGTTCTCATCATGTTTTAGAGAGGCAGGAAGGCTGTTCTTGAGGGAGGTCCCAGCCAAGGAAAGGGATCTACCTCCATTTCATTGCTTGGAGGAGAGACTGACCCTGAGAGAGTTGGTGGTGAAGGAGTGAAGAGCTCGAGTAGGAAGGTATTTACAGAGGGAGAGTTGAAGGTATTGTGGACCCAGGACCCAGACAGCCTTGTGGACAATGCAAAGGGTCTTGCATTGAATCCTTACAGCCACTGGAAGCCAATGAAGAGATTTCATGGCTGGAGAGATATGATCCCAGGGCTTGAGGTCAAGGACAAGTGTTGCAGTCCTGTTCTGGATGAGCTGCAGAGGGCAGAGAGTGGTTGCAGGCAGATTTAGAGGCTGTTGCGATAGTCCAGCCTAGAGAGCCAGAGCCCTGGAGACAGTGGGCTTCTGGGGGAATGAGAGGAAAGGAATAAAACCTCTGAGGAGGTAGAGTTGGTAGTTAGACTGTTTTGAGACATCAGAGATATGTGGAAAAAAGGAAAGCGTGGAGTCAAAGATGACCCCAAGGTTCTTAGTCTCACAAGTGGGAGCAGGGAGAAGGCCAAGGGAGTCCGGCTGTAGAGGGCAGAGAGTGGTGGCATGCATATAATTGTGTGTGCATGTTCATGTGAGATGCATGGATGAGTGACCGGTGGGTTAAAGGGCATATGTGAGTGTGTGTGAGAGAGAGAGAGAGAGAGAGAGAGAGAGAGAGAGAGAGAGAGAGAGAGAGAGAGAGAGAGAGAGAGAGAGAGAGAGAGAGAGAGAGAGAGAGAGAGAGAGAGAGAGAGAGAGAGAGAGAGAGAGAGAGAGAGAGAGAGAGAGAGAGAGAGAGAGAGAGAGAGAGAGAGAGAGAGAGAGAGAGAGAGAGAGAGAGAGAGACTGGGAATCACTAGAGCATTTTTGACATATCCTTTATAGACTTTGCATGTTTTACTGGTATTTTCAGGCAAAGCCAAGTTCATGTGTTTCATTACTTGGCTAGGCTGGTATTTTGGTACAGCCAGTCTAGCCATTGCTTACTGTGGTGGCATGACATTTATTACTCGATATCTTTGATAAAGCAAGCATGATGAGTAGCTTGACTGACGTTTGGATGTAGTGGCCAGTATAATACTTACTGTAGCATGACTTTTTATTAACTGAGCATCTATGATGAAGCAAGGATAAGTGTTCTTATGGGTCTAATCTGAGTCACAAAGGAACCAGTTTGGAAACATTTTCTTATTTTGACATGTCACATTTAATGGCCAAACCAAAAGGAGTATTTTCTTACATATGAGTACTAGCGTATATTGGCACAACCAGCTTTCTGCCTAGTGCCAGTAATGATAATATAAAAGAAAAATCTCAAAGCAAGCATGAGTATGTTCTTATATGGGAATACTAGAATATGTTGGTGGCGCCAGCATGGAAATGTATGGGCAAAACCAGCATGAAAACGTTTTTTTTTATACTGGAATATATTGCGGGGAAAAACATGATAATGCATTGGGAAACGCCCTGTGCCCTTTTGGTGACTTGCATCTATTGTACTTTTTTTCATGAGTTACCCTACACCCTACAAAACAGATTGTTGGCCTTTTACCCAAATTTGAACAGAAAGTGTGCTCTGTAATGCACCATTTTAACCCATCATTTAAAAAATTCGTAATCGCATACTTGTGGCAAATATTTACAGCCTCCAATAAAATAACTCACCAGCCACCACTATTTGGGGGAGGCACCGCCCCTTCTTTCTATGCTAGGTGAAAAATGTAAGCTTTGATTAAAAAGCATATTTACTTCTTTCACTTGCAGTAGTGCATGCCCCTGCAGCGGCATAATCATCATGGGCATTGCCCACACGTGGTGGTCCAGACCTGCCCGGGGTGTGGCGTGCCCTGTGCTTTGTTAAAGAGCTTGGGGGTGGGGGCTCAGCATGGCTCATAGGGGGGGCACAAATATTGTTCTACGCCACTGCGTGTGATGACCAGCACAAACAACAGTCTTGAAATGTGGCCAACAGAGCTTTTGTGAAGGGTTAATTCATCACATTTTGCAATACAGAAGCCCTATTGCCCTCAGCAACATTATGCTTTTAAAATGTTATGGACTGCAACTCCCATCAGGAGCTGCTGAGGCGGGGGTTCCATCTCCTCTACACAGGTAAGCCCTACTTGGGTTTTAATTGGGCTATAACAACTTCCTTCATCAACATCTCTTGGGCCCCTCTAGACTAGTCAGTTCTATGAAAGCCTCTTCCAAAGAGGTGGACCGCTACCCCTCAAAAACCATCAAGGACAATATTGACACTCTCGCGCCAGCCGTGGCTGGCTCTGCAATCTCTCTTTCGCCACTGGAGTGTTCCCCTGTCCTCTCAAGCACTCTCTTGTGCATCCCCCGTTCAATTCAACAAACCCTCTGCCGACCAGTCTATTCCGGCAAAATATCGCCCGATCTCCATCACCCCTCTCCTGGGAAAACTCATCGAGAAACTGGCTATCACTCAACTTACCCTCCACACTGAATCTGTTGGTTGTCTCCATGACCATCAGTCTGGCTTTAGAGCATCCAGAGGCACAGAAACTGCTCTTCCGAACACCTATGAAGACCTCTTCTCAAATCTCCCCCTCTGTCCTCATTCTTCTCAACCTCTCTTCTGCTTTCGATACAATTAACCACAACATACTGATCACCCATCTCTGTGATACCCTGGGCATCAGAGATCAGGCCCTGGCGTGGCTCGCTGCCTTTCTTTCTAATCGGCCCTCCCAGGTTGAACTTGGGTTCTTTCTCTCCTCTATCACTCTCTCTACTTGTGGTGTCCCCCAGGGATCTAACCTATCCCCCTGATTCTTCAATGTCTACATGGCTCCCTTGGCCACAGAATCTCTACCTTTACCTTTAACTTTCAGTGTTATGAGGAGGACACGCAGCTCTCTTTCAGGCTACCCTCAGCCTCCTCCTCCTCGCTCATCCCTGACTGTCTATCTGCAATTCAGTTCTGGTGTGCTGCTAACAATCTCTGCCTGAATGCCAGAAAGACAGAGATCGTTCTCATTGGGACCCCAACCCCTGCTTTCCCGCTTTCTCACTGGTCGGCCTACCTTGGCCCTGCGCCCTCACCTACCAATGAGGCAAAGAATCTTGTGCTCCTCTTCGACTCCACTCTCTCCTTCTCTTATCACATCTCTCAGACATTTCCAAAAAGTCCCACTAGCAACTGCACCTACTCAGAGGTATTCTACCCTTCCTCACCTTCCCCCAGAGGAGGACCAACCCAAGAGCTCTGGTCCTCTCGAGGCTGGACTATTGCAACAGCCTCTTTCTCAATCTTCCTACTTATGTCCTCTACAACTCATCCAGAACAGAACCGCAAGACTTATCCTTGGCCTCAAGCACTGGGACAGCATTTCTCTGGCACTGAAATCTCTGCACTGGCTCCCCGTGGCTGCAAGAATCAAGTTCAAGACCCTCTGCAGAAGGCTTTCTGAGGCCAGGGCCCACACTATCTACAACGCTCTCTTCCCAAATACTCTCCCTCTAGTGTACTCTGCTCGTCCCCCTCTAACCTCTGCGGTGAGCAGCTTTCATAAACAGATTTGGGAGGAGTAGATCTCTATCCTCTGCAGGTGCCTCCCTCTGGAACAGCCTCCCTGCCTCTCTCCGTCTTGAGCCGGAGCCGTAAGTTCCAGAAACTCCTCAATACCTTCCTCTTCTGTTCCTCCTTCTCTCTCCCCTGCTAACCTCTTATTCAGTTTTTGCCGACTGGTTGCTTGGTTCACCTCTAGTGCCTACAGGTCCCAGGCCCCCCTGCTAGTCTTTGCACTTGCCTCCAGGCCGCTGCACTATGTACAGCATTACTGCACCTCTGCTTACTCTCCGTGAGCGAGGCAACCTCTCTGCACTTAATGCAGAGCCCTGTTGGACCGGAAGCATGTGTTCTCCGCCACCCCCTCTTCCTCGCACCTCAGTCTATACGCATGCATGACCAAAATGTACTAGGACCGGTATGGTATGGTATTGTTTATTTATAAAGCGCCTATACACAGGCAAGTGTTTCAAAGTGCTCAAGGAGGGTGGGAACAGGGGAAAAAACAACACTGGCTCAGAGACCTTGAAATTCTGAGACGATAATAGTCTGCACAGGCAGAGTAAGTACGAAAAAGACATTTAAGAGTTTGAGATAAGAAATTAGGCCCGACAGCGATTCTGCAGTCTTACCAGTGCAATTAAGGGGTGAAGACAAGGGAGAACAGACGATCTTCTGGCACGGTGCGCAAGGATCGTGCAAGTGCACACGGTCACAGGGAGGGGGAGGTTCAAGCGCACCCGGTCGGTGGAGACAGGGGTAAGTGCAGAGAAAGCCACTCTCTTGGGTTATTCTCAAGTGCAGTAAATGTGGGTGGAGTGTATGGTCCTGAGGCAAGTGCAAAAGAGGATTGGCGAGGGGGGGGGGGGGGCAGGAACCAATGAGACTCTGAGGTACACTAGGTGGTCAGTCGGCAAGGTGGCTGGGGGTCGCGTAACTAGTTAGCATGGAGGAGTATAGTCGGTTTGTCTGTCCATTCCCTCTCCCTTTTTCTGTCCCCCCTCCCTAGCTTGGTCGCAACTGTAACACTTCATGCATTTGCACTGGGAGAAATTGTTTCAGGTCTAGCATGCTAGTTTTTATTTGTTCTGCTGTAGATCATTTGGAAGCTTTAAGGCCTAAGAATTATTACTGTATTCCCTTGTTCCCTTCCCGCCTCGAAGCGCTTTGAAGCACTCCACCTGTGAATAAGCGGTGTACAAATAAACAATTACAATCAGCCCTGCCAGCATAGTCTATGGTGAGGAACCATGCGAAACACAGCCCAAAACAGCTGGATAGCCAAAGGTCGCAGACTTCTGCCCTATAAAGGGTCGCCCTTTAGTCACAGAAATATAGCCCCAGATAATGACAGCAGACATCAGAATGCAGCGGCTGCAAGCATCCTGCAATGGCAGAACACTGCTGCTTTGAAGAGAAGTCATTGTGCCTGCAGGGTCATCTGGCCTGACACGGTCAGGTGATGTTGGGGGGACTGCGCGTGAACACAGTGCCACACGGCCCGCAGAATGCTAAACAGCCAATTAGAAGAGAAAGGGGGCCAGAGAGAAAGGATCCTGGCACGCTGCCCGGGTTCATTCCGTTTCACAGTGGCAATGGGACTGACACAAGGGGTGATTAGGGCAAGCGAAGAAACAGGGCAGCGGATGGAAGGTTGGGGGTTAAGTGGTGCTGGCAGGGACAGACTATTGAGCCCCCCCCCCCCAACCCCCCACCCCCGTCTTCATCTTTTGTAGAGTGTGGGAGCCGAAAAGACCACTTGCTCATAGGGGGCTCATTCGATTCTGAGAACAGAGCCCAGGCGGGGGGTGTGGTCTGGCGTTATACCCACCGACCCGGGAACAACCCCGTGGCGACTCAAGACTGAATATGCAGCAGCAGAAAAGCACCACAGAGGAAAGTCCGCGGACTTGCACCTCACTCTCGTGCGACTTAGAAAACCATCAAGGCCTTATCCTATCTAGGGAGGAGCTCTGCCGCACCAACCCAGTATCCCTCGTGAGGGTTACCTTACAACCCGCCGCCCCACCCCCTACACCTACGTTCAGCCCTGCTGCATGTTGGTCCCCCAGCTGTTAAAACCCCAGATTTAAGGAAAATGAGAAACGGAAGAAAATATAATGGTGTATTGCCTTTGCTTTTTTGACGTAAGGTGAAGTTGTCGCGGACAGGTGGCCCCGAGTCTGCTGCCTCCTCCTGCATTCCTGCGCTAAACAAGTGCTGCCAGCATCTGGTTGCCTGGGCAACGAGCCACCACGAGAGAGAGTGCGTGGCTATCTGCGGCGGGGCGGTGGGCGCCCCTTAGAGGGAACCGATCGTGTACTCGGGCGCCCCCACAAGGCACCAGTTGTAGCAGCGGGCGTATTGAGAAGATTCGCACGCGTTCTTCTTGTTACAAGGCTTTTCCAAAAGGAAGCGTGGCCCCCACTCTTCTGCGCAGTAGAGGCAGCGAGAGCCCCGCGTGCGGAGGGAGGGTGGGCGGTGAAGAGGAGAAGTGGGCGCAAGGCGGGGGTGGCGATGCAAACAAAAGCTGCCGCCGCTCTGCACAAAGAGGCAAGGAAGCAGGCGGCAGCTGCGGCCTGTGGGTGGGTGGGTGGGTGGGCAACTTCTAGGAAAAAACGAAGCAGGAGCCGAGAGAAAAAGGCCGAGGGCTGAGTGATGGAGAGGGGGGCCAAGGTGGCAAATGTGGCGAGAAGGACGAAGCAAGGGGCGCGAAGAGCTAGCCAACGTGGCAAACACTGCCTGTTCAGTGCCACCTTCACACCTGCCCACACACCGCCCCTGTACCATGGCAACGTCGGCTGTGCCACCTCTTCAGGAGAGGAGGCTTTAGGCAGGGCAAAACACTAAAATGCGCGGCACACGTAACTCCCAAATTACACCTCTGTATCACGTGACATAACCCTCCTGAATATCAATACATCGTTGAATAGAATTGTGGGCGTTACAGGCCGTCACTTGCTCTCAGGGCCACAATTACTGCTCCTGTGTCTGGCCAAGAGTTGCACAAATAGTACTGGGTGTGCAGTAATGGTTACTTGACTCAGCGCCTGGGTAATATTTTATCGGGCCCAATTATAGTTGGGGAACGAAGAAGCCCCAATATATATGAACTTTGCCCGAAAAGTTTTTTTTAGAATTGCACATTTTTAAAAACAGCACATGAAACCGGTCTTTCTTAGATCAGTCTCTAACACACATTCTATTTATTTCACAGTATGCGGCAAAATTGTGATCAATTGGGGACTCTTTGAACCATCTGTCAACCTGTTAAGAATCACTGTCCTGAAGAGGGCTGTACTAAGAATAGCAGAACACCAGGAACGGTGTTGATGTAAATGGTTAGCCGAAACATATGTAGACCTCCCTTAGACATTCTAAAATCATTGTCTATTTTCTGTAAAAGGACATTTACAACCTTCTCACTTACAGTGTGTTCCCCCCCAAATGTAACGTGATAACTTTCTAAAAGCATCACGTTTTTGTGATAAATCTTTTATGTCACTTACTAACTACAGTCACTAATGCTATTAAGCGTGATATCATTGGACCTTTTCATTTTAACTATTTACTTCAACGTATGAGGTGTCTTGTGGAAAGCACCTCCTATATGTTTGTATATTGAATAATCTGATTAAAGTGTGTTTTTACATGGGTTACTTAACTGGCAATTCTTGTTTCATATAAAATGTGGACACATGAAATAGATAATGTATCCTTTATTTCCCCTGACTAGCCTTCAAGGTGGACTGAGAGAGGGGTCATTGAGCAGTTTGTTCGGGCTTGTGTGCGGTTAGTTCTCAAGGTGTTCAAAAGACAAAAACAGAGTTGAAGTCTTTCATCTGATTCGTTCATGTTCATTTGCAGAATGAAATCCTTAATTATTGAAATGTATACAGATTGAAATGTATTTCAGTATTAAATTGACAGCCTTGTTCTTCTCTGTGCAAACCCAATTTTGTTTTGTTGAGAATGTTTTCATAACTCAAATTTAATTGGATCTCGGTTCTTTCAATGGGTTATATCGTTGTTATCAAATGTTAGTTCTCACAGTTCTTAGTCCCCTGTGTGTGTTTCGCCTCATACGTGTGGGTCTCCAGGAGGAATTACTCTTTTGTCCTGTGTCATGAATATTTTCCAGCCCTCATCTTTTGATAATCACGTTTGTCAGATGTGTTCTCTCGGCTTCCTATTCCAATGTTTGGCCGGTGGGAGATTTGGCCGGTGGTTGGCTTTGAAAGCCGGGATGAATACGAGTGTCCTCCCTGGACACTCGATGTGAACAAAAGAGTGTCCAGGGAGTAGAGAGGAGTAAGAACCGAGAAGACGAAATATCTGATGGGAAATGTCTAACCAATTTAAAGGACAACGATCCAATTAACTTTGAGTTATTAAAACATTCGCAACAAAACAAAATTGGGTTTGATAAAATATTACCCAGGCACTGAGTCAAGTAACAATTAAACCAAACATTGTACTATCAATAAATCGTTGTTAAACAAATAAAGTTGGTTTCATTACATTGTAATTCAAGTAAATGCTTCTTCTGTCACCTGCTCTTAGGGAAGGCATTGCCTGAATACAGTTTCAAACGGCCCTACTGGAAGACTTCGCTATGACCAGCCTGCTGTGGTTGAGGGCCCACTGACCACTGGCCATTTGTTTCAGGCGTTGGGTTCAAACCACCTCACTTGCATTTTTCAGGGGATAACTCTAGACTAACCATATGAATTCTTTTCTGATATACAGATATCATTCCAATGTGGACAGTCTGGTACACTCCTGTTCAACTCTCTCAAAATACCCTATGCAAGAGGGAAGCGGGATCTATAGCACCAATGAGTCTTCCTGTCTGCTTTGTATTAAATCACAGATCATTTTGGGAATATAACAATAATCAGAGATCTTTATATTTGATAAACAAGTCTGTGATTTTCTCAATCGAGTGTTTGTGTCGGAAGTTGTCTCTTGCAGATTGATGGGTGAAAGTGAGGTGTGGCTTGACACATTGTGACAAGTACAGAGGTCCTTTCCTCTGATTCGATCCCGACCTGACTACAGACGGCAGTGAGAAGAAGCGAGGCAGCGAGTGGTTTGAGGCGGAGGTCCAGCTAACGAGTAAGCGAACCAGTTTACCGGAGTGTGGTCCATGCCCCGCCTGCCCTGCTGGTTGCCGTGGAGGTCGGAGCGATGAAGAGAAGAGTCTGCTGCTCTGACTTCTACCGACAGAGGGTAAAGGGGTAAGCCTGACAGCTTGATAGGCACGTCAGTGCCTGGTTGCCCATCGGTATTATTGGGCGAACGGGCCGCTGGGCGCTGACCCTCCCCCAGCATTATTATTACATTATTACTGCATGTGGCTTCCAATAGTATTTACCAACGTCCGCTAGTAGCCCACGGCGGCTTCCCCGTTCTGTGTCGTGATTTTAGCCGCAGTTGCCCGCTTAATTGCTATACTGAGAACGCGGCTCTCCCCAGCATCATTGTAATAAGCGGTTCCTTTTAGTACTCGGTAGCGCCTGGCAGTAGCTTACAATACAGCCGGAGCTGCTCTTTTAACTGCCACACGGGTGAAGACCGGAGGAGTGAAGGGCAAGGGCAGCTTTGTGGCTATTTGGCACTGCGGTCCGTGGGGGAGAAGGGCACCTGCGCTTGTGGTGGCTAGGTAACGGATTAGAAGCTTCATTATTTTTAACAGCTACTAAGCTTACAAGTAAAGAGGAGGCAGAAGGTTGGGACATCGATCCATAAAACATCCCCAAATTGAATCCCGTTGACTATAACTGAAGGAGAAATACCTCCGGTGAAAAAACTAATTCAGACTATACACAATTTACAAAGAAAGAAGGAGCAAGCTAACATAAAAAATCTTTGAGCAGGAGGAGCTGGCGGTGGGGAAAGTTAAAGCAAAAAAGAAGATAACGAATTCAATTCCAGCTGACCAAGCTGTGATCACTGGGTTCTTTCCTCTGAACCCAATACCAGAAACTAACTCGACAATAATCAAGGAAACCATAGTCCCAGGACCCAGCGGGAGTGGGTCACTGAGCCCGACGAATTTTGAGGACATCAACAACAATTCATTGTTGGAAGTCTGAACATCCAGAGGGGATGACTCCGCAAATATCTACCACGGCGGGAAGCAGTAGAGAGATGCAGGATAGACACACTACCTCTCCCCCTGGGCTACCTAATCTTGCTGGGGGTTCTGGTAGATTATCAGTGTCTCCTAATTTAGCAATGTCATCAATGGAGGATTTTCCTAATATGGAGGTGGAGAGTTTGGGCTGCCCTTATCCTGGAGCAACTGAGATAGCCGAGCTACAGTCATCAGTTGCATCTTTGCAATTTTCCATTAAGATCTTATTGCAAATGTCTGGGCATATATTGGCTAATACTATTGCCCTTACCATGGTCAATGACCATAGGGGGAAAGAATGTGAGGAGGTAGAAGATCATTTATCCGGAGCAATTCATACTGCCGAAGAGATTGAAGGCCAGCAAGATGTAGAGATAAACTTCAGCTTAGAACAAAGCCCGGAAGCCTCGTAGAATGGCGAGGAGGATGCAAATGAGCAAGAGGTCGAGTATTATGGCCTCGCCGTTGGCAGAGTCAGGGACCCCCAGACTACGCACTAAAAAAGGCAAGAAAAGAGCAGCTAGAGCTAAGACAAAAATACCAGAGGAGAAGGTCACCTGACTAGCTGGCTGCTACGGGAACACGTAAAGGCAAAAGATTTGGCGGAGGATGCAGAGATGTTGGAGGTAGATGTCCAGGTGGAAGAAGAAATGATCGTGGAAAGTCCAAAAAAACCCCAAAGTTCACTAACTGGGTGGAATAAGTCAGTCACTGTACCAATAACAACAGGTGAAGATCAGAGTCTAGATTGACCCCAAAGTTCACCAACTGGGCTGAATAAAGCAGTCACAGTACCAATAACAACAGGTGAAGATCAAAGTCTAGATAAGCCTCAAAATTCACCAACTGGGCGGAATAAAGCAGTCACAGTACCAATAACCCTGGGTGATGATCAGAGTCTAGATAAACCCCAAAGTTCACCAACTGGGCGGAATAAAGCCGTCACAGTACCAATAACAACAGGTGAAGATCAAAGTCTAGATAAGCCTCAAAATTCACCAACTGGGCGGAATAAAGCAGTCACAGTACCAATAACCCTGGGTGATGATCAGAGTCTAGATAAAGCCCAAAGTTCACCAACGGGCGAAATAAAGCAGTCACAGTACCAATAACAAAGGGTGAAGATCAGAGTCTAGATAAACCCCAAAGTTCACCAACTGGGCGGAATAAAGCAGTCACAGTACCAATAACAACAGGTGAAGATCAGAGTCTAGATAAACCCCAAAGTTCACCAACTGGGCAGAATAAAGCAGTCACAGTACCAATAACAACAGGTGAAGATCAGAGTCTAGATAAACCCCAAAGTTCACCAACTGGGCAGAATAAAGCAGTCACAGTACCACTAACACTGGGTGAAGATCAGAGTGCACTGTCAGCAAATCGTATCAGCTTGATTCCGACCCTGTATCAAAGTGGTGACCACAAATGGTTATCCCGGTCTGAATTTCTGATTAGATTGTACTCGGTCCCACAATTGCGAGTACTCAAATCAGATGATTTCCAATTCGTGGAGTCATTGAAAGGACTCAATCCCAATGTCTCTGCCTTGCACTGTAATTTTTTGTCAAAAGCGCAAATGATTAGAAAGTTCAAAGCTGAACTGAAGGCAGAGGACGTTGAGATTGATGTTGACCTGAATGAAGAAGACCCTAGTTGCATATGTGTGGAGACAGGGACACCGCAAAGGGCAGTAGAATGTCATAGCTTACCCAAAGGAAAGAAGGTGGATGTTGCGGATGTACAAGGATTCACTTCATGAGGTACTGGTAAAACAATGAGAACTCACTGTCCTTACATGGAACTGTAGATGCTTCGCTCATCTACTGTCAGCTGAGGGATCAGTTGAACATATTGCAAAACACAGTTGTATCTGCCTTCAAGAAACATTGGCAATGGGTCCTTTGATATTAGATGGATATGTTATTCACCAATCCTATGCTAAGAGGTGAGAAAGAGGTAGACCATTTGGGGGTCTTCTCATTGGGGTGGCAAATACTATCGTCTCAAAGCAGATGAACTCTAAACAAGACACAAATCTGATAGCCGTTGAAGTAGAATACGAACATGAATGTAGCCTCGAAAGATTGTTGCTTGTGAATCTCTACAATCCCCCTGGAGCTGTCATAAGGGAACAAATACAAGACGCCCTACACGAGCTATTCGCTTCTTGGTTAACACAGCCCAAAAAAATTCAGCGGTAATAGTGGCGGGTGATTTTACTGCCACATGACATGGGGTGGGAGGGGAATCCCAGAACCCTATGTTAAAAGAGAAATGCACAATGCAACACACTAAAAATGAGCTGTAGGGAGGGGGATGGTTACATCTTTTTGATCATTGGGAATTAGAAATGATCAATGGTAGAACATTGAGCGATCATCCTGGTAAGCATACGTGCACACATGGTGTCTCTTGCAGCACTTTAGACTACATATTTGCTCGCCCTAAAATGCAGTTTCATGTTGTAGATATGGAAGTTGTCCCTAATCATTGGAGTGACCACGCTGTTCATTGTGTACTTTGAATATTCCTGTTGGCGGTCCAGTGATGAGGTGTACGTGTGATGTAAATGTGGATAGGGCGGGTATAAGAATTAGCTGGTCAGATAAGAATGTGAAACAGGCAATGCAAGCCTTATCCATAGATAGATTTCTAAATTTACCCGATTTCAATTCTATAGGCCTCATTACGACCCAGGCGGTAAGGGGTTTACGGCAGCGTAAACAGCGCCGACCCTTACCGCCTGATTCCGAGGTCCCTTAGCGCCATGGAGGATTTAACACCTGCTTTTAGCAGGTGTTAAAATCCATGGCGCTAAGGGACCTTGTTGTTAATTACGCCACCGTAATTTACGGTGGCGTAATTAATGCCTTCCCCACTCCCATTATGCCCTATGGGGCAAAAATGGTATTGGGGAAGGGTAAATGGGGATTGGGGACTTACCGCCCCGCCAACCTCGGAATGGGGCGGTAAGTCCGCCAACCACCATGGCGTAAACGTAGTTTACGCCATGGTGGTAAAGGAACGACCCAGGCGGTAACTTACCGCCTGGGTCGTAATGAGGCCCTATGTCTATTAATTCAATAGATAATTGGATCCACACATTCTCTGGTAAGCATGCGGCAGCCCCAGTGGGCTCAATGGTGGGAATTGATGGTAGTAAGCCCCCTTTTGATAGGGTGATTAGAGATGCCAAGAGGAATCTTAGGGCAGAGCTCCGTCATGCTAACAAAATGAATAGCTCAATAGAGTTATATCATATTAACGTGAGGAGACTTAAGAATAGATGTAGAGCTACCATCAAGGCGAAAAGAAACGCGGAGAGAAATTTAGCATGGCAAAGACTAGTGCAGACAATCTGCTCAAGAAAGACCCAGAGCATTTGGTCATTATTAAGTGAGGCAAGGGGGACCGTAAAGGGACAGTTAGTGAACCCAATTGGTGGTGCGGAATGCGTAAGGTTCCTTGAAAATTAGAATGCACCTTTCGAGTCGTTGGACCCAATTCCATGGAGGAATGTCCCACTGATGCCACCCATTGAAGCATCCTATGGAATAATATTGAGTAAGATCAAACAATTAAAATCTTCGAGGGCCCCTGGACCCAACGGACTGGCAAATATAGTTATTAAGAGTCATCCAGAGTTCTGGGCCAGTCTGTTAGCTATATTATTCAAGAGGATTCTAAAGGAAGGCAAAATTCCTTGTTGCTGGCAAACGGCTGTCCTGATACCTGTATTTAAAAAGGGAGACCGTTTGGACCCAAACAATTATCGACTTCTATCAATGTTGGATGCAACAGGAAAATTATTTGCCTCATTAATACTCACAGAGTTGCCGACGTGGGCTGAACAAACAAACATCTTGTGTACATTTCAAAGTGGGTTTCGACAGGGCTTTTCCACCGCCCATAACCTGATGGTGATGGACCTCCTTCGTACTAGGGCGTGAGTAGAGGGGCAGCCGCCTTTGTATGCATTGTACATAGACTTTAAGGCTGTGTTCGGCTCTATTCCCAGAGATTAAGCAGGGATGTGTCACTGTACCACTCATTTATAACCTTTACGTGTATGATATACCAGTGGCAATATCTGCAGCTAAAAATTGTCCTCCAAAAATTGGTGAGTCGGCCTGCCCTGTGCTAGCATACGCAGAATACCTGGTAATTTTTGATTATAGCATCAGCGGGCTACGACGATCTGCTACAGTCTTATGGGAATATGCTGACAGTAATGGCCTTACCATTAATTTGGGACAGACTAAGGTTATGAGATTTATGAGCAAAATAACAGCACGAGTTAACATTATGGTGGGCAACGATAAAATCTTGAAAGTCCCACATTATCGCTACTTGGGAGTTGATTTCGAACCCAGTGGTGACTATAGTATGTGCAAACAATCCCACGCTATTAGAGCAGCACAGGTTGCTGCCTTGCTATATAATTTTACGCTTAAGAAGGGAGGATTCACTTTATGGGGTACTCGCCAATTATACATACACGTTTTTCCCCAACAATGACATATGGCCTAGAAGCACTTTTACATTCAGACCTGAAATAGCTTCAGGTCATCAATGGGAAATTTTGGTGACGGATCCTGGGTCTACCCGCAGTGTGCCTATGGCTTTGATAAGATTAGAGTCAGGGTTGATTTCCCTCAAAGCTATTGTTTTGAAAAGGAGGGCTGGGCTCTTTGTGAAAATGATTAGTGGTACAAAAAATCCACTATTAGCAGTAGTTCACAAGGAAATCTCTAAAAAGTCATCTTCCTGTTCACTGAATAGCTCTATGATAAAAGTCTTGGTGGAAATTAGCTGGACCTCTAGAGGAGTGAGCTACTCAGAAGAAGTGCAGAATGCGCTGGGGAAATGGATCAAGAAATGGGATTGGCTGGAGAATTACACACACCTTGATAGACTAAAGAGCTATCACTTTGTGCAGTATAGACTCTATTCCTTTAAGAAAGGAACTTTATTTGAACTTATGTACATCTGAAAGGTTTAGAAGATTCATTCTAGTATTTAGGATGGAACAGCTCCCAACAATGAGTGTCATAGGGAGGAAGGATAAGATCCTGATTGAATTGCGATTCTGCCAAATATGTAAAGACCAGGAGACACTAGAGACAACCAAACATCTATTGACTGAATGTCATGCAAGGGCCAGAATGATTAGGTATTATATTGGCCTGTATGTACACAGTTGGGAATCCATACGGGAAAGGTCCTTTTGGCTCTATTCCACTAACACTAATAGTATGCGCCTGTTAATTGCCCCATATAACATCTGGTTAAAGATTGGAGTAAAGTTGGGATAACAAAATAAGAAATAGGCAAATTATCTATTAGTCAGCATGTATGGGCTTGATGAAGATCTCCCTTTGAGGAGAATACGTTTAAGTTTACTTCATATCATCAAGCAGATATAGAAGGTTGTACACTAGTAAAAAGTGGACAGGTAATATCTAGATGTTGAACTGCATTGGATCGTTATGACAAGAGACTAATTATAGTTACATTAGGGATATCAGAGACACGAATAGTATGTGTAAAGTTTCTTATGTAAACTAAATCACATTAAATAAATAAATAAAATAAAAGGGTTGTACGAGTGAATCAGTAACTACATAACAGACACGGCTTGTGCTCCCATCACTCTTCACAACACTCACCCTAACATTAACATGTTTGTAACCATGAACCATACATACTCATTCGGACATCTTAAGTTTTCGGAGGTGAGGATAAAATGGTTGCAACATCAGTCACTGAAATGGGGCATAATGGCTCTTTTGCTTCTTGTTTCTGGAGAATTTTAGATGAGGAGGGGCTGGATCTCAGTCTGAGCATGCCCAGCCCCCAATACAGAAACATCTTTAGGGAATTAGATCTTTAGACAGGAACGGATACCCTAAAAAAGACACACCGATAAAGAGGGGAAAATGTACAGAAAGGATTATACTTCTTACAAATGTTAGCCTGAAGAGTAATACGTTGACACATGGTATAGGGTCCACAGTTCCTAAGCCACTACCTCCTCACCATTGCACAGGCCTCAGGGATTATTTCTGCAAAAAAGAGCAGGCCCATGCTTTATCTAACAGAGCTGGCTTTCTCATCTCTTCTTAGTGCTGGCCTGCAGCTAGTGAAAATCATGGTGTGCAGTGTGGAACGGGTGTTTGGCCGCGTGGATGTACGATTTGAGAGAACTTCTTTGATTGCTGTATGTGTTTAAGTGTGGGCACAGCCTGGCACACACTTTAGAGCCACATAAACAAAGAATTCCAGTGTGCTATGGTACGGACATGGACACATCAAACAAAAAGAGTCGTATGTGCTGTTACATAGAGGAGCAGCACATAGAAGCCGTATCAAACAGGGTGGTGACTTGGACTGCACACAAGTCCTTGCTGCATATATAAATGGTGTCCAGTCATTTTTTCGAATACAAAAGTTTCGAAAGGCAAACTTTGGAATGTTTTTTTTCGAAATACAATAGTTTTGAGTGACAATTTATTTGAAAAAAAATCAAAAGTTTTCCTTTTGAAACTTGGGTTAGGGTTGGGGCTTGGGTTAGTGTTGGGGTGGGAGGGTGGTGTGGGGGATGGGGGTTTGGGGGTGGAGGGAACCCCCTCCAATATACACTAAAACCTTAAAACATTAGATGGAGCTGCCCAGTGCTGAAATTACAGGCCTGGACAGCTCCATGTAACGTTTCAAAGTTAAAAAAAGCTCATTTTAATACCAATATACACAAATAACTTTGAAATGTTACATGGAGCTGTCCAGTCCTGTAATTGCAGCACTGGACAGCTCCATGTAACGCTTCAACGTTACAGACAAAACAGCATTGAAATGCTACTTTTAAGATGTAAAAGTGCATTTCAATTGAAACCAGTCCATGACTATTGTCCGCGGATTGGTTTAGAAAGAAATGGACTTTTGCATGTTAAAAATAGTATGTTGAGACTTTTGTTTTCGAATCTTTTGATTCGAAACTTTGACCATAAACCCATATCAATGCATTGATTTGCCAGATGATTGTCTGCACGGTGATGCAATTAACCCTGCTTTCCTAATCAAGGTGCCAAGCCACGTTAAGGAGCCGTCTGGCAGTGGTTCTTATGTTATGAAGATGAACGTTTCTTTTTTTTTTTTTTTTTTTTTTTTATTTGTGTCTGTTCATTTAGAACTTTACAAAAGACGAGAAGTTTTTCTAGCGCTGAGAGACGAAAAACAAAGACCCGTGGCTGCACAAGGGTGGGACCGTCAGCCCTCAAATCTCTGCAGAGTGTGTTGCAGTATTTTGATTGATGCTAATGACCAGGAGATTCGATCCCCTCCTATCAGTCTGTTCCAGCAGGTGTCTTCATCCCACCCATATTCCTCTGAGCTAAAGTGCTTTATGTAGGCCGATCTCAGGACTAGAGTTGCTGGGCATGAGAGCAGTAGGTGCCTGATGGATTCTGTTTTGGTGTTGCACAGACGACATATGTTGGAGTCCGACAGGCCTCGGATGTTTAGAATCTCATTTGTTTTCAGTAGGTTCAGCCTGATTCTCAGCATGTGGTTTCTTACCCTCCTATTTGGAAATTTTTGAAGGTAATGCATCGGCTCATTTAGTTTAGAAAATGACGGGGGTAGATGGAGAAGAAGTTTGTTTTTGGTGGCTAGGTCTTGGGTCTGGATCCAGTCTAGTTCTTTCAGTTTCTTGTAAACTCTCAGCGGATTTGTGATGAGGTCAGCTTCCGAACACGTCACTGAATCTAGGAGGGACGTATTTTTGTCTTTCCATGTTTTTAGCATTTTGACTTTGCCACTTTGTAGTTCTTTATTCAACAGGCCGAAGATTTGGTCACTGTTGGCCATGATACATTTCCTGAATAGCCTGAGTGAGTTAAGGTTGACTGTTGCTGTGAGTGACAATAAACCTAGCTCCCGACGAATTGCAGCAATGGATGTGGAATTTGGTAGTCCCAAGACTGTTTTCCAGAACCTGCTCTCTAGATTTTGCCAGGTTCTTTCTGGGATTGTTGGCATAGCCTCGGCTCCGTAGGTGATTGAAAGAACGACTTTTTTCTTGTAGAAGTCTATTGCCGGGATGCACGAAAATTTACCAAATTTTAAGTCAATCGCCTTGGTTTGGGAAGCTAGTTTCATTAGCTTTGTTTCCAGGGCGATTTGCATTGATGATTCGTTTTTTGAGGAGTCGATCTGGACGCCTAGATATTTGTAGTCAGAGACCCTCTCAATCTCTTTTCCCTCAAGGCGCCATTTAAATTTTTCAGAGGATTTGTTTTTCTTCTTTCCTCCTTCCAATATCATTATTTTTGTTTTTTCTTGGTTTATTTTTAAGTTGTTTTCAGCTGTGTAGCTCAGGAGGTTAGATAATTGTCTTTGGAGACCAATCTGGGTCTGATCCAGGAGAATTAGGTCGTCTGCATACAACAAGTGGCTTATTTTCGAAGATGCAAGAGCTGGTGGGAAGGTGTGTTCCAGATCTACTGATTCCCCATAATCGCCGATGTATGCAAGAAACAGTGCAGGAGCTAGCGGGCATCCCTGTTTTACCCCTCTCCCGATCTGAATTTCGTCGGATAGAGCTCCTCTTTGGGAGAGTCGAACCCTGAGGGAAGTGTCCGTGTGGAGAGCTTTGATTGGTTGTAATATTTCTTGTGGGCAACTCCAGCTCTCCAGTTTTTTCCATAGACGTTGTCTGTCTACAAGGTCAAAAGCCTGTGAGAGATCGATAAAGGCGATGAAGATTCGAGATTTTTTTTCCCAAGCTTTGCTTTTTAAAGTGCTGATCGCCATGATGTTCGCCGTCGTGCCCATGTTTTTCTTGAAGCCCGATTGGTATTTGTCGTTGCATGGTGCAGATTCAGCCCACGACTGAAATCGGTTCAGGAGTAAGCTTCCGAAGACTTTGCCTATGCAATCCAGCAGGGCAATTGGGCGATAATTTCGGGGCTCGGTGATGTCCCCATTTTTGTAAATGGGGACTATAATAGCTGTTGTCCAGGACGGCGGCAGGGATTTCTGCTCGGAGCATTTCTGAAAGATGGCGGCTAGCAGTGTTGCCCATTCCTGACGATTGTTTTTCAGGTCGATGTTTGAGATCCCGTCCGGGCCCGCTGCTCTGGAGGTCTTCAGTTTTTTAATGTGGTTGCAGATTTCTTGTCGGTCGTCCAGTTGGACCCAGGGTGACAACTGGCCTGTGGTGTCCCGGCACGTGGGATGTGCGGGGGCTTGGAAGACCGAAGAGAAGTGCGCGATCCATTTGTGCTCTGGTATGGCGTTAATTGTGGAGTTGTTTATTGAAGGCGCTGTAGATTTCAGCAATGACCAGAATTCTTTAGCTTTGTTGCCATTGATGGCTTTTAGCATGATTTCGGCATCTTGTTGGTATAGTCGGTGACGGTGTTCTTTCACCCATGATTTGTAGGTTACGATTGCCGATTTTAGTTTTTCTTTGTTTGACGGGTCGTTACCTAACTGCCTTTTGAGTTTTCGGAGCTCCCTTCGTTTTGTCACCAGAGTGGAATCGTAGGCATGCTTTGTGCATGCAGCGCCTGGGGCTTTCTGTTTTTCGTTCATCCTATGTTTTAACAGCAGAGGTACATAGTCGAGATTCTTTGCGCCCTTTAGTCTTTCTTCCCCGGTGTAGCTTGCCAACAGGGTTTTGACCGCTCGGGTTGTCAAGTTTAGGCGGTTTCCGCGGGCATTTGATTCTACTTCCATGGAGTAGGGTTCAGGCGCTTTGTGATGGTTTGCCAGGGACATCGTCAGCTGGTTGTGATCGCTGGCTGTGGTCTGTCGGACTTCAAAGTTTTGTACTTTGCTCAGAAGTGTTCTGGATACGTAGATGTAGTCTATGGTCGCTTTTAGAGAGCCTTGTTCCCAGGTCGGTAGACGGTTTTCATATGGGAAGACGAAGTTCAGGTTTTCGAATTTTCTGGAGGACATCAGGGAGGACCATAGGTGACCTCTTTTCACTGCTGTTGTAGTATGCGAGGATGCGTCCAGTGTTCGCACTTCCTTGGAGCATTTGGCGTTCAAGTCCCCACAAATGATGATTGAAGAGACCTGTCGTATAGCTTGGATTTCGTCGACCAGGTTTTCCATCATTAAAAGGTAGGCCTGGTGATTGATTGCCGCTGGGTTCCAGTAGGTGTTAATCACCACTATTTGTGATGAACTGGAGGAGGGATTTTCGGCCCATTCGAGGAGTACAGCTAGTATTGAGAGGTTTGCTTTGAGGGTAGACTTGAGGGTCAGCCCGATTCCCTGTCGGCAGGCCAAAAGAAGACCTGATGTTGGTCGACCTAGGGCTCCTCTGTTGGCTGGGGCCAAGATTATATCGTAACCATCCATGGCTGGCTTTTGTCTGAGCCAAGTCTCTTGGAGGCAAATAATGTCGAATGAGGCTAAGTTTGCGTCTCCCGTTGTGGTGAGATGTGTGTGTCCTCTCGTGTTCCATGAGCAGAAGTGTAGTGAAGAGATGAGGCGGTCGACATTCCGTTTTCCCATGAGTTCGGCAGGCCGACCTGCGAATTGCTATTTCGTCCCATGGGATAGTGCCTTCGGGAGCCAGGCCCATAGCCCCTGTAGTTTCGTGGCTGTTTTTAAGAGAGGAGAGGATCTATCTGTTTTGGCTCCGATGTTCATCCTGTTTCTTTTCGCCATAGACTCGGTATTAGTCAAATTGAGTCGGTCTACTTTTGGTTGTTGATACTTCGGGAACGTCGCTTCTGTGAGCTTTTTCGGCTTGTCGCTCCTGAGGGTGGCCTGTTTAATTTCTCGGTGGCTCTCGTGTGTCTTTGAGGATGCGCCTTCTACTGTTCGGGTGAGTTCTGGAAGTATTCGTGGCTCCGCTTTGTGCTCTTTCCCAGAGGTTTTGTCCTTTCGGCCCGTTTTGCTTTTTAGATTTGTTTTCTCCCCCCTTTGTGAATTCTGAGGGTCTCTTTGCACTATATAACCTAGCTCAGCCAGATCGTTTGTGGCATCCGCGATTTGCCTCTTTATGGACTTTGAGACTGGGAAAATATAGGCTTTCGCTCTTTCATTAGAGTGGTATGGGTCGATAATTTTTAGATCAGAGGACTTTATCTTCCGGAGAGTTGGAATCATACTGAATAGCGTGAGAATCCCTCTTCTATTCAGTATGATATCGTCGTCGTTTTCCGCGTGTTGCTCGAGCTTGATCGGCCCTTCCCTCGCGGAATCGTGTCTTTTCCGATGTTGTTCAGTCCTTGAAATGAAGTGAGTTCGCAGGTGTTGCCCCCTTTTTTCGGTTTTTCTTGGCTCCAGGTATGTGTCTTCTTTGTACTTTTGCTGGGAGTCCTTGGTGCGACGCGTTCGCTGGGGGCTGTGTTGGACGCTAGAAGCTGACTTTTTGCAAGTTTGCCCTTCGAGAACTGGTGGATAGGTGAATGACACTACTCTGGAGCTCATGGGGCTGCGAGTGGTAGCGGATTTCCGACAATGGAGGATTTTCCTACGTTCTTCCAAAGTGGTGAAGTTGTATGGTGAGTCCTCTTCTGACGATTCCTTTAGGTTTTCTTTTTTTGCATTTTGATCCACTTTAGGTGAAGGAGTCTGCGGGTTTAGTGGCTGAGTAGTTTTCTCGTTTTTGTCAGGTGGTGAATTTTCGGTGTCTTCAAGGTGTTGAGAGATATTCATCAGGACCTCGTCTACTAGGAAGTCCTCTGGTGTTCTAGGGGAGGCGTTTGATGTTTGTTGGTTTGCAGCCAGACTCCGAGTCAGAGGTCTTTCTTTTTCTTTCTTTTTTGTTGGCCGTGAACTTTGTAGCTTTGCTGAGTTTGGATGTTGACTTTCAGGTTTTCCCCCCGGGGGTTGTTTTTCTGATCTCTTGGTAGAAAACAAGGGAAACGAGGGTTCTATCGCCCTCACTGTATGCTTTGATGTAAGCGAAGCGTTGGCTATTTCATCTGTGATAATAATCACGTCTTGTGGGTCTGGAGTTGGTAAGCCAAGGTCCGATAGCTTGTTGGGGACTATGCTGGAGGGTGAAATTGATTGTTGTATTGGGGAGCTTTGGCCTTCCTGTTTATTCCCTGCGGAGGATGAAGTGGAAAGGTTTGCCGACTCTTTTTGGCCTTTTTCCATGACCCGCTTTAGGGTTTTGAATTTGTCATCTAGGGCTGTGATGTATCCCTCCAGAAACGTTAGTTTCGTGAGCATTGTAGCTTGAATCGATGTGTTGTCTTTCAGGTTTTCGTTGATGCCTTCATATAGTTTGGTAAACGGGTTCATTGCAATGGTGACTGCTGACATTATTGAAAGGAGGTCTTTCTTGTGTTGCGTTGCCGGCTCCATTGGCGAACCCTGGGGTTGAAGGCGCTGTTTAGGAGCTGGCGAAAATGAGTTAGACTCGTTTAAAATCCGTCTAACTACAGGCGACGGAGGTAGCTCCAGTGGGCCACCACTGAGTCGTCCTGGTAGATGTAATTTTGGTGGTGGGGCGACTGAAGCCTCATCCTGCCGTATGCCGAACGGCCGTTCCTTATTTTGTCTGGGCACGTCTGCCTTATTTGAGGAAGATTCAGACTTATGATTGGTTTGCGGGGTGGTTGGTCTCTGTGTTTCAGTAGTTTGAACTTGAGTTGACTGTGGCCCTGTCTGCTCTGGAGGTTCAGAGGAAGTGTTTGGGTTCAGTAGGGTTGGTTGTAGGGAGTCTTTACTGCCTGATTGTGAGGTTTTGATGTTGACCATAGCCGAGTTTTTCCTGGGTGATGCTATTTGCTTCGTGCCGACGAGTTTTTCTGTGGGTACGATAGCTTGATTGGATTCTACAATTTGTTTCGGCGTATTTTCCCTGTTTGATGTGATTTGGGACCCCGGTGCTCGAGATGGAGTTGGGTCGGTTTGCTTTACTGATTTTCCCTGTGGGACCTGTTTCAGAGGCGAGGCAAATTGTATGTCGTTTGCCAAGATTTCATGTTGGACACATGGGTTTGACGGTGGGATTATTTTCCTCACTTTATCTGGGGGTTGGCACGTTTTTATTGCCTCCAGTATTTCCTCATCGGTGAGGTCAGCTTGCCTGGAGTGAGGCTCTGGCGCGAAAGCATGGAAAAAATCGGTTACAAGGGTGGCGACCGATGTTTTTGTTGATTTCGAGCCCTTGGGTTTTTTTTTCACTTGAACACTTTTTTGTTTTTTTGACATCTGTGGCCTGGTTACGCTTTTTTGTGTTTTATTTGTAGATTTTGGAAAAGCTTTCTTCCAGTTGGGTCTTGAGGATTCTGCGTCAGGGGACTCCGCCTCTTTCCTGGTGCGTTTTTTTTTGTTATTCGACACTGCCATAGACGATGGCAGTGTTAGCGTGGACTTTTCCAGGCAAAAGGCCTGGTCTTCGTTTCCTGTAGACCCTGAAGCTCTGTGCTCGTCTGTTAAGTGACGAGGAGAAAGTGTTGTTGGCTTGCTGGAGTGCACTTGAGCTTCGGTTTGAAGTAGCGCGTTAGTATCTTGGTTTTCCTTGAACGGATCAGCGTTTCTTTTGAGGCCTTTATGCTCTACTGGAAGGTCTATTGGGCCATTTTGTGGCTGACGAGTTTGCTGCGGGTCTTCCTCAGTGGGGGGTGTGGTCTTGGGGCCGTCAAGCCCTTCCCATTGTTTACCGCGTCCTACCGGGGGATGAGCGATGGAACCTGGCTCCTCCCTCGGAAAGGCCCGCGGATGCGCAGCCTCTTTCTGGGCCATTTCCGGAAGGGTCGGTGTCGAGGGAGCAGGGCTTCGTTCTCCCTCCAGGCTGACTCGCGGCGTCTGATCCGTGCTATCCGCTAGTGCGTGCCTCTCCCCCCGCTCACGGTCCTCGATCCTCCCTCCGGAGGCCATCGGGTCTCGGAGCTGTGGGGGTGGGGGCCGCAGGCGAAGGTGCGCTGGTCGGGTGCTGGTGGAGGCCGTGGCCAGAGCAGGGAATCGTTGGCGCGGGCGCCGAAGCGCCGGTGAGGCGCCTTCAAGGACCGGACTCGATGGGTCCGGCGCTGGAGACACGGTCTCAGGTGTCTGCTGAAGTTGGACCTCTGATTCCTCTGGGTTTGCTTTTTGACGTGTTATTACAGGTTTTGGTATGGTTGGTCCAGGTTTTTCAAGATGGTCCTGTTTCAGATGGGCATTTGCCGTTGTTGCTGTTGAAGTTTTTAAGTCTTTGTGACGTGGCCCCAGCGGGTGGTGAGGTTGTCCACTGCGATATTGGAGGCTTTTTTCCACGGCGGGGCGTGGGCATGCGCTTCGGAGCTGGCGACCCTCCTGTGAATCTTGTGAATCCATGGGATCGCGGTCCGTGGCTGTGTCTATGTCAGTGGAGGTGAGGTCTGCTGATAGTGCTGCCATTTCTGTTGTTTCAGACGTACACAGACTGCCACAGACTGCAACTCTGCAGCCAACTCCGCGGCCGCTCCGCGGCTGGATGGGGGTTTTATGGTTCCTCCCACGTGCAAAGGTAGACACAGTAGAGAGACTCCTGTCTCTGACGAAAGGGATGGAGTGACTGCCACAGACTGCAACTCTGCAGCCAACTCCGCGGCCGCTCCGCGGCTGGATGGGGGTTTTATGGTTCCTCCCACGTGCAAAGGTAGACACAGTAGAGAGACTCCTGTCTCTGACGAAAGGGATGGAGTGACTGCCACAGACTGCAACTCTGCAGCCAACTCCGCGGCCGCTCCGCGGCTGGATGGGGGTTTTATGGTTCCTCCCACGTGCAAAGGTAGACACAGTAGAGAGACTCCTGTCTCTGACGAAAGGGATGGAGTGACTGCCACAGACTGCAACTCTGCAGCCAACTCCGCGGCCGCTCCGCGGCTGGATGGGGGTTTTATGGTTCCTCCCACGTGCAAAGGTAGACACAGTAGAGAGACTCCTGTCTCTGACGAAAGGGATGGAGTGACTGCCACAGACTGCAACGTTTCTTTGATAGCGAGGGGATGCATTTAGTCTGTGTCCACAAAGCAGCCACTAGACCACTTAGGCAAGAAAATAACAGCCTTCTCAGGCATGCGTCATATGTAACTAAAAAGTAATATACAAAAAAATGCTTTGGTGTATGAAATAAAAAGGCATGAAAATAAAGAAAATAGTTAAAAATGTTCTCTGTGTGTCATTTTAACTCTCTTGGAAGAATGTGTAGATTTGGGCAGCTAACTGATGCTTTGTGCCGGACTTCAGGATAAAAATGCCCCATGTTCAGTTCTTATCCCTGCAGTGTAAAACAATGGTTTGTTAAATGAGCCATCACTTATAAATTGCCCCCACCTTAAAGGCTCTGTCAACACAAAGCTGGAGAGGGTGGGCGGAGGGTGTGGGTCTCTAGAGCAGCTTAGCGGCTGTGTTTGCAAAATGCAATCCTTTCTTTGAAACAAAGGAATGCTTAACTTCTTAGCGGCTGTGAACTCAGGTTTGTATCCGACCCTCCCTGCACCCTCTTCCCTGGCCTCCCCAGGAAACGGAGCTGGGTGTGGGCCAGGCTTGATAGTTTCAGAGTGCATTGCAGACCACTCAGAACGTAAAATCCCTCTCCTCCCCCTCTCTCCTGCCTTTGCAACTCCTGGCATGAGATCTGCAGAACAGCACTCAACAATTTGACCACAGATTCACCAAGTGATGCCACAGGGCAATCACACTCCCCACCCCCTTTCTGCTCTGGACTTTTCTCTACAAGACCCCAACTGAGAGGCGGGGTTTGTGTACACACAAGGCCCCACGGAGGCAGTGAATGATGGAGTGTGCACAGACTGCCCCTATGAGAAGCAGTGATGGTGTGCAAACACTGCCCATGTCGGAGGGGGCCATGGTGTGCACACAGACCCCCATGAGAAGCAGTGATGGTGAGGGCACACTGCCCATGTCAGAGGGAGTTGGCATTTGAGGGTTTTCTGAAATGCAGAACGTCCCGCTCACCCACTGGTCCCGCTCACCCACTGGTCCGCGTGGAGGCCGCATTGTACACGCCCCCTCGACCTTCTTATGCCCAGGTCCTAATCTAGAATTAGGAGCTGGTTTATATTGGGGAACCCGGGGGCCTGTCCATGGGAGGATAAGTAGAGGGTCACGTCAGACTGTGTAGAACAGGGGTCCCCAACCCTTTGTAGGCATTGAGAAAAATGTGCTTATCAAATGAAATGGTGGGCAACGGCGGCACCTCGACAGAACAGATTGCCATTCAGGTGATGGCAACAGGATTGTATCCCAAATTAGAAAAGCAATACATTGAATATTACAAGTGGCACAGCCATCTAGACACCGTGTAAGCCGAGGCTAATTTGCAATGGCCTGTTCATGTGACATTAAGGTGGTGTTTACACGGAATGCAAGTCGCAAATGGGGCCTTTTTAGGCAGACATGCAGGATTTAAAGATGTCTTTATTGGGGTTTTAAGGCCATTCCTCGGGGACCTGTTGGGAAAGCAGCGGAAGGAGATGCGCCCGTAAGCACGTTGGGTCACAGTTTAGAAGATTCAGGGCCACTGTACAGAGGCGCTTGGGAATTCCACCAGTCCTGTTTTTAGGAATGTTTTCGCATGTGAATGTAAACTTAGTAACAGTAAGCTTATCTGATTGTAAAGAAATCACCAAATGTTTTAAACGATGCCCAACTTGGCATGCATTTTGCTTACCTGCCCATTCTCCATATGCCAGCGGGCAGGGCATCAGAGGACGCACTTGTTTCACCAGGGAGCTACACAGCAGGGCGCTGCACACTAGGGCGGTGCACACTATGGTGCTGCACACTACGCTACTGCACATCAGGGAGCTGCACACCAGGGGCTGCACACTATGGCGGTGCACACTACGCTACTGCACACCAGGGTGCTGCACACTAGGGAGCTGCACCCCAGGGTGCTGCACACTAGGGTGGTGAACACCAGGGGGCTGCACACTATTGCGGTGCACACTACACTGCTGCACACCAGGGTGTCGCACACTAGGGCGGTGCACACTAGTGTGCTGCACACTACGCTGAACACCAGGGTGCTGCAATATGTATGCAACTGTTTTGACAAATCTGCGTAATGGCCCGGAACACAAACCGTGGCTGTATAAATGGGGCGTATGCAAGTGCTTTGTTGACGGACAGTTGGCATGCACGCCGCCTATTTGTCAATTACCCACCTACTGGCGCTGCCACGGAGCAGAAGCTGACAATAGCTCATCAGGACACACGCAGGGGCATGTGGGCAATTTATTGAGCCCATTGGAGTACGGAACATTCTAGCAAATGTTGTGAAGTGTGGATGCAAACACAAACCTGCATGAAGAAAACAGCCAATTGAAAGCTCGGCAATTAAGGACAGTTGGGCATTCCGCCACTGATTGGCCATTATGCGCTTGCCACGCTTCTGCTAACAGCTCAATCAGAGCCCGCCGGAGTGCAGAAGGGATGAAGTACCTGCAGAGGGGCGTTGCCGAGGTGGGCGGACCCTCATCAAGGGGCTGCAGTAGGGCTGTTCTTCCCGGGACGTGGCAGGCTGCTGCAGGTTCTGCCCCCAGGTTCTCCACGATCGCCCCCCTTGCATATCCACACGGTCCAGGTATTATAGGTGTAGCGGGACGTGGTTATTGCTTCTGATTTTAAGTGTGAGGTCGTCATGAAGCACGCCTAACCTGCAGCCTCAAAGATCACATTATTGTCCTCCAACCCTTCATCTTGGTAGGATAGCTAAGGGGCAACGCGCTCGCATTGGAAACAAGAGGACGCGGAGCACCACAGGTTCAATCCCCGGGTCCGCGCTTAGAAACCTCTGGGTATTAAGCGGTTTATAAATAACCTGTCATGAATCATGCCCTGGAACTTGTGCAGTGGCCACCCATGTCCATGCAAACGAATGTCTATGCTTTCGTCCACCACCACCCTTCATCCCAGCAGAATGATACCTCCAGAACCAGTAACAGGGTCCGTTTACCTGCCGAGGTAGGCCGTGGTTTTCACATCTCTCGGGCATCCTCTACTTCTTGGCCTACACGCAGTGGCCCTGAGCACTTGGCGAGCAACATTTAAGGGTGCTGTAACATGTTACTCCTGTGTTGCACGTTGGGGATCACTGGGGTAGCCCAGTTGGACCAGTGGACTGTGTAGGATGTGGACAAGTTGGACCAGTGGACTATGTAGTATGTAGGTCTGTTTGACCAGTGGATTGTTTAGGATGTAGGCCTGTTTGACCAGTGGACTGTGTAGGATGTGGGCAAGTTGGACCAGTGGACTATGTAGTATGTAGATCTGTTTGACCAGTGGACTGTGTAGGAAGTAGGCCAGTTGGACCAGTGGACTGTGTAGGATGTGGGCAAGTTGGATCAGTGGACTATGTAGTATGTAGGTCTGTTTGACCAGTGGATTGTTTAGGATGTAGGCCTGTTTGACCAGTGGACTGTGTAGGATGTGGGCAAGTTGGACCAGTGCACTATGTAGTATGTAGGTCTGTTTGACCAGTGGATTGTTTAGGATGTAGGCCTGTTTGACCAGTGGACTGTGTAGGATGTGGGCAAGTTGGACCAGTGGACTATGTAGTATGTAGGTCTGTTTGACCAGTAGATTGTTTAGGATGTAGGCCTGTTTGACCAGTGGACTGTGTAGGATGTGAGCAAGTTGGACCAGTGGACTATGTAGTATGTAGGTCTGTTTGACCAGTGGATTGTTTAGGATGTAGGCCTGTTTGACCAGTGGACTGTGTAGGATGTGGGCAAGTTGGACCAGTGGACTATGTAGTATGTAGGTCTGTTTGACCAGTGGACTGTGTAGGAAGTAGGCCAGTTGGACCAGTGGACTGTGTAGGGTGTAGGCCAGTTGGACCAGTGGACTGTGTAGACCAATTTGCCCAGTGTGCTAGCCTCTATGGAGGTCACTGAAGGATGAAGGGGGGGGGGCTCTGTGGTGGGAGATTCTGTTGCTACCATCAATGAAAGTAGAACATTCTTAAAGGCTTTGGACGATGTTGTGAGGAATAAGTGAAGCGGAGGGAGGAAGTGCTACAATCTCGGGGTTACTTGGGGAAATGTAGGTGGTTGTATCTTGTCTACCTTTGAGAGAAAGTATTTTAATTGTGCAGAAGGCTTATCTGAGGTGTATTCTGTAGAGTAGAAGGCGTGGGACTTCATGGACAGAAAGCTGCATAGCAAGAAAGCAGCAGATACTGGATCCCAGGCAGAGGTGTGCTGTATAAAGCTCTTGAATGAGGCATAGCTACAAAAGAGGCTTCCAGGAGGCAAGGCATTTCAGAGTAGTTCACCCTCACAAAATGAGGCATAGCTACAAAAGAGGCTTCCAGGAGGCAAGGCATTTCAGAGTAGTTCACCCTCACAAAATGAGGCATAGCTACAAAAGAGGCTTCCAGGAGGCAAGCCATTTCACAATAGTCACTGTTCACATAATGATATAGGTTGAGGATAGGCTTCCTTGAGGCAAGGCATTTCAGAGTAGTTCACCCTCAAAGAATGAGATATAGGTAGAGGATGGGCTTCCTCGAAGCAAGGCATTTCAGAGTAGATCCCTCTCGCAGAATGAGGCATTGGTACAAAAGAGGCTTCCAGGAGACACAATTTGAGTAGTTCACCCTTACAGAATGAGATAGAGGACAGGCTGCGAAGAGGCAATGCATTTTGGTTTAGTTCACTCTCACAGAAGAGTCATGAAATAGGAGGCTTCCCGGAGGCAAGGCATTGCAGAGTACTTCGATCTCAGGGAGAATGAGGCAGTGTACAAAAGAGTCTACCAGGAGGCCAGTCTTTTGCGATGGTGGGGGACATACATTTTTGTAAACCCTTATAGTTTAACTTTGTCAAAAGCGCGTTTGCCAGAATTCGAGTACTATGCTTCAAGATTCATCAATTGTAATCAGAGGGTTAAAATGAGATACTTATTGGAGGGTGCTTATTTATTTTAACTTGCAAGGCCTACAACATCCAGCAAAGCAGATGTTAGCCCCCGGGGAGTCCGTCCCAGCCAATCAGGGTGCTGAGAAAGCAACAGCTCAGGGCAGTTCCGGGAGTGATTCACTGCTAGTGGACAAGCCTTGCCAACCCCCTCGCCATCCATCTCTACCTCTCCCAGGTTAGCCTGCCCAAAAATACCCTAGCACCCATCTCCTCTTCCCTTGCTTAAAGTCTTTTCTTCTCCTGAATGACCAACATGGGAAGAGAGAAAGCTCTGGTTTTGGAGTCCCTTTTCTAGGTTTCCTGTGCTGCCATCTTTGCTTAGATCTGATGTCGTTTCTAGAATGGACACTCGCCTGGGAGCACCAGTTCTTGAAAGGATGCTTTAACGAATCATTAGTATCCAGATATTTAATCCACGGAAGAAGGGCGTCAAGGGCTGGCGGGATGGGCCGTACTCGCTGGTAACAGCCCGCCACCCAAGATTATAGACTCCAATGTGGTGATACCATTGCCAGCTGTTATCCATGTATCACCTTATCAAAGTACCAAAAGGTCTAGCTTT
This sequence comes from Ambystoma mexicanum, assembly GCF_040938575.1. NCBI lineage: Eukaryota > Metazoa > Chordata > Amphibia > Caudata > Ambystomatidae > Ambystoma > Ambystoma mexicanum. The sequence continues at coordinate 52,120,522 of NC_090934.1, read as the reverse complement.
AATTTTTTGTGAAACTTGAAAGTTATATCAAACCTACCAGCAAACGAAAAAATAGAGAAGAGCAGGAGGCCTGCAAAGGAGCAGGCGCACAATTAAAACATAAAATAATAAATAAAATAGAGTTGAACTATGTTCAGTGGTTTAACCTGGAAACTCAAGTGCGAAGAGCAACACATGAGTGGCGAGTCTGTGGCAGTAGCTGATTCAAGGCTCAGATCAAGCTGCCGGTGCAAGAGGAGGCCTAGGCCATCGCCGGCGGTGGCTTCAAAGCCAAACCCGGAGAATGGGGTGGGGATGAAGAAAGGGACTTGAGCCAAAGAGAAGTGTCAATATAGCAGCACATAGTCCCACCTTATGGTGGCGAGGGAGAGCAATTGACTTTAATGATGGCCAACGGTGAACTCAGATCTTCATGTAGCACTCCATTCCAAACTCCAAAGAAACATTCCAGCATTTGATGGGAATAAATCAGAATCGGTGCTTACACCTCGACAGATGCAAGAAGAGTGAGCCAGTTGGGTCACTCTGATGATACACCGAGAGTAGAGGGTGGCCAGAACCCCGCGACTACCGTCTGGATTCCAAAAGCTTTAACTAAAGGTAAGATTGAGATTAGAGAGCACCTGGATCATGACCAAAAAGAGATCGCAGGTGACGCGGACGGGGACAGAATCAGCAAGTTAGGGAGGCTTGAGGAAGGGATAGTGAGACTAGAAGAAAGGATAGTGAGACTTGAGGAAAGGCTAGTGAGACTAGAAGTGGAAGGGAAAACAAATCCCAGGAATGAGATATGGTTAAAATGCAGAGTTGTGGCTTACCCAGCTGCAGGTGCACATGGTTGATTTGAGTTCATGAGTGCCAAGGAGCCCGCAAGCCACCGGGCAAGCAGTGGAAACCGCAGAGTAGTCGTACTGGGAGTGCAAAATAAATCAAAATTGAGGGGGAAGTTGAAAAGAGGGGAACAAGCTTGAAGAGAAACTGTGTAAAACTGACCAGGCAGAAGAAGGACAGACAATAAGAGATGTTGGCCTTTGATCACCAGGGTATGGCTTCCTTCCAAACAAACATTGATGCAAAGGTTTCTAAGGCACAATAGCTGGGCCACCTTGGGAAAAAGGTTCGGAACCCGCAGGTACTGCATAATGAAGCCAACTCAAAGACAGCCAGAACCACATCCCCCCCGAGATGCAAGTGATTGGCTGAAACACTCTATCCTATCCATGGTGATGGGCGACTTGCCCAGAAAGAAGGCCCCTGGCCGAGCAGGATACCTGCAGAGTGCTTAGAAGATCTGATGCCTCAGTAGGTCCCTCAGTTAGGGACTGCCTTGAAATATTTTGTCAACTCCGGCAATTGCCTGGGACACCGTCCAAAAGTGTGAATATCCCAATACAAAACCAAGCTGTATTTTATCGTAGAGGCAGTCTCTTGGATATTGATCAAAACATTTCCACCAATTGTCTTCTTCTCCTGAACTTGCAAGACTGGCTTGAGGATAAAAACAGGTCATCACCAGTTCTAGGTGGATTTCGCAAAGGAAAAACGACCCTAGATCAGATATTCGCTCATCATCACATCACTGAGTAATTATGTCTGGGAAAGTATATACCTCTTTATATCACTTTTCTTTGATATAGTTAAGCCTTTGATACAGTGGACAGGAGTTGCCTCTGGACAAACCTTGAACCAATGCTGCAAGCAACAATCATGGAGTTAAATTCCCATTCCAATAGCCAAGTGAGCATTGGGCTCGAAGGGATGTCAAGGGACGAAGTCCAGGTCAACCGCAGAGTCAAACAAGGGGGTCTCCCGACACCAGTTACTGTTAATCTGTATACCAACAATGTCTTTGCGGTGTTAAAAGACGTGGCTGAGGTTGTCTCCAGGATAAGTGGCCCACAAATTCCAATCCTGGTGCGTGCCGACAACTCACTCCGACTGGACAGAAGCCGGAAGTGCCTCAAATGGCTCTTTTGTGCGACCCGGGTGCCGGGGGCTGACAATATGTAAGGTGGCATAGGGAATTTGAGCGCTGGGCGGAAGCAGAGACCAAGGTGTGGATGGATGGAGTAAACAGAGCAGGCCCTGATGGAAACAATAAATGCGACGCCTGAAAGACACTGGTTTGTGACATGTTCCACCCGTCGGATGATAAACCCACTTGAAGTTCGATATTTATTTTTCTATATAGAGCCTACCCATGATCTTACCACAACTGGAGCAAGCCCACCCGAAATAACTATTACTCTAGGGAAACAAAAATGGGAGGCACAGCAGGGCCCCGAACCCCATAACACCTGCACTAAAAGTCGAGTAAACACAATGCCCGGCGAGTGAAGAAGTTGTTTGTTTGTGGTTTACTGTTAAGTGTTGATATCAATGTAAGACAAAGGCATACAGATTCTTATTGAACATGTAACATTTGAAATGCATGGCTGTAATTATGAAAATGCCAATAAAAACATTTTAAAATAAATACATTTTGCGACCCGGGAATATTGCCAGGAAGATAAGCTCCAAATCAATAGAAATAAATGAAAGATTAAGAATATCTCCTAAAGCAGTAAGAACGAGAAATGTCTGTTTTTACCTAAAATGATATGTAATACTGCGCAGGGATTGGAACAGAGGGCTATATCAGAACCCCGGGGCTTCATTTACAAAGTCCATACACAGGTTAATCGATGCTAAGGCGGTGGGATAGCCTCTAAAGCGACCCCAGTTTGGTACTGGAATCAGCTAGACACTACCTTGGAATCACAGACAGGAAGATGTAGAGGTTGCTTATGCAAGCACCTATAGACGTGCCTGATGCCATACTACAAGCACTTTGCCTACACCACAATCAGAGAAAGAGCAAGACTAAACATGGTATCTGGTATCATCAAGCGGCGCACCGCTGCAACGACGACTCGGCGGATCAATGCCGGAAACAGAAGGCATGCATCCGCCATTCCTCGACTCTCTGGAAAGAATGGATGCCGCTGGCGGAATCTCTCGACACACGTGCCTCAATTAAAGGGGGTAAGAGAGGACGTTTCTGGAACAGCACTACTTAAGCAAGTCACAGAACAGCATGATGGGACGAGGGGAGGAAATCTGGTCCGCCATGACGTGCTCAAGATCCTCCCTTGGAAAGATATCTTTACTGGCCAATTTGCAAAGACTTATTTGGTAAAGACTTTCGAGGTACACAGACTTTTCCTAGGTGTCCCAGCTATCACCCTCCCAAGTGGGTCAGCCTTGAACAGATGGAATAAAAGGTGCCTGCAGCATCCGCAGCGGTTGCCTAGGACACGAGGAAAATCATCCAATGGGACGCTTATTTGTCCTCTCTACTGAGGCATCAGAAAAAGAAGATGTTTATCTATCCATGCAAAGTACGTCAGTGAACGGAGCATTGGCCAACACTTTATGGACCCCACCGTAAACTGTCATTCAATCACTTAGTGAGTTATTAATATTCCATGATTAACTCATTCAACGCAAAGTGCTTGCATTCCAGGGCAACATAATACATTAAATTAACTGATCTGTGTTCATATTACATGTGTGGAGGGCTGCACATATCAGTTTTGTGAAACAAACCGAAGACCCTTGTAAGGAAGGCATGGTAGCAAACAGTGAAGAAAGACACAACTGATCAGAGTTCAGGCGTGTTTATTGAACTTCAATGGGTTGGTAGAACACCTATCTAACCCTAAAGCTAAGAGAAAGCTACGACCATCAAATAAGAATAATGCAGTCGAAGTGGAGTCTGTCAAAATATAAACAGCATATACTAATAAACCTATTGCCAATCCTTACTTCTAAATACAAATGGTGTGGGAAAATGATGTAAGCAAAAGAAAAGTGTTCAAGAAATATGTCAGGATGTCCTTGGGAGGATAGCTCAGGGGCAACGTGCTCACCTTGGAAGCAAGACAACACGGAGCAACACAGGTTCGATCCCCGGGTGCACGCTTAGAAACCTCTGGGTATTAAGCACGTCATAAATAACCTATCATATCATATCATAGTTGACCAGTTGGCTTCCCTTCCCCACATTTTCAGCATGGGACAAAGTGACACACTCGAGCTTTGCACACACTCTGGATTCTCTGCCACGAGGATGCAGTTCAAAATATAGGTATCTGGGCCTTATGTGCCAAAGTCTCTTTTTCCAATAAAAGCATTTTTGCAGAGTGCCTGGTGTAACAAACAAGTACCAAAGTTTCCTTCTTATCAGGATTTTCACATTCACAAGTTCTCTGGTTTACTATTCACCACGGGTATCCCTTGGTCGGGCTCGGACCACTTATAATCTTGCTTTCTTTTGTTAGCAAAATTTGAAGACTTTCGACTGTGCGATGGATCTTTCTTAAACCATCGCAGGACCACTATGTTTCATTCCATTCTCAGCCGTGTACTTAATACAGAGACCTTCGATTGAGCACACCTGCGGTGCCAGACCACTCTGTTACTTTGTAATGTACCTTCTCGGATTCACCTTAGAGTTCAAACATCCATCAGCAATTGAGCTTTTCTCGTGTCTTTCATCACACATGCTAATATTCTTTGCTCTTGCGCTCTTCATACAATGCTGCTGCCTGCAACCTTGACTTCAACACAGACCCATCTTGCATCGGTCTCCCCAACTCACCGGCTGTGTTGATTTCTCAGCCGCTGCTTTGATCTTGGAGCCAAGGGCGGTTCCACAGGAGCTGCTGCTCCTCCCTGACTTGACTAGTCATGCATGAGGGCTCCGGGTATCTCTAACACACAATGCAGGATTCTTCAGTCTGGTTTCTTGGCCTTGTGTTTTTCAATCTGAAGGTTTCTGGAAAGTAACAGTTTCTCACCTGAAAGGTTAATGGTATCTCCCTCCTTCCTTTCCCTTCTCAGTTTGCTGCCTTTCTCCCCTCGTTCAGCTACCATCTGTAAAACGCTATTCCTTTATGCGCTTGCCGCGCTCAGAGTGTACTCTCCTGCTCCGCCTTTTATCCATGTGGGGAAGCATACTCGAAGTCAGGTGTGGGTTAACAGTAATTGCCCCGACTTTGCCCGACCATAGTATTGGGACACATCAGGTGTAATCTTCAGGTGTGAGTCTGTTTTCCCCCAGAGTGGGTTTTCTGTGTGAAAGTGTTTGTATAGAGAAGGGGGGAAGAGGGAGTAGCGTTCCCAAGTATCCTACCTGGTAGGATGGGGTAAACGTGTTACAGGGGAGGGGGATACCGTGTCTCGCCATCTGGTGTCCCACTCCTACTCCCAAAAGACCCCTCACCCAGGTAATCCTCCCACACTGGTCCAGCCCCATTAACTGGATCCAAAAGCATTAGCCATGTCCTGGCCACCTGGATTACAGATCCTCGGGGATTAGTCCGTAAAACACCTTCTGGTTACTCACACGCTCCATATCGGAAACTTGTTTAGTAAATGATTTGGGTTCTGATGCGTTGTAGAGTAAATATGATTAAACTCCTTGGATGGGCACTGTAGTGTGGCTGAGAAAAGAAAATATAAAAATTAGCCTTATGAGATCACGTCGTATAATAGATGAATCACAGCGAGGCCCTGTGATCTTTGTGTGCAGTAATAGACCCCGAGTAATAACCGATCATTATCGAATTAAAATGTCCTGATGAAGGAAGTCTTTTCAGTCAGAGCAGGATAGCTCTGTTCTATAGCTGTGTACTTTGGCCGAAACACAGTGTGTCAAATTAATTGTGTTGATATGTAATGATCTCTGTGATGATTTTGATGAAGGCAGTTGAATGCATGTATTAGGTCACCGTGGAATGCAAAGATTGTTTACATTGAATGAACTGATCATGAAACATATAACATGAAGTAACTCACTGTAAGCAACTGAATCAGAGGTGAAGGTGGGGCCCAGAAAAGAGATGTTCATGGGAGTCAGAGTACCTCCCAAATATTCTCTACCTCCTCACTGAGGCCCACAAGGAGCTTACCCTGCAAGTTGACACGTTACTATGCAAAGTAGGCAACCTGAGACAAAGCAAGATAACAAAGACGTAATAAGGCCGATGAAAAGGGAAGTCATCGGGACCAGAGCAGATTCAGAACGTTGGCCTGGTCATCATTAAAGAGGAAACTCCTGATTCAGGAGTTAGTTGGCAGATGCTTTACACTGTTTCTCAAAACAGTCTGGTCCTCCCTCGTCCTCCCCAATTCATTCTCCCTTTATTTTTCCTCCCTTTGATTATCTCTCTTTGCTCTTTTTTCTCTTTCTGGAGATCCTACGAGTCTTTTTTTTAGCTCTGTATTTTATGTGTTTCAGCTTTTTAGACTTTTTGATACTTGTGTGATTTTATCTTTTTTTAGAGTGTTGACTTTAAAGATAGTTTTGAACTTCTCGCTCTTACTCACCGGCCGGCGAGTGCTTCAGGCAAGCGACCAGGAGAGAAGTACTGGATGTTGATTGAAGAGCTTGGGATGGAGCCTCCACCTGAGCCTCCTCTCTGTTGAGGGAATAAGCTCTTTTTGATGATATGACCCTCAGCTGTACTGAATTACCAACTGAGAAATTGATCACCCAAAAGTGTGGGGAGAACACACCGCCATGGACCCAGCTAAAAAGAAAAGGACAATTGGTAAATACTTGGAAAAAAGTAAAGATCATCCAAAAGAAGAAAACCTCTCAGAAGCAGAAAGTACCTGGGTCACCCGCTCCCCTTATCTTTGAAAAGGAACAGAATTGGAATTTCCCTGTAAGTACAGAAAAGAAATTAACTACTATTTTGGATTCGGGTAAGAAATGAATAGATTCAGATAGGAATAGAATTGAAGGAAGTCTTACCAGAAGAATTGGACGGAGTTGAAATAACCTAAACTAGAACAACGGAGGTACAAAACAATAAACAGGAAGTTTAGTAGGGAAGCTATACCCGGGCGGCATGAGGGGCGCACTAGATTCGGGTAGGTGCACAATATTCAGCAAAGCGTCCCTGTGTGCACTTTCAGAATAAGAGGTTGTGTTAAATCAGCAAAGCGTCCTTGCGTGCACTTGAGGACGTAAATCCACAAAAGAAAACTGGAGTGGGACAATACACAGTACTTGAAGTCAACTGGGAAGAAAGGCGGTGGTAAAAATTTTAGGACAGAAGGAAGGCAATCCAGTAAGCAGGCAGCAAAATCCGTAGAACAGGCAAAGGTCCGGTACACAGGTAAACAGTTCAGGATCAGGAAATGAGCAAACCGTAGAACAGGCAAAGGTCCGGTACTCAGGTAAACAGTTCAGGATCAGGAAATGAGCGAACCGTAGAACAGGCAAAGGTCCGGTACACAGGAAGTCAAGTAATTGAGAATTCTCAGGATGGATACACAGGAAGGTTGGAAGGCACAGAAGACGAAACTTCAGATGCCGGTTGCAACTTTAATCAGAAGCAGCGTCCTTACCGCTGCAGAGCCTAATATACTCAGGAGGCGGAGTGCCGTAATCCCGTCAGAGCTCACGTTCCGCATAGTCGGCACTTCACACAAATTTAGGTTTCCTGGGAGTTGTAGGCAAAGGCTAATTTGTTGATGCCTTTGATGTTGTTGAGCCCAACCTCCAGGGTAACCGCAAGCGAGAGAAGTAAGGGGCTGAAAAACGCCGGATATTGTGGCGAAGCGTCACAACTTTAGTTTGTGTCACCGGGCGCGAAGAAGAGGAGCGCGGTTCACTCAAACCCCGATGTGTGACACTTGCATGAAAAAAAATTGCTTCATGAGGAATAGAATGTATTCTTCCTCTAGCTGTATTCAGTGCCATCCCCTGCTCCCCTGTCTAATTGAGGTTATTCATGTTCGGCTCTGGTCTGACGTCTGATTTAATATCCCCAAAAAAGAACCACATAAAAGACTAGATTTTCTTCATTGAACACTATATCAGGTCCCTCGCTATTCTAGCAAAATATAATTCAGTGTTCACTCATAGGTATTCTCTGTTCAGAGTTTAAGCAATTGCCCTACTCACAAACCTTGAATGGTGCATGTGTTTTGAGCATTTGCCAACATATGCACATCATCTGCGGTAGTTTGGCGGCAGCGTATACATTCAACTTTCCCATTAAATAATGTATTGGTGACAGCATAATCTGCTCAGCACATGCAAACAGGGTTCGAAATTGGGGGGAGCTGGGAGCTATTTAGCTCCTGCTACTTGCAAAGTAGAGCCTGGTTAGCTTGAAACCAACAGCTACCAGGAGCTACCTTCGGATCCTAGGGCCAACTGGTGCTTTGCAAACATATAAATGTGACATTGGCTTTTTTGTGTATTTGAGAATGTTAATAAAGAAGAATTAGAACGCATCTAATACACATTTAAACACAATGGCTCATACAGAATTGCCAAAAAGTGAAAGGAGCATCTCTGGTAGATCCAGGTTCCCCTTCGGTAGCTCCTGCCTACAGGGTGATCCCCGACACCCAGGAGCTGCTTCAGCACCTGCTCATCGAATCTCAATTTCAAAGCCTGTGGCAATGGTGTTACTTGCAGGCCAAGCGCGATACCTGTGTGAGTAAAGCATTGGTCGCGGACATGGCGGCAGTCTGTGCTTGGGCAAGTCTCAATCCTGTCGAAGTGCTGAATCAAGTGTTTCATGCATCCAAGGCTGACACGTCGTGTACAATTCAAAATGGGGTAATAACACCTGCTCCTACAGCGCTTAGAGGCTGGAAGAGCCTCATGAAGCACGTAATAAGAACCCAATTTTATTAATATTTGTGGGAAGGAAACTTGTATGGCCGCCTCAATGACTTCTCGTATGGCTGCCTCAATGACTTCTCGTATGGTTGCCTCAATGAATTCTCATATGGCCGCCTCAATGACTTCTCGCATGGCCGCCTCAATGACTTTTCGTATGGTTGCCTCAATGACTTCTCGTATGGCCGACTCGACTTCTCGTATGGCCGCCTCAATGACTTCTCGTATGGTTGCCTCAATGAATTCTCATATGGCCACCTCAATGAATTCTCGTATGGCCGCTTCAATGACTTCTCGTATGGTTGCCTCAATGAATTCTCATATGGCCACCTCAATGACTTCTCGCATGGCCGCCTCAATGACTTTTCGTACTGGTTTGCACTGTTCTCTGGGCCAAACGCATCCCATTCATCACTTGCTCTTTCAGCGACCTCTATAAATGCACCAAGTCTTTTCTCCCAAAATAATGTTTCCCTTCTCACAGTCTCTCCTTTAGAAATGTCATTCAGAGTGAGGTTGAAGGCACTCATTGTTCAAGGTGGACGAACCCAGCCACAAGATGTCCGGTGCTCGAGGCACGTGTCACCTCCGCAGGGAGTACCTCTGATCTGTACCCCTCCCCGGAAGTCCTTCAAAGATGGCAACCTTCTCCACATTGCCACTCTTAACTCTCGCTCTGCCATCAAGCATTCCTCTAATATCTGTCGCCTTCTTGAGGAACTGGACGTCCTCGGTCTCACTGAGACATGGTTCACGGCCAGCTCTGTCACCAGCTTTGACACACTCCTACCCGACGGTTACAAGATCCTCTCTGTGCCCAGGCCCAACCGTGCGGGGGGAGGTGTGGCCCTTATCTTCCCTGAGTAGATTCTTGCCACTGTTACTCCCACGCAGACCTACTCCTCTTTTGAATGTCTTGTCTGCCGACTCTCTCTCTCTCTCCTAGCCATTCCCTTACCGTGGCTACTATCTATCGGCCACTTGGTCAAATTTCCTCCTTCCTCTCCGAGTGGGCGGACCTCTCCTCCTCACTCCTGTCCTCAACCACTCAACTCCTCTTTCTTGGAGACTTCAACATCCACCTGGATGCCTCCTGTCCTCCCTCTGGACTCTTTCGCAGCCTCTGCGACTCTCTCTCACTCTCTATTCTCCCGTCTGGGCCGACTCATTCTGCATGGCACACTCTTGATGCCCTGATCTCCTCTGACCTTCCCCTCTCTGTCCCTCTCTCCACTCCTCTCTCCTGGAGTGATCACTTTCCCCTCTCCTCCCACCTCACCCTCCCTACCCCACAGGCGAAGCCACCCCCATCACTGCCACCTTCCTTCTCGGTCATCCGACCCATGAAGCGCGTGTCAGTTGAGGCTTTCGCTGCCACCTTCTTGCCCCCTCCTCCCCCTTCGGCTGACTCCCACCCTGACACAGCCCTCTCCACTCTCCACTCCGCTATATCTGATACTCTTTATATCCTTGCCCCTGTCATGAGAATCCGCCTGAAGCCCAAAGCCAAATGTAACTCCTGGTATGACTCGGATCTCGTCACCCTAAAACGCAAGTGCAGGGTGGCAGAGAGGAAATGGCGTGCTTCATGTTCATCCTCTGACAAACTGGCCTGTCGCCTGCTCCAAAGGCAATACCGGCTCTCCGTGCTCACCAAGAAGAGAGCCCTTATCCAAGCCCGCATCTCTGCGGCATCTAACAATTCGGCCGAACTCTTTAAAATCTGCAAGGAGATGGCCAACCCTGCTGCAGTCTCTACCTCTCCTGTCCCCTCCCAGGCCCTCTGCACTGCACTTGCCTCTCACTTCATCTCTAAAACTCAGGACATCCTGTCCTCGCTCTCCTCCTCTCACCTCCCTCCCTCTCTTCCCTGCTCTTCCTCTGGCCCTTCTGCAGTCACCCCTCCTCTCTCCTTCTCTTCCTTTCCCCTTTTTTCTGCTGACGAGGTTTCAAGACAAGTTCGATCTATGAAAGTCTCGTCAAAACAGGTCCACCCCTGTTCCTCCAAAACTATCAAGGACCACATTGACTCCTTGGCTCCTGCCCTTGCTGACTTCTGCAATCACTCCTTCGCCTCTGGAGTCTTCCCATCCCCTCTCAAGCACTCCCTTGTGCACCCCCTTCTTAAGAAACCCTCTTCCGACCCTTCCTGCCCAGCTAACTATCGCCCAATCTCTATCACTCCCTTCCTGGGCAAGCTCCTGGAGAAACTGGCCATCTCCCAGCTTAATCTCCCATGCTGAATGTGTTGGTAGTCTTCATGACCATCAGTCTGGCTTCAGAGCTGCCAGAAGCACGTAAACTGCTCTCCTGAACATCCGTGAGGACCTGCTCTCGAACCTTGACTCTAACATTCCATGTGTTCTCATTTTGCTTGATCTCTCTTCTGCCTTTGATACTGTCAACCATACCATCCTGCTCAACCGTCTGCGTGATAACCTCGGTATCACTGGTCAGGCTCTGGCGTGGCTGACCTCTTTCCTCTCAAATCGACCCTCCCAGGTCCAACTGGGGTCTTTCCTCCATGACATCTTCTCTACCTGTGGTGTCCCCCAGGGATCTAACCTCTCTCCCTGGCTGTTCAACCAGTATCTGGCACTTCTCGCCCACCACATCGCCGCTCTCTGCCCCTACTTTCAGTGCTATGCGGATGATACCCAGCTCTTTTTCAGTCTACCCTCGGCCTCCTCTTCTCCTTCCCTCATCTCTGACTGTCTTTCTGCTATCCAGGAATGGTGTGCCGCCAACAACCTCTGCCTTAATGCCAGTAAGACTGACATTCTACTCATCGGCACTCCCACTCCCTCCTTCCCTGCTGCTCTCTGGCCGGCCTCTCTGGGCCCTCTTCCTGCAAGGCAAAAAACCTTGGGGTCATCTCTGACTCCACACTCTCCTTCTCTCCTCACATATCTGATGTATCTAAGAAGTCACACTACCAGCTACACCTCCTCAGAGGTATCCTTCCTTTCCTCTCCTTCCCCCAGAAGCTCACTGTCTCTAGAGCCCTGGTTCTCTCTAAGCTGGATTACTGTAACAGCCTCTATCTAAATCTGCCCGCCTCTACTCTCCGCCCTTTGCAACACATCCAGAACAGGACTGCAAGACTTTTCCTTGGCCTCAAGCCCAGGTACCATATCTCTCCAGGACTGAAATCATTACACTGGCTCCCAGTGACTGCGAGGATCAAGTTCAAAACCCTCTGCATTGTCCACAAGGCCGTCTGGGGCCTTGGGCCAAAATACCTTCAACTCTCTCTTCCTAAATATCTTCCTTCTCGAGCTCTTCGCTCATCCGCCTCCAACTCCCTCAGGGTCAGCCGCTTCTCCAAACAACGAGTTGGGGGCAGATCTCTTTCCACTGCAGGGGCCTCTCTCTGGAACAGCCTTCTTGCCTCCCTGAAACTTGAGGAGAACCACCTCCGGTTCCGGAAGCACCTCAAAACCTCCCTCTTTGCCTCCGCTTTCTCTCCCCCTCTCCCCTGCTAATACTACTGAAACTGCACTGAATCTGCAACTGGGCCATTCACCATTCTCGGCCCAGCCACTCTCCCATGCACTGCCTCCACGGCAACCCCTGCACTACGGGACTGTGTCTGGATCCATACAGCCCCCCTTCCCAGCACTTGTCTGCACTTACCTTGCACTTGCCACCGGCTGGCCCTTGTTATTTATCCTGTATGCTGTATGCTAATAACCCTGTACTACACTTTCCCCTCTCCCTTTCCCCCATGCACTTTTCCCTTCCCCTCTACACTTGCACTTGCGCGATCTGAATGACACCTGGCCTAGTAGGATCGTTGTCTGTCTCCCCTTGTTCCCCCCCTGCCTCGTCGCGCCTTGAAACACTTGTGTATAGGCGCGTTACAAATGCCTTATCATATCATATCATATCATATCATGGTGCAGAGATGGCAGTCCTCTCAGTGGTCCAGGCAGAGGCGTTGGAAGGGGGGGGTGGAGAGGGCTATAGCCCTGGGTCTTTTGTTTGTAGCCCCGGATAGAAGCTCAGGGGCTACAACCAAAAGGCTAGCTAGCCCCAAGTCCTGACAGTCCCAGCATTACTGCAGCCCCAGATATTTTCCAGACCTAGCAACACCCCTGGGTTCCAGGCTTTTCTAACTCCAGGCCTCGAGGGCCGGAACCATGTTAGATTTTCACGATACCCCTCAATATTCGAGATAGATTTACATACACTGTACACATTTATTCTCGTGAATATTAATGAGGGATATCCTGAAAACCCGTCAGGATTCCAGCCCTTGAGGCCTGGAGTTGGACAAACCTGTGTTAAACCACAGTGGGGACAGTCAATATGTTTCAGGGCGGCATGAGTATCTGGATCCAGCTAAAATGAGCACAAGAGGTTGTGAGGCTCTAGATGCTTGGAAAGATGTGTTCCATCAGCCATGAAGGAGAGGTGTGGCACAGGGGGGCTCTACTGGGGTCTCTCCGTCAAGAATGTGCGGTCAAGGATGGAACAACCTCAAAGAATAAACCCAACGATGCTGGCAAAATAAAACAATTCTGCTCATTTATCAAAAGGTCGTGAAATGGGCAATTGGCATTTCCGACATTTAGCCAATCCTGCCCATTAAAGATTTCCAGGGGACCGAGGGCTATTGACTGCTGGACAAAAAGCAGTCTGTGCCACACATTAAGCTGTTTCACGGTTCACCCTATTGCCACCTGTTCACCTAACATGAATCTGCAGCTCTGGAAAGTGGTTCGAAAGGGGTGGCTTATATGCAGATCATTTCTAGTCTACTCTGAGTCTCCACGAACGCCCCGGAAATGTCCTAAAGTCTGCTGGCAGCACTGAATGACTGCTCCGGCAGCAGCCTTAGGGTTTCACCCTCAGCATGGAAAATTCTTACTGAAAGCCACCCTAACCTGCAAGAGTATTCAGAGTCAACCACTTATCACTACCAGAATCTGGGTAAAAAAGTCACCATGATTTCACTAGGTGGCTGGAGCACACCTCAGGCCCTTGACATGTTAATGTTAATGTTAAAGAATATTTATACCACGCACTAGCACCACCGGAGTGGTCCCTGGCGCTCTGGCGGATATGACAGAAAGGGGAGTAGGTTAGGGCGCGTTAGTAGGCCACAGTTTGGAGAAAGAGCAAGGGAGCTCTGATGTGCTCTTGGCAGCTTCAGTTCAGTTAACAGCGTTTGCTGAGTTTTTTGGTGTGGTATCCAGTTGGGGTCCGTCCTTCGTGTGCTGTTGTTTAAGGCTCTGTCTGGTGTGTTTGTTGTTGCGCTGTAGTGAAGTGCATGCAGTTTGCTGTGGTTTACAAGGTATGGCTGTGGTTATTTAGGGTTTGAGAGGTGTATGATGAGGGCTGAGGTTTTAGTAGGGCTGGTTATTATTGTTGTCTGGAGAAACGCACTCTCATTTTTGTGTCTTTCGAGATTTAGACATTTCTTCCTTACAGAGATCTAGTTCCAGCATGACGAGGCTGTCTCTCATCTCTCTCTACATATGTTGCGCTAGTTAGTGTCTACAATTCTTTCTTTGTTGTTTCTCAGGCCAGCCCCTACATCCTAGCCTGTGCCTGATGCAAACTGGTCCCCGTGGAGCTATCTAGTTGTGACCTACGCCCAAACCCATAGCTCTGTCTGTGTGCAGCGCAATAACATAGCCAAACACCACATGCCAGTAACAACCAATTTCTCCTTCAAACTGCTGGTCGTGTTTGCAATGTATTGTCACGTTGGGCAAGGCAACAATAGATGTGAAGCAGTGGGAAGTTGACATCTAGCACTCAATTACACACGCACACCACACATGAATAATACCTTAGTGGCACCCAGTTCAGCAAAAGGGCCATGCCAAAGCAGACTATCCATCCCTTCTGAACCTAAAATTACACTGCTGCCCTCTACTGACAGGATGAGGGACTGCAGCCCATGTTGGGAAGGGGTGCCAAGAATGGATGACGCTTTTTAACTCCCAGAATCCACCCTCCCACACCCTCATTAACATCCCATAAAGCCCAGAGCAGGCATCAAGAACTTCCAGCAGCCTAGTCCAGGGTCTAACACCCAGAGGAGCCACAGACCAAAACTCACCCGTATTCAGGTGTGCCCCTAGTTCCTCCCAGCTTTTCTGTCTATAATAGCTCTTAGTGTGTGAGGCCTAGGGAGTAAGCAGAAGGATGTGGGCTCCCCTGTTCCCTTGGACATCACTTGAACACAGCTAGGCAGTGTAGAAAGGCCTCAAAGCCTGGTCTCGGGCGGATAGCTCAGGGGCGACGTGCTCTCCTTGGAAGCAGGACGACACAGAGCACCACAGGTTCGATCCCCGGGTCCGCGCTTAGAAACCTCTGGGTATTAAGAGCGTTATAAATAACATATCATATCAGACATCCTCTGCCTACTGGTGTCATAATGGTCTGTTGCCCTGTTGCCGATCTGTTATGCCTCACAGTGGGGGGAGTTCCTTTCATCAAAATCTTCTTTTCTGCTCACCCAGCGCTCATTCTTCACACAGCCAATTCCTGACTCTGACACCTCCATCAGAAGGCTGGGATTTCCCAGAACCCACTTTGCTATGAGCAAGATGAAAGCCAATATGATTATCTGGTTAGTCATCGCAAGACATTGAGGAACTCCTTAGCAAAACTCAAGGCCCTCACGCCTCCACGATATACATTAGCGTAATGTCACTCCCACAGTAGCAGCAGTTCTGCCGCCATTAAGGGACACTCTCGCCCCGTCTTTACATTACATTACATGCAAGCACGCCTCGAGCACACCATCCTATCTAAGATACTGATCAATGTTCCACCAGCATGCACCACGCTATCAAAAAACATCCCTTTTCCCTTTCTACACCACCCGGCCCCTACATCTGTGGCATTACACCCCCTTTCCCATACCCCTTTCTTGCCCCCACTGCTTTATCATCTACAGATGGATACCTGGGGCCAGGGCAGACTGTGCCAACCTCCGGAGAAGCCAGGTGCTCGAAGGCCACCATGGTGGTGATGGGGCTCAGTTTACAATCCCTGACACATAACCTAAAATACTCATATATTGTTAATGACAAGAAAAAGCAAAATATATTAAGGAGAAGGGAAAGCAGGGGTGCACCTGGCACAAGGCAGGGTATGCGCCCTTTTAGCGTAATCACGTGAATACTGAGGGATGAGAGAGCCTTGTGGTCCTCATTGCCAATCATACTCTATGTTTTAAGTCATTTTCTCACAGTTTCTCTCTCTCTGCCCTGGGAGTAAACTGCAGCAAAAGCAAGAAGGTGAAAAGAGAAGGGGTGCATCACAAAAAGAACAAGAGGTCCATCCAGAGCAGGTGGCATGTAGTGAAGAGAACACACATCACGCGTGAACGTCTTCTCCTCGTGTGGGGGTCTGTTCCCTGCTGGCCTGTCCGCGCTCCCCTCAAACCCCATCGCCACGCCCCTCCACCCACAAACCATACAAAGCCCTATGGTAAGTCTGCCGATTTTGCCGATTTTTCGGCAGCCAGTGGGAGGATTTACCTCCAGCATGATGCTGGAGGTAAACCCCCCACTCCAGGGCCATGCTCGTAGTATGGCAGAGAGTGAAAAGTGGTGGTAATTTCGTTGCTTCCAATTTTTTCCCACTCCACCATACTTTTAATGAGGGCTTTGTTTGCACTTTAAAGCCTCTGCTCTGCCTGTAATCAATCAAAAAAGTGAAAGCAGCATTTGTTTAATGATAACTTTAAAGGATAAACATGACATGCCTGGATGATTCCAGGCACATAGTCAAAGCAGTACTTAACGTATTTTGCATGTGAATCTATTTGGCTTTGAGTGATAATTAAGGGTTCCTAGTCATTGCATCGACTGCCAAACCGTTGAATGCCATACCATTGAAAAAAAGCATCGAAAAAAAAACATCGACTGCATTTAAAAAAATGAACAAAAATGTAATGGGGGATTCCATCAACCCCCTTTTTTAACGTCTAAACCCCATTTTTATTAAACTAAGCCCTTTACCATTTAAAAAAATGCATTTGATGCTTTTTTAATGCATCTTTTTCAATGGTATGGCATTCGACGATTTGGCAATCGATGCAATGACCAGATACCTTAATTAAGTAAATATCTCTTTTTCAGACGGAATTCGGTCGAATACTTACTCGAAGCCGAATTTTGGTACACCTCTAGTGTTGAAGCAAGTCTGGTGTAAAGATGAGAAGGTGTAAGTGTTCAGCTAGACTGAATTTGTCAGAGCTGCAGCTGCATTCTAAGGTGTGTTGATGGATAGCCGCGCCTGCGGCAGATGTGCACCCAAGTGGTGCATTGTATGCACCTTAAGCTCAAATGGAGCATAACATTGAACTCGCGGTCAGATCTAATCGTCGTGTTCGACATAAATTGTCTCAGACAATGATTTAAAGTACCGTCATCATGGTGAAAGTTAAAAAAAAAAATGTGCCACCCGAGGAAGGGCCTTGGGTGCTGGAACAGCGGGTGGAGAATATATATTCCAGCCACCTGATTGGCTAATGGAACTTCCCCGGGTGCAAATGTTTGGTCTCTTCATTTTTGGACCTATAGAATTTTTTTATATGAAGTTATACAGGACACAAGTACAGAACCTGGGTCCTGTTCACCATTATCGTTGTGGAAAATGTACATTTCTCTGAAACCCCTAAGATCAATGGATCGTCTGCACTGCCGACGGGAGTAGGCCCAGCCTGAAGTGTAGAGATGAATAGCTTGGCAGGGAAGGGTGCCATCTTGTCCAGGTAGAGTTCCTACTCTGGGAGGGATTGTATTGCTTTTTTGAGGAGATTCTGTAGCCCTGCTGCGTAGCATCGGTAACTATTGTGACATGCATAGTTTGACACAGACTTGCAGCTTTTGTGATGTGCACGATGTAAAAAAAAAGATACAAAAAAACCACAAAAAGCAACCCTCCTATTTCGGTCATGTCACCCCATTCGGCGACATTGAAATAAAGTCGGTGTTTAAAAGGCACACGAGGCTCATTGTGCGATTTATTGTCGTGGAAGAACATCCACTGTGGCTGTTTTGGAGCGGGGGCCGGGGGCTTTCCGGTGCAAAAGGAACCATTAAGATCTTATGAGCAAGAAATGTCACTCGAGCCATGTAATGCATTGCCCCGCCCCCGCTGCCCACCTCCTGGTGAACACACATGGGCCTTCACTGAAATGCACGGCTGGTAACACAAGCCTCGTGAAAAGGATCTGCTCCCAGCTCTGCATGACTCCCGACAGCACTACTCCAAGGGGGACCCTGCTCTGCGTGACTCCCGACAGCACTACTCCAAGGGGGGACCCTGCTCTGCGTGACTCCCGACAGCACTACTCCAAGGGGGGACCCGAGACCCTGCTCTGCGTGACTCCCGACAGCACTACTCCAAGGGGGGACCCTGCTCTGCGTGACTCCCGACAGCACTACTCCAAGGGGGGACCCTGCTCTGCGTGACTCCCGACAGCACTACTCCAAGAGGGGACCCTGCTCTGCGTGACTCCCGACAGCACTACTCCAAGGGGGGGACCCTGCTCTGCGTGACTCCCGACAGCACTACTCCAAGGGGGGACCCTGCTCTGCGTGACTCCCGACAGCACTACTCCAAGGGGCGACCCTGCTCTGCGTGACTCCCGACAGCACTACTCCAAGGGGCGACCCTGCTCTGCGTGACTCCCGACAGCACTACTCCAACGGGGGACCCTACTCTGCGTGACTCCCGACAGCACTACTCCAAGGGGGGACCCTGCTCTGAGTGACTCCCGACAGCACTACTCCAAAGGGGGACCCTGCTCTGTGTGACTCCCGACAGCACTACTCTAAGGGGGGACCCTGCTCTGCGTGACTCCCGACAGCACTACTCCAAGGGGGGACCCTGCTCTGCGTGACTCCCGACAGCACTACTCCAAGGGGGGACCCTGCTCTGCATGACTCCCGACAGTACTACTCCAAGGGGGACCCTGCTCTGCATGACTCCTGACAGCACTACTCCAAGGGGGAACCCTGCTGTGCATGACCCTGACAGCACGAATCCCGACAGCACTACTCCAAGGGGCAACCCTGCTGTGCATGACTCCTGACAGCACTATTCCAAGGGGGACCCTGCTCTGCATGACTCCTGACAGCACTACTCCAAGGGGGAACCCTGCTCTGCATGACTCCTGACAGCACTACTCCAAGGAGCAGCCCCGCTCTGCATGACTCCCGACAGCACTACTCCAAGGGGGGGACCCTGGTCTGCATGACTCCCGACAGCACTACTCCAAGGGGGGACCCTCCTCTGCCTGACTCCCGACAGCACTACTCCAAGGGGGGACCCGAGACCCTGCTCTGCATGACTCCCGACAGCACTACTCCAAGGGGGGACCCTGCTCTGCGTGACTCCCGACAGCACTACTCCAAAGGGGGACCCTGCTCTGCGTGACTCCCGACAGCACTACTCCAAGGGGGGACCCTGCTCTGCGTGACCCCCGACAGCACTACTCCAAGGGGGGGGGCCCTGCTCTGCGTAACTCCCGACAGCACTACTCCAAGGGGGGACCCTGCTCTGCGTGACTCCCGACAGCACTACTCCAAGGGGCGACCCTGCTCTGCGTGACTCCCGACAGCACTACTCCAAGGGGGGACCCTGCTCTGCGTGACTCCCGACAGCACTACTCCAAGGGGGGACCCTGCTCTGAGTGACTCCCGACAGCACTACTCCAAAGGGGGACCCTGCTCTGTGTGACTCCCGACAGCACTACTCTAAGGGGGGACCCTGCTCTGCGTGACTCCCGACAGCACTACTCCAAGGGGGGACCCTGCTCTGCGTGACTCCCGACAGCACTACTCCAAGGGGGGACCATGCTCTGCGTGACTCCCGACAGCACTACTCCAAGGGGGGACCCTGCTCTGCATGACTCCCGACAGCACTACTCCAAAGGTGGACCCTGCTCTGCATGACTCCCAACAGCACTACTCCAAGGGGAACCCTGCTCTGCATGACTCCTGACAGCACTACTCCAAGGGGGAACCCTGCTGTGCATGACCCTGACAGCACGAATCCCGACAGCACTACTCCAAGGGGCAACCCTGCTGTGCATGACTCCTGACAGCACTATTCCAAGGGGGACCCTGCTCTGCATGACTCCCGACAGCACTACTCCAAGGGGGACCCTGCTCTGCATGACTCCCAACAGCACTACTCCAAGGGGGACCCTGCTCTGCATGACTCCCGACAGCACTACTCCAAGGGGAGGACCCTGGTCTGCATGACTCCCGACAGCACTACTCCAAGGGGGTACCCTGCTCTGCATGACTCCCGCCAGCACTACTCCAAGGGGGGACCCTGCTCTGCATGACTCCCGACAGCACTACTCCAAAGGGGGACCCTGCTCTGCATGACTCCCAACAGCACTACTCCAAAGGGGGACCTTGCTCTGCATGACTCCCAACAGCACTACTCCAAAGGGGGGACCCTGCTCTGCATGACTCCCGACAGCACTACTCCAAGGGGGATCCTGCTCTGCGTGACTCCCGACAGCACTACTCCAAGGGGGGACCCTGCTCTGCATGACTCCCGACAGCACTACTCCAAGGGGGGACCCTGCTCTGCATGACTCCCGACAGCACTACTCCAAGGGGCAACCCTGCTCTGCATGACTCCCGACAGCACTACTCCAAGGGGAACCCTGCTCTGCATGACTCCTGACAGCACTACTCCAAGGAGCAGCCCCGCTCTGCATGACTCCTGACAGCACTACTCCAAGGAGCAGCCCCGCTCTGCATGACTCCCGACAGCACTACTCCAAGGGGGGACCCTGCTCTGCATGACTCCCGACAGCACTACTCCAAGGAGCAGCCCAGCTCTGCATGACTCCTGACAGCACTACTACAAGGAGCAGCCCTGCTATGTATGATTCCTGACAGCACTACTCAAAGGGGCAACCCTGCTCTGCATGACTCCTGACAGCACTTCTCCAAGGGGGAACCCTGCTGTGCATGACTCCTGACAGCACTATTCCAAAGGAGAACCCTGCTCTGCATGACTCCTGACAGCACCACTCCAAGGGGCAGACCCACTATGCATGATTCCCGACTCCTGACAGCACTACTGCAAGGAGCAGCCCTGGTCTGCCTGACTCCCGACAGCACTACTCCAAGGGGGAACCCTGCTCTGCATGACTCCTGACAGCACTACTCCAAGGGGCAACCCTGCTCTGCATGCCTCCTGACAGCACTACTCCAAGGTGGAACCCTGCTGTGCATGACTCCTGACAGCACTACTCCAATGGAGAACCCTGCTCTGCATGACTCCTGACAGCACTACTCCAAGGAGCAGCCCCGCTCTGCATGACTCCCGACAGCACTATTCCAAGGGGGGACCCTGGTCTGCATGATTCCCGACAGCTCTACTCTAAGGGAGAACCCTGCTCTGCATGACTCCCGACAGCACAACACCAAGGGGGACCCTGCTCTGCATGACTCCTGACAGCACTACTCCAAGGGGGAACCCTGCTCTGCATGACTCCCGACAGCACAACACCAAGGGGGACCCTGCTCTGCATGACTCCTGACAGCACTATTCCAAGGGGGACCCTGCTCTGCATGACTCCTGACAGCACTACTCCAAGGGGGAACCCTGCTCTGCATGACTCCCGACAGCACTACTCCAAGGGAGAACCCTGCTCTGCATGACTCCTGACAGCACTACTCCAAGGGGGACCCTGCTCTGCATGACTCCCGACAGCACTACTCCAAGGGGGACCCTGCTCTGCATGACTCCCGACAGCACTACTCCAAGGGGGGGACCCTGCTCTGCATGACTCCTGACAGCACTACTCCAAGGGGGGACCCTGCTCTGCATGACTCCCGACAGCACTACTCCAAGGGGCAGACCCACTATGCATGATTCCCGACTCCTGACAGCACTACTCCAAGGAGCAACCCTGCTCTGCATGACTCCTGACAGCACTACTCCAAGGAGCAACCCTGCTCTGCATGACTCCCGACAGCACTACTCCAAGGGGGGACCCTGGTCTGCATGACTCCCGACAGCACTACTCCAAGGGGGACCCTGCTCTGCATGACTCCCGACAGCACTACTCCAAGGGGGAACCCTGCTGTGCATGACTCCTGACAGCACTATTCCAAGGGGGAACCCTGCTCTGCATGACTCCTGACAGCACTACTACAAGGAACAGCCCCGCTCTGCATGACTCCTGACAGCACTACTGCAAGGGGGAACCCTGCTGTGCATGACTCCTGACAGCACAAATCCCGACAGCACTACTCCAAGGGGAACCCTGCTCTGCATGACTCCTGACAGCACGACTCCAAGGGGCAACCCTGCTCTGCATGACTCCTGACAGCACTACTCCAAGGGGGACCCTGCTCTGCATGACTCCTGACAGCACTACTCCAAGGGGGACCCTGCTCTGCATGACTCCCGACAGCACTACTCCAAGGGGGGACCCTGGTCTGCATGACTCCCGACAGCACTACTCCAAGGGGGACCCTGCTCTGCATGACTCCCGACAGCACTACTCCAAGGGGGAACCCTGCTGTGCATGACTCCTGACAGCACTAGTCCAAGGGGGAACCCTGCTCTGCATGACTCCTGACAGCACTACTACAAGGAACAGCCCCGCTCTGCATGACTCCTGACAGCACTACTGCAAGGGGGAACCCTGCTGTGCATGACTCCTGACAGCACAAATCCCGACAGCACTACTCCAAGGGGAACCCTGCTCTGCATGACTCCTGACAGCACGACTCCAAGGGGCAACCCTGCTCTGCATGACTCCTGACAGCACTACTCCAAGGGGGACCCTGCTCTGCATGACTCCTGACAGCACTACTCCAAGGGGGACCCTGCTCTGCGTGACTCCCGACAGCACTACTCCAAGGGGGACCCTGCTCTGCGTGACTCCCGACAGCACTACTCCAAGGAGGGACCCTGCTCTGCATGACTCCCGACAGCACTACTCCAAGGGGGGACCCTGCTCTGCGTGACTCCCGACAGCACTACTCCAAGGGGGGACCCTGCTCTGCGTGACTCCCGACAGCACTACTCCAAGGGGGGACCCTGCTCTGCGTGACTCCCGACAGCACTACTACAAGGGGGGGGGCCCTGCTCTGCGTGACTCCCGACAGCACTACTCCAAGGGGGGACCCTGCTCTGCGTAACTCCCGACAGCACTACTCCAAGGGGGGGGGGCCTGCTCTGCGTGACTCCCGACAGCACTACTCCAAGGGGGGACCCTGCTCTGCGTGACTCCCGACAGCACTACTCCAAGGGGCGACCCTGCTCTGCGTGACTCCCGACAGCACTACTCCAAGGGGGGACCCTGCTCTGCGTGACTCCCGACAGCACTACTCCAAGGGGGGACCCTGCTCTGAGTGACTCCCGACAGCACTACTCCAAAGGGGGACCCTGCTCTGTGTGACTCCCGACAGCACTACTCTAAGGGGGGACCCTGCTCTGCGTGACTCCCGACAGCACTACTCCAAGGGGGGACCCTGCTCTGCGTGACTCCCGACAGCACTACTCCAAGGGGGGACCCTGCTCTGCGTGACTCCCGACAGCACTTCTCCAAGGGGGGACCCTGCTCTGCATGACTCCCGACAGCACTACTCCAAAGGTGGACCCTGCTCTGCATGACTCCCAACAGCACTACTCCAAGGGGGACCCTGCTCTGCATGACTCCTGACAGCACTACTCCAAGGGGGAACCCTGCTGTGCATGACCCTGACAGCACGAATCCCGACAGCACTACTCCAAGGGGCAACCCTGCTGTGCATGACTCCTGACAGCACTATTCCAAGGGGGACCCTGCTCTGCATGACTCCCGACAGCACTACTCCAAGGGGGACCCTGCTCTGCATGACTCCCAACAGCACTACTCCAAGGGGGACCCTGCTCTGCATGACTCCCGACAGCACTACTCCAAGGGGAGGACCCTGCTCTGCATGACTCCCGACAGCACTACTCCAAAGGGGGACCCTGCTCTGCATGACTCCCGACAGCACTACTCCAAAGGGGGACCTTGCTCTGCATGACTCCCAACAGCACTACTCCAAAGGGGGGACCCTGCTCTGCATGACTCCCAACAGCACTACTCCAAGGGGGTACCCTGCTCTGCATGACTCCCGCCAGCACTACTCCAAGGGGGGACCCTGCTCTGTATGACTCCCGACAGCACTACTCCAAAGGGGGACCCTGCTCTGCATGACTCCCAACAGCACTACTCCAAAGGGGGACCTTGCTCTGCATGACTCCCAACAGCACTACTCCAAAGGGGGGACCCTGCTCTGCATGACTCCCGACAGCACTACTCCAAGGGGGATCCTGCTCTGCGTGACTCCCGACAGCACTACTCCAAGGGGGGACCCTGCTCTGCATGACTCCCGACAGCACTACTCCAAGGGGGGACCCTGCTCTGCATGACTCCCGACAGCACTACTCCAAGGGGCAACCCTGCTCTGCATGACTCCCGACAGCACTACTCCAAGGGGAACCCTGCTCTGCATGACTCCTGACAGCACTACTCCAAGGGAGAACCCTGCTCTGCATGACTCCTCACAGCACTACTCCAAGGAGCAGCCCCGCTCTGCATGACTCCCGACAGCACTACTCCAAGGGGGGACCCTGCTCTGCATGACTCCCGACAGCACTACTCCAAGGAGCAGCCCAGCTCTGCATGACTCCTGACAGCACTACTACAAGGAGCAGCCCTGCTATGTATGATTCCTGACAGCACTACTCAAAGGGGCAACCCTGCTCTGCATGACTCCTGACAGCACTTCTCCAAGGGGGAACCCTGCTGTGCATGACTCCTGACAGCACTATTCCAAGGGAGAACCCTGCTCTGCATGACTCCTGACAGCACCACTCCAAGGGGCAGACCCACTATGCATGATTCCCGACTCCTGACAGCACTACTGCAAGGAGCAGCCCTGGTCTGCCTGACTCCCGACAGCACTACTCCAAGGGGGAACCCTGCTCTGCATGACTCCTGACAGCACTACTCCAAGGGGCAACCCTGCTCTGCATGCCTCCTGACAGCACTACTCCAAGGTGGAACCCTGCTGTGCATGACTCCTGACAGCACTATTCCAAGGGGGAACCCTGCTCTGCATGACTCCCGACAGCACTACTCCAATGGAGAACCCTGCTCTGCATGACTCCTGACAGCACTACTCCAAGGAGCAGCCCCGCTCTGCATGACTCCCGACAGCACTACTCCAAGGGGGGACCCTGGTCTGCATGATTCCCGACAGCTCTACTCTAAGGGAGAACCCTGCTCTGCATGACTCCCGACAGCACAACACCAAGGGGGACCCTGCTCTGCATGACTCCTGACAGCACTACTCCAAGGGGGAACCCTGCTCTGCATGACTCCCGACAGCACAACACCAAGGGGGACCCTGCTCTGCATGACTCCTGACAGCACTATTCCAAGGGGGACCCTGCTCTGCATGACTCCTGACAGCACTACTCCAAGGGGGAACCCTGCTCTGCATGACTCCCGACAGCACTACTCCAAGGGAGAACCCTGCTCTGCATGACTCCTGACAGCACTACTCCAAGGGGGACCCTGCTCTGCATGACTCCCGACAGCACTACTCCAAGGGGGACCCTGCTCTGCATGACTCCCGACAGCACTACTCCAAGGGGGGGACCCTGCTCTGCATGACTCCTGACAGCACTACTCCAAGGGGGGACCCTGCTCTGCATGACTCCCGACAGCACTACTCCAAGGGGCAGACCCACTATGCATGATTCCCGACTCCTGACAGCACTACTCCAAGGAGCAACCCTGCTCTGCATGACTCCTGACAGCACTACTCCAAGGAGCAACCCTGCTCTGCATGACTCCCGACAGCACTACTCCAAGGGGGGACCCTGGTCTGCATGACTCCCGACAGCACTACTCCAAGGGGGACCCTGCTCTGCATGACTCCCGACAGCACTACTCCAAGGGGGAACCCTGCTGTGCATGACTCCTGACAGCACTATTCCAAGGGGGAACCCTGCTCTGCATGACTCCTGACAGCACTACTACAAGGAACAGCCCCGCTCTGCATGACTCCTGACAGCACTACTGCAAGGGGGAACCCTGCTGTGCATGACTCCTGACAGCACAAATCCCGACAGCACTACTCCAAGGGGAACCCTGCTCTGCATGACTCCTGACAGCACGACTCCAAGGGGCAACCCTGCTCTGCATGACTCCTGACAGCACTACTCCAAGGGGGACCCTGCTCTGCATGACTCCTGACAGCACTACTCCAAGGGGGACCCTGCTCTGCATGACTCCCGACAGCACTACTCCAAGGGGGGACCCTGGTCTGCATGACTCCCGACAGCACTACTCCAAGGGGGACCCTGCTCTGCATGACTCCCGACAGCACTACTCCAAGGGGGAACCCTGCTGTGCATGACTCCTGACAGCACTAGTCCAAGGGGGAACCCTGCTCTGCATGACTCCTGACAGCACTACTACAAGGAACAGCCCCGCTCTGCATGACTCCTGACAGCACTACTGCAAGGGGGAACCCTGCTGTGCATGACTCCTGACAGCACGACTCCAAGGGGGACCCTGCTCTGCATGACTCCTGACAGCACGACTCCAAGGGGCAACCCTGCTCTGCATGACTCCTGACAGCACTACTCCAAGGGGGACCCTGCTCTGCATGACTCCTGACAGCACTACTCCAAGGGGGACCCTGCTCTGCCTGACTCCCGACAGCACTACTCCAAGGGGGACCCTGCTCTGCGTGACTCCCGACAGCACTACTCCAAGGGGGGACCCTGCTCTGCATGACTCCCGACAGCACTACTCCAAGGGGGGACCCTGCTCTGCATGACTCCCGACAGCACTACTCCAAGGGGGAACCCTGCTCTGCATGACTCCTGACAGCACTACTCCAAGGGAGAACCCTGCTCTGCATGACTCCTGACAGCACTACTCCAAGGGGCAGACCCACTATGCATGATTCCCGACTCCTGACAGCACTACTGCAAGGAGCAGACCTGCTCTGCCCGACTCCCGACAGCACTACTCCAAGGGGGAACCCTGCTCTGCATGACTCCTGACAGCACTACTCCAAGGTGCAACCCTGCTCTGCATACCTCCTGACAGCACTACTCCAAGGGGGAACCCTGCTGTGCATGACTCCTGACAGCACTATTCCAAGGGGGAACCCTGCTCTGCATGACTCCCGACAGCACTACTCCAAGGGAGAACCCTGCTCTGCATGACTCCTGACAGCACTACTCCAAGGAGCAGCCCCGCTCTGCATGACTCCCGACAGCAATACTCTAAGGGAGAACCCTGCTGTGCATGACTCCTGACAGCACGAATCCCGACAGCACTACTCCAAGGGGCAACCCTGCTGTGCATGACTCCTGACAGCACTATTCCAAGGGGGACCCTGCTCTGCATGACTCCTGACAGCACTACTCCAAGGGGGAAGGAACCCTGCTCTGCATGACTCCTGACAGCACCACTCCAAGGGGGGACCCTGCTCTGCATGACTCCCGACAGCATTACTCCAAGGGAGAACCCTGCTCTGCATGACTCCTGACAGCACTACTCCAAGGGGGACCCTGCTCTGCATGACTCCCGACAACACTACTCCAAGGGGGACCCTGCTCTGCATGACTCCCGACAGCACTACTCCAAGGGGGGGGACCCTGCTCTGCATGACTCCCGACAGCACTACTCCAAGGGGGGACCCTGCTCTGCATGACTCCCGACAGCACTACTCCAAGGGGGGACACTGCTCTGCATGACTCCCAACAGCACTACCCCAAAGGGGGACCATGCTCTGCATGACTCCCGACAGCACTACTCTAAGGGGGGACCCTGCTCTGCATGACTCCCAACAGCACTACTCCAAGGGGGACCCTGCTCTGCGTGACTCCCGACAGCACTACTCCAAGGGGGGACCCTGCTCTGCATGACTCCCGACAGCACTACTCCAAGGGGGGACCCTGCTCTGCATGACTCCCAACAGCACTACTCCAAAGGGGGACCCTGCTCTGCATGACTCCCGACAGCACTACTCGAAGGGGCAACCCTGCTCTGCATGACTCCCGACAGCACTACTCCAAGGGGGAACCCTGCTCTGCATGACTCCTGACAGCACTACTCCAAGGGAGAACCCTGCTCTGCATGACTCCTGACAGCACTACTCCAAGGAGCAGCCCCGCTCTGCATGACTCCCGACAGCACTACTCCAAGGGGGGACCCTGCTCTGCATGACTCCCGACAGCACTACTCCAAGGAGCAGCCCCGCTCTGCATGACTCCTGACAGCACTACTCCAAGGAGCAGCCCCGCTCTGCATGACTCCCGACAGCACTATTCCAAGGGAGAACCCTGCTCTGCATGACTCCTGACAACACTACTCCAAGGGGCAGACCCACTATGCAGGAGTCTGCTCTGCATGACTCCCGACAGCACTACTCCAAGGGGGAACCCTGCTATGCAGGACTCCTGACAGCACTACTACAAGGAGCAGCCCTGCTCTGCCTGACTCCCGACAGCACTACTCCAAGGGGGAACCCTGCTATGCAGGACTCCTGACAGCACTACTGCAAGGAGCAGCCCTGCTCTGCCTGACTCCCGACAGCACTACTCCAAGGGGGAACCCTGCTGTGCATGACTCCTGACAGCACTACTCCAAGGGAGAACCCTGCTCTACATGACTCCTGACAGCACTACTCCAAGGGAGAACCCTGCTCTGCATGGCTCCTGACAGCACTACTCCAAGGAGCAGCCCCGCTCTGCATGACTCCCGACAGCACTACTCCAAGGGGGGACCCTGGTCTGCATGACTCCCGACAGCTCTACTCTAAGGGCGAACCCTGCTCTACATGACTCCCGACAGCACTACTCCAAGGGGGGACCCTGGTCTGCATGACTCCCGACAGCACTACTCCAAGGGGGA
This sequence comes from Ambystoma mexicanum, assembly GCF_040938575.1. Lineage (NCBI taxonomy): Eukaryota > Metazoa > Chordata > Amphibia > Caudata > Ambystomatidae > Ambystoma > Ambystoma mexicanum. The sequence continues at coordinate 52,091,909 of NC_090934.1, read as the reverse complement.
CCCTGCTCTGCATGACTCCTGACAGCACTACTCCAAGGGGGAACCCTGCTCTGCATGACTCCTGACAGCACTACTCCAATGGGGGATCCTGCTCTGCATGACTCCTGACAGCACTACTCCAAGGGGGACCCTGCTCTGCATGACTCCCGACAGCACTACTCCAAGGGGGACCCTGCTCTGCATGACTCCCGACAGCACTACTCCAGGGGGGGACCCTGCTCTGCATGACTCCCGACAGCACTACTCCAAGGGGGACCCTGCTCTGCATGACTCCCGACAGCACTACTCCAAGGGGGAACCCTGCTGTGCATGACTCCTGACAGCACTACTCCAAGGGGGAACCCTGCTCTGCATGACTCCTGACAGCACTACTCCAAGGGGGGATCCTGCTCTGCATGACTCCTGACAGCACTACTCCAAGGGGGACCCTGCTCTGCATGACTCCCGACAGCACTACTCCAAGGGGGACCCTGCTCTGCATGACTCCCGACAGCACTACTCCAAGGGGGGGACCCTGCTCTGCATGACTCCCGACAGCACTACTCCAAGGGGGCACCCTGCTCTGCATGACTCCCAACAGCACTACTCCAAGGGGCAGACCCACTATGCATGATTCCCGACTCCTGACAGCACTACTCCAAGGAGCAACCCTGCTCTGCATGACTCCTGACAGCACTACTCCAAGGGGGGACCCTGGTCTGCATGACTCCCGACAGCACTACTCCAAGGGGGACCCTGCTCTGCATGACTCCCGACAGCACTACTCCAAGGGGGAACCCTGCTGTGCATGACTCCTGACAGCACTACTGTAAGGGGGAACCCTGCTGTGCATGACTCCTGACAGCACAAATCCCGACAGCACTACTCCAAGGGGAACCCTGCTCTGCATGACTCCTGACAGCACGACTCCAAGGGGCAACCCTGCTCTGCATGACTCCTGACAGCACTACTCCAAGGGGGAACCCTGCTCTGCATGACTCCTGACAGCACTACTACAAGGGACAGCCCTGCTCTGCATGACTCCCGACAGTACTACTCCAAGGGGGAACCCTGCTGTGCATGACTCCTGACAGCACTATTCCAAGGGGGAACCCTGCTCTGCATGACTCCTGACAGCACTACTACAAGGAACAGCCCCGCTCTGCATGACTCCTGACAGCACTACTCCAAGGGGGAACCCTGCTGTGCATGACTCCTGACAGCACAAATCCCGACAGCACTACTACAAGGGGAACCCTGCTCTGCATGACTCCTGACAGCACGACTCCAAGGGGCAACCCTGCTCTGCATGACTCCTGACATCACTACTCCAAGGGGGACCCTGCTCTGCATGACTCCTGACAGCACTACTACAAGAAGCAGCCCTGCTCTGCATGACTCCTGACAGCACTACTCCAAGGGGGACCCTGCTCTGCATGACTCCTGACAGCACTACTCCAAGGGGGAACCCTGCTGTGCATGACACCTGACAGCACTACTCCAAGGGGCAGACCCACTATGCAGGAGTCTGCTCTGCATGACTCCCGACAGCACTACTCCAAGGGGGAACCCTGCTATGCAGGACTCCTGACAGCACTACTACAAGGAGCAGCCCCGCTCTGCATGACTCCTGACAGCACTACTCCAAGGGGCAACCCTGCTGTGCATGACTCCTGACAGCACTACTCCAAGGGGCAGACCCACTATGCAGGATTCCCGACTCCTGACAGCACTACTCCAAGGAGCAGCCCCGCTCTGCCTGACTCCCGACAGCAGTACTCCAAGGGAGAACCCTGCTCTGCATGACTCCCGACAGCACTACTCCAAGGGAGAACCCTGCTCTGCATGACTCCTGACAGCAGTACTCCAAGGAGCAGCCCCGCTCTGCATGGCAACTGCCAGCATTACTCCTGGAGAGAGACCCGCTCTGCATGACTCCTGACAGCACTCCTCCACGGGACAGCCCCGCTACGCATGGCACCTGCCAGCATTACTCCTGGAGAGAGATCCGCTCTGCATGGCACCTGCCAGCACTCCTCCACGGGACAGCCCCACTCTGCATGGCACCTGCCAGCACTACTCCTGGAGAAAGCCTTGCTCCGTGTGACTTGCAACAGCATGACCCCAAGGGGCAGTGAAGGCAGAGTCCAGCAAGCCCCCCAGGAGCGAGGTTCTATGCTGGGGGTAGGACTAGGAAGCGGCCAGGTGCCCGCGTCTCTGGCCAGGCACGGGCAGTGGTGTGCCAGTGTTGGGAGCACCAGACTAGAAGAAGGCAACACGCGCCATTCGTTTCATAAAGCCCGTCACGTCTTCGTGCGGTTCGCTCAGGCCTCTTTGGAAATCAATTTTATTTGAACAATTCGATCCGCGGAAATAAGAACCCCTAATTTTACAATAACTGCATATCAATAAAAACGACAAAGGCGCGAGTCTCGTGCAATGGCAGAGGCTGAAAAGCGATTGCCCTGGCGTTCCTGACTCCTGCCCACCCCTCTCTCCTCTCATCCATCCCTCATCTCGAATCCCCTTGCCACACTCAACTATTGCTAGGCCCTCCCCCACTCATCACTCATCTTTCTGCGTGGTAGGTCCCACTCGCCCATCTCTCACTCACCCCCCCTGTCTCTTACACAGCTCCCTGTCGCACTCCCCGCGTTCTCTCCTCACTCACATTTGACCCCCCCTCCCTCATGGCCGCGTTCTTTTCAAGTTCTTTCATAAAGCACCTGGTCCTTTAGACTTTACACACAATAGTGTGTTGTTTACAAAATCCTGCCCTTGTGGGACATTCATTTTTTATTTGTTGCATTTGCGTAACAGCCAGACCTGGAGGTATCGAGGTGTTTGCACCGGTGAGAAGGAAGGGTTACATGTAGCGGCATCAAATTACACATTAAAGTTAGTCATATATGTCAAAATGCCAAGTTTTGAGAAGTCTCTTGAAGGCAGGGTAGGAGCGTGCGTTTCTGATGATAGGAGGTAATGGGTTCCAGAGGATGGGGGCTGTGACACAGAAGCTGGCGCCTCCTGCCCTTGCAAGTTTGAGTCCAGACGTGACAAGAGAAATGTTGCTGGGTGACTGGAGCGGGCACCTGCTGTCTCTTAGCAATGCTGTTGTTCAGGTGGAGTGGGGCTTCTTTGTCGATGCAGCCGTGAGCAGGCTTTGATAGGGAGCCAATGGGCCTTACGCTGAGCAGTAGTGACATGGCCAACGCAACCAAGACCCAATGCTGCACACAAGGATTTCTTTTGGAGGTGCTGGAGCGTGGCCAGGTTAGTTGCTGACGTGCCCATGAGGAGAGCATTACAGTAGTCTAATTTGCTTAGTATAATTGCTTTGCTGAGCGTGACATACTTACTTGTTGAGAGGAAGTCAAGGAGATGAGTTTGGATGTATAAGCTGTGCGTGAGGCCAAGGTGTTAATATGCCTAGTCAGATATAGCTCTGCGTTCAGGTGTACTTTGACGTGCGTGAGGACTGGTATCGCAGTGCCATCGGTGGGAAATTAGGAATAGGCCGTGTCTAGGCGTTTGAGGCGAGCATACAATGAGTAATTCTGTTTTGTCATCATTGGGGCAGAGGTTGTAGGTGGCCATCCAGTTTTGAATAGTGATTGCCAGTGATAGGGACGAGAATTTTGGTGCCATCTACGAAGTTGGTATAGATGATACCAAGGGAGCCCAGGATGTCAAATAAGGGGGTGTTGTATACAGTGGGTGAAAGGCAGGAGCCTTGGGAGAACACCGAAGTGTGCTGATATTGGGTCAGCAGCTGAATTATCGATAAAGACGCTCGAGGTGCGTTCACTGAGAAATTATTTGACCCCGGAAACGGCATCAGTGACAAAGTGGAAGTGTGAGCTAAGGTGATGGCATAGCGTGTCGCGCTCCACAAGGTCGACAGCTGCTAAAAGGTCATGGAAAAGAAGGATAGCTGGGTTGCCAGAATCATGGATGCTGTTGTGCTGCATTTTGAGGTCGAGTAGTGCTGTTTCGGTGCTGTTTGCGGCGGAAGCCCGACTGTCTTGCACCCAGGAGTTGGTGGCGTTTGAGGAATTGGTGTACTTGGGAATAGGCAATGCAGTCTAGGATTCTTTAGCAAGAAGGGGACAGTAGTGATGGGGCGGTACTTTGTGGGCTGTGATGGGTGCAGCAGTGTTTCTTTTGAGGAGAGGAGTGACCCAGGCCGTTTTGGTGCTGATGGGGACTTGCTAGTCCTGAAGGAGGCATTTACATAGTCCGTAATGATGGCAGTCATAGTTGAAGTACAGAGCTTAACAATATGTGCAGAGCAGGAGTCTACTTTGCAATTTGAGGGTTTCAATAAGTGGATAGCATCCAGGACAGTTATTTGGGTGAAGGAGAAAGGGGGAGGCAAAGTGGAATTTGAGTGGCCTCGGGGCCTCAAGGCAGCGAGAGGTAGGGATTTGCTAGCTAGTTGTGGGGGGGGGGGTTCCCTTAATTTTATTACATAGGAGGTCAATTTTGTTGGCCTGGGCATCTTGGATAATGGAACACCAAGCATCATCGGACCTCGACTGGGAATTAGAGGGGATAGAGTTTTCCAATTCTCTTATTATGGAGAATAGTTCCTTGGCAAAAGAGCTAATGTTAGAGATCCTGGTGTCATAGAAGTTTGCTTTGTGGGCGATTACAGCTTTTCTGTATACCTTGGTGGCACTGGCGAAGTTAACGGGGGTGGGGCATTTCCTACATACATGTTCTGATGCTCTCTTACTTCTATGGAGAGTGACTAGCTCATCCTCAAACCAGAGGTTGGCAGTCATGTGCGATTTAGGTGTTTTAGTTTTTAACAGTGAAATGCAGATCCATGCCGTGGAGGAGGCACACATGGTAAAATTCAGTAAGACCTTCTGGGCTTGTAGTTTCAGGGGTATGGAGGTAAGCAACATCTGGAGGGTGGGCATGAGAGTCTCATGCATGAGTTTGCATGTATTTCTGACCAGAATAGGGCTAGGTGGTGGAGCGGGATCAGGAGGGGTATATCATAGGAGAGGTCATTAGGTTGTGATCAGAACAAGATACTGTATTGATTTGAGAGATTTTGAGAATGGTGTTGGTGGTGAGAATCCAGTCTGGGATACAAGCCTTGGCATGAGTTGGGGAGGATGCGAGTTGCGTAAAGTGCATATCCTGTTGTGAGTGCAGAATTGTGGCTTTGACATCAGCAGGATCATTGAAACCCAGGTTAAAGTCACCTAGTACAATGCATCTTGTGTCTGGTTTGATGAGGGGAGTGATTAGGAGGGGGGTGTCAGACTCCGGGAGCTGAGGGAGTTGGGCTGGCGGTAGAGTGATAGGATGTTGTATGTGGTCTGGGAGTTAATCGTGAGTTTGAGAAGCAGTGTTTCATAGCCAGACATAGGGTAATTCTACTGTCCTGGGAGGCTTTAGCAATCAAGGCGACAGCACCTCCTGGGGTGTTGGTGCAGTCAGCCCTGATCATGGTATAGTTAGGGGGAATGGTAGCGAAAGTACTGGGCCAGACACGCTGCAGAGCTAGGATTCTGTGGTGGCGAGCATGTTTCACTGGCATGTGCTTCCAGGGAGCATATGCGAAGAAGTGCACATTTAAGCCATACTTCCTGGTTGACTGGTGGAAGGGGGCGGGAGTAAAGGGGGTGAGGAGGACTTAATGGGGCTGGCATGGATGGAAGTGGGGCTGGTGTAGGAAGTGAGCCTTCTCTTTCTGGCCGCACTCATAGTGGGGCAAGTGAGGTCTGAGAGCGATATCAGAACTGTGTTAGCTCTAGAACGTAGTTTAAGAAGACGTTGATCACCTATGCAAGGGCGGGATGAGCTCGGACTGCCTTTGAGTTGTTGTTGGGCACTAACTGGAGGCAACGTGCCTGGGGGCAAGGATGAGGAGAGGATCTCTTGGCATTGTAGTTGCCACGCTGTATAAAGCATTGTAATGAAAATACGTGTTCACAATATAGAGAAGACATCGTTTGATTTTTGCACTTTCCCATCCTGTTAGAAAACAACTTAATTCCAAATGTCTTTAATTATTGTTGTGAGTCTAAACATGGCTGACAGTGCCATCTACTGGCCAACAGCAGAACATCGCTTTATTTACTTTGAGTGAAGCTCAGCTCGGGAAAGCAGTTACGTACCCCCTGCCGAACTCAAGGAGAATATTTGTAGACGGTTGGGGACGAGACCTGGCTAGCTGTGACAAATCAACTTCCAGAACACCTGTGGTCTAGGGATGAATATTGGTTTCTAAACCATCAATCAGCCTCACACCTCTAGTACACCAGAAGGGATCCAAACAGATTGGCAACACAAGTAAATTATATTCGCCCTTGTCCAATTTTGGTAATGGGAATGGAACGGTAGGCTTATCTCCGCAAGGTCGTGGGTCGTGGTTAGTTGCAACACAGCGAAAATACCATTATTACCCAATGATAAAAGGGACTGTCCAGTCAAGGTTGTATAAAAATATGTACTTTATCATTATTCAACTGTCAGCTCTAGCACACGACAAAATACAACCCACCCTGTATAGGAATGCAGAGGACAGACAGTTTCAAGAAGAAAAAGGGATGCAGTCTGGATATTGACAGGAGGGTAGTCAGTAAAGTAATTAATCAAACTAGTTCAAGGATACATGATTTCAGCACAAAGGGAGCAATGGGTCATAATAAATGTCACTAGCGGCCTTCAGGGAAGGACTAGGGGGACAGAAACACAGTGTACCTTGTGCTTGTAGAGGTTCTTGGTGCTTGACAGTGTAGAGTCATTTTCTGGGAGCTTTTCAGCTTTTGCGACAGAGCTCTAGATGGGACACAGCTTTGGGTGCAGACACAGGCAACTTGGTGAGCGAAGCTGGACAGATGGCTGCAGGCTAGCCTACATGGCGGCTCAGGTTAAGGAATCCTTGTCTCAGTGCTGGTCGGTGGGTCTGAAGCACTGGTCGAGGCGTCTCAGAAAGTGTGAGGGACTGTGGCGGAACAGCAGTCTGCTGTGCAGTCAGTTGAAGCTCGATTGGTTCGAAAATGTAATTTAAGGAGGACGTGAATGGATGCTTGTCGATGCACTCCTAGCTTCTTCACTGGACTTGTGTGGTCCTATAAGGCGGATGGTCTTATTGATTGTTTATTTATAGGCCGCTTATACACAGGTGAAGTGTTTCAAAGCGCTTCAGGGTAGCGATCAAGCTCGAGGGGTAAGTGGGAACTGGTAGGGGGGGGACAGGACAAACATCAAATGGCCCTAGTACGTTTAGGTGAGCATATGTACAGAAGGAGTTGAAGGGAAGGGAGGGACCATGGGGCGGAACAAAACAAGTCAGGTCCAGCAGGGCCCTGGGTTAAGTGCAAAGGGGATCCCCGCTCATGTGGCATAGACTGAAAGTGCATAACGCTGAACCAAGTGCAGCGGCCCGGAGACACGTGCAAAATAAAACTGGCAGGGGATCCTGGGACCTGTAAGGCTCTGGAGGTGAACCAGGCAACCAGTCAGCAAAACTGAGCAGAGTTAGGTGGAGGCAGGAGGGTGGAGAGAAAAGAGGGGTTAGGAAGGGAGAGGGAGAGAGCAGGAGGAAGAGAACAGGAAGCTCTTGAGGCGTTTACGGAAGATAAGGAGCTCCGGCTCAAGGTGGAGAGAGGCAGGGAGAGGCTGTTCCAGAGGGAGGCACCTGCAGAGGATAAAGATCTACCCCAAATCTCTGTTTGTGAAAGCGGCTCTCACGCAAGGAGTTGGAGGAGGCTGAGCTGAGGACTCTAGAGGGAGAGTATTTAGGAAGAAAGCGTTGCAGATAGTGTGGCGCTGGGCCCAGAAAGCCTTGTGGATTATACAGAGGGGTCTTGAACTTGATCCATCCAGCCACGGGGAGCCAGTGGGGGATTTCAGCACCGAAGGGATGCAGTCCCAGGGCTTGAGACCAAGGATAAGTATTGCGGTTCTTTTCTGGAAAAATTGTAGAGGATGGAAAGTAGAAGTAGGAAGACTGAGAAAGAGACGGTTGCCATAGTCCAGGCTAGAGAGAACCAGGTCTCTCAAGGCGGTGAGCCTCTGGCGAAGGTGAGGTCTGAGGAGGTGTAGTTGGGTGTTGGATTTTTTTGGAGGTGTCTGAGATGTGAGAAGAGAAGGAGAGAGTGGTGTTGAATAAAACCTCAAGATTCTTCGCCTCATTGATAGCCAAGGGCACAGGGCCAAGGGAGGTAGGACAGTGAGGGAGTGGGAATGCAGGAGCAGGGGCCCCACTGAGTATGATCTCTGTCTTACTGGCATTCAGGCATAGGTCGTTAGAAGCACACCAACATTGAATTGAGGATAGACAACCCGGGATGAGCGAGGAGGAGAAAGCAGAGTGTAGCCTGAAAGAGAGCTGCGTGTAATCAGCATAACACTGAAAGTTGCAGGTAAAGGTAGAGATCATGTGGGCCATGTAGATATATATTTATTTTTATTTTTGTATTGATTTAGCTGATGTTATATCAACTTTTCAATATCAATACAAAATATGCATATATATTTAAAAGAAAAAAAGTGTACTTCATAATTAAAAAGCTTGCATAAACTTCAGAACGGAGCCACACTTCTGCACACAATTATGAATCCAACTTGAGAGCTTTTAGAAAATTCACAGAAGCCAACTAAATAGAGATTTTACCAGCACATAAAATTTCCAAGGAGCCCATGTAAGAACAATGGTCTCTAAAATGAATATGTCACAAATCTGTTAATGCGGGACAAAGTGAAATAAAATGCTCAAGTGATTCAGGTATGTCTCTGTTTGCACAAAACCGACAAAAAATAATTTGTGTGTCAATAAATTTGCATTTCGCTTGAATATCCCGAGTGGGCCACATGTTGAAGTGTAGCCTTAGGATGGTACTTTGCATTGCCTGAGAGGGAGATTTTACCAGATGCGGTTCCATAATTTTCATGTTTGGGATAGAAAATGTGGTCACAATGATTCTTGTATTTTAGACAACTGGTCTGGGTCATAATCCAGTCATGGCGGTATAACTTCTGTTTTGCCTTATCTGTGTTTGTGACCAGAATTTCTATAGTAATTTCATCTCTGGCTGAAGTGAGATCAACATCTCTCATCCATTTCTGTACAAAACCATGAGAGGTAGAAAACAAGTATGATGACAACATGCGTAAGGTGTTATAACAATTTGTCGAAATCAAGCATTTCCGAAAAAGGGCGCAAAGGCGCCACAAATAGACAGCATGGATCGAAACTAAGCCAAGTTCATGGCAGAGCCATGAGGCTGGAATACATTGTGGCAAGGAGAGAATGCTTCTCCAAAAGATCGGCTGTGTTTCAAGACCATACAGAATACATGGAATCGCTTTCTAATTCCAGTAAGATAAAGCAGGGTTCAATGTGAATTTACCATAACGATGTAAAGATGTAAACTTTTCTTGGTTTGTGATATGGCAGTGACTAGTTTGTGCTCCACGCTATCTACTTGGCGTACAGCATGTGGTCTACCCTCAAAAGACATACCCAAATACGTGTAACTGGGAACAATTGCGATTTCTTTGACTGACCAAGTGAATGTGTGGTGGGAGAATAAACTACGATTTGTGTATTGCTGGTATTGATTATGAGTTGGTTTAAATCAATGTAAGTACTGAATGCGACTAATACTTTTTGCAGACCTGTTGTCTTTGCAATAAGAACTAGGTCGTCAGCATAGATTAGGGTTTTGATGGCAGTTAGCGAAAGTCTGGCTAACATCATACATGAAATAGCTAAAGATTGCACAGGTGAGTAGACAGCCTTGTTTGAGGCCCTGGGCAGTGGGAATTGGAGAAGATAGTACACCTTCTAAGTTCAAACAGATGCAAATAGAAGTTTGAGAATGTAAAGCATAAATGATTTCCCGTATAGTAGCCGGACAGCGGTCTCTCTCCAACTTCGACATCAGCATTACCCGGGATATTAAGTCAAAGGCGGCATGTAAATCTATGAATGCAAAGTATACCGATTGTTTGGATACACAAAACTGAGCTTTTATGGCATTTAGGCATAACAGATTTATGTGAGTACCCAAGCCGGCAACACACCCTGATTGATGTGGGTCTCTAAATTGACCGGCTTTCATCCATGCATTAAAATCACAGGGTATAAGTTTGTCAAATAGCTTGCCCGGGGCATCCAGCAAGGCGATCAGCCTGTATTTCTGTGGTAGGGTGTGGTCACCTTTTTTTTTAGATTGGAACAATAATGAATGTTTTCCAAGATCGGGGTATCTCTTTGGATTGTATGACTTGTTTGAATATTTTGTCCAATATCACAGCCCATGATCTTGGGTTGGCTTTAAACATTAAATTGTGAAGTTCATCAGGGCCAACTGCCCTGGATGAGCTTATCTCCCGAATAAATTGTTCCAAGATGGAAGGAGAACAGTCTACAGACCACGCTACTGCTATGTTGGTAACCGGAATAAACAGATCGAACCCCGCATCAGTGTATAGAGTAGTAAAGTGAGCTAACCATTGATGTTCTTTAACAGAGTTTACTTGTGCAACTGATTGAGCTTGGTTAGTACAATGATTAAGAAGGGCCCACGTTGCATCTGAGTTTTTAATGGCTGTAACTTGAAGCCTTTACTCACTGTCCCTTTGATATTGTTGGGCCTTATGTGCTCTAGCCCACTGCCGATATTTACATCAGAGAGAATTGACATCTGATTTTGGACACTCTTTGGCTAGACTTAATGATTGGTCTGTGCTGATAACGATAGTCAGCTTTCCTAGCTTGAACTACGGGGTTGAAAGTGTGCAAGTGCTAGGGTCTATGACCATCAGTGACAAGAATGGGTCAAAGAAAGGAATTCAAAACATTTGTGTATGGCATTGGGCATGGGCAGACACTGTTCCGGTCAACTGCTCTATCGAAGACTCCTAGAGTATATTTTGACCAGTGAAGACGAGATCTGGCATTGTTAACCGATAGGGATTGTGTCATCCACAGTTTCTCAGTTGGCAAACTGCTCCAATTGATGCATGCCGACAAAAGGTTAGGATCACTCTTAGGCTGAGTTATAACATTGAAAGTCTTCACGTGTTTGAAAAGGGTGTGGCTGACAAAAATGTAGTCAGTGATGCTCGTTGAGGAGGCTCGCCGCCAAGTCGGTTTGGCGGGGATGTCTCCCTCGACCGCACCATTAAGCATTTGAAAGTTTCTGTCTGTCATAAAGCAGGCCCATTGATAAGCTTGATTACAATGTCCAACATTCCTGGCAGACAGACAATCCAAGTTTATGTTGCCAACAACTGCTGTATCAGTGATCTCAGGGCAGAGCATGATTAACTCAAGAGGTTTTCTCAGACCTGAATAAAAGGCGTCATTTGTAAGGCCAGCAGGATTGAGGTATATGTTTATCAACGCAATAATATGCTGCGGACACTCAAGGCAAACCAGTTGAAGGAATGAGCCTACTGTGTCCCAGGCCGAGATAGAAAAGCCTCAATCTTTATCTACCATGACAAGCAAACCCAACAAAGGACGGCCTTTCTCGTGTTTGATTGCCGGTACAAGAATCGTGTCATAATTGTCCCAAACCGGTGGAACAGAGAGCCACGTTTCTTGGAAAGCCAAAATGTCATAGGTAACCAAAAGATCGCAGAGGGAGACCTGTAGATGGGAATGGCCTTGCGTGTTCCAGCTGGCAAGACTAAGGGAAAAGTGACAGGGGGGGCTGATGGTTAACGTGACTGACATGTGTCTGAGAAATACTCGTGCTCGCCTCACGCCTGAATATAAGTGTTTAATGACGGCACCTTTGGAATCGAGCTAGAGGTGTATCTTTGTGGGTCTTGTGCAACTAAAAAACCCATCTCAAAAAGTCTCATTTTGGCTTGCCAAATAGTATTGAGCATGACACCTGACAGGATCCAGAGTCTAATGACCGAGGAGATCCTATCGGAGATTAATTCAATCTGATCAATGTCCCGTGAACTGATGTCCGCTAGTTCAGAAACATATCTAAAGATGTTGACCACACTTTGTCTGTTAGGGTGTAAATTGGAAAGGAACCTTCCCAACATTTCATTATCAATGAATGGCAGTCTGAGTTGAAAGACTCAGTATGTCGCAAAGACCTGTGAGAATAATCTGTGATCCAAGGTGTAAAGGAGTGAAGAGGCACAAACTCAGCGGATTGATTCAAATTGAGATTGGTGGATGAGGAGAGCTTGTCAGAGGCACCCTGGGCTGGTGGAGCTACAGAAGGAGCTGATTGGGTTGAAAGTTTAGGTGTCTCAAGACCGAAAGTCTGGGTCATGGGTTTGGAAGTGGGCGCAAATTGTGGGTGAAACACTGAGGCGGGTATGCATTGAGCCAAGTAGCAAACCACGGCGCTCTTCAGTTGCTCAATTGACAGGAGAGTGGATTGATCATTGGCGAGTGGAGGACTTGTTAAGGCCTTTGGATTGTCCGATAGGGCAGGGGCCTGGATGGAATTCGGTATCGATATTGGTAGACTTTGTTTCTGGATTGCATTGTTCACTCATTTAGTGGGGATATGACCAGGGGAGTGTGAGGGGCCTTGAACCTCTGCTTGAGAGGTAGAGGTTTTCTCATTCATCTTGTTTGGATCATCCACCAATTGTTTGCCAGGTTGTGACAAATGTGCTTTCGCTGCTCCTATGGCCTGAAAGAAAGAAGTTAAAGTGTTTTGTGTATGGCGAAATGACGGTAGATTTTGCTGGGTTATGCTGGGACCCCTTTTTTTTTTTTTTTTTTAAGACTGGCAACAGGCCGGTCCCTGGAGGCCACCTTGTGTTGGTCTTCCGTAACTGGCACCGGTGGAGGACTATGCGAGTTACTGAGAGGGGAATGTGGAGTGCTGACCCACAAGTCATTTTCTTTGGATTTTGAAGGAGCATCTATGGGAACTGTAATTGGGCGAATTACCACCGGGAACCTGGGAAGGGCGGACTGATATGGCATTCTAAGATCACATATCTCAATTTCTTCAATAATTACAACATCTTCAATTGGTTGAGAAGAGCCTTCAGTGCCCTCCACGCAACGTGCATTGGAAGCTGCCGCCAAAGATTTCATCCAAAGCATCACTTGGTCAAGCTGCAGAGTTTGTTTAGAGATTTTGGTGTCTAAAGATTCAAAGAGTTTGAACAAAGTTAGCATTGTGGTGTTGATGGCAAACAGTGCTATTTCCATCATCGGGTTGCATGGAGTATCATTTGTAATCAGGGGGCGTGGTTAGGCCGCCTTGGTGCGGGGTATGCATAAGTCAAAGACCGCAAGTGATGTACAGATGGGTCAGAGCAAACATCTCGTTGTGTAGAGTTAACGCTACGGATGGAAATAGGCGACTCACATTGACCGGCATAAATAGGAATGTCTAAGTCACCATCAGGCGATGGAGACGAGGAAGCTTCAGACAGAATTGGACTAACCATTGGGAAAAAACCTGGTTTGTTTTCTGGCATTTGCAGCGAGGTAGAGTCAGACACCATCTGAGGCGTCGCTTGCACGGCTGCAAAGGATTTCTGAATACAGGAGACAGTGGTATGAGTTGTAATATGAGAATTTGCAGTGCGCTCCCTGTAGTGTACGATGGGCTTGAACATGCTCGGACTGGTAGTCTATTGATGTTGGTAGGTGCTGGCCTAGCATGCGAGGAATGCGAAGCAGGAGACAGAGCCAGTACAATTGTTTTGTGACTGATGCAAGTTCCTGTATTTGTTGGAGTGCAACTGTCCATACCAGGAATGCCCGTGGAAAAAGGCACATTCGTTTTCAGTGAATAGGGCTTTCCACACTGAAGCATGACTTCACAGACCTCTCTCTGCGAGAGGCAGGCAGAATAGAAAGCTGGGAAGAGCGACAACCGGACTTCCGAAAGAGTTTACCCCGAGGTCAAAGGGAAAGGCCAAAGAGGAAGGCTCTGCAGTGCCTCAGATTGCAGCAGTTAAGCCAAAAACAACGTTGAAACACGCTGAGTAAAAGTGACTGCACATCAGATTGGCTCATCTTGATATGCGTGATGCAGCGCTGTGTTGAAAGTATTTGGGACTACCTCCTGGTGTCCTGCATCCAGCGAAAAACAGCAGTACACAAACGCCCTTTACACCACACACGGGCTTCACCATGTAGATATTGAAGAACCAGGGGGAAAGGTTAGAACCCTGGGGACACCCCAAGTAGAGCTCGTGGTAGAGGAGAGAAATGGCCCAAGTTCGACCTGGGAGGGCTGGTCAAAAGAAAGGAGGCGAGCCATGCCAGGGCCCGATCTGTGATGCCCAGGGTATCACAGAGACTGGTGATCAGGCTGTTGTGGTTTACTGTATCGAAGGCAGAAGAGAGGTCAAGAAGAATGAGGACAGAGGGGGAGTTTGAGTCAAGATTTGAGAGCAGGTCTTCACGGGTGTTCAGAAGAGCAGTTTCTGTGCCTCTGGATGCTCTAAAGCCAGACTGATGGTCATGGAGACAACCAACAGATTCAGTATGCAGGGTAAGTTGAGTGATAGCCAGCTTCTCGAGGAATTTTACCCCGGAAAGGGGTGATGGAGATCGGGTGATAGTTTGCTGGTTTGGACGGTTCGGCAGAAGGTCTTTTGAGCAGAGGGTGCACGAGAGAGATTTTGAGAGGAGAGGAGAAAACTCCAGTGGTGAAAAAGAGGTTGCAGAGGTCGGCCAAGGCTGGAGCAACAGTGTCAATATTGTCCTTGATGGTTTTAGAGGGGCAGGGATCCACCTGTTTGGAAGAGGCTTTAATAGACCAGACTTGTCTGGAGACCTCATCAGGTGTGACAGGGGAGAGGGAGGACAGAAGAGGGGTTGGGGTGGTGCCGGCTGAGGCAGACCAAAGAGATTGTGGTGCAAGTGGAGCGGGGGCTTAGCGGGGAGTGGACAGGATGTCCTGTGTTTTGGTGGTGGAATACGCAGCCAGGGCCGAGCAAAGGGCCTGGGTGGGTGCAGTAGAGGATGCGGTAGGGTTGGCCAGCTCCTTGGAGACTTTGAAAAGTTTGGCCGTGTTGTTCGATGTCATGGAGAGGTGGGCTTGAATGTAGACTCTTTTCTGGGAGCAGATGCAGAGTCTATAATGCCTTTTATAGAAGGCGGCAGGCCAGCTTGTCAGAGGGTGCACCTGAAGATCCCCATTTCCGTTTGGCTGCTCTGCACTTGCATCTAAGAGCAGCCAGATCAGAGTCGTACCAAGACTTGCACTTTTTGGGAGGCTTCAGTCGGACCCTCATGACAAAGGCAAGGATGTCAAGAGTGTAGGAGATGGAACATCGAAAGTTGTAGTTGGCTGTATCAGGGTGGGAGTCAGCCACAGGAGTGAAAGGGGGAGAGTAGGTGGAGGCAAACACAGCCACTGCCACTCTTTTCATCTGTCGGATGACCTTGAAAGCAGATGGCGATGTTGGGTGTGCTATTGATAAAGGAGAAGAGAGCTTCAAGGGAGAAGAGAGAAGAGAATGATCAGTCCATGAGAGTGAGGTTGTGAGAGGAGTAGAGAGTGGGATGTCTGTGGTGACGAGAGCATCCAAAGTGTGGCCAGCAGTGTGCATTGGACCATAGGCTTGGATGGAAAGAGAAAGGGAGTCACATAAGTGTCAGAAAGGTCCTGAAAATTCAGGCGACTCAAAATGGATGTTGAGATCCCCCAACATGACAAGTTGGGAAGGAGTAGGAGAAGAGGCCATGTCTGCCTATTCCGAGAGGAAGAGGGTGGACAGGCCCGGTAGCCGATAGAAGTTGGCTAAAGTAAGAGAGGCGATAGGTGGGAGTGAGAGCCATCAGACCAGGCATTCAAAGGAGGAGTAGACCCGAGTGGGAATAATGGAAATAGGGATCCACTCAGGAAAGATCAAGGCTACTCCACCTCCTGGCCTGTTGGGCCTGGGCACAGAGAGGATCTTATGACCTTCAGGCAGAAATGTGTCAAAACTCATTACAGAGCTGTCCTTAAACCAGGTCTCAGTGAGAGCAAGAACATCAAGGTCCAAGAGTTCAAGGAGGTGGCAGATGTCAGGACAGCAGAGCTAGAGTTTAGTGTAGCGACATGGAGCAGGTTGCCACTTTTGAAGGACTTACATGGGGGGATGCAGGGTACAGAGGCCCCCCCACCGCAAGTGGCAAGAGTGCCTGAGAGATAGAGGTAGGAGGAGGCAGAGGTCCTTGGTCTGGTTCAGAGACTCTCTGGCACTTCCCACCTACCAACCTACCAAGCTTGCTGCAGAGCCGAGCAGGGCACACTGTGTGGTGGCTGGGTAGCAGTTCTGGAGCTGCTGGAGGGTCCTCTGGATTCAATATCTCCCTCTGTTCCCTGGTAGATGTTTAGGGGAGAGATCTTGCTTCCCTCTTTGGAAATCCTGGCCTTCCTTCACTGGCGGAAGCTGTAAGGCAGACTGTACCTTCAGCCAGGGTCCAATGCAGAGTTCTTCATTTTACTCCTTGCTTGCAAAGCCTTCAGATGATCTGCCCAAAAGAGGGGCTAAGCCCTCTTTTAAAGCCTAATGGGCCACAGTGATTGGTGTAGGCTAAGACTACCTTAATGAACCAATCCCAAGTCCCCACCAATAATCTCCTGTATGCATGAGGTCATACATAGAGTGCTTTGCAACAGAAAAGGTAAAGGGGTGAAAACATGTAATACATATCCCACCCATCTTCCTGTCTGTTGTTCCTGATTAAAGCGACAGGTCTCCCTTGAAGCTGCAGCGGGACCAGACTTTTGCTCTCCGTCAAACCACCACCTTCTGTATGGGGTCCACCTGCAGGGATGACTACTGTAAATACATAGTCCCAAACAGGACATGTCACTGCCCTGGATACTGAGGGATGGGAGCTGGCTTCAGGTTGACACAGGGCATATCACAGGTTTTTGGGGATTTTCTGTCTTTTGTTAATTCTTTATTTCATTTTTTTATTTTATTTTTACATTTTTAAAGCACTCACACAGCCCGCGGGCATCGAGGCGCTGTTACAGAAATTGTTTTTTTGGTTGCGTAATTGTTTTTTTTGTTTTTGTGTCTTAGTTGCATATTTATAACACGCTTAAACACCCAGATGTTACTAAGTGCGGGCCCGGGGATCGAACCTGTGTTGTTGCGTGTCATCTTGCTTTCAAGGCGTGTACGTTGCCGCTGAGCTATCCTCCCGGGACACTCTGATTAGTATGTGAAGCTGCCTCTGGCAGCTAACAAAGGACAGGGCCGATCCATGGAGCCTTTGTTAGTTAATTAGGCTGGCCATGGCAGGAGGAAGGTTTTGCCTTTCCCCATCTGCAATGCCTTAATGTACTCTTGGCTGTCATATTCCAACTAAATATGACAGGGCGAGCGGCACATGTAGGCTGTGTCCAACCAGAGTGTACGGGTCTATGTGTCTGTTGTGTGGTGAGCATAGGAAAATATGTGCAGATTAGCCCCAAACATTTTCCGGAGGCTGATCTACATCATTCAATTCCATTTAAAATTTCCAAAAAGCATAGGCGAGCACACACCCACTGTGCGAATGGTCCAATTCCTCACACTAGCCTGCCCCACATAAAGCCATGGCCATGGTGTTACATATGCTTGAATCCCCCACCCGTTTGTCTCACTGGTGTGTTCCTGTACATACGGAAGGATTCGGCTCCACTTATGCCTTCTATCCCACGTTGCAGTATTGCAGGTAATCCCTCACTTTGCTGCTGTTTTAGTGATACTTTTGAATTTCAGGTAAGTTGCACACTTTGGTTTGTTTACCCCCTTCCTTGAGCTTGCACCTGCTAAGTTGAGTTACTCATTCGTTATCGCTGTCTTTGTTGTGAATAGTAAATGTATACTTGCTTTTCTAATAGGAGGCAGCAGTGGCTGGCTTTGCCATTTTACTGTGCATGGTGTATTTATTTTCACAGCTGCTGCTCTTACATCTGACAAGGTACCCTGCATGCTCCATAATTGGCTTTTTCGCAGCCCCTGCATCACACTCATCCAACACTCACTTACCTGTCAGTCTGCACTCCCCCACCGCTCACTCGTCTCTCAGCGGTCACCTACACATTGCTCTCTCAGCTCCCTTCCCCATCTAACCCCCACTTTGCACTGATTTCTGGGTGGAGGCATCAAGATTCTGCTGTGTTCGTCTGCTCTTTTTTCAATGTTCCTTATTCCAGGGATGCATTCTTTTCTGATTCCACTTGGTCGGAGCGTGATGTTGGAAATGCATCGGAGGCACAGGGCCTCCGTATCCTTGTCCTTTACTGCTTTTTATTGTGTGTTCTGTCGTGTGTTCCGTGCAGGGGTTCATTTGGGACTCCTGGCAGTGCAGCTCTCGCTTTTGGTTTGGTGTACAGACCCATGGGATACCCTTATGGCACCCATGGGTGGGGGTACATCCATGTACCCCTAGTGTATGTTTTTGGGCACCTGTGGGTGGCCCACAGAGCAGGGTATGGGCTGGTGGCAGCTCCATGCAGAATTTGACAGGTGCTCTGAGTATCCTCCATTTTGGGATTCCCAGACACTGCCATTGGAATCAGTTGATTCTTGATAGGAAACAAGATGGCCACTGTGGCCTCTTGCTTTCTATTGCCTGTTATTCTTGTTTTCCCAAAGTCCTGGGAAGCCCTGACTCTGTCCCTTCCCCCTGACCGGCTGTTGGATGGAGGTTCCATATATGGTGTTGTTGTGAAGTCCAGGCCAGAATGGCTGGAGCCTTCCCAGTGACTGTATGTTGTGGGTACACCCTGTGGGTGGGACCTCAGAGTATGGAATGTGTGACGAATAAGCATTCTGTGTTGTGGGTGTCTAGTATCTGGTGTTTGACACAATGACTGAGACAGCCCTGCCTGAAACTGGTATGAATGCGGTGTGGAGTGTTGAATGGCTGGGTACTTGTCCCAATACACATAACTTGTTGCGAGTGTCTGGAGAGGAGTGAATGGCTTGAATGCACTATGCACTTGATTGGCTGCCTGCCTGCATGAATGCCCTTCTGACCGATTGGTTGCCTGAGTGTGACCCAGCAGAATGAATGGGAGACCAACTAGTATATCTGGGGGCCTCTCACTGCTAGAATTTGTGTTCAGAAGCTGAAGAGTAACTGGAGTGAAACTGATGCTTGACCTTGAAGCCCTGCTGGAAGCGAAGAATTGCTGTTGCTCTCCTTGATCAATCTGAAAGCTGCTATGTCTCCAAGAACTGACCCAGAGAGGACCTGGTAAGGCGCCCTCTTCCCGAGCTACGAGGGACCATCGTGCACCAGCTGATCTTTGCCAATGCTCCCTGGTAGACAGACCTTCGACAGGCTGCCGACCCGAGACGGGGACTGCTGCGGAATACCAAGGAGAAGCGCCCGGACTGTTGTCCACCACCGGCGATGAACACCGTCTCCGACCGGAGCCGCCGTGCTCCCGTTTGCCTAAGAACTTCATTTGATCCAAGGACGCTCTCATCCGCATCGACGTCGCTGTATCCTGCTGGAGAAGTCTGGACCATCGACGCGCCGAGGAGCATCCGCTGGTGGGTTTCCCGCCACCCAAGGACCACAGAGACGCTGACGACTCGACGCCCTTGCTGGGCCACAGTTCTTCAAACTATTTGCGGTCCAGATCTATCGACACCGAGGTGCCCCACACGCCTCTTCCTTGCAGGACATTTACGCTTCCCCATCAACGAGCACAGCTAGGAACAAAGCGGCCACTTCACCATCGTAGCTCATCCTGTTCTCCGCCGGACGTTCGACGACCCGTGACTCCTGCCTTAAAGGGAGGGCACTCAAGAAGGGCCATCGATTCCCCGCCGAGGAACGCTACAATACCAGGTATTTTGGGATTGCAGAACTATTGGGAAGTCTATTGTGAACAATATATGGACTGGGCTTGTATCTTTATTCTACAGGTTGCCCAGGTGGGGGGATCTCCACACAGAGCTGTATTTAACGGTAGTGACCAGTATTCTGCCAATTGTTCTGCCATCTTGCTTTCCTTCCTCTCTCTGCTGCTGGTTTCCTCTTTATTGATCTGTGTGACATTTTGACAGTATAGTTGATGCACTTTAATGAGATCTGATAATAATTGTGGTACCACTTTAGAACTGTATATATTTACCATTGTTGATTTTCTGAGCACAAAGTGAGTTATCGTGATAGTGTACATAACCTTGAATATTAATTACATAAAGACTGTGTTTTAACCGATACAGTGTGCAGACATTCCTTTGTGGGCGCTTGGGGACTACACTGTTCTTAAGAACCAGCCTGCATCACCTCCCAAGAAGCTAGGCCTTGCCCGACTACGTTACCAATAATAGAGAATCTTGGCTGGGGTCCTCTGTACCTCTCCTCTATCATATAGAGAGCAGAAGTACAGACACCCACCTCCAGTCTTTACACGGAGGACTGCTGGTGTTTCCCCCGCTTATCTTCCTACCGGGGAGGAGGGGCCAGCACAGCGTTCAGGGTCACTTTTACGCATGGCGCCACTGGTTCCATTTTTAGATGGCTCGAATGTGTGGAAGTGCTTCCGATAGGATTTTGTAGCGAGTATTTTTACTCCTGATTTTTTAAAGTTGGGAGTAAAATGATTTTTTTTTTTTTTTTTTAGGTAGTAAAAACGTAAGCCCCATTCCTAAGTATTTTCTAAGCAAGTAAAACTATGTTTTAACTGTAAAAGAGAAACATGTTTGCAATAAATACCTCTTTGCACCTAATTACTCATGCACATGAAATGATAGATGTGTACCTCTTGAGATCAGGCAGCACTAGCAGCACTTTCTTCCTGTGGCCCTACATGTACTACTATTCCAAACATATTGATGGAGCTGCGGGGCTTGAAATTGAGGGGAGCTGGGAGCTATATAGCTCCTCCTTGTAGCCTAGAAGAGCTACTTTGGCGCCAGGCCCACGAATGCCGCGCAAACAGAACTATGTTCATTTGACGCTCTGCATTTGGGGCAATCTATAAATAAACATTGGGAGTCATCTATTTGGCCTTTAAAGCATAAGGAATCATACACAATGGATACAATGATATGTTTGCAGTTGCAGAACGCTACGTACTAGCTCCCCGTTCCCCGGTGGTAGCTCCTGGTGAGTGGTTACTGCTGGATACCCAGGAGCTGCTTGTAGCTCCTGCTTATCCAGTCTTAATGTTGAGCCCTGGAGCTGTGTGTGTGTGGACGCAGGGGGCTGGGTGTCTGTTTCATAATTTTTGTTGGGAGCATCTCCACTCCTTATTTTACTTTTTGGGGAGTATTTTCCTATTTTTAGCAAGCAAAAGTAGCTGATACACCCCTCATCTGTAGGGTTGTGCGTGGGGTGCAGCAGGATACCCAGAGGTGCCAGGCAAGGCAGTATGGGGTGCAATGAAGGGGCCAACAGAACACACTCAACCAGAATTCTCCCCTTCTGCTCCTTCCATACATCCCGGCTCTTCTGCTACTCCAGACCCACTCCCCCCACACCCTGCTTGTGCCCTACGGGGGGCACCCCTATGTACAGCACTCTGTTGCGTCCCGGCTACGTTTGCGCTTTATAAATCTATGCATACATAAAGGTCAATACCTTTGATGGCAAAAACACAGCTGAGGGACGGCACCGCTGGCTACAGCTGAACGAGCAGTGTTTAGGATCGGATTAAACTATAAAATGTGTGGTGGGGAGATTCGTGGGTCGGAGTGAGGAAAGCAAGGAATCTTTTTGTCAAACTGTAAGGTAGTCCTCCCATTGGCTCCAATATCCAATCAGTTCTGGAGCGGAAGAGCGCCTAAAATGTACGTCCAGCTTCAGCACAGACCTCTGACCTTAGATATCAAGGTGGCTGCCTGGACATGGTGCCCACCCTTCCCTCATGGTCACAGGGACACAGCACCCAGGGGTCTTCCTGATTCAAACACAGTCTCAGGGATATAGGACCAAGCAAGCATCCCCTGGCCTCCTTGGTACAGAAAGCCTCCCTCTTCGGCTGCAGGTCCCGTTGCTCACCTGCACATCATGATCGTGGCCCGGAAGTATTTCTTCATCCCCTGGACTGAGAGCATTATCTTGAAAGTATCTGCAAGTATCTCTTACTCCACTCCTAAATGGACAGGGAGGGTAGCTCAGGGACATTGCGTTTGTCTTGGAAGCAAGACAGCGCAGAGCAACACAGGTTCGAATCAGGGTCTCACGCTTAGACACTGGTCTCCGGTATTAAACACGTTATAAAAGAACAATTATATTTATAAAGTCATTGTCAGGCTGTGGTATTGCCCCTCCTCCCTAAAAGCCTGGGGCCACCATCCTGGGCCACGGCGCTTGCCACAGACGCCCATCCCAGCCTCTGGGAGGCACTCTGACCCAGGCGTTGAGGCCGTCCTCTTTCCTAGTTTGTTTAGACCTTCCAGACTCTGGAGGGTGGCTCAGGAGGGTGGCTCAGGAGGTTGGCTCAGGAGGGTGGCCCCGTGTTTCAAACCTTCGACCTTAGAGTTGGAGGTCTAGCTCTTGGCGTCTCTCTTCACATGGGTGTAGCCCTGAACTGATATAAGAGTCCTTAACACACTTGTGTATCCCCTCCTTCTCCATGTCTGGGCAACATAGCTCTGTGGTCAAGTGTCTGAACCTCAAGCTAGCACCGGTGCCCACCGGCTAGGGGTCCTAGTTAGGTAAGGGAGCTATTATTCCACTTGCAAGCTTGTTCCAGGACATATAGTCCGGCAATTGGTTGATTATTATCGATGAACCCGAATGACTTACTGGGGCTTGACTTCTTGGGGTTCTCATCTGGTCAACGGGATATGATTTCGACACAGGGGTGCGCGTTGTGGTAACAGAGCTATTGCAGATGGCAGTTGGGGCTCTGGGTTCATTTGGGGTCTTTTGGGGTGGCCAAGAGGAGTCTGCTCCATCTGTTCCAAGATAAGACAACTTGTCCATTCCTGCTCCAAGATGGATGACCTAGTGAGCGATTGCCCAGAGCTGCCTGTTCCAACATGGCTGTGATCTCGGCAGGTCCTCCCCATTCGTGGGCTGGCACTTCCTATAAAAGGAGCAAGTGACGGGACGGGGGTGCAGTACAAACTCTTCTGCAGTTCTGCGCGAAGCCTTCAACATACAAGTGGACTCCGGCCCTCAACTAAAACGGCCACATTCCTGGGGAGTATTCTCCCAAATGACCTTTGACACCTTTGCAGACCTTGGCCAGTGGACATGTCACTGTATATAATAATTTAGCTGACAGGGTCTTCTAAAGGAAAATACTGTCACCCTCTTCTGAGCTCAAGAGAAAAAGCGCCAAGACTATATGGGTCCTTGAAAGTCTTCATCACTCTTGTCTAACCTTTTTAATGGGCTGAGAGTGACATTAAAAGAACCACTCAATTTTTTTTATTGAGATTAACTAGCATTTGGAAGCTGTCATCGCATGAAAATGGGTTTAAAGGAGCACTTCTTTTCTTTGAAAAGCTCAGCAAACTGTCCTTTGCACCTTTAAGTGTTTGAGAACTGAACGATAGGAAGAACGGTCCTTTCCCCAGGGGGGGGGGAACTCCTGCAATTGCAGGTGGCCAGGGCCCAGTGCAGGTAAAGCGCTGGCTGAAACTCTCCATTACTGCTGAGGAGAAGGTCATATACTTCATTAAGACTGCTGCCCGGTGAACACACAGAGCTTCTCTGACATGCTTGGGGGTGCTGCGTGGGAACCCCCCACCCCCCGCACCCCGTAGCGATGACAACGGTGCCCCACTTTTCAGTGTCCCTGAATGAGTTTGGCTTGACTGTAGTGGGGCCTGGCCCCACTAACCGCTCTAACACCTGGCGCCTTCAAAGTGAACCTAGAAACCCCACTTGCACATCACAGCCCCCCCACAGACGTGCATGCACCCCAAGAGCCTTAGCCTTTTCCCAGGTGGAAACTAATTAGGCCCCGCATGTACAAGAGTAGCCCTCGCAACCTCTGCAGCTTGAGCAGAATGCAGGAGTGGGAGACCCCTGCACTATGCATTCTAAAACTATGTCCACCATTATTCTAAGTACTGACACCGTTATATTTTGACATCTAATATTATTCATAGTCCTCTGGGGTGAGATTTGGAACGTTCAGAATCTGGGCCACGGGCATCTGCTGTGGCTCACGCAGCTGCCAACACCTGGCAAAGGGTTTACGCAAATGACCTTTCCACCACCTGGGCAAAATCACTAGTCCATGCCATGCACCTGCGATGTGTGTTCTGATGCCTGCGTGATTGCATGTTGCTAAAGTATGTTTGTGGGAGAGTTTTCTGTGAAGATCAGGTTATGTTTTTGCAATAAGACTGGGAATCTAGGCAGGTTAAGGAGGTTCGCTTTGGTACTCCCCACGTTTCCCGTGGCGGGTGTGTGCTCATCTGACCTTCTTTAAAATGTGTATTTACAAAGAATGATGGTAGACCGACCTCATGAAAATGTGTGAGGCAAATCCACACACATTTCCCTATGCTCACACCACGACAGAGCATAGGCCCGTGTACTGCAGGCTGAACAATGACTACAGGCACAGTCCCCCATGTGATATTTAGTTGGACTGTGACAGCCAAGGGATGAATGATGTCATCCCCAGAAGAGGGGAGGTCCAACCTTCTCCCTGCCATGATCAACATGATTAACTGACAAAAGCACCATGGAACTGCCCTGCTCTTGTTAGTCCCTACAACTGGTGGCAGAGATTAACATACCAATAGAGGATACTTCAAACAGGCACCCACAGACTTGGCTGCAGAGGATAACAAATGACACATTAAACCCTACAACCATTCATATGTAACTGTGCCAACCTGAAGCCAGCTCCCATCTCTCATTATCGATGGCAGTGAACTGCCATTTCTGGGTCTTTTGTTGCAGTAGGCCACCCCCACTAGACAGACCCCATTCATAAGGTAAGAGAATGTGGCTTGCAGGAGCAGAAGAGTCTGGTCTCTCAGCATCTTCAAGAGAGAGCTGTCACTTTAACAGTAACCACACAGGGAGGACCATTAATGAGAGAGACTCTTTGAACACAACAGACAGGAAGATGGGTGGGATTAAGTATCACAAGGGAGTGAGCCCAGAGCTCTTTCTGCTGAGAGACAGGTTCCGCCATCTTGGCTCTTGGGCACACCTTGTTCCTGTTTTCACCCTTTTAGCTTTCCTGTTTCAAAGCACTCTGGAACCCCTCTGCAAGATTGTAGATACTATAACCCCATTCCCCGTTATCCCAGCAGTCCCCCTGCAGCCAACCTGTATTATACCCCTGGTTCAGCTCAAAGGACCTTGGGGCACACCAGGACGGCGTTCCCATTAATGTTCTTCCTTGCACGCACTACAACAGAGAACAGCCAAAGTAGTGAACCTCACAGTACTCACTGAGTCACGCGGATGAGGGCTGTGGGCACTGCCCCTTCCTCTAAAATCGTTCACATGACTGTACATTAGTGCACTGGGCAACATGTTCCTTAATAGTGTGGTTTGCACCCTAACTAGCGTGAAGTGAACCTTGCATTTTCCTGCACCTCTGGCGCAGGGTAGATTTGCACTCGGCCCACGCTACCTAAACGTGAGCCAAGGAAACTTCGAGGAGATTCCTGGTCTTCCTCTGTTGCAGCGGCCGCATAGTGAAGTCTCTCCAAGGTTCTTCTGGCCAGGTCTCCATCTGTAGCTGTAGGATCGGATTAATATTGGAATCAGAAATATTATCAGCCAGGCCACCCACGTGCCCACGGATCTGGGTGCACAGTGCCAGGGGTCTTCTCCCTGATTAATAATCAACCAATACTCAGGGGGCCGCTATGCGGTATCACAGAAGCATGTGTCCAGCCCCTTCCACGAGGAAGTGCCCACCAGGCATGGCATGGCAGCGGGCGATCTGGGGCGAGGATCTGCCTTGGCATGGAAGTCTGCTACGCCCCAGCGACTCTGCATTGTTTTAGCATTATAAACAGGCGCGTGGCAGGATGGCAGATGCTTCCTGCCAAGGGCAGCAAACGCCACCAGCATGCCAATGATATATGCTATCATCGCCTGCCACTCTGCCCAGCGGTACTGCGCGATCCTTTCCCCCGCTCTAAATTCCCAAAGCACACTGAAGTGGGCAAAAGGCAACTTCGGAGCGCTGGCTAGAACACCGGACATGAATTTGTGAATTAATTGGCAACCATGTGTTTCTGGGTATCTTATTGTGTTATTTATTTTACATTTGAAGAGCACGCTAAACTTGAGGGCATCAAGGCGCTAGTTGCAGTAACGGTTGCAGAAAGGTAGACATCATTCAGTATACGAAGGACCGACTTTCAGGGGGCTTCGGACTCCCCTAGAGTCCCACCCCTCCCAATCTGGACAGGACCCACGTGAATGCCCTGCAGGTTCCGAGTCTAGCAGCAAAGTGGAGCACCGCAGAGATCAACTCTTTATGCCAGGATGTGATGACGCTGAGAAGGCAACAGATCAGGAGGTGCTGGTAGTGGGCATAGCAGAGAGGAAGGCCTGGCACATGTGGGCTTCGCTGAGCCAACAGGGCAAAGAAGGCGCTCACATGTAAGGAAGAGCCAGTGTTGGCAGACTCCTGTGCTGGACTTGGGAGTGCCCCCAGAGGAGAGGTTCCTTCAAAGCACCGCCTAGATGCAGGAGCAAAGGAGGGAGGGAGGCATTGCTACCCTGAATTCAGTGCTTCATTGTGTGCCAGGGCCCGAATATTTTCGAGCGCAACTGAGACACATCAGCTAGGCAACTCCGGACCCACTGCTGCCAACACCCATGATTGCTCCCCCACGGTGCTGGACTATTAAGGGTTAGCAGAGCAACTCTTACTGGCTATTTTGGGTGATGGATGCACTAGCCATGGCAGATGTTCAGTGTACAGATGCTAATCAACATAAAGTAACATACCACACTAGTTTAGACACATATCAACATTGCCATCATTTTGCTCGGATTGTGCGGGTGGCCATTGGAACAGGTTGACCATCTATCCCCAGAAAACGAGCAAACCTACTTTCCTACTGAGTTTAATTGATTGATTGCCAAATGTAGGGAAAATGATTACTGAACTGTTAGACTAGTCTGTCCAAAATTGCAGTGAGACCTGTGTGTAAAGGTTGACATGCATTATTCCCTGGCCTTGTGGAGCTCCTGCCTGGCGTCTGTTGCTGCGTAGTGGAGGAGCTCCAACGTTATGCAGGAGGGCTGGAGAAGTGTGTGGGCGTGGCCAGCACAAGCACCCAGCAATGCCACCTTCCAACTCATTGCCAGACAATCTCTATCTATGTTGCGGCTCTGCCTCTTGTTTAGTTTAGTTTACTACTGTACATTATCTCCTGCATCTCAACATCTGACCCACCTGTAACCAGGGTCCTCGTGGTTGATCGCAATCTGTCTGCCTGACTATGTTTGTAACCTCTACATTTTTCAAGTGCCCAGTTGCCTCAGGGTTTGGCGCGCGATACAAATAATAAACAAATACAAATACAGTGGATAACTACCACTCTGGTGTTTATGTGGGGTCATCAAGTTCATGAGTAACGATGCGGCAACACCGGGTGACGAGAATGTGGCCAGAGCGCACTGTTGTTGCTTGTTGTGTGACAACTGCTGAATGAGATTTAATAACAAAATTACCAAAACACAACATCAGACTGAGTGAGAAGTAAGTCCCGGGACTGAGCCCTGGCAAACACTCCCACAAATTAAGCACTTCCTGAATACCCAGAAGGCAGTGGTCAAGGCGTCTGGGAGAAATGGTATTTAGGACTGGCAGGGAGACTGGCATCATACGGCGGATGCTACTTTTCTTGCCAGGGAGGTGAGCACAGAGACCTCTTCACTGGGCAGGAGCTTGCACGCGGTGTATGGACCGGCCATAAAACATGCACCAACCGCCCTTGGTGGGGACACAGGAGCACGAGTTTGCATTGCACGCTGTACACAAGCACCTGCCCAGACTGAGCACCTGGAGCCCTGCTGGCCTAGTAACCCATCACAATATCAGAGGTAGATCTGGAACAGCCAAGAGTGGGGGGCGGAGAGGGGTTAGGGAATAAAAAAGCTAAACAGCTCATAAACAGGCAACACTCCATAAAGATCAGGGCCAATCTGGGCATAGCCTGGTAACAGCAGGGCCCGAAAATGAGCCGTATGTACTCTATAGCAAGCAGGCAAATGAGCCCGCCACGTCAGCTGAAGCCTCCCACACAAGTGCAGCACCAGGCTTGCACCCAGGTGCCCGATCCAGAACGTGCCCTCGGGTCTGCAGCCAGAGTTCCTGTGTCCCGAATTCCACGCAGACTGCTGGATGCGCCCCGCAGTACAGAGCAGTGGGAGGGGGAAGGGCCTCCACATTGGCCTGCCACTCTGTCCGCTGTGTGGGAGGATTTTGAGGGTTCTCTAGTAGCCTTTTCTCAGAAGTAAAGCAGTCATGCCTCCCAAAACCCTCAGCGAGGCGGTCGTCGCACTGGACCCTCCCCGCATCTGCGAAGGCCCGGATGCAGGGTGCACAGGGTGGTGGCCTGAGAGAGAGGGTGTGACGTGGCACAGTGAGCAAGTGACGTCTGCAAAGGTCAGTGGTAGGTGTGCTTGCCAAGCGCAGGAATGAACGAGGATAGTAATGGCCCTCATAGAGTAAATGCACAGCATTCCTTGCCAGGCAATGGATGTTGCCCGTGTCCTCTTTCTCTTCGTGCAGGGTAAGTTTGCCCACTTCCAACATTGGCATGCCATCTTTGGTCATCATCGGGGGCCAAGCAAGGAGGGCGTCCGGTGGGCCCCCAGACAGTCTCTACTGCCTCCTGTTTCTGGGCTCTCAGGGAACCAACCGTCTTGCGCATCTGTATTTTTTGTTTATTTATTTGATACTTATATACGGTACGATGTCCTTTCATCGCCTGCTTTTAATAGAGCGTAGAGAGAGAGGAAGAGCGTTCCACTGCGAAGGGTACAGAAATAGAGCGCAGAGAGAGAGGAAGAGCGTTCTAGTGCAAGAGGGTACAGAAATAGAGTGTAGAGAGAGAGGAAGAGCGTTCCACTGCAAAGGGTACAGAAATAGAGCGCAGAGAGAAAGGAAGGAGGAAGAGCGTTCCACTGCAAAGGGTACAGAAATAGAGCGCAGAGAGAGAGGAAGAGCGTTCTAGTGCAAGAGGGTACAGAAATAGAGTGTAGAGAGAGAGGAAGAGCGTTCCACTGCAAAGGGTACAGAAATAGAGCGCAGAGAGAAAGGAAGGAGGAAGAGCGTTCCACTGCAAAGGGTACAGAAATAGAGCGCAGAGAGAGAGGAAGAGCGTTCTAGTGCAAGAGGGTACAGAAATAGAGCATAGAGAGAGAGGAAGAGAGTTCCACTGCAAAGGGTACAGAAATAGAGCGCAGAGAGAGAGGAAGAGCGTTCTAGTGCAAGGGGGTACAGAAATAGAGCGCAGAGAGAGAGGAAGAGCGTTCCACTGCAAAGGGTACAGAAATAGAGCGCAGAGAGAGAGGAAGAGTGTTCCACTGCAAAGTGTACAGAAATAGAGCGCAGAGAGAAAGGAAGAGCGTTCCACTGCAAAGGGTACAGAAATAGAGCGCAGAGAGAGAGGAAGAGCGTTCCACTGCAAAGGGTACAGAAATAGAGCGCAGAGAGAGAGGAAGAGCGTTCCACTGCAAAGTGTACAGAAATAGAGCGCAGAGAGAGAGAGGAAGAGCGTTCCACTGCAAAGGGTACAGAAATAGAGCGCAGAGAGGAAGAGCGTTCCACTGCAAAGGGTACAGAAATAGAGCGCAGAGAGGAAGAGCGGTCCACTGCAAAGGGTACAGAAATGGAGCGCAGAGAGAGAGGAAGAGCGTTCCACTGCAAAGGGTACAGAAATAGAGCGCAGAGAGAGAGGAAGAGCGTTCCACTGCAAAGGGTACAGAAATAGAGCGCAGAGAGAGAGGAAGAGCGTTCCACTGCAAAGGGTACAGAAATAGAGCGCAGAGAGAGAGAAAGAGCGTTCCACTGCAAAGGGTACATAAATAGAGCGCAGAGAGAGAGGAAGAGCGTTCCACTGCAAAGGGTACAGAAATAGAGCGCAGAGAGAGAGGAAGAGCGTTCCACTGCAAAGGGTACAGAAATAGAGCGCAGAGAGAGAGGAAGAGCGTTCCACTGCAAAGGGTACAGAAATAGAGCGCAGAGAGAGAGGAAGAGCGTTCCACTGCAAAGGGTACAGAAATAGAGCGCAGAGAGAGAGGAAGACGGTTCCACTGCAAAGGGTACAGAAATAGAGCGCAGAGAGAGAGGAAGAGCGTTCCACTGCAAAGGGTACAGAAATAGAGCGCAGAGAGAGAGGAAGAGCGTTCCACTGCAAAGGGTACAGAAATAGAGCGCAGATAGAGAGGAAGAGCGTTCCACTGCAAAGGGTACAGAAATAGAGCACAGATAGAGAGGAAGAGCAGGAAGAGAGTTCCACTGCAAAGGGTACAGAAATAGAGCGCAGAGAGAGAGAAAGAGCGTTCCACTGCAAAGGGTACAGAAATAGAGCATAGAGAGAGAGGAAGAGCGTTCCAGTGCAAGGGGGTACAGAAATAGAGCGTAGAGAGGAAGAGCGTTCCAGTGCAAGGGGGTACAGAAATAGAGCGCAGAGAGAGAGGAAGAGCGTTCCACTGCAAAGGGTACAGAAATAGAGCGCAGAGAGAGAGGAAGAGCGTTCCACTGCAAAGGGTACAGAAATAGAGCGCAGAGAGAAAGGAAGAGCGTTCCACTGCAAAGGGTACAGAAATAGAGCGCAGAGAGAGAGGAAGAGCGTTCCACTGCAAAGGGTACAGAAATAGAGGGCAGAGAGAGAGAGGAAGAGCGTTCCACTGCAAAGGGTACAGAAATAGAGCGCAGATAGAGAGGAAGAGCGTTCCACTGCAAAGGGTACAGAAATAGAGCGCAGAGAGAGAGGAAGAGCGGTCCACTGCAAAGGGTACAGAAATGGAGCGCAGAGAGAGAGGAAGAGCGTTCCACTGCAAAGGGTACATAAATAGAGCGCAGAGAGAGAGGAAGAGCGTTCCACTGCAAAGGGTACAGAAATAGAGCGCAGAGAGAGAGAAAGAGCGTTCCACTGCAAAGGGTACATAAATAGAGCGCAGAGAGAGAGGAAGAGCGTTCCACTGCAAAGGGTACAGAAATAGAGCGCAGATAGAGAGGAAGAGCGTTCCACTGCAAAGGGTACAGAAATAGAGCGCAGAGAGAGAGGAAGAGCGTTCCACTGCAAAGGGTACAGAAATAGAGCGCAGATAGAGAGGAAGAGCGTTCCACTGCAAAGGGTACAGAAATAGAGCGCAGAGAGAGAGGAAGAGCGTTCCACTGCAAAGGGTACAGAAATAGAGCGCAGATAGAGAGGAAGAGCGTTCCACTGCAAAGGGTACAGAAATAGAGCGCAGAGAGAGAGGAAGAGCGTTCCACTGCAAAGGGTACAGAAATAGAGCGCAGATAGAGAGGAAGAGCGTTCCACTGCAAAGGGTACAGAAATAGAGCGCAGAGAGAGAGGAAGAGCGTTCCACTGCAAAGGGTACAGAAATAGAGCGTAGAGAGAGAGGAAGAGCGTTCCACTGCAAAGGGTACAGAAATAGAGCGCAGAGAGAGAGAAAGAGCGTTCCACTGCAAAGGGTACATAAATAGAGCGCAGAGAGAGAGGAAGAGAGTTCCACTGCAAAGGGTACAGAAATAGAGCGCAGAGAGAGAGAAAGAGCGTTCCACTGCAAAGGGTACAGAAATAGAGCATAGAGAGAGAGGAAGAGCGTTCCAGTGCAAGGGGGTACAGAAATAGAGCGTAGAGAGGAAGAGCGTTCCAGTGCAAGGGGGTACAGAAATAGAGCGCAGAGAGAGAGGAAGAGCGTTCCACTGCAAAGGGTACAGAAATAGAGCGCAGAGAGAGAGAAAGAGCGTTCCACTGCAAAGGGTACAGAAATAGAGCGCAGAGAGAAAGGAAGAGCGTTCCACTACAAAGGGTACAGAAATAGAGCGCAGAGAGAGAGGAAGAGCGTTCCACTGCAAAGGGTACAGAAATAGAGCGCAGAGAGAGAGGAAGAGCGTTCCACTGCAAAGGGTACAGAAATAGAGCGCAGAGAGAGAGGAATAGCGTTCCATTGCAAAGGGTACAGAAATAGAGCGTAGGGAGAGAGGAAGAGCGTTCCACTGCAAAGGGTACAGAAATAGAGCGCAGAGAGAGAGGAAGAGCGTTCCACTGCAAAGGGTACAGAAATAGAGCGCAGAGAGAGAGAAAGAGCGTTCCACTGCAAAGGGTACAGAAATAGAGCATAGAGAGAGAGGAAGAGCATTCCAGTGCAAGGGGGTACAGAAATAGAGCGTAGAGAGGAAGAGTGTTCCAGTGCAAGGGGGTACAGAAATAGAGCGCAGAGAGAGAGGAAGAGCGTTCCACTGCAAAGGGTACAGAAATAGAGCGCAGAGAGAGAGGAAGAGCGTTCCACTGCAAAGGGTACAGAAATAGAGCACAGAGAGAGAGGAAGAGCGTTCCAGTGCAACAGAGCAAGATGAGCAGATGTATGGAAACGCGACTGTGCCCGGGGAGGAAGTGGCACTACACATTGAACTTGAGAGCTAGGGCGAAGAGAACGAGAGGGAGTATAGAATGAAACCAAGGAGGAGAGATAGTCAGGCGCAAGAGTCAGACCATGAAGCGATTTAAAGACAGGACTTAGAAAGTTACATTTGAGTGGACCTTGAAAGGAGAGCCAGTCAAGAGTGGGAAAAGCAGAAGAAACAGAATCACGTGGGGTCAGACAGAAAAGTACACAAATAGACGCAATGAAAATAGATTTCAAAGGGGCAGGTCGGGTAAGGGGAAGACCAAAAAGCTTAGAGGAAGAATAAAATAAACGTGAAAAAATGAAGGAGGATATCAGTACCTTGGTTGCATCAAAGGTCAAGAAGAAGAAAGCTTTAGAAATGTTAAATAGATGATAGTGACAGGCACGTGAGGAAAGAGGTGTGGTGTTTAAAGAGTCAAACTAAAGTCCCAGATTACGGGCAGCCGAAGAAACAGGAAACTGGGAAGGAGGAAATGACAAAGGGAGGTGGAGAGATAACATTACAGAAAAAGAAAAGTACCTCAGTACGGCTCATGACGTGATCAAAAGGCGTCTCTTCCTGCCCCGTGTAAGGTGCACTGTGCTGATCTCAAAGCACATCCAGGGCTGTTCAAAAGGCAGTCTCTTCCTGCCCCGTGTAAGGTGCACTGTGCTGATCTCAAAGCACACCCAGGGCTGTACAGGAGGCAGTCTCTTCCTGCACCGTGTAAGACGCACTGTGCTAGTCTGAAAAGATACCTAGGGCGGATCAGAAGGTGGTTTCTTCCTGAGCCGTGTAAGGCACACTGTGCTAGTCTCAAAGTGCACCCTGGGCTGTTCAGAAGACGGTCTCTTCCTGAGCCGTGTAGTGCACTGTGCTAGTCTCAAAGTGCACCCTGGGCTGTTCAGAAGACGGTCTCTTCCTGAGCCGTGTAAGGCACACTGTGCTAGTCTCAAAAGCACACACCGGCTGTTCAGAAGACTGTCTTCCTGCGCCGTGTAAGGCACACTGTGCTAGCATCAAAGCACACCCCAGGCTGTTCAGAAAACGGTCTCTTCCTGCGCCATGTAAGGTGCACTATGCTAGTCTGAGAGGATTCCCAAGGCTGATCAGAAGACGGTGTCTTCTTGCGCCGTGTAAGGTGCACTGTGCTAGTCTGAAAGGATACCCAGGACTGATTAGAAGGCAGTCCCTTCCTGCGCCGTGTAAGGCGCACTGTGCCAGTCTGAAAGGATACCCAGGGCTGATCACAAGGCAGTCCCTTCCTGCGCCGTGTAAGGCGCACTGTGCTAGTCTGTAAGGATTCCCAAGGCTGATCACAAGGCGGTCCCTTCCTGCACCGTGTAAGTCGCACTGTGCTAGTCTGAAAGGATACCCAGGGCTGATCACAAGGCAGTCCCTTCCTGCGCTGTGTAAGGCACACTGTGCCAGTCTGAAAGGATACCCAGGGCTGATCAGAAGGCGGTCTCTTCCTGCGCCGTGTAAGGCGCACTGTGCTAGTCTGTAAGGATTCCCAAGGCTGATCACAAGGCAGTCCCTTCCTGCGCCGTGTTAGACGCACTGTACTAGTCTGAAAGGATACCTAGGGCTGATCAGAAGACGGTCTCTTCCTGCACTGTGTAAGGCGAACTGTGCTAGTCTCAAATGACACCCAGGGCTGTCCAGAAGACGGTCTCTTCCTGCACTCTTCCAGCATTTTGAAGCTGCTACGGTGATAGAGTCTCATTTAGGAGAGGAACAGCATTTACATCCCAGGGTGAGCTGTTTCCTCTATTTGGGGCTTGTATCCTTATGGGCACACTAAAGCCCTTTTTTTTAGATGAAATGACATGACTATAGAATGCTATTGACTAAAGGACAGTTTTTTTTAAAATTGGTTCTAGGTATTCAAAGTGAATCCTATCCGCTAAATTAGTGAAGAGCAAGAATCGGTTTTGCTATCAAGGTGGAAGACACATACTTCTTCTGACCACTGGTTCAGGTATATAACACACTGTATACTTTCCACCCTATTGATGATTAGGGATTGGCTAGGTTTATTAATTAGACCTATAATGCCCGTGTAGTAATACGTTCTTGTTTTCTACCCTTAGATATAGGAATCTGGTGTATGAATAGGAGGGATCTACCTGAAGCACAGGACTACTTCTGCCCCTGATGAATGTCCAGTTACCTGTAACATAGACGACAGAAACTTATATAAGTTGGGCTTGTTTACACAATGGGGAATAAGAATAATTAAGTTGCCATTGTTGTGTTTGTTGATCGAGTATTTGGCAACTTTCGATACTGTGAGGTGGAATGATTTTAACATGTATATGACTATGTGATGTGTATATATTTTTTTAAATGTTTGTATTACTTGTGCTTGAAAGTGAATAATATATTAAAAATGATATTTTTTGGTGACACTGTTTGTTATTGAATACATAGAACACAGAATACAGCCCATATTTGTTAAGTGGCTGTTTTGAGATTCCGCTATCTGAGGGTACATTAACTGTTTGATACAGATCGTTGTTTGTGTTCCTTCCTTTTGTTGAAGTTCATATTATATATCCTCACTTAGTAAGAGGGAATATCACCTGAGTGGGGGGCCACCCCTGTAGAATATTATCCACGTGTTTATTTGAGTCTTTGGCCACAACAGAGAAGAGCTCTACATTAATTGTATTCCCCCCTTTTCAATATGTTCCCCTTTCTAGGGAGACCCAGTCTAGGCCCAAGATGAAGGCTTTTTGACCAACTCGCCAAAACGTCACAGGATGGAACACCTTTAGTTTTGGAACAGCCTCCCGACGCAATCGAGTTACAGTTGATCTACATCTAGACGTAGACCGTTGACTAGGTCACCCCCTCTGCCTGGCTATCTCGATCATTTGATGTCCCCTATACCACAAAAAGAAAAGAAATCACTGACACAAAAAAATGTTTTCTGAATTTATATGTTTCTGTGTTCAGCACTATAGCGCCTTCTACTCTATCGATTGAATGCATAGGAAAAGAAGGCACACTGAAATTGTCTACAGTGTGTAATTATCCATTGTATTTATGTACATCAGTGCATTTGTTTGTTTCACCATGACATGTATTTTATATGTTTTGTTTCACAATTTACTAAAAAAAAAATAAAAAAAAAAAAATAAAAAAAATAAAAAAGTTCAATATGAATGCAGTACCTATTGCACAGAAAACCCTTCCTACAAAAAAGTAACGCTTTGGGTTATAACTGCATCCTCCTGCACTAGCAATAATAATACAAAATTATGAACTTGATCATTGTTTTTTCTCTTCTATCTCCTGATTGATTTAAAGTTAGCATCAAGCAGAATGTTCTGGAATAGTATAAAGCATGGAAAATAGGTACTCTTTACAAAAAAATACATGTAAAGGGAGAAAATAATGTATATGGCAGGACGCCACCATTTTGTTTTCATGAAAGGACACCCAGGGCTGATCAAAGGGCAGTCTCTTCCTGCTGGTGCACAGTGCTATTCGCAAATGACACCCAGGGCTGATCAGAAGACGGTCTCTTCCTGCACTGTGTAAGGTGCACTGTGCTAGTCTAAAAGGATACCCAGGGCAGTGCACAAGGCTGTCTCTTCCTGTGTCATGTAAGGCACACTGTGCCAGTCTCAAAGGATACCCAGGGCTGACCATAAGGCAGTCTCTTCCTGTGCCTTGTAAGGAGCACTGTGCCAGTCTCAAAGCATACCCAGGGCTGATCAGAAGGCGGTCTCTTCTGTATGCATGAGGTCATAACCAGAGTGCTTTGCAGCCGAAAAGGTAAAGGGGTGAAAACATGTAATACTAAGTCCCACCCATCTTCCCGTCTGTTGTGGATCTACAGGTCTCTCTGGTAAATAGAGCTCTCTGTGGTTCCTGATTAAAGTCTCCCTTGAACTTGCAGTGAGAACAGACTTTGTCTCCTGCAAACCACATTCTCGTACCTTCTGAATGGGGTACTTCTGATGGGGTTGCCTACTGTAAACACATTGTCCGAGACAGAAGAGGTCACTGCCCTTGATACTCAGAGGCAGGAGCTGGGTTCAGGTTGGCACAGTTAATATCAAAGTTTGTTGGGGTTTCTGGTCTCCTTTGTTCACCTCTGCAGATAAAAGTATACTCTATTAGTATGATAATTATGTTAATTGCTGCCACCATTCTGCAGTGCTTACACAAAAGGACAGGGAAGATTTATGAAGCCTGCGATAGTTAATTAGGCTGGCCATGGCAGAAGGAAAGTGTTGCCCTCCCCCTTCTGAGATGCCTTGATGTACCTTTGGCTGTCATATCCCAACTATGGCTTAAGGCTCTGTCCACCCAGAGTGCACGGGTCTATGTGTATGTTGTGCAGTGAGCATAGGATGTGTGCAGATTAGCTCCACACATTTTCCAGAGGCTGATCTACCATTGTGGAGATGTTGCATTGTTCAATTTTATAAAAAAGTTTAAAACCGTCAGGTGAGCGCACACCCACCATGCGGATGGTCGAATTACCCACAGCCCCAGCAGAGGACCCATGAGCTGAGAAGAGAAGACAGAGACACGGGAGGTAGGATCCAGGCCAAAAGGCACCTGCCTGGCAAGACGCTTACCAAACACTGATTGTGGGGTCTGTGGCAGAGCCTTCCAAAGGCTGTGTGCTTCCTGTGCCCCGCCATACTCACGCGCAAGGAGGTCTCGCACAGCTGCATTCGGATCTCTGAAGCCTGTGGATCCTTGGACCCTCACATGTGGAAGGGGCCACTTGGGAGACCAGCATCCTGATAAGGCGATGAAAGAGCGACCACTGGCTCAGGCCAGACAAGAAAGACGTGCAGGAGACACTTGAACCCCCATGGACTGCCTGCGTTCCATTTTACCGGAGGGACTAAGATTCAGGAAGATGGAATTGCTGACCTTGCAACATCTTCAGATTGAACCCCATCGTGTATAGACCGGCCCACCCGAGACCCTCTATTGTTGTAAAATAGACCTGTTTGAATTAGAACAGCAGAATATGAGTTATTTGTTGATCCCCAAACATTGGCATCAGTCACACAAAAATCTGTAAAGTATGCTGCTCATCGAAGCGCCAACCCAATTACCTGATTAAATACAACATACAAATACATCGCTCCGCCTCAGAGTGGTCTCTTCCGTGTATGTTCCCTCATTTGTCCTGTCGACGCCATGTCTGCTGTATGTGACATAAGCTTCTGCGCAACCTGTATTCGTTCTGGCCTCTTGGCACTAGAAGCAGATTTGGCGGGACAAGTTCTTTGTGCACCGCAGCTCCCTTCGGCTCTGGGTATTATTTTGGCTTCTTGTGCCCTTGCGCAATGCCTTTGGTGCCGTGCCTTTCCAGTGCCTTACCGCATGATTGACTTCTGCAGTTTTTTGCCAGCAAAGGTGGTCTATAGCGCACCAAAGTCTTAGCAATGCCACCTGCACGTTTCACTGTTTTTATTTTTTTGAACGGCTTATGGTTTCTGAGTCTGACATATCAAGGTACTCTTAGGTTTTGAAGTCACCATCTTTTCTATTTTAACCCTGCCCCCTTGTTTTAGCAACCTGTTTTGGTTGCTTATCTACACTGCGTTTACTGGGGTGTCAGTGAATATGGGATCAGAGTACTATGGACGGCAACTTGGGTGTGACGGGTGGTCTCCACTTATTGAGTATCCTTACTAGCCAGTCTCTTTTTGAGGTCTGATGTAGACTTTGACCCCTAGAGTCAAGCTTCCGGATGGACCAGTTTCCACAGACCAGGCTGCAGTAGAGACTTCCTTCCACATCCTGGAACTAAACTTTCTCAAAGCTTTGAATGTGCTTTTGTTCATGGTCCCCAGGAGGACACCTGGGTGCTGACCCTACATTTTCCCATATACAGGAAACTGCGATTACACCTCGGACAAAACGTAAAGGTCATTTTACATGAGAATTTA
Source organism: Ambystoma mexicanum (assembly GCF_040938575.1). Lineage (NCBI taxonomy): Eukaryota > Metazoa > Chordata > Amphibia > Caudata > Ambystomatidae > Ambystoma > Ambystoma mexicanum. The sequence continues at coordinate 52,053,547 of NC_090934.1, read as the reverse complement.
GGCAATCAAAAAGCATAGTCATCTGAGGGTCACCAGAACAAACTCTGAAGCTTCCCCCAATTATCAGCGGAGACATTTGTCAAGATGGTAAGCAACAGCAACAAAGCAGGCTCCCCCATGGATCCATGTCCCCAAGACATACACAAATCAATCCCCACACAAGGAACGCCCATGGAATACTACACAAACCTTTTCAACCAATCACTTTCAAAAGGGAAAGTACCGCAATCATTCAAAGCGGCATACATCAAGCTGCTCCTCAAGGACGCAGCAGTAAACTTGGAAGACCTCTCCAACTACAGACCCCTCTCGAACATCCGCTACCCAGCGAAACTACTAGAGACATAAGTCTATAGAATAACACAAGAATTCATAGAGGGGCACCAACTGCTGGACCAAGCGCAAGTAGGTTTCAGACCAATGAGGGGAACGGAAATGGCATTCCTCCCAATCTGGGATGTTATGATACGTTATTTATAGCTTGCTTAATACCAGAGGTTTCTAAGCGCGGACCCGGTGTTCGAACCTGTGGTGGTCCGTGTCGTCTTGCTTCCAAGGCGAGCACGTTGCCGCCGAGTCTGCATTAGTCTAAAGACTAATGCAGACTCAGACAAATGCACAGCTCTAATCCTTCTGGAACTCTCCGCAGCATTTGACAGTTAACTTTGAAATCCTCATCATGAGACCAGAAGAAATGGGAATCATAGTAGGTCCACAGACCTACTATGGATTAAATCCTTCCTAACAAATAGGACAGAAACCGTCTGGATCAAAACATTTAAATCAACTACAAGATAATCCAACTACGGAGTACCACAAGGATTATCCTTCTCCCCATTGCTCTTCAATATATGCCTGATGCAACTAATCAGACTCATCAAAATACACAGCCTCACAAGCTACAACTACGCAGATGACACTCCAACCATCTACAAAATACAAGACACACAAGAAGAACAAAACGCTGAACAACTGCCTACAAGAGCTCTACCGCTGGATGAACACAAACAGCCTCAAGCTCAACCCGGGCAAAACTGAAATAATGATCATAGCTAAAAACGAGGAAAACAACCACTACATCCCATGGCCAACGGAACTGGGTACAGCGCTGACACCATCAACAATAGTGAAAAACCTGGGAGTCTTCATGGAAACAATCTAATACTCAAACAACAAGTAGAAGCCATAAACAAGAAATGTTCCTTCCTGCTACATGCAGTAAAACACTCACCATCATCTCACTGATCATGACCAGAGTAAACAATGCCAACAGCCTATACCTAGGAATACCAGAAAGACTTAAAAAAATGTCAGCGCTTGCGCATCCAGAACGCTGCGGAAAGCCTCCAGCTCAGACTACCGTGAATACCCCGTTAGGAAACCATAATCCCTAACTGGCGCCTCCATAATAAAAGCATGGGTGGGCGCACACTGACCAACCAGGCTGACACCGCACCGAACCTAAAGGGGACATGGATAAGTGGGTACAACAGACAGAATAGACAATAAGGGACAAGTCCCGCGACCAAAACTACATCTGCCGCAGGGGAAGTAGCGGAAATAAGTGCGATACACAGCCAGTGGGGTCACACAAAGGAGAGTGCCCATTACACAACATGCCTGCCAATTCCGCGGTCAAAGTAGAGTGCCAAAAATACAGGATAACTATAGAGGTTGGGCTTAGAAATGCGAAGACAAAGTGGTAAGAAATAGACAAATACTTGAAAACCATTATAACCATACCTTAAAATTTCAAAATTCTGCATACTCAACATACAGAAATTCACACAGCCACCTCTCTAGACAGCAATCTGCACGCACTGCCCCACATTGCAACAACAGACTAACAACACATAACCCGACAACAGCACATGGGAATTCTGGCACCAATCGAAACAGCACTTAAGCTCAGCGAACGGTGCAAACCGAAATAAAACAGCCAACAGGACATCAAAACTCTCACTCTCCTATTCCCACTACACCCTACTAACCCCACCGCCGCCTTCTTGACACCCTCCATTTCAGATCCGCCAGAGCGCCTGGGGAGCGCAGAAGTGGTCTGTGTGAGGTACAAATACGTTTAACATTAACATAATACCATGGCTAACCACTAGATGGTGGTCTATGCAAAGCATGTGAATCTAAAACTAAATCCCAAACTGGAAAACAATAGGTTTAAACAAACTTCACACAATGAGGAGACCTTTTTTACAGCACAATAGAGTCGGGTATCAGCTTTCCATTTCATGTGTGGTACAATGCGGAACGGGTAATCCACCCAAAGCCCACAGCCTTAATTTGGCATCTGTTGAGGTTTAAATGGTGGCCAGGAGTTTCGGGAGAGCAATATAATGGAGTGCTGCTGGAGAGAGGTCTTCCCACTGCTCACCGATAGCCCTTTGCGGCCACAGCTTTCCCTTGTGCAGTGCCACGGCTGATTGAAAGGGAATGCCACCAGGAGGTGCCCATCCATGTCCTATGCACCCTAGCCCAGAAAACACATTTATTTGTATTTCATTGGATATTAGTAAGGCGCCTATACAAGAAATGGTGTTTCAAGGCACCACAAGACAAAAAAGGAGAGGGGAGAGACGAGTGAGGGTTGGACAGGGGGGAGACAAGTGAGAAGGATAACAATAACGTGCCCACGCTTAGAAACCTTGGGTATTATTCACTACATTCTTCTCAGGTGAGGTGTAAGGATTGTACACTTGGGGCCAGATGTGAGAAATTCAACCATCCGCCCTGTTCTATTGTCATAGTTCTGTGTGGTGGCAGCGCATACTGATGAGAGTTAAATGAAATCAGGCCTGTGAAGAGGCCAGTTTACACAACTAACACAAGGGACAGAAAACACCAACACCTCTTTGATATGCAATGTGTCAGCTTGAAGCTTGCCCCCCCCCCCACTCTCTATGAAGGGCACTGAATGTCATGTCTTTGACAACTGTTTACAGTAGGCAACCACTGCAGGGAAAACCCTTTCAGAGGGAAGAAGTATGTGATTTGATGGAGACTGAAAGTCTGTTCACACCACAAACTTCAAGGGAGACCTATGCTGTTGATCAGGAGTCACATAGAGCTGAATTACCCAGAGAGACATTTTGATCCACAACAGACAGGATGATGGGTGGGACTTCGTAGTACATGTTGTCACCCCTTACCTTTCCTGTTGCAAAGCACTCTGGTTATGACCTCATGCATAGCAGAAGATTGTTGGTGGGGACCAGGATTGGTTCATTGAGGTTGGCTTAACCTGCACCAATCACTGGAGCCCATTTGTCTTTAAAGGAGGGATGAGCCCCTCACTTATGAGATCATCCAACGACTTTGAAAGGAGTAAGAAGGAGGACTCATTTGGGCCCTGGCTGAAGGTACAGTCTGCCTTACAGCTTCCGCCAGTGAAGGAAGGCCAGGATTTCCAAGAGGGAAGCAAGATCCCTCCCCTAAACATCTGCCAGGGAACAGAGAGAGATACCGGACTCAGAAGACCCATTTAGCTGCTTTAGAACCGGTACCCACAAGCACACAGTGTGCCCTGCTAGGTTCTGCCAGCAAGCTTCCTAGGTTGGAAGTACCAGAATCTCTGAACAAAAGACAAGGCCGTTGCCTGCAAACACTCTCCTCAGCTTTGGGCCGTCCACCTTAAAAGACGACACGAGCCCTGCGCAGAAGCTAGGAGGAGTGCCACAACAAGCACCAACCAGCGTCCATCTTTTGAGGACATTTTCGAGACAGTCGAGCCCTCAAAACGCGACCGCCTGAACCATTGACTGTTGTCACGCTGCAGTCACTAAAGCTGTCCGAGAAGCCTCAACCAGCATTCCAGTTCCGCCAACCAACACAGAGACGATTGTTGACCCCGAGCCACTGTGTAGGCCAGCCTGCAGCCGTCTGTCAAGCCTCACTTGCCGAACTGCCTGCGCTGATACCCACAGCTGTCTCCCATCTCGAACTCTGTCGCGGGAGCTGCAAAGCATCCTGGAACCGACTTGATGCGGTCGAGCATCAAGATCATTTCAAGCACCAGGTACATTGTGGTTCTGTCCCCTGGTACTTCTCTGAAGGCCCTAGTGACAGTTACAACCCATTGCTCCCTTGGTGCTGAAACCAAATAACCTTGAACAGTTAAGACTGATCAATTTACCTACTACCCTCCTGTCAGTACCCAGAGTGCACCACTTTCCTTCATGAAACTTTGTCCTCTATTTTCCTTTACAGTGTGGGTTGTATTTTGTAGTGTTGCTAGAACTGTCTGTTGTAATAATAATAAAGTAGATATTTGTATACAACCGTGACTGGACAGTCCCTTTTATCACTGGGTAATAATTGTACTTTCGCTGTGTTGTAACTAACCAACGATCCACGACCTTGCAGAGATAAGCCTGTGGTTCCGTCCACATTACCAAATTTGTTTAAGGAGGTTTATAATTCACTTGTATTCCAATCTGTTCGGATCCCTTCTGGTGTACTATAGATGTGGGGCTGATTGATGGTTTAGAAACCGATATTCATCCCTGGACCACTGGTGCCCCGGAAGTTGATTTGTCACACCAGCTCCCTTTATAGAATGGACAGTCCATGATGTAGGCCAAGAGCATTGAGGAGGTCACACCTCGGTTACCTGCCCTGCTACTGAGCCCCAGCAGTGGTAACTTATTTTCTGGAGTGCACAGTCTGTGCCACACGACTCCAGCCATCCAAGTCCTTTTCCAATAGCGCCTGGTGGACGGTAGACTGAGGTTGTCCAGTCAAAGGGGTTGGGTTCAGCAATGCCAACATTCTGCAAGGATGGTAAATAGGACTATGGAATGAGGAACATCCTCACAGCAGCACCATAGGGGACATTAGTGCCCTGCTGGTGCCATCACAGCACTGCATGCATTAGTCAGGTTGGGGGCGCCAGGGGCTGCCGTCTCCCACCGTCGGATGAAAACCGCTGACTTGGTGCCAGTCTGGGAGGGCGGCAGAAGTCTGCCCCATGCTTCTCCCCGAGTCCCAAACTCTCAAGAGCCCAAGAGACTTCCTAGGGCTCTGCCCCAGTAGAGAGAGCCATGGGCTGGCGCCTCTGAAGCCCAAACTCTGGCCCCTTCCCAGGGTAGGCCTCACTGGCGCACTCATAGATAATGTGTCTAAACCTCCGTTTCACGGCGTGACAGCAATTTGCTCAACTCGGTTTCTCACAATACTTTGCAGTTGGCAGCGTTGCTTTGGAAACCAGGCGATGAGCTGGGCACAGCTCCCTAACATAAAAACCCAGCACTGGGCAGAGGTCTGCAGCAGATGGAGGCGGGGAGGAGAGCAAGCATGGAGCTGGGAGGGAGAAAGAAAGGAGGCAAATCAATGAAGTTGGGCAACCGGAAGGGATTCCGAGACAGGAGGGAAGAGTACGAAGGGACCCTGGTGGGAGGAATACAGGAAACCAGGAGCCAGCAAAAGAGGGCTGGTGTGAAACGGAGAGCACACTGCATCTGAGAATCTTCTAAGAAAACACATGGCAGTAGGAGGGGGTAAGAGATGCAGGACAGAGAAGCGGGGCAAGGGGACGGGCAGATGTGTGTGGACAGGGAGACGGCTAAGGGCAAATTATGTGAATGGGAGGGTGAGAAGTTGGCAGAAGTAATGAGAGTAAGAATGAAAGAGAAAGGAACTACGGCAAGACAGTGAAGACAATTGCCAGGAAGAGAAAATTGTTGGCCAAGTGGTGCGACGGACAACGCGCGACAATATCCTGAGAAAACCATGGCCAGCGTGGGATCACGCCCTGGTGGTCCACAGGTGAAGATGGAGAAACCTCAGGCATCCTTGGAGGTCAATGATTATGAAAGCATAGAAGCTAAACTCAGCATAGCTCACTCTTGGACTTCAGGCGAGACAAGAATAAGAGATGGGCAATCACAGCCCAAACCCAGAATGCCCACCAAGCATGTCCGCTGGCGCATGCGGCACAAGAATTGGAGGGTATAACAATGCAGAGTACGTCTGCTTCAGAAGGTCAAATAATTCACTGGTCGAGCACCTTAGAGTCCACCAGAATGTTCTGTGGCTGGTGTGCTCCCAGAGTCAGGATTCCCAGCTCTGTTACATTCGGGGTTAAGTTATCCTAGTTCATCCAGATGTTGACTTGTCTGAGCATGGACAGAGAGGAGAGAAGGCCTAGCCCGAGGACACCACCTAGATTTCCAAAAGCACCAGCTCTCTAACACTTCTAAGCGCTGTAATAAAAGGCGTCACTGCCCAATTCCACGGCACTGAATCTCCAGACCTGGTCACTCCTGGAGGGATCTGAAGCCTGAGCAGGTACTAGTGCTGAACTCGCCGAGCTGGCCTGCTGTGCTAGGAAGCTTCAGACACCCCCACAGGGGCCTGCGAGTGCAGAGGCCCGTCGGCCCACGCCTGGGAAGGTCCGCTGGAATCGGCGCTAGGAAACGCAGGTGAGGGTAGAGCAGAAAGGCTGACCAGGAACCTTCTATCGGAAGTAGCCGTTTCCTTGCCAAAGGCCATGACTCGCATGGGGTATGTGGACCGCTGTGCACCCCCTGACTCTGCAGGCCAGGGCGCAATGCTCACCTCCACGCTCAACTCGGAGTGTGTAGGCCTCGCCGCCTACCCCCCCCCCCCCAAAGCCCATAGCGCCGGTGCACAAGCTATACAATAGGAAAAAAGAGCCGCGCCAAATTAATTTTACTGCAGACAAAGTTGTGCACCTGCCCGCAAAGCGCTGTCGTGGTGGGCAACTTGCATTTTTCAAACAGAAATCTGGGCAGATTACGCAAAATAGCGCCGATATCCTCCAAACGCGCTGCAACAGTCCTGCAGCAACAGCGCCCCACCCGCTCCCATATCCGGGGCTTGAGCTCCATAGACCACGGGGGTGTCGACCGAGAAGTGAGTGGGAGGCAGGAGGTGGGGCATTCAGAGGAATGAAGAACGGCTGGGAGTGGGGGTGAGGGTGAACAGGGCGGTCATCACAGCCCGACGATGAGCCCCGGCTATCGCCCACCCATCACTCAGGCAGAGGGCACCGCTCTTTCGCCACGTGCTGACGTGACGAGGCAATCCTTCCTGCATACATTGGGGATATCCTGGCCATTCAGGACGCATAAAAGAGCCCGGGTGATGCTGCACTATAGAGCCCCCAGAGGAGATGTCCGCCTTCCTCCAGAGTGGGAGGCTGCCAACTGGCACCGCCTATCCCAGATGCCGTCTCCTGCGAGCCTGGCACCACGCCCATCCCAGCTCCACTCTCCTGCGAGCCTGGCACCACGCCCATCCCAGCTCCACTCTCCTGCGAGCCTGGCAACACGCTCATCCCAGCTCCCCTCTCCTGCGAGCCTGGCAACAGCCCCATCCCAGCTCCCCTCTCCTGCGAGCCTGGCACCACGCCCATCCCAGCTCCACTCTCCTGCGAGCCTGGCAACAGCCCCATCCCAGCTCCCCTCTCCTGCGAGCCTGGCAACAGCCCCATCCCAGCTCCCCTCTCCTGCGAGCCTGCCTGGCACCACGCCCATCCCATCTCCCCTCTCCTGCGAGTCTGCCACCACGCTCATCCCAGCTCCCCTCTCCTGCGAGCCTGGCACCACGCCCAGCCCAGCTCCCCTCTCCTGCGAGCCTGGCAACACGCCCATCCCAGCTCCCCTCTCCTGCGAGCCTGGCAACAGCCCCATCCCAGCTCCCCTCTCCTGCGAGCCTGCCTGGCACCACGCCCATCCCAGCTCCACTCTCCTGCGAGCCTGGCAACACGCTCATCCCAGCTCCCCTCTCCTGCTGGCACCGTCTGTCGAAGCTCCACTCTCCTGCGAGCCTGGAACCGCCTGTCGCAGCTCCACTCTCCTGCGAGCCTGGCACCACGCCCATCGCAGTTTCCCTCTCCTGCGAGCCTGGCACCACGCCCATCGCAGTTTCCCTCTCCTGCGAGCCTGGCACCACGCCCATCCCAGCTCCCCTCTCCTGCGAACCTGGCACCACGCCCAGCCCAGCTCCCCTCTCCTGCGAGCCTGGCACCACGCCCATCGCAGCGCCCCTATCCTGCGAGCCTGGCACCACGCCCATCCCAGCTCCCCTCTCCTGCTGGCACCGCCTGTCGAAGCTCCACTCTCCTGCGAGCCTGGAACCGCCTGTCACAGCTCCACTCTCCTGCGAGCCTGGCACCACGCCCATCCCAGCTCCCCTCTCCTGCGAGCCTGGAACCGCCTGTCGCAGCTCCACTCTCCTGCGAGCCTGGCAACACGTCCATCCCAGCTCCCCTCTCCTGCGAGCTTGGCAACAGCCCCATCCCAGCTCCCCTCTCCTGCGAGCCTGGAACCGCCTGTCGCAGCTCCACTCTCCTGCGAGCCTGGCAACACGCCCATCCCAGCTCCCCTCTTCTGCGAGCCTGCCTGGCACCACGCCCATCCCAGCTCCCCTCTCCTGCGAGTCTGGCACCACGCTCATCCCAGCTCCCCTCTCCTGCGAGCCTGGAACCGCCTGTCGCAGCTCCACTCTCCTGCGAGCCTGGCAACACGCCCATCCCAGCTCCCCTCTCCTACGAGCCTGCCTGGCACCACGCCCATCCCAGCTCCCCTCTCCTGCGAGTCTTGCACCACGCTTATCCCAGCTCCCCTCTCCTGCTGGCACCGCCTGTCGCAGCTCCACTCTCCTGCGAGCCTGGAACCGTCTGTCGCAGCTCCACTCTCCTGCGAGCCTGGCACCACGCCCATCGCAGTTTCCCTCTCCTGCGAGCCTGGTACCACGCCCATCCCAGCTCCCCTCTCCTGCGAGCCTGGCACCACGCCCATCCCAGCTCGCCTCTCCTGCGAGCCTGGCAACACGCCCATCCCAGCTCCCCTCTCCTGCGAGCCTGCCTGGCACCACGCCCATCCCAGCTCCCCTCTCCTGCGAGTCTGGCACCACGCTCATCCCAGCTCCCCTCTCCTGCTGGCACCGCCTGTCGCAGCTCCACTCTCCTGCGAGCCTGGAACCGCCTGTCGCAGACCCACTCTCCTGCGAGCCTGGCACCACGCCCATCGCAGTTTCCCTCTCCTGCGACCCTGGTACCACGCCCATCCCAGCTCCCCTCTCCTGCGAGCCTGGCACCACGCCCATCCCAGCTCGCCTCTCCTGCGAGCCTGGCACCACGCCCATCCCAGCTCCCCTCTCCTGCGAACCTGGCACCACGTCCAGCCCAGCTCCCCTCTCCTGCGAGCCTGGCACCACGCCCATCGCAGTTTCCCTCTCCTGCGAGCCTGGCACCACGCCCATCCCAGCGCCCCTATCCTGCGAGCCTGGCACCACGCCCATCCCAGCGCCCCTATCCTGCGAGCCTGGCACCACGCCCATCGCAGTTTCCCTATCCTGCGAGCCTGGCACCACGCTCGTCATTCCAGCTACCCTCTCCTGCGAGCCAGGCACCGCCCACCGAAGCTGCCGTCCGGCAAGGCCCCCTGCTGGCGACATGTCCTTACCTCTGCTACTCTTCCGAACTCCATTAAGAGGAGGTATTTTATGCACTGCCGTGTTCCTCTGGGCGTCTACTCATCGCCGGGTTCCACATCTCTCCCTTCACCAGCTCACAGGAGGGAACCAGCAGTCACTCAGATAGCGATGGCCATTCCTAGACCATTTCCACATCTCTCCCTTCACCATCTCCCAGGAGGGAACCAGCAGTCACTCAGAAAGCGATGGCCATCCCTAGACCGGTTCCACATCTCTCTCTTCACCACCTCCCAGGAGGGAACCAGCAGTCACTATGATAGCGATGGCCATCCCCAGACCGGTTCCACATCTCTCCCTTCTCCACCTCCCAGGAGGGAACCAGCAGTCACTCTGATAGCGATGGCCATCCCTAGACCGGTTCCACATCTCTCTCTTCACCACCTCCCAGGATGGAACCAGCAGTCACTCAGATAGCGATGGCCATCCCTAGACCGGTTCCACCTCTCTCCCTTCACCACCTCCCAGGAGGGAACCAGCAGTCACTCAGATAGCGATGGCCATCCCTAGACCGGTTCCACATCTCTCTCTTCACCACCTCCCAGGATGGAACCAGCAGTCACTCAGATAGCGATGGCCATCCCTAGACCGGTTCCACCTCTCTCCCTTCACCACCTCCCAGGAGGGAACCAGCAGTCACTCAGATAGCGATGGCCATCCCTAGACCGGTTCCACATCTCTCCCTTCACCAACTCACAGGAGGGAACCAGCAGTCACTCAGATAGCGATGGCCATCCCTAGACCGGTTCCACATCTCTCTCTTCACCACCTCCCAGGAGGGAACCAGCAGTCACTCTGCTAGCGATGGCCTTCCCTACACCGGTTCCACATCTCGGTCTTCACCAGCTCACTGGAGGGATCTAGCGGTCACTCTGATAGGGATGGCTATTGTTGTAATATGCACGGGCTCGTGCATAGGCACACTGGTGGAATGTTGATGCGTGTTCGGAATCAACATTCCATGGTGGCCGTTGAGCTGAGGGGAGCCGTGGCAGCAGGCTGCGGAGTCTCGCAATAAAGACTTGGTTCTACTTATCTTGGTGTCGGTAATAGTTTATAACATTGGCGACGAGGATTGTAGCGAGACCCCGTCCCACGTATGCGCGGAACAGCTATCTGGGCTCCGAGCTCATCTCCGGTGGAGTCGTTACCATAGGCCTTGTCCGCCGTTTAGGACAGCGCGGGCCACAGAAGGATCCTCTTGACGGGTGTGGTTGTCCGGTTAAGAGGGAAGCAGATTAGCAGTCCGGGTGCCCAGTCGGGGTACTGTGGCGGTCCAGTTCGTGGCCGGCACGCCGTGAGCAGAGAGGAACTGTCCGGGTGCCCAGTCGGGGGGAGCTGTCCGGGTGCCCAGTCGGGGTACCGCGCAGGCCAGTTTGTTGCCGGCTCGCTGTTAGCAGCTGAAGACCCAGGGAATTCGCGGGTCGGCAGCTTTGATTCCGTGTCGACCGGAGGCAGCGACAGGGGCAGGAGGGCTCCATTCTCGAAGGAGTCTTCGGCTGCTCGGGTCCAGTCAGGGCCGGCAGGAAGAGCAGCCGCTGGGCTGTACGGAGGCCTGCACACGACAGCATCTGCGCAAATAGCAGAGTGCCGGCCGCTGGCCCCGCCCCTGACAGCGTCTTTAACCAACACTGTTCTCTGCGGACTGCGGTCGCCTCCGGGAAGGAGGAGGGGCTGCGGAGGAAGAGTAGCCGCTGGGCTGTACGGAGGCCTGCACACGACAGCATCTGCGCAAATAGCAGAGTGCCGGCCGCTGGCCCCGCCCCTGGCAGCGTCTTCATCCAACGCTGTTCTCTGGGACTGCGGTCGCCTCCGGGAAGGAGGAGGGGCTGAGGGGGTGCTCGGAAATCAGCCGACTGCTGCCAATTTGGTGAGAAGGCAGGAGCATAACAGAACCCAGCGACACGTGAAAGTTGAGAGGGTCACAAGTGAATCCTAAAGGCCGTTGGCGGTAAAGTTGGGGCATACAAACCGGGTGGAGTGCTGACAACTGGAGGTTGGTGGATTTGCTTGGGCTGGGTTGGCTGCAAGGGAGTTTTCGGCATCAGCAGTTGAGACTCACCCAGTGCCAGAACCTGGCTGTACTGCATTTACGTGTGGGTGCACATGCTCAAGACAGCAGTTGAGACTCACCCAGTGCCAGAACCTGGCTGTACTGCATTACGTGTGCGTGCACGTGCTCAAGGCAACAGTGGGAGACATCTGACTGCTTTTACATTGGTTGCCGTGTTGTGACCCACCAGTGCCAAATTCTTTGGGGCACTGTATGTATTTGTAGGGGGCAGGTGCACAAGGTGACAGTGTGGTAATTTTCTGCCGCTAGGGAACAAAGAGCTTTTAGGATTGCACAAAGGCGGGCAAGTTATTCTTGGGGACATAAGGAACAGGCGAGTACATTCAACCATGTTGCATACAGCTGCTAGGCCTCCACCTGCTTTTCTGCCGAATCCTGGAGAGCCTGTTGCTCCTTGGGAGCAGTGGGTAGATGCTTTTAAGGTATATTTGAGGGCTGCAGGTGGGGCAAAGTTCAACGATGATGAAAAGGAGGCTGCTTTACTGAATTGTATTGGTACTGAGGGGTTGAGGGTTTTTCGTCATTTGCCTGGAGAGAATGTGATGGTTCAAGGGGGAGGTGAAGGGGAAATGGTTGTAAGTGCCTATGAGACTGCTTTAAAAAAATGCAAATACGTTTTGGTAAAAGAGTTAATGTGGTTTTAGAGCGATATAAGTTTTTCTCTAGGGCACAAGGTTCCACGGAAAGCATAGATTCATATGTTATAGCCTTACGTGCACTCATGGCTACGTGCGGGTTCCCGGGGAATGGAGAGGAACATATAAGGGATCAGATCATGATGAAGACGTCTAATCAAAAAATTAGAGAGAGATTGTGGATTGAGAGCAATCCTTCTCTTGATAAGGTTTTGGAGATTGCTAGAGCAATTGAAGCCTCAAAGGCGAGTGTACGAGTGGTTACTGAAAGGGACGGGAATAGGGAGATGGTACATGCTTTGGTGCCAAGGAGCAAAAAAGGTGGGGATAAAGTTGTGGCACAAGGCAATAGAGCATCTAAGGGTAAGGAGGGGTGCAAAAATTGTGGCTGGCCGAGTCACACTGCTGATTCGAAATCCTATCCTGCTAACAATGTTGAATGCAGGAAATGTAAACGTTTGGGCCATTTTGCACGCATGTGTAAGGGGCAGGTGGTTGCTAGTGTAGCTACAGAGGACGCTACCATGGGGCTAGAAGGGGCATCGGTCGGGGGCTCTAATCAGAGTGTCATTTTACATGTTGAGGGATGTGGGCGGAAGGGTCCATGGGTGTCGGTATTGGTGGACCAGCATCCTGTGGACATGCTGGTGGATTCGGGGTCACCTTATACCCTGGTGTCTCCGGAAGTCTATCACGAAGTGCTGGGTAAAGAGATGTCTACTTTGTTGCCTCCGGACATCAGACCATATGCTTATGGGCAGAATTCCATTGACCTGCTTGGTTATAATTGGTCGAATTTCTCTTTCAAGGGGAGGCAAACTTCGGGTAAATTGTATGTGGCTTCAAAGGGCACAAGTGTATTGGGTTGGGATGAGCAGGCTGCACGAAAAATACAAATTCATACAGGTGGAAAGGAACCGGTTCTAAGTGTCATGGAGGGAGTGGAAGAGAATGACATAACGGTTACTCCCACAGTGCTCATGAATGAGTTTCCTGAAGTATTGTCAGACACTCTTGGCAAGCTTAGGGGTTTTACACATCGCATTGTGTTGAAGAAGGGTGCAATTCCAAGAGTTCATAAAGTGAGGGGAGTGCCAGTTGCAGCCAGGGAGGCATTCAAAGCGGAATTGACTAAGTTGCAGTCAGCTGGAATAATAGAGCCTATTGAATGCTCAGAGTTGTTGTTTCCCGTGGTTTTAGTTAAGAAGAGTGATGGCAGCATCAGAATGTGTGTAGACCTCCGGGAACTAAATTCCAGCATATGGGTGGATCGGCATCCTTTGCCAAATATTAATGAGTTGTTGTTGACGTTGGGAGAAGCTAAATACTTCTCAACTTTTGATTTATCAACGGCGTATAATCAAATTGACCTGCATGTGGATTCTAGACCCCTTATGTCATTTGTGACTCCGTTTGGGGCTTTCAGATTTTGTCGCATGCCTTTTGGCCTGGCTTTGGCTTCGGCTGTGTTTCAGAGGCTGATGCAGCAGTTGTTTGGTGGTGTGAGGGGTGTCAGCTATTTTCAAGATGATATTTTGGTTTGGGGCAGCAGCAAGGAGCAACATGATGTTAGGGTAAGGAAGGTCATGCAGATTCTTAGAGAGAGAGGATTGACGGTAAAGTTGACCAAGTGTCAGGTGGGTGTGGAGGAGGTCACATATTTGGGACACACATTGAGTTCACGAGGTGTGAGCCCAAAAAAGGAGTTAGTACAAGTGTTGAGGGATACACCAGCCCCGGTCAATAAGGATCAGCTAAGGGCTTTTCTGGGTCTTGCGGAGTACTATGTTAAATTTGTTTCAAATTATGCTGAAAAAACAGTGGCCATGAGAGCTCTCATGAGGAAATGCGTAAGGTTTGCATGGTCTACGGAGTGTGCGGCAGAATTTGAGTTGGTCAAGAAGGAAGTGGAGAATGCTCCTTCATTGAAATCATTTGACCTTAAAAATAAAACTGCTTTGACACTGGATGCAAGTGAGGTGGGTCTGGGGGCAGTGCTAGAGCAATGGATAAATGGTAAATGGGTACCAGTGGCTTTTGCTTCGAGGACCTTGAGAGATGGAAACAAGGTACTCTGTAATTGAGAGAGAGACTTTGGCAGTCTTATGGGCTTCAAAACACTTCAGGACATTTTTGTGGGGCATACCTTATATTGTCAGAACGGACCATAAACCGTTGGTGCAGGTATTTTCTACTAAGGGAGTCATGGCAGTGTCCCCGAGGATTGCAAGGTGGTCAGTACAGTTGCAGGATTACAATTTTTCCTTGCAGTATTTTCCGGGAAAGTTTAATGTTGTTGCAGACTGTTTGTCCCGCTTGCCAGTGGGACAGGGTGACAGTGAGGCAGGAATAATAAAAGAGGATGATTTGCAGGAGTGTTAGGTTGCTTTGGTGACTTCAGCTGTGGAGAAGTCGTTGTGGGATCGGGAGTCTGAGGCGGATCTTGAGTTGAGGTGGATTAGGGAAGGTCTACTTAAAGGGTGGCACACTTTTAAGGACAGGTCGGAAGGGAAAGCTTATATTCAGGTTGTTGATGAATTAGCCGAGGGTCCCTGGGGTGTGTCTAGGGGTTCTAGATTGATACCTCCCGTAAGTTTGAGGGGAAGAATAGTGCAATTGGCACATGTTGGTCATTTGGGCCGATCTTTAACCAAAAGGAGACTAAGAGGAGTACTGGTGGCCGTCTATGGACAAGGACGTTGAGCAAGTGGTGAAAGATTGTGTGGCATGTTCTGGCAGTGATAAGAGCAAGGTACTGCATCCACAACCTATACATCCTGTAGAGGTTCCAGAGCAGGTATGGTCGAAATTGGCTTTGGACATCATGGGTCCATTTGACTGTTTAGAGCCTGAGTCC
Organism: Ambystoma mexicanum; assembly: GCF_040938575.1. NCBI lineage: Eukaryota > Metazoa > Chordata > Amphibia > Caudata > Ambystomatidae > Ambystoma > Ambystoma mexicanum. Next base: position 52,038,510 of record NC_090934.1, on the reverse strand, counting down.
AGATATATGTTGGTATTGGTGGACTATACGTCCAGGTGGATTGAGGTGGCGGCATGTTCTAGTGTTACAACCAATTCCGTTATTGATTTTTTGAGGAAAATATTTGATCGTGAGGGATTACCTGCAAATTTAGTTACTGATAATGGGGTGCAGTTTACCTCTAGAGCAATGAGAGAATTTTTGGAGCAGCATGCCATTTCTCATTGTAGGACAGCTTTATATAATCCTTCTGCGAATGGATTAGTTGAGAGGGCAAATGGTACCATTAAGTCAGCGATACAATTGGCTTTGGCAAATGGTTTGGATTGTCAGGAAGTGTTGACACAATATCTGGCTGCATATCGGAGAACCCCTGCCATGCTTACGGGAAGATCTCCATTTGAACTCATGAGGGGTAGGAAGTCAGGCACAACATTGAGAACTTTGGCTATGGGGGCCGGTGGGCCATGTAATATGGATTTGCGAGCTATTCATCGCAGTATTGTGGAGCGCCAGCAGAGCACAATGTCTTCACAAAAGGCTAGGAAGGAGTTGAATGTTAAGCCTGGGGATGAAGTTTACATAAAGAATCCTAGGAGGGTTCACGAAGGTTACAGCTCTTTCATGCCCTCAAGGAGAGTTGTCAAGGTTGGAAAAGGGCATGTGCATTTGGAGGATGGCTCTGTTTGGAGTAAGAGAAGGGTGGTGGTGAATGGCTGCAAAAGTATGGATAGGGCAGGTGTGGAATGTAATTTGGAATCGCAGGAAACGGTACTGGATTATGATCCTGTGGATTCACAAAGAATAAGCCTTGAACAGGAAGAGATTGTTCCAATTCCAATCCCTGTTGGTCCAGAGGTAGATGTGGAATGTCAGGATGCTATGGATCAGCAACATGATGAAGGACAACAGAGGGGTCGTGTGGGTGGGAGCTGTGGTCCTCCCATAAGATTTAGAGATTACATTTGTTAAAAGTAAAAATACATTTAATTGCACCCATCTTATTTTGTCTGTATCTAGATGGAAGTTGTATTGATGACAAGTCATGTAATATTTTGTTCATTGTTTTATTGTTCAAATTGGTATTAACATTTATTATCCAAGGGAAGAGGATATGTTGTAATATGCACGGGCTCGTGCATAGGCACACTGGTGGAATGTTGATGCGTGTTCGGAATCAACATTCCATGGTGGCCGTTGAGCTGAGGTGAGCCGTGGCAGCAGGCTGCAGGGTCTCGCAATAAAGACTTGGTTCTACTTATCTTGGTGTCGGTAATAGTTTATAACAGCTATCTCTAGACCAGTTTTGCCATACATTTCATCCGAACCAATCACTCCCATAATACAGCTCATCAGCAGCTCACGCGAGTGGATCCTGGGATCAAAAGGAATTCAATGCCACGAGCGTCCTCCTGGGCCCTTGTGTACAACACCACAGCGACGACGGAGGAACAACGCATTATCTGGGTTATGTTAGAATTCCAGGCCCGGGTCTGGAATATCATTTGCTTAGAGCGCGGAGAATGTATTGGGCTCATTACAGTATCTGGGTTATGATAATGCCTTTCGGCTCTCGGCGTCATACGCCGTCACCTGCCAGGCTCTTGTTATATCTTGTCTGAATGTCCATGTTTTCAAATATGGCTGACAGCTGGCCCACTCATTAATTCCAGAACGCAATTACTATTCTCATATGGAATGCGGTGTGCCCAAGTTGCAGAGTGTTAGACAGGCTTCCAGAGCTGATGGGTGGATGACCGGCACCAGATGGGGACGGGAGGACACTGAGCACTCATGTAAGGGATGTCACTGTCTTTCATGTCTGCGAGGGTCATCTCATGCGGTCACTCGCTACTAGGGCCAGTCTCTCAACAAAACAAAATCACAGAGTGCTGTTATCGACCATCACCTTCAATAAGTGTGGGAGGCTCAATTAATGGCCACCAGAACAGATCAATAATGCGAAGACAGTGTGTGAAACACCTTCTGGGACAGGGGAGGTCGATCCATGATCTGCTCAATGTTATCATTTGCTTTGGCAGCTCAGCTGAGACCGTGGGCATATGGGTGTTATGTTAATATGCTTTCATACTGCGGCAAATCACCAACATAGAAGTATCAGAACACCCAACTTCTCCACAGAGTGGGGCACTGTGCTCCTCCAGGGGTATCCGGAGTCTGCTAGGATCGAAAAGAGGATGGGAAAGCGGAAAATAGATGCTACTAACACAGGGCGGGCTGCAGCGGGGGCTGCCATAGGTGCAGGACAGTCCTGTAAGATGCGGGAGCGATTTGTCTGGTTAATTCCAATAACGAACGAGACACCTGCACGCCAACCAAACTCAAACTCGAAGTCAGTCTTTCTGGTCATGTCAAAGGTTCATTCGTTTTGGTGGCCTGATATAAATCATAGATTTCAAGTTGTATAAGTGTATATTAATAGTTTAGGGTTTTTTTTTTTTTTACTGTTACTATCATTTTATATGTTTTCGAAAGGTTCTTAAATTGTCACTAATCATTGGTTGTAACAAGACATGAAATACTGGCTCATCTAGACAACATATTTATGGCATTAAAATATTTAGTTTTCTACAAAATGAAATTGAAAGACTTGTTTGTGGAAAAGAGCCACAGTCATTACTCGGGTAAACATAATATTCCTAATTCTAGCTTTTTATATAATGAATCCCATAAGACACCCCTTTTTTCATGGAATACTTAGTTCCCCTGAGGTCAATGGGTTATGGGGATGGCCCACCCTTATGGTTTGGCAAGTCCTGGGAGATGGGCCATAGTTCTGGAAAGAAGAGAATATACACTAAAGTGTTAGGATGGTAGATGTGTGTTTTGAAGGCAGATTTGGGGCATTGTCAGTTTTTATAGAATGCAATGTTGGGTGCACGAGGGGCTCAAGTGTGTGCCTGGACCATCCTGGAAGTTTGGTGCCTTGTTTGCCTGGGCACCCCTTTACTTTGCACCCAAGCTCAAACTTCAGCACGCCTGTTCTGTGACTGGCAAGCCAGAGCCAGGTGTGGCATAGTGAAGAATAGACTGGCTACACAGGTGGATATTGCTGGCAAGGGAACGGAGGGGTGACATTAAAAAGGCCTGGCACCTAAATGTCACAAGGTTCATAATGCAGCTTTTCTTCCATATTACAGTGTGTTAGACCGTCTTAGTTCAAAGCGAGGAAGGGTCGTACCGTGCTTGATAGGCTTTGAAAGTATAGCATACGCTGTACGTAAAACCCAAAAGCCACTGGAAAGCCACAGAGCTCTCTGTACAGGGATGAAAGCAGTGCGGCAAAGTGCAAGGCGTGGCATGGGTGCAGGGCAGGTCCTGCAGCATAAGCCAAGGGAAGGTACTCCCAAGGTGGGAGACCAGCGTTTGCGATTCCTGCTCGGTATTCCTAAAACAGCAACGGCTTCCGCCCTTTCCCGAGGGGCAGGAAAGTCAGAGCTGTTCAAGACCATCGCGCATTGGCACCGCCTCAAGTACCCCAGGCCTTCAGAAGGGATGACCACTACGGAGAAGCTAAATCGCACCAACTGCACTGCCACTCTAGCTCCTCGACTAAAGCAGTCGTGTTCCCACTCTAGCACCTCCACTAAAGCAGTCGTTTTGCCACTCTAGCTCCTCGACTAAAGCAGTCGTGTTCCCACTCTAGCACCTCCACTAAAGCAGTCGTTTTGCCACTCTAGCTCCTCGACTAAAGCAGTCGTGTTCCCACTCTAGCACCTCCACTAAAGCAGTCATGTTGCTACTCTAGCTCCTCCACTAAAGCAGTCGTGTTGCCACTCTAGCACCTCCACTAAAGCAGTCGTGTTGCCACTCTAGCACCTCCACTAAAGCAGTCGTGTTGCCACTCCAGCTCCTCGAGTAAAGCAGTCGTGTTGCCACTCTAGCTCCTCGACTAAAGCAGTCGTGTTGCCACTCTGCTCCTCGGCTGAAGCAGTCGTGTTGCCACTCTAGCTCCTCGACTAAAGCAGTCGTTTTGCCACTCTGCTCCTCGGCTGAAGCAGTCGTGTTGCCACTCTAGCTCCTCGACTAAAGCAAACTCCTTTTGGTCCTTTCAAATTCTTCTCTGCCTAGTCACAGACTTGGAAAGATTCCCACACATGATCTTGGCACGAGAACACACCACACTCTGATAGCAAGGTGTTTCATCCTTGGATTCAGCTGGGGTCTTGTACATCAGGGCTCTGCACCTTTTGGTTCCCCAGACGTTGTGGAGTATTAATGAACACTTGTATAGCTCTGGAGTAATGGAGCACTTAACAGGTAATAGAGGAAAACAATTGTAGTGGATCCAGCAAGTCAAAGTGAGTAGTAATTATCACAGGACAATATACAGATGGGGGTGCGAAAGGGAGCCGGATCTGGGGTACCCAAAGATGTTGCAGGAAGAGCCAGGTCTTCAGTGTTTCCCTGAACTGAAGGAGACTTGAGCAGTCGTACTACTGCTGGGATGGAGTTCCAGAGGACCGGTGCATAGCATGAGAAGGACTGTTTCCTAGCTGTCCCCTGCTGGGCCAATCTTGTGGTGGTCTTAATGCGAGATGATCGTGTGCCGCCCCAAGAGGTGGCATACCAGCGGTGGTCGTCCTGTAGGAAAGGCACGCAGTTTTTAATCAGGTCACAGCCGGGATGGGGAGCCAGTCTAACTCACGCCAACTGGGGGTGGTGTGGTCAGATTTCTCATTGCTGGGGAGGCAAGCTATGCCATGTTTGGCCCTTCAAGGGGAGCAGGCGAGCAGCTCCCATCATCCCTAGTCTGCACAGTCAATGGGGAGGGGTCATGCTGCCGCAGGTTGCAGACCCGTCCTCTACAATGTTCCAAATTCACCTCCATTCAATTACACAAGTTCTGCATCCTTGCGTGCACTTCCGGCTTGCCACACATTTCTGACTGATATTCGGTGTGTAACTGAACCACAGGCTTGCAGCCACAATCTGCTGAAATGTACCACCTCATGCAAGCGTCCTCAAGATGTTGGGATCCGGCGCGAGCTGCGCCATTGCGTCCAGCAAGCACGTGCCTGTTGCTGTACGCTTATGGCATTTCTGTTACTTTCACGTACATCTCAAAAGACACGTCTTCTAATAGCGCCAGTGACCTTTGCAAGTGCTTATTATCAGTCAGGCGCGCAGAGTCCCATTCATTATGCACTTGGCACAAGGAACATAACTCGTAGAAAGGTTAATAACAGTCTGATAAGGACCGTTCCATCGATCAATGGTTTAATTACTGTTCCCCTAATTGGAGGGTCTTAAATATTTATAAACAACTGTAATGACCGCACTCCAGAAAGTAAATAGCGTTTAAATGAAAGGAAGCCGACTGGCCTGGAACCTCGCCCACACCCGCACCTACCCCATGCCAATAGCGCCTGTCACCAGGCACACACTACCTGGCCTTACTATTGCCCCTTAGTCAACCGGGGCAAGCAACACGTCCCACAGGCATAAGTCAATGGGGGTCATTACGAGTCTGGAGGCAGATCCGGTGTCACTGAAAGGGGACTTACCGGGACATTCTGACCTATGCGGACCCGGTAAGTCCCCATTCAGTAAACCATTCCCCATTCCCATTTGAGCCCCAATAGGGCTCAATGGGAATGGGGAAGGCGCAGGTAACGGGCCCGCAAATTGGGGGCCCGTTATTAGCTCCAAGGTCCCTTAACGGGTGCCACAAAGAATGGCTGGTTAGACCAGCCGTTCCAGCTAGGACCCGCTAAGGGATCTCGGAATAGGGCGGTAAGGGTTTACCGGCAGCGGCATCCTTACCAGTGCCGGTAAACCCTCACTGCCCAACTCGTAATGACCCCCCAATGTTTTTGTAGGGGCCCCCGATTCCCAATGTGAGGATGCACACTAAACTGGGGCCCAACGACTCCCATCCATGATGGGGAGAAGGAGACGAAGAAATACATTGTAATGACATGGAAGACAGACTATGCATTAGACAGCAAACTACAATTGGCCTACCGGATGCACGTCAATGGACAGCAGCGAAGTGTATGAAACCAGCAGGAAGCATGGACATGCCTCGGGTGCATGCTTAGGAAAGGGTAGCGAGTGCAAGACTACCCTGGACGACTGATGAGTCTGAGAGTATGCAGTGTCGACTGCACCAAGAGGAACCATAGCTCCCTTATGCCCTCGGGCCACTGGTGTGCAGTACAAATGCATAAACTAAACTGGGCCTCAAGGCAGTCCATAATAAATAAATAATAAATACAAACAGCTTGCGGCTACAGAGAGGGGGGGTGTTTGTTTCAGATAGGAGCAACGTACTTCAAGGTGGCACACCAAGGAGAGCTTGGTTTAGGCATGCGCATGAAACCGTATATCAGACACCTACCGGGGGGTCAGTGGGGGCTTGGCAGAGGTACATCAGACTTTACATTGCTTGCGTTGGAAGCCTATGGCTTCTTGTGAACCTGTGTGAGAAGCAACTCTTTACTTATTACAGGTGAAGCCTACTTGTGCAGCTATGCAGCCGCTTTGGGTTCAGTTTCTCCCGTCATCAGGGGTCTACATGTGCAGCTATGCAGCAGCTTTGGGTTCTGTTTCTCCCTTCATCAGGTGTCTACATGTGCAGCTATTCAGTGGCTTCCGGTTCAGTTGCTCCCTTCCTCGGCAATCTACATGTGCATCTATGCAGTGGTTCTGGTTCAGTTTCTCCCATCATCGGGAGTCTACCTCTGCAGCTATGCAGCTGTTCTGGTTCTGTTTCTCCCATCATCGGGAGTCTACATATGCAGCTATTTAGTGGCTTCTGGGTCAGTTTCTCCCTTCCTCGGCAATCTACATGTGCATCTATGCAGTGGTTCTGGTTCAGTTTCTCCCATCATCGGGAGTCTATATGTGCAGCTATGCAGCAGTTATGGTACAGTTTCTCCCATTACTGGGATGTGCAGCTATGTAGCAGCTTTGGGTTCAGTTTCTCCTATCACAGGTGTCTACATGTGCAGCTATTCAGTGGCCTCTGGTTCAGTTTCTCCCTTCATTGGGGGTCTACATATGCAGCTATTCAGTGGCTTTTGGTTTAGTTTCTCCCTTAATCTGGAGACTACATGTGCAGCTATTCAGTGGCTTCTGGTTCACTTTCTCCCTTCATCGGGAGTCTACATGTGCTGCTATTCAGTAGCTTCTGGTTCAGTTTCTCCCTTCATCGGGAGTTAACATGTGCAGTTATTCAGTGGCTTTGGGTTCCGTTTCTCCCTTCATCAGGTGTCTACATGTGCAGCTATTCAGTGGCTTCTGGTACAGTTTCTCCCTTCCTTGGGAACCTACATGTGCAGCTATGCAGTGGTTCTCGTTCAGTTTCTCCCATCATCGGGTGTCTACATGGGCAGCTATTCAGGGGCTTCTGGTTCAGTTTCTCCCATCATCATGTGTCTACATGTGAAGCTATGCAGCTGTTCTGGTTCTGTTTCTCCCATCAATCCGAGTCTACATGTGCAGCTATTTAGTGGCTTCTGGGTCAGTTTTTCCCTTCCTCGGGAATCTACATGTGCAGCTATGCAGTGGTTGTGGTTCAGTTTCTCCCTTCATCGGGAGTCTACATGTGCAGCTATGCAGGAGTTATGGTACAGTTTCTCCCATCACTGGGATGTGCAGCTAACAACGGTTCTGGTTCAGTTTCTCTCCCATCAACAGGCGTCTACATCTACAGATATGTGGCGGCTTCTTGTTCAGTTTCTCCCTCCATCTGGAGTCTATATCTACAGCTATGTGGCGGCATCTGGTTCATTTCATCCCTTCATCTGGAGTCTACATGTGCAGCTATTCAGTGGGTTCTGGTTCAATTTCTCCCTTCATCAGGTGTCTACATCTACAGCTAGGCAGCAACTTCTGATTTAGTTTCTCCCTTCATCAGTTGTCTACATGTGCAGCCATTCAGTGGCTTCTAGTTCAGTTTCTCCCTTCCTTAGAAATCTACATGTGCAGCTATGCAGTGGTTCTGGTTCAGTTTCTCACTTTATAGGGAATCTACATGTGCAGCTATTCAATGGCTTCTGGTTCAGTTTCTCCCTTCATCGGGAGTCTACATGTACAGCTATTCAGTGGCCTCTGGTTCAGTTTCTCCCTTTATCAGGAGTCTACACGTGCAGCTATACAGTGGGTTCTGGTTCAGTTTCTCCCTTCATCAGGAGTCTACATGTGCAGCTATGCAGTGGTTCTGGTTCAGTTTCTCCCATCAACAGGTGTCTACATGGGCAGCTATTCAGTGGCCTCTGGTTCAGTTTCTCCCTTTATCGGGAGTCTACACGTGCAGCTATACAGTGGGTTCTGGTTCAGTTTCTCCCATCAACAGGTGTCTACATGGGCAGCTATTCAGCGGCTTCTGGTTCAGTTTCTCCCTTCATAGGGAGTCTACACGTGCAGCTATATAGTGGGTTCTGGTTCAGTTTCTGCCTTCATCAGTAGTCTACATGTGCAGCTATGCAGGAGTTATGGTACAGTTTCTCCCATCACTGGAGTTTACATGTGCAGCTATTCAGTGGCTTTGGGTTCTGTTTGTCCCTTCATCAGGTGCCTACATGTGCAGATATTCAGTGGCTTCTGGTTCAGTTTCTCCCATCATCAGGTGTCTACATATGCAGCTATGCAGCAGCTTCTGGTTCAATTTCTCCCTTTATCAGGCGTCTACAGCTAGGCATATTTAGTTTCGCCCTTCATCAGTTTTCTACATGTGCAGCTATTGAGTGGGTCTGGTTCAATTTCTCCCTTCATCGGGAGTCTACATGTGCAGCTATTCAGCGGCTTCTGGTTCAGTTTCTCCCTTCATCAGGTGTCTACATGTGCAGCTATTCAGTGGCTTTGGGTTCAGTTTCTCCCTTCCTCAGGTGTCCACATGTGCAGCTATTTAGTGGCTTTTGGTTCAGTTTCTCCCTTTATCGGGAGTCTACATGTGCAGCTATTCAGTGGCTTTGGGTTCAGTTTCTCCCTTCCTTGGGAACCTACATGTGCAGCTATGCAGTGGTTCTGGTTCAGTTTCTCCCATCATCGGGAGTCTACATGTGCAGCTATTCAGTGGCTTCTGGTTCTGTTTCTCTCTCCATCGGGAGTCTACATGTGCAGCTACGCAGCACTTCTGGTTCTGTTTCTCCCATCATCTGGTGTTTACATGGGTAGCTATGCAGTGATTTCTGGTTTGATTTCAATACATTCCAGGCAGATGATCCACAAATCAGTTTCATGCAAGTATCATAAAATATCCATCTATGTAACCAGCACAAAACAATATTAGGAAATCCTTTGAAAGTTCGAGAACAGTGATGGTTGTGCATGCTTTACTTACAACCCCTCCAGCAATGTTTTCTTCATTCATAAACTGGTTATATTTCTGGATATTACTACTTTCCAACGGTATCTCTCGTTTTAGAAAATGTTTTGTTTTAGTTTAGCTATTTGGGGAAGGGGCGGGGGGGGGGGGTTAAATGTCTGCGGCACCTCAAATCAATATCTTTCTTGTAAAAACCGATACACTATATTGAGAAGAATTGATAATATTAAAAAGCAAATCCATGTATTAGTGAAAATATTGGCACATTCTCATATGTTTTTATTTTCCATCTATTCATTACTTCGTTATCCTCTGATATCGCTTTTTTATAGTGCAGCATGACTTTACCGATGCATCTATTAAGTCACTCTTAAGACTAGACATTCTGATCATAATAAACTATTACATTATATGATATGCAGTGTCAAGCCAATCAGTGGGTAAAGCAACATTACTTGGATCTCAAAACTAAAACGCACGAATCCACCCCTTGTTTACCATTTCTTTTATGTCACAAAATTCCAGCCACCAATTAAGGAATAATTAAACATCCTGCAGTGCAGCCGGCATCTCAAAATCTAAGCTACACCAAGATTTTCAAGGGTTACTAGCTACCAACCTTCCAGACAGTGAATGGTAGCTCCTCCGGTTCTGAGCAGTAGATCCCAGCCTAATTTGCCAAATGTACTGTTTGAACAACAGGTATGCATACAGTGAGGATTCAGGTGATCTTGCCACTTCTCCCCAGAGGGGAGCCCTTCCCTGTGACGCTATGGGGGTGAGCTCGCTATGCAATACTCCCACTAGGGGTGGTGGTAAGCAGGAGCTCACAGGGAGAGACTCCCCTCTTGTGGATAGGGAGTTCTGTTCTGTGTAGGAACTCCCTAACCCTCTAATTTATGCGGCCCTCAAGTCATCAGTACCTTTAGAACTCCAACCTGAACAGACCACTGTTTGCTATTCTAACACCTCTTCCCTTACTCAATTTAAACCCATAACCACAGGAAGAGTGATGGAAATATGAAGAGTGGCAACGGGTCGAAATCCAATGATACTGGGAAGAAGAAGAGTGAAGGAGTAATAATGATCCATTAGAAACATACATCACTGGAAAGAGTTGGAACCATGGAGTAATAAATAATACTTCATGGAGACGGAAGAAGGACAATGAAACTCCACTGGGGATGGTCCAGAAAGATTGTATACAAATTGAAGGAGGACTTGCAGAAAGCGGAAGCCAACACCGAGCAGATATGGCCTGGGAAGCTCAAACCTGGGAGAGAGAGACTGGTTGAAGCATGCTGATCCATGGGGACCAGTCGAGGGGACCTAGCGAAGCAAAAGGAAAAGCCGTCCAGGAGCCAGTGTCTGGAAGATCTGGGGTATTGGTGTGACCTAAAGGAGGGAGACTGTGTGCTAAGCAGATACTGCCGAAACTGCTGAGCGAAGGGCTGTGCGGAACCGCATATAAGCACAGAAAGCCAAAGAGAGGAACACTGGGAGCGTTTACCCACTTGAAGTAACCCCACGACCAGAGGAAGCCCGCTTGGCGATGCTGATCCGTCAAGACAAAGGTAACGGGAGTGGCAGGAGACCTGGTAGGGGACTGGGAACCGAGAAGGCAGTAACGAAAGTCAAGCATGCCACTAGAGTCATCGCCCTAGTTTCAGTAATTGGGTGAAACATTACAGCAAGTCAAAAACACTACAGGAGTCCTCTTCCTCTTCTCAATAATTGGGAAAAACCCTTAAACAAGTCCAGAAGACTTTTGGGGTCATTTCCGTCATCTCAGTAGCTGGACAACCTGTAAAGAAAATCTTTCCCAGTAGTAGCAAAGTAACCAAAAGTCAGCCAAGAGGACTATGGGACAGGTGGCACTTGTCCCAGTAGCCGGAAAGAGTGTAGAAGAAATACAAGAGCATTGGAGAAGGGACACTGATTGCAGGTCCCATTGGAACAAAAGCCTGTGGTTATCTGGAGGAACAGTCGGAAGCAACCTAATGGCTAAAACTTAGACACTAACCGAAACCCTGCAGGGAAAGGAGAAAGATCCCGACATAGTGAAACACAGGACATTGAGACAGAAGTATCGATGGACATTTAAGAGAGACTGGAAGATTCCACTTAAGGAACTGCAGGGGTTAATTAAGAATATCACAATGAACCATATGAAGATAAGCTACTAAGGCTAAATAAGCCTGTCCAGAAGAAGGGAGTTATTTTTCTGGGCCCTTTTTGTTTGCAGACACGTTTTCTTTAGTCGTAGGGTCAGAGTAGGTAGTTTTTGGACTTGGACGGACTATTTTGATTTGGACAACATGACTGACGACGATCACCATAAGAGAGATTTCTGTCAGGGGGGAACCCCTCCACCCCCTTGAATAGGGATAGACAGGCCTTTTCTTTATAATTTCAATTGAGCTTTCGTTACAAATGCCAAACTTTTTCCACCTCCTTCATCTGACCTACCACAAGGCCGTCACCATCAACAAGAGTTCACAAGTTCTTCCAAATCAAGGACAAAAAACAAGCATATAGGTAAAGCCAACACTCGCGGCTTTTTGGTAGGCATTAGATAGACATTTGCCCCAGGCACCTCCACAGTGGTACTACCAGGCCATCTATGGCTAAGTCACAGCAGGAAGTGTCACACGGGTCCAGGCGGTGTAGCTGCAGCATCCTCCTTCCTGAGGTGATACGTTTGGTCTTGTACATAAATCAGAGCCGGGTCTGCTCCTGGAGATGTACTCCACACGACAGGAGCAACATCCGAACAGTAAGCGTCCTTAGCGGCCATCACTTTTCAGCTCTTTCGTGACTTAATGTCTGGGCGGGAACAGTAGTTGCAATTTCTTACTTTGGTTTGGATGATGGCAACAGTCATTACAATGCATACGTTCACCCGGGTGGGTATTGGCTGCAGATTATGCGGTTCAGTCTTTTAAGTTATTTCAGAATTATTTCAAAAGGGCTTTGGAGTCTTTCATGAGAGAACATCAAAAAGATACAGGAAACAGAGTGTACAAAACGTTACGACTCTTAGACAAAGATGTGCCAATTTAAATATCTTTATTTTTGTGATGTGATCTGGAGCAGGATAAAAGCCTATTAACACAACATTACATTTGGCAAAGGATAACAGATGTCTAACATAACATATCACATTATATTTCAATGCGTCCCATCTCATTCCTTGAAAGTGTCCTCGGGGCATCAGACCCTCAGGGTGCCACTCAAGGCCCCGGGCCCGGCACAGTCCCTGTGGTGCACTAATGATATGATATGGCATATATAACGCCCCTGTGCACAAGTGCTTCTAGGTGCCACTTCCAATGCCTCTTCTTTGATGCAGATTTCTATACCATGTTTTTTATAGTATTAAATTGTTTTATATTTTCCTAGGCTTTGCAACATGCCGTAGTGTCTCAAAGTGCTAGGAAGCAAAGGTACAGCTGTATGGTAGCTCTTCATAAAACGCAAACAAACAATTCCATAATATGGAAGCCAACATTTCCTTCAAATTATCCGACATCCCACAGGTGCCAGAAAATTCTCAGATGTTTCTTCCTGTATCCTGGACACATGGCACTTGTTACTGAAAGGGAAGAGCAATTTTCTCCATGGCGGAAGGAAGCATTGGGAGTAATATTTGATCAGCGACTCACTATGAACCCTCATGTAAGCAGTTTATTGTGATGTTATGCCTTTTATGTAAGGCTGTTGGCTCACTTAAGAACCCTGACTTCCCAAGACAATGCGGAAACTATCGCTAGAGCGATCATAAGGGCTAAAATTGATTACTGTTCCAGCCTATTATTCAGTATGGATAAGGCTGCTCGAAATAGGTTACAGGTCTGCCAAAATGGAGCTGTACGAGTGGTAATGAGGCTTGCGCGCAGAGAGACCATGTCACTGCGGCAAGATGTACTCTTCACTGGCTACCTGTCGAGTCCAGAATTCTTTTTAAAATCTTGACTATTATACAGAAGTGCAGATATGGAAAAACGGCAGGATATCTCCAGCAACTTCTGGTCACAAGAACTTGTGGTAGATCATTGAGATCAAATAACCAGAACTTTTTAGCTATCCCTAAATGCAGAGCTGTGAAAGTCTCTAATATAGCTTTCTTTGCAATTGGTCCTAAGGTTTGGAATGACCTCCCTCTGGAGCTGAGAGGCACTGAATCTATAGATATTTTCAAAAAGAAATTGAAGACATCTGTTTGCCTTAGCAATAGGCTCCTGAACTCTATAAGAATCTGCAATCCACATATTTCTATGGCTCCTAATTGTTGATCGTTGTTTTGTCTTATTGCGCCCTCAAGCCCCAGGGTCCATATATATTTGGCTGTGCATAATAAATTCATTCAAGTCAAGTCAAGTCAAGTCAAGAAAATGCGGGCTGGGTGGAGTCCCCTTGCCTTGGGTTTCTGGACCCTCTCCTCCCCATAAACTCTCCATTCCCACTACTTGCCAGTCAACGGCAAGTTGAGCAGACCACATGTCTGGTGTGCTATGCTATCTTATGGCTCCAACCATAGGTGCAGACTTTACAAACATTCAAATTAATGTATTTAAATTCATCAGAAAAATGAAATTGAAAATATTCTTCACTACCAAGTCAAGATATACTCACCACCCTCTAGGCAAGAACCTTTGAGTGAACTAACATTGAGAGATATAGAGAACATTCATCTCCTCATATCCCTAGAAACGGAGCCATAACATGAAGCACAAGACCTCTATCCAGAATTAGGGGTGCAAGCAGCCAATCAACAAATGCAACAATTGAAACCTAAATCTAAATTCACCCCTCAAATGACAACTGAAAACGAATTAATACTTTTCATCAAGCTGTGATTTATGACATTCACCAATATTTGGACAAGAAAGGGCACATGATAACCAGAACTAGGTTTAACTCGAGTAGGAATGAACAATTAGCATTGGATACCCTTTTCAAAGAGAAAGATATCATCATTAAGGAAGCTGATAAGGGCGGCAATATTATCATAATGAATACTACCGACTATCTGCTAGTGGCAAACTTGCATCTAGAGACACAAGGATGCTATAATAGGTAACCTGTAATTCAACGAAGAAAATTGTTAAAGAATTACAACTTATGCTGAATAGGTGGCATGCTTCAGGCCGCCGTATGTATGATGAAAAGGCTTTTCATAACCATGCTGAACCTACAGTACCTACTATGTACTTTCTACCGAAGATTCACAAACCATACGGGAGGCTGCTGAGAGTGCATCCCATAATGAGCGGGGTAGGCTTGGCTACGGAAGGCTTATCGCAATACATCAACAATGCCATCAAGCGGCACATAGAAACCCTTTCATCTTACGTCAGCCAGTACCCAAATATTGCAGATCCTAGGGGAAATTCCATGGCATGATGGCTATCTACTTGGTACTACGGATGCATCAGCTCTGTACACATCAATTGATCATAAATTAGCCATACAAGTAATATATTACAATTATCAGGATTTTTTGGCCTCTCATCAACAACACATTCAAATATTGAAAGAAGTTTTGAATTTCGCATTAGCTAATAAAAGCTTTCTTTTCAACTATTAATTATGTTCAGACTAAGGGAGTAGCAATGGGGGCACAATATGCACCCATCGTAGCCAATTTGTTCATGGCTCAATATGAGCAAATATGCACTACTAAACAATGAGCATGCTAAAAATGCAATTCTGTGGAAGTGGTACATTAATGATATTTTTGTGATTTGGAACGGCACACGTCAAGGCTTTGAAAAGTACTTACATTACCTAAATGATAACACCCATAGTATTGCACTGAAAGGTCATAGCAGTTAGACTAGCACTGACTTTCTAGATCTACACATTTATATAGATTAAGAGCAAATACATACAAACACATACTGGAAACCCACAGATGTCAACTCCACACTTCATGCAGATAGTTGTCACAGAAGATCCACAGTGGTCAATATAACATCTGGGGAATTTTCATAGAGCAAGACGCAATTGCAACAAGAATCATATGAAAGAGAATGCCAACTCCTCACAGCGAGAATTAGGGAAAGGGGTTACCCACCAGCAAGGTAAAAGAGGGGAAGACTTGAAATTGAAAATGAGACGCGTGGTGTTAGGGAGAATTCTCATTTATGGCTAATTTCCCTTACCTAGTGAGTCTCTCAGCAGCTTTGCTGGATTTCTGGGGTTTATCTTTCCACCTGGTAAGAGTGTGAGCCTTTTTCCCACTCTTAGTGTATTTTTGTGTGTGTTGTACTTTTTTGTGCTCATGGGCTATGGAGTGTCACCAGCTCCCTAGGCATCATCTTTTTACTTATGTGTCACATAGCACCTTTAGTGCAGTGACACAGGGATGTCTTTTAGACTTTGCTTGTGAACTCCATTTCTGGGGATGACTATTGTCCCCCAGAAACATGTAAAGTCACCATTGGCTTTACTAGTCCTTTTAAAAATACAAATCCAGTACAAGCTATTTTACAATGGAGTACTGGAGGGGAAAATCTTTCCCCTGTCCTTCTGTAACTCAAGGGGCACTTTGTGTCTCCCTTCCCGACTCGACATGGCTGGTGGCAGTGGTAACTACAATTTTTACACAGATTCCCGTGTTAGTGTTCTGGCTGTGGTGACAGACGTGAACATAGAAACCGCTACCCCATAACGTTTTTATCGTGGGTCCTAGCATGGTTTTTCGCCATTTCGTGTTGGAAAGGTCTTTCTTGTTGTTTGCTTTTCTTGCCAAACCAGGTTTGGTTTCCTTGTTCACTGTCCTTTGGCGGGCTTCTGCTGTGTGATTGACAGCCAGGCTGTGTGAATGGGGGATTTTGGCATAAAAGGCAGGACTCTTGGGCTGGAAGTCAGGGTCGCCACTGGAACTACAAGAACCGAAGAGAAGTGGAGAAGGAGACAGCTGCTGCAACTCCTGGATCCCAGTGAATCCCTGCTGCAGTCCTGAGCTATCTACACTTCAATGAAAGAGAAGATCCAGTCCGGAGTCTTCTTCCCTTAAGCCTGTTGGGATCAACCACCTCACCTTCTACAGCCAGAGAATCCTCTTCTGGGTCGAAATCGCTGTAGTGGTCCAGATAGCCATCAGAAGAGCCCTCTCCTGCTCTTAAGGAGCGCACCTTTTATTCATCGTTGCTTTGCTGCTGCTGCTGGCTACATCCTTGGGTAATGCAGATCATTCCATACGTCATCCTTCTTGTCCTCACGACTGAAGCTTCATGAACCATGAGTCTGCAGGAACTACCAGGAACAACTGCCGTAGCACCAGCTTTCTTCATCCGAATAAGGTACTGTGTCCATTTGGTCATTCCCTCCGTCCGACCTTGAGGAATCAGGGTGAACCCTTTTCCTTTCCGAAGGCTTGTCCTTTCTTCCTTCTGTCTTATAACTTTTGCTTCCCTTTGACAACACCCAGTACTCCTGGCAGCTGTAATCTGAACTATTCTAAATGTGTGATCCTCGACAACAGAGCCCTGGCTCCATGTGACACTGGCGCAGGCCTATTGACTTTTATCTGCCTCTTAGTAAACATCCTCCGATTCTATTGCCTTGACAAAAAGTATTGCCTATGATTTGTATCCACTATTCCCTTGTTTTAATTCTCTGTGCTAAGTGTGTTTGACTTCGAGTGCATTTCTTCTCGCGGGTACGCTTTATTTTCGTAAGACCGAACTGTCATTATTGTCAAAAAGTGATCGCATATTAACCCACGGTAACGTCTTTGTTTCAAAAAACTGGTCTGTCAAATCCTATTGTACTTACCTTGAATTGACCTGAACAAGAGGGATTGGTTGTATGTAGTGTATTTAGAGTGTGGTTTTACCTAAAAGAAGTGAAGTGAACAGAAGGTTTAAAAATAAATGTACTTATATTTTTTAACCCAAAACCTTGAGTCAGTATTTGTTTGAGTCACAGTAATTGTAGTCCTTTGTGTAATCCCTACTACTGCTCATTTGCTCTTGAGGTAAGTCTGGCTGCTCAGCCATCGCTACCACTTTACTGTGTAGTACAGGCTTGTGCCAAAGGTGAAATTGTACTATCACTTGTAGTCTCAATTGTATGTAGTGTTCCCTAAGGGTACTGCATATGATTCTGCCTAACACATGGAATCTAAATGAATTTGCAATTTACGTAGAAACTCTGTGGGCCTTAACACAGAACATGAAATGCATGTGTGTCTATGATACTGTCCAAACTTTTACTATGCTTTGAGAAACTCATCCCATGCCAGACCTTAAATACTTAATACGGACCATGACATGCCCGCACCTTATTTTAATGCCCCATGCATGATCATGTTTAGGGAATCTTTCCTGTGTCAAGCTTCAAGCTTTTCTTACTATTTTACTGAATCACTGAGAGAGTTCATGATGGAACTGAGATATAACAAGGGAATTATTCCCATATTAAGCTTTTAACTCTTTACACTAATTCGCTTTTCTAATGAGAGAGACCATGATGGAACTAATACCTCTATGACCTGACCTTTTCTAACCCCATTCAGGTACTGCCTTATATAATGGTTCACCGAACTTGCCTCCGATTGTTAGTTTAGATGGATTATTTGGAGACTCGTTCTATTTTCCTGCAACATACCATCCCTAGTATTAGCTATATAATTAAATATCATTGACTTAATAATTAGTGGATTAAACCTTGCTTTATGAGATGTGATAGCAAGTTGGCAATAATACATGTTTTCTACTGGATTATGGCATCAGACTCTAATTCATCTGTTGTGCACACTGAATAAATATTGTGTTTTCGCGTATTGGACGGCAGGCATTCTCTTAACCTTACCCTGCAGCGCAAGGACCACAACGCTGACAAACAAGACTTCACGTCCGTTGTCATGGTATTGACGTTTCTCGCATTTGAATGAAGCACTATAAAAAGCTTAGCGCATGGCACCCGCATACAAGTGATTTTGACGAGGCACCCGCCAATGATATAGACGTTCCACCCATTGAGGTAAGTGCTATTTGCAGCCTTTGTAATGAAGCTCATATTATGATTCGTTCTTAGATTGGTTCTTTTCTGGGACTGGGTTTGCTGAAAGCATGTAATCTAGGATTAATTTCTGTAGTTATCATAACAGGACTCTAGCAGCCATTAGCAAAAAAAAATATGTTTCAGTTTAATATAAAAATACCCGAGACAGAGGGTCAAAATATATATATATATATTTCTTTTCCCATCTATATAAAGATGGTTTGAGGATCTGCGCATATGAATCTCGGTAAGTTTAGATGAACTATAATAACGTATTTTCCGATAATTTCCCTATCATATGCACCCAATTACTGTTAATGTTTTTCACAATATCTATTAACGTTAATAAGTGCGAGAACTTGAAATGTAAATGTAAACTGATGATAAATTCATCATGAATTCATATTCTTCCTCTGTTGCTTAGATCTTTGAAGCATATCAATTTATGGTAAGCTAGCATGCCCTTAATTTTAATGATCACAATCCAAAACTAATACTACTCATGGAGTGCAACAAACTTTCTGAACAAAGAACCAGATTTGGTGCTTACTACAAGATTAGAGAACAGACGATGGAGACAGAAGAAAGATGGACGGCGATGCTCAACGGCAAATCAAACAAACTCATTCTCACAATATGCCAATTCCTACAAGAAGTACTCAATCTTGACAAACATGCCACAAATTAAAAGGAAAGCACTGTAAAATCTGAGACAAATGAAAAGTTTAATTTAAACTATAACATTTTTTTTTAAAAATTATAAAAATACTACTTACCTACTATGTGCAAGCCTGGGAAATGTACGTGTCCAATAATTACAGCTCCCGACATGAGCTAATGCCCAAGGAGTGTTTTTGCAATTTATGGTTTATAACTCACGCATTAATGTTTTCACCCAAGCCATCACCTACTCACCCGACTCACATTATGGGATAGAGCCCATCATGGCCTACTAATACTTTTGATTGAACGCCAGGGATGGTGTCGCCTTTTTGCAAGGGTAGCCAGGGTTAGAGAAGGATAATGGCACACTAACATGCAGAGCATGGAATGATTGAGAACCAATGATTGGATTTGTGTGCAATTTTGCAATCATAGCATTAAAAAAATAACTGACCCAAATTTAAACTAACAGTTTGACTTGCTGTTCCCCATTTTGTGTTTTTTGCTCCCTATGCCAACCCGACTGTCCATCATTCTAACTGGTTTGTAATGTACATGGTTCTGACATTTTGTAAAATCTTATTCTTGATACAATGGTTACCTGTTATTTAATGTCTTTGTTATTATTTGCGCGTTATATCTTTCGTTACGTACAGGTGCATACTGTTCATTTTCATTAAATTCATTTGAGGTGGCCCAAAAAAATTTCTGTATGATGTTTATGCACACTCCTTTTACAAATGGCAGCCTTGAGGACGACCTTTGGTGGAAACACGCGTTGGATGCTCTCTAAAGCCTAACACATGGCCTCAATAAACCAATCCGTAGTTACAGAAAATGTTTCGCTTTTGGAGAATCTATATTCTAAACGTAAGTGTGACATTGTTTTTGCTCTGCACAATCCACCATTCCCTATTAAACAACCTATTTTTAGAGGGCCGAGGGGACGGCTACTGGGTATGTGTGATGCTGCGGGCTTGCCTATATATAATATTATATTAATAATAGAGAGCCAGTGTGCACCCACCAGCGTCTGTACCCCATAGCACCATACTTGTTCACCTTTATACAAAGTCCATCCTTAGCTATGGCGCTACAGGCTCAGTCTTGCCAGTCGCAGAATTAAAATTCTGGAGTTTGATTTGGAGTATACCATAAAGAGATGCTTGGACAAATAACCCTCCAAACTCCCAGGGGTGCCTGTGCACACTCTCCAGCCCCTCGTGCACTTAGCATTGCATTGTGTACTAATTTACGATTCTCCAAATCTGCCTTGGAAACACAGCCCAATGATCAAAGCCCTTCAGCAGATATCTGCCTCCTCCGTTTTGCATAAGTATCGTTCACCTTACAGGACGGACGCATACACGTGCTATCAGACTACATTCTCTGCCATTGCATACCTCCCTCTCTGTGTTTTAGCATCCATTTTCCCCTTCATCATCCCTTGTTCATTTTCTTTCCTCCAGCAGGCAGAGGTCTGGAAAAACGCCCCTGGCGGCGGCACAGTACACCACTATGACCAACCAGGTGCGCTCACACTACTATGCTGGCGATAAAGCCGAGGAACAATGCGCGCCACACGCGTTGGTCAGGAGTTTGGATGAGCCAATTGTTAGAATCTTAACTACAAGTCGCGAGGACGAAGGCTCAGCTTTTTTGAACGTCCTGGGATTATGCACTTGGCGACCTTCGCTATAGGTTTAGGGCTGGCGGTCGTATTGGTCTCTCAATGTTAGATGGTCCTTACCAGGGCTCGGGTCCTAAAATAAAAAGTGGCAGGACTGTGTCGACCATTGGGAAGTGAAATATGCAAATTTCATTCAGGCTCGTCTTTCACGATTGAAGAAAACCACTCATGACGAAGAAGCATTTGCCGAGGGAACAGATTTTCATGTTCAGAATAATTCCCTTGCTGTAGAAGTATAAGATACAAGCACCTTTTAAATCTGATAACCTGTAATAGAACAGGTCCTATGGAAAGATGTGAATATGAGACATTTTGCAGGTGTACGTCCAATGATTTCCATGGTCGTGCGGTTAAGTGTCTCGTTTCAGAGGCACAAGGTCAGCATTCGATTCCAGCCCAGGGTTCGAAACCCGTACACAGCACTGCAGCCTGTAGTTTTCAAAAAAATTATTAAAATTTCTGAAACAGACGGTGGCGGACGCCGTCCACCTGCGTGGTCTCTCGACTTGAGTCCTGGCTCTTAGAAGGTTCTTTCTTCCTTTTAATCCGATTTTATGATACTGAATAACAGTGCTCTTTGTGTATGGTTAGGCGCCTTCACCACAGATTCCAAAACGCAGTATGGGGTGTTCTTGTGCATGCATAAGCAGACCCTTACTCCATGCTCCAGAACCTAGAGCCAACCATGTGCTCGCTTTGCAGAGCGACCTCCTCGTTGGGGACCTGCAAACCTTCACCCAACATTACCAGTTTAGTCTCATGTTCTTCACTGCAAATTAACTGCAATCCGGGTCCCGGAAACGACTGCCTTTTGCAAAGTTTTCAGGTCATCTTCACTTGCTTGCTTGCTGCTTGCAAGTGTTAGCTTAAGATTCCAAAATTCAAATTTGGTTGCAGAGGACAGAGCCTCTGGATCTACTGACTTCCTTCCCCAGATAAATTACTGTTAAGAACGTAATTGTTTAATCAGAATCCCTTGTCACAAGGTCACGGGTCGGAAGAGAGATACTATTCAGATCCTAATGTGAATGTTTTCTCTACAGGGAGAAAAATGGAAAAATCCAATGCGGACCTCTTGAATCCGCCCGAGCCCCGAAGAAATCTGCTGAAGAGGCACTCGCTTCTCGAGATGGGAATCCCTCAGGAAGATACCAGGTGACCTGTGCAGTCCCGACAGGATCCTTCTTCTCCCCGATCATCTTGAACCTCTGCATGGATCCACTGGCTGAGCTCCTTGAAGGCAAAGGCCTGTTGACAACCTACAGCTCTACCTCAACATGCACAAGATTGACAGCACTCACAGCCTGAATCCCTACGTCTGCTTCATTCATGCCTGCATGTCGAGTGCCCACCTGAAACTCAACCCAACAAATACAGAATTGATCATCATGGAGGTGCCATCAAATGCAAAGCCCAGAACTGTCCGAGAAGAAACTCAATGGCTACTCCATGCACCTCGCCTCCAGCACGAAAATCCCTCAGGGCTTCACCCTCGACTGAGCTCTCCTTCAAGAAACACATTGTAAAGAAGACTCAAACCTTGTAAGAGCGAGCCAGTCCCTCTCCCACTGCTGACTTAAGAACCGTCTCGAAGTTAACACCTCTGATGAAGGGGGCCAGCCACAAGGCTACCTTCACCGAAGGCGACCCAACACATTGCAACAAACCAACCTCACTGGAGAAATTAAATCACGTCACCCCCATCAGAGGTGTTGTTAGGGGCGGCCTAAGGGGGCTATAGCCCCGGGTCTTTAAGTTATAGCCCTGGATAGAAGCTCAGGTGCTACAACCAAAAGGCTAGCTAGCCCAGAGTCCTGCCAGTCTCGACATTAGCCAAACCCCTGATCTTTTCCAGACCTAGCAACAACCCTTAAATCCATATTGAAAGATCCTTAGTAGCAACCCCTCCACACTGGGAATAACTATCATGGTCGCTTGCCTCACCTACAAAGCACTGACAACCAAGATACCGTCCTGCCTGGCCAAGAAACACAAAGTCACAGTCGGCCTATACAAGGAAAGGAGACAGGACATCTCCAGACTGGAATCCAAGAAGCGCAATGAAGGGAATACGAAAAAGCACAATATTCCTCCTACGCTCCCACACTACATAAACCATGAGACATGACCCTCCCCCGCAGAAGCTTTTAATCTAGGAACACTGCACCAGTCAATGAGGATAGGCTAATGATGACCAGAGACTTTCTCCTAACCCTCCCGATCATTTCATATGCATCTCATCGAGGATTTGTACAGTGCTACCCCCCCCCCCGCATACCCAAATGGGCAGTGATTTCAGGGCTGCTCTTGGAATCAAGAGTAGCAGGAGCTCCGCCTCTGTGAACAAAGGGCAATCTAGTGTTTTACCTAGACCAATCCTCTTCACAAATCCTAACTAGGGTGAGGTAAAACCAGTGTATAAGACAATGGGCCTCATCACAAGTTGGGATACCGCCCAACTTTATTTGGGTTACTGCCCATCCGTCCGGCAATATTACTGCTGGATCACGGGTTGGGCGGTAAACGTTATTCCCCATTCCCATTGGGAGGAACCAATGCAGACATTTTTGGCACAATTACCGCCAGAGTTATTACAGCACAATAATTGCACCGGAAAATCAGCAATTTTCCAGCGCGTTTACCCCCAGCTCTTAGCTGGGGGCAAACACGCCATACTCATGATTGGGCAGACCCTTGCATGCTGCGGTAACACCGTTACCACCGCATTTAAGGGCTACTGTCCAACTCGTGATGAGGCCCTATGCATGGATCAAAATTAAGATGGAACAATCAGGCACTAAAAGCAGCTCCTGGGTATCCAGCGTTATCCAGGGACCAGGCGCTACCACCGGGGAACCAGGAGCTAAAAGCAGCTGCTGGGTATCCAGCATTATCCAGGGACCAGGAACTACCACTGGGGAACCAGGAGCTAGAAGCAGCTCCTGGGTATCCAGCATTATCCAGGGACCAGGCGCTACCACTGGGGAACCATGAGCTAAAAGCAGCTGCTGGGTATCCAGCATTATCCAGGGACCAGGTGCTACCACTGGAGAACCAGGAGCTAGAAGCAGCTCCTGTGTATCCAGCATTATCCAGGGTCCAGGAGCTACCACTGGGAAACCAGGAGCTAAAAGCAGCTCCTGGGTATCCATCATTATCCAGGGACCAGGCATACCACTGGGGAACCAGGAGCTAAAAGCAGCTGCTGGGTACCCAGCATTATCCAGGGACCAGACGCTACCAATGGGGAACCAGGAGCTAAAAGCAGCTGCTGGGTATCCAGCATTATCCAGGGACCAGGTGCTACCACTGGGGAACTAGGAGCTAGAAGCAGCTCCTGTGTATCCAGCATTATCCAGGGGCCAGGAGCTACCACTGGGAAACCAGGAGCCAAAAGCAGCTCCTGGGTATCCAGCATTATCCAGGGACCAGGCGTACCACTGGGGAACCAGGAGCTAAAGGCAGCTGCTGGGTATCCTACATTATCCAGTGACCAGGCGCTACCACTGGGGAACCAGGAGCTAGAAGCAGCCCCTGGGTATCCAGCATTATCCAGGGACCAGGAGCTACCACTGGGGAACCAGGAGCTAGAAGCAGCTCCTGGGTATCCAGCATTATCCAGGGACCAGGAGCTACCACTGGGGAACCAAGAGCTAGAAGCAGCTCCTGGGTATCCAGCATTATCCAGGGACCAGGCGCTACCACTGGGGAACCAGGAGCTAAAAGCAGCTGCTGGGTACCCAGCATTATCCAGAGACCAGGCGCTACCACTGGGGAACCAGGAGCTAGAAGCAGCTCCTGGGTATCCATCATTATCCAGGGACCAGGCGTACCACTGCGAAACCAGGAGCTAAAAGCAGCTCCTGGGTATCCAGCATTATCCAGGGACCAGGCGTACCACTGGGGAACCAGGAGCTAAAGGCAGCTGCTGGGTATCCTACATTATCCAGTGACCAGGCGCTACCACTGGGGAACCAGGAGCTAGAAGCAGCCCCTGGGTATCCAGCATTATCCAGGGACCAGGAGCTACCACTGGGGAACCAGGAGCTAGAAGCAGCTCCTGGGTATCCAGCATTATCCAGGGACCAGGAGCTACCACTGGGGAACCAAGAGCTAGAAGCAGCTCCTGGGTATCCAGCATTATCCAGGGACCAGGCGCTACCACTGGGGAACCAGGAGCTAAAAGCAGCTGCTGGGTACCCAGCATTATCCAGAGACCAGGCGCTACCACTGGGGAACCAGGAGCTAGAAGCAGCTCCTGGGTATCCATCATTATCCAGGGACCAGGCGTACCACTGCGAAACCAGGAGCTAAAAGCAGCTCCTGGGTATCCAGCATTATCCAGGGACCAGGCGTACCACTGGGGAACCAGGAGCTAAAGGCAGCTGCTGGGTATCCTACATTATCCAGTGACCAGGCGCTACCACTGGGGAACCAGGAGCTAGAAGCAGCCCCTGGGTATCCAGCATTATCCAGGGACCAGGAGCTACCACTGGGGAACCAGGAGCTAGAAGCAGCTCCTGGGTATCCAGCATTATCCAGGGACCAGGAGCTACCACTGGGGAACCAAGAGCTAGAAGCAGCTCCTGGGTATCCAGCATTATCCAGGGACCAGGCGCTACCACTGGGGAACCAGGAGCTAAAAGCAGCTGCTGGGTACCCAGCATTATCCAGAGACCAGGCGCTACCACTGGGGAACCAGGAGCTAGAAGCAGCTCCTGGGTATCCATCATTATCCAGGGACCAGGCGTACCACTGCGAAACCAGGAGCTAAAAGCAGCTACTGGGTATCCAGCATTATCCAGGGACCAGGCGTACCACTGGGGAACCAGGAGCTAGAAGATAGCGTTCTGCAAATCTAACTTCCACATAAAATGCAAGCATATCATGTTGTCCATTATTTATGACCCCTAATGATTTGTCGTATTTATTGAGCACGCGGTCACCCACAGGTATCTTGGCGCTAGATATATCCTAATGTTTACTTGTAGATTGTCCCTAGTTAAATTCACATTTGTGTTTGTTCTGTATCAGCTGGTCTGGGGAGCAAAATTTCGTTCCCGGTAGCACTTGGTGTTAAGAAAAGCAGGCTCTTCTAGGCTACAAGCAGAAGCCAAATAGCTCCCAGCTTCGAACCCTGGAATGTGTTTTACAATGGTCTAGTGAAGCCCACTAGCAATGATAAAGCAGACATCTCGAGTACAGCTGCCTTACTCCCGAGACCAATGTTCCAAGACAAGCCTTCTCAACAGGCTTGTGGTACTGGCCTCACTGTGCCTGTGGTGGACCAGAGTCTGACCAATGTTACTGAAACGAGAGCCAAGTAGCCGTCGCGACGCCAGGGCTTTATGTCTTCAGTGTTTCGCGATGGCCTTAAACCAACCATAGGGGCAGCCAGTGCCGCTATACTGGCGATTCACATCTACATCACCATTTCAGCTTTTGGGCACAGACCACAAATTCCTGGATCGCGTGTCCCACAACAACTAAGGGAGGGAGAGGGAATAGAAATTGAGCACCCCTCCCTGTCTTAACATATATGCATCTGCTTCTGCAGCAGACGCCACTTGTCTCGGTAGAATAGCTCAGGGACAACGCACTTCCCTTGGAAGCAAGAAGACACGGAGCAGCACAGGTTCGATCCCCGGGTCCGCGCTTAGAAACCTTTGGGTTTGAAGCGCGTTATAAATAACCCATCATATCATATCACAATGCGCTGCAAATATATAATATGTGGAACATTTGAATCGGAGGATTAAGGGACACTGAGCCCCTCTTGTTTCTCCTCTTCCCCGTTCCCTCTATGTGTTTGCTGAAGGGCCACCAGAGTGAGGTGGCAACATATCATTAAAACCATACATCGGGCACCCTGCCATCGAGGCTTCACCACTGCTGGACAGAGCCAGTGGGATGCTGCCCCTTCTTGCCCATTGACACAGCAGGCATTGTCATTTCCCTGGCCCAACCACAGAGGACCACATTACGAAGCAGGCCGTTGTGCCTTCGGAATGATTCTTGGATTATAATTCCCATGTATTTATACATATCAGTTTATTCTACCCACTTTTTGCTTGTAGGCGGCTTCCAGCTCCTGCCCTTCCTCCTGTTGGTCTCTGGTCCAGCACAGGCACGGTGAGGCTGTCCCATGGATGTGACCACCTATGGAGTTTTACCAGGTACTCACAATTGTATCCTTTCCCAATCCATGCAAGTCTAGGGACACGAGTAGTGGCTTTCTACACCACTTTCTCCCCTTTTATCGACTGCTGTTTGCATCACTTCCAGTATAAGCAGACTGTTCCTACCCTGAAGAAGGCTGGGGCGCGTTGACCAGGAGTGCCACTTCAGCCGAAACTCGGGTAGGCCATTTACCAATTGGAAGTTGACACAAGAGATCCCCCAATAATTTCCAGGCAGAAGACGCAGCTTCAATCTGCTAAACAGGCTTCGGAAGGTTAATAGGCATTTCTTTGCCCTTTTCTGCGACAGACTGATTACATGCTGCCATTGATTAGAGCCCCCAATAACCATTTGTTTGCACTATCCTTGTTTTTATTGTTTTCCCAGAATGATTGTCATTTGCATTGCCTTTGCTTTGCCTTCATACACAAAGCCGTGCATGCTCTCTTCTTGGCATTACGGTTTCTGTGTTAGTAGGTGATGTTGTTTGGTTTCTGTAGGAGTGTGACAGAGAGTAGAATTTCAAATGATCATTCATAATGCATAGACTACATGAACTTAGGCATGATGGTCATATGTGATACTATTATGTGATGTTTTTCTTTCGACCATGAAATATGAACAAATAAATAACCTTTGTATTAAGTACGGAATGGGCTTTATTGACACTGAAGTGATGTGTTCTGTTTTTGTGTTCCTTTTGCTCCCACCGGCTGTTCTGTTCTCTTGGTCTCTTTGCTCCATCAGCTACATCTGATCCTCTGGTTCCCTTTGCTCACACCAGCTGCTTCTGTTCCTCTTGTTCTCTTTGCTCCACCAGCTGCTTCTGTACCTCTTGTTCCCTTTGCTCACACCAGCTGCTTCTGTTCCTCTTGTTCTCTTTGCTCCACCAGCTGCTTCTGTACCTCTTGTTCCCTTTGCTCACACCAGCTGATTATGTTCCTCTTGTTCTCTTTGCTCCACCAGCTGCTTCTGTACCTCTTGTTCCCTTTGCTCACACCAGCTGCTTCTGTTCCTCTTGTTCTCTTTGCTCCACCAGCTGCTTCTGTACCTCTTGTTCCCTTTGCTCACACCAGCTGCTTCTGTTCCTCTTGTTCTCTTTGCTCCAACAGCTGCTTCTGTACCTCTTGTTCCCTTTGCTCACATCAGCTACATCTGATCCTCTTGTTCTCTTTGCTCCACCAGCTGCTTCTGTTCCTCTTGTTCTCTTTGCTCCACCAGCTGCTTCTGTACCTCTTGTTCCCTTTGCTCCACTTGGCTGCTTCTGTTCCTCTTGTTCCCTTTGCTCACACCAGCTGCTTCTGTTCCTCTTGTTCTCTTTGCTCCACCCGGCCCATTTGCTCTCATCGGTTGCTTCTGATCCTCTTGTTCTCTTTGCTCCATCGGGCTGCTTCTGATCCTCTTGTTCCTTGTGCTTCCATCGGCTGCTTCTGATCCGCTTGTTCTCTTTGCTCTCGTTAGTTCCTTCTGATCCTCTTTTTCTCTTTGCTCCTTTCGACTGCTTCTGAACATCTTGTTTCCTTTGCTACCAGCAGCTGCTTCTCATCCTGTTCCTTTTGCTCTCACCGGCTGCTCCTGATCCTCTTGTTCTCTTTGGTCCCACCGGCTGTTCTGATCCTCTTGTTCCCTTTGCTACAAGCAGCTGCCTCAGATCCAATTGTTCTCTTCTTTGCTACCATTGGCTGCTTCTGATCCTCTTGTTCCCTTTGCTCACACCAGCTGCTTCTGAGCCTCTTGTTCTCTTTGCTCCCATCGGCTGCTGCTCATCCTCTTTTTCCCCTTTGCTCACACCGGCTGCTTCTGAGCCTCTTGTTCTCTTTGCTCCCATCGGCTGCTGCTCATCCTCTTTTTCCCCTTTGCTCACACCGGCTGCTTATGATCCACTTGTTCTTTTTGCTCCATCAGCGCATTCTGATCATATTGTTGTTTTTGCTCGTCTTCCCCCTCCCTCCCCTCAGTTCGTATCTGTACTTATGCAGAACCCCCAGTCTTCCCCTCCTCGTGCGCACCTGGTACAGTGATACTGTTTGAATGGGAAATAAAGTCAAAGTGCACATTCTGCCTCCAGGGCTGCCTCTTAACTGTGGATGAAATATAGATTGATTTCCCAAGAGGCAGATATGGAACGAAAGAGCAAGCGCACAGGATACAAGTACATGGGGAGGCGGCAAACATGAAATTGAAAAGGAAAATCAAGTCATATCTGAACTGTTCTGTCAGCAAGAGCCAAAGTGCTTGCTTGGAGCAGGTCTCCTCTTCACACAATCATGTTATCAGAGTAGTGTGCCGGCCCGCTATTCAACGCGCATTCAAGAATTTTCAATTTACCAGATGAGTGGGGTGATATATGATTATGGTATGATAGGTTATTTATAACGCGCTTAATACCCAGAGGTTTCTAAGTTCGGACCCGGGGATCGTATCTGGGTTGCTCCGTGTTATCTTGTTATCAAGGCGAGCACGTTGCTCCTAAGCTATCCTCCCGAGTACTCTCTCACCCTGCCGGGAGAGAGAGAGAAACTCCCTGGTATGCTGTCAAGCGTTTCCTTCCAGATTTCAGAGTGGGGTGCTCCCTCGTGTTGAGGCCCGCCACCAGATTTCAGAACAAGCAGGTGTTCCGCAGGACACCTGCAACTGTAGGACACACTGTGTGGACTAGGTCTGCTAGTGAATAGATGGCATCCGTCCCATATTCTTCTAAATGGCACCCCTGCCTAAGAGTGTGCTTCGCGGGTAGCTCGTGTTGGTACTCTCCACCACCACTACAGTTACTCTGCCGTTTGCTGGAATGCTACCATACCTGGCCAAAGTCATGAGCTCTCTCCCTTCTCTGGGCCCTCCCCAGGCCTCCTTCTTTGAGCAGGCATTCTCTGACTGAGGAGGTTCTCAACTCCCCAACTCAGATGGCATCCATGGTTGCATTGCTCGTGGGTGGCATCTACAAGATATTGATCAAACTGCTTAAATCATTTCATTAGTCCTGCATCTTTATTTCCATTTGAACGTTTGAATTTGGCACTTTTCACAGTCCTAACACATGGTCAGGCCTTGCAAATTCTTCAAATCCTGCTAGACCTGCCAGCCGAGTAAACTAGTTTACCTACTCGACCTAAGAGGAATGCACTCCGCCCACGGCACCAGTGATAAACCTTTTATCAGCGCTTTCTGTAGAAAGGTGCACGTCACCAAAAGCCCACTTCATGTTTGGCACACTGGTGCTACCCAGAGTCCAGTCATGCACAGGGAGTCTTATTTGACATTTACTGCAAACAAGGTTTGCTTGAAACTTTTATTTGAGGTTTACTGCAAACATCCCAGAATTTCATTGTACTCACCAGCAGGTAGAGTGCCATGCAAACCGTACACACCCTTCATAAAAACTACTCAACTATGAGTGGTCGAGTGGATTTTGTGGGGCCTGCTGATGGACAAGCAATAGCATTTTGACCAAAGCACACTGTGAGAAGAGCCACCTCTGAACAATTTGCTCTTCAGGAGGAATTGTTTTTTCCTCCCGAGTAACTACTGTTTTCACAATATCTGTAATTTCAATAGCACATTTGCCGCCACGTTCCACTTTTATACAGTGGTCGTGATCCCAAAATAGTTCTTACTGTTGTTCATTAGTGAAAGGGGAACTTGAGGTGGATGCCCACTAGTTATTTTAGACACTCTTGAGGTCCTATCCAGTAAGATACCTGAGGGGGTTAAGCGCATGCTGCTTTCCTCAGTGTGTGATCTGCAGATTGATGGCTCAAATCCCAACATGGCCAACTCATCCTTTCACCCTTCCAAGGTCGTTAAATGAGCAGCAACTTTTTGTGTAGAGTAATTGTATTTAAAATGTTCTATGTATAGAAAGTAAATAATTGTATTATGATTATATTTTCAGCAAATACTTCCTCCGCTTTTTTGCATATTGTGGGGCACTGGAGATGAGCTCCTGTGCGTTCCTAGCTCCTCGGTTGAGCTTACTGCTACCGGCTTTTCTTCCTGACGCTGATCTGCTACAGAGGAGTCCCTCGATATGGGAGACTTTGCCACCTTTGCCGGTTGCATCTTTGGGTTCTACATCATCACCGCTTATGGAGGTCAACGTAGTCTATTTCGCTCTTATCCTGTGCCCCATCTCCCTCCTCTCCCAGTCTCGCTTCTTACTCCCTATGACGGCACTAACCTCTTTCCACTATCTCTCGATCCCTCTGGAGCCGTTCCCTCAAGTCACAGTTAAGTGGTCTTTGGTCTTTCAATTCTCCCCTCCCTCTTATGCCTTCATCTCTTTTTGCGCTCTTCTCCTGTCCGTTGTAACACTCAGGCCTTCAGGTACGATTTTGAGATGGAAGCAGTTTACTCCCAAATATAAATTATTTTGTAGAGTGTGGCAAAATGACTACTGCACTGCATGAGTAGAGGGATGAGTAGTGAATAAAACTCCTGCTCAGCCCCACACAAGACTGGCAGTGGTCCCAATCATAAATGTGAAACAAGCACCCTCCTTCACCGCTCAGGGTAGTTCAGGCAGATGGCAGAAGGAGTGTGAGCTGGTACAGAAGCTAACCAAACAAGTATTAGGGTACCAAAACAAAAGAATGCCCAACAAAAGTACTATATAATAGGATACGTTATAGGGTCTTAGTAGTCGTGTGAATTGTAATGACGACCCACCCCTATAAAGGGAAACACGGTTCATAGTCAAAACATCGAAAAACAAAAAGGTTGAAAGTCAAAATATCGAAAAAAAGGTTAAAAAAAAGTCACTTTTATAACGTTTTTTTATTCGAAATGGGGGTTCCCCCCAACCCCCCTTTTTTAATGTTTTTTTTGGTTTGTACCTTTTTTCTTTTTACATACGAGAGCCAAAAAATAAATATAAATAAAAAAAATAATTATTCAACTTTTTTTTTCAACTTTTTTTTCGACTTTTTGTCTTTCAACATTTTTTTTCGATATTTTTACTGCACACCGGGAAACACACAGGGAATGCAGTCTTTGGAATAAAGGGTCAGTTTGGGTTTGGAGACAGGGGGTGCACAGCAATATTTTCAGCAGCAATGGCCAAGTCACCAAAGCAGATTTTAAAGGGAAGAGAGTGGAGGGTCTTGCTAGTCATTAAGGCCCTTTAGAGCAGGCCAGGAATTTAGAACCACTATTAGTACCTGAATTCCTGCTTTTCAGGCTTTTTGGCATCGAACCGCGAGTCAGGCCTCTCACCACCAAGTTAGGGTACAGCCTGGGAGTGGCATCAATGGAATCCAACGATGCGGGGCAGCAGCGGCCTACCTGCTGAGACACCGGGAAACAGGCAGAGTAGCAATTATTTCCCTTGGCCCCACCTGGCGAACTCGCTCGCAGGACCTATCACACCTCCCAGGAGGAAGCCCTCTCTCCTCTCTGGCTCCACAAGCCCCTCTTTGCTGCCTCTCGTGTCTGGATTGGTCCATCTCTCTGAAAGGGGGTTGGTCGGGCCAGTGCTCCTTCAGTCCAGGTGAATGCTGTGCACTTTGAGGTTCAGACATCACAACAACCATCCTTACAGGAAGCTTTGAGTCAATACACAGATTAAGGCCCACGTAACCAACACAAATATTGGGATCTTCAGAATAGGGAGGATTATGGATAACACATTTAGGGGGATCTCCCGTCCTCAAAAGAGGGGGGCACCCCCAGTGGGATCTCACTTGCCCTGTCCCTTATGCAGTGTTAAGGCTAGAAGGCTCAC
Organism: Ambystoma mexicanum; assembly: GCF_040938575.1. Classification (NCBI taxonomy): domain Eukaryota; kingdom Metazoa; phylum Chordata; class Amphibia; order Caudata; family Ambystomatidae; genus Ambystoma; species Ambystoma mexicanum. The sequence goes on along the minus strand of NC_090934.1, from coordinate 52,005,969 downwards.
CTTGCTAACCACAAAGGGGGTGACTCCCTCGATTCGTAACAGCAGACAGAAGGGGGTGTAGTTATAGAAGTTCAGACCAAAGAGGAGGCTCGTCCTTTGGGATTTTGATTGGGCACACCACACTTCCTGGCTCCTACTCACTTTCTGCAGACCAGGCACTCTGGGAATGACTTCAGCAGGAAAGGGCACTCGTTACAGCAGCCATGACTGGACCACAAACAGGCTTGCTGTGGAGTAAGCCGCTGTATCATTTTGCTTTAATAAGTGGGAGAAACCTTTCCCTTAATCGATTCATCTTCGGGCTGCAGGACAAGCAGGAACTCTGTTGGATATAGTCTATTGCAAAAGTCCTCTGCATAGAAGTGAAGACCGAAGACTCCAAGGAAGAGGAAAGCTCTGCCTTCCTACCAATCTCAACGGCTCATTTGTGGTAAAACCGCTGCTGGAAGGGAGAGAACCCCTGCAAGTACAATCTACGAACTGTCCTGGTTGAGCAGGGGAGAAGAAAGGGCTTCTCTTGCCCCGGGACTTTGTACTGGATCTCCCAGCAACCACAGAACCAAGAAAGTGACCGTGACCCTAGTATCGACCCTCGATCTCCGAACGGCTGAACAAGGGTGTGGGCACCTTACCCACCGTCCAAGCTGCTGCAAGGGAACGACCAGAGTCATCCTCTAACTCAAGGGTCTGCAACCTTTGGTTCGCCAGATGTTTTGGACTACAACTCCCATGCTCCCTTACAATAACTATGCTGTCCATGGCTGATGGGAGTTGTAGTCCAAACCATCTGGAGAGCTAAAGGTTGCAGACCCCTGCTCTAACTCAATGCTCTACCAACTCAGCATCTGAGGTTTTCTTGAAGACACCCCCAAAGCTCTCATCTCCATATCGGAGAACCTTCTTGCCTCCCGGAATCAACGTCGCTGCTTAGTTAACAGCTTCTTCACGCTCCAAGCCATTGTCGCTGCAGTCCACAGATGCCGTGCCGAGCCAGCCGAGCCGACACAATGTTGAAGGCCAATCTCGGCTTCTCCGCATTTTAGGCCATCTAATATTTTAGCACCAACATCACTTGCTGTCCCCTGTGTCTTTAACCACAAGCTGTCACCACTGCCGAACAGCACTGCATCGCTGGTGCTGCCGCTGACACTCAACTGGAGATAAACCGCCGGCTCATCTCCAAAAGCAACCGGACTCCCGGTTTGACTCTGACAAGCCTTTGCAAAGCTGTTAAGATCCAAAGACAAGAACATACGATATTTGAAGAGACTTGGTCCAACTGGTCAGCTTTAACAGACCCCAGCGCCTTTAGGCCCCCCCCTACTTTACCTTTTTAATGAGACATCTTCACAAACTTGACATTTTGGTGCTGAAATCTTTGCCTGAGATCCGCCTCACCCCGGGTCTACAAACCCAGAATGCCCCTTTAGATTAAAGACGGCTGTCTCTGCTTTTCCCTTACAGGGTGGGGCAGTAGTGTTTAGTAGTTGTGCACATTTTTCTTAGTTTCATTAAATATCCTATTTCTATAGCCCCTTTGTTGTACATCATTTTATGTTGGTGCCAGCATTGTTTGTGCTGCGTCTGTGCCAGCTCACACCCACCTTGAAGCGCATTGTCGGCCCTCGGCCCGCGTTACCAAAAGGGGAGTTATACTTGTTGGGCTGCACCTGTTCCACCTTTATGATTCGGGTCACTGCTGGTTCAGTAGTAGTGGGTGACAGAGCACCTGCTTTGGCTACTAGTCCTTCCTGTAACTTTCGCCACACAAAGATCACATGTAATAATTAGAGTTTCCACCTGCCACCAGATCCTGGGGTGTACAATGATATGCTATAATGTAGGCTCAGGATTGCCAATAGTTAAAAGCAGATTCGGGACTTTTAGTTCCAACCTTTGCTGGCAGGAATGCACATGCAGCTTTGTGTCTGCCATGTTGCCAAACCGTAGGGCAGCGGCTGAGGGGTGTCGGGCCGCTCAGCATAGTCGCACGCGCCCTGCTTTTCTAGCATGCAGCATAGTCAGCAGATTAGCAGACCTCAGTTTCAGAGAACAGGGATATCCGCATAATTTACGGATGTCCGCAGTATACAGAGAACTGACAACACCCTCTGTAAGAAAACATCAGGCGGACCGCCTGGGGCTGCGAATTATGCAGGGCTCGTGAGGGTTAAGTCAACTGTTTCAGCTGCCTCTCGCATGGACTGTGAAAATCGATAAGTAGAGAAAACCTCGAGTGATTTACTGGTCATAACTGTATTGACCAGTACTTGGAGTGGGCCTTGGAAATGAAATTGAGAAATGTGGCGAGAAGCGCTTCTTTTAATTGTTTTTACCCTGAATGGAGGAAGACGAACTCTGATGCAAGTCCCCATTGTCCATTCAGTCCCGACATGGTGGCGTGTTTGAGGCATATATTTTTGAGCGTCCCTATTATGGTCGTTTTAGGGATGCGCTTAATACCCAGAGATTTCTAAGCGCAGACCCGGGGATCGAACCTCTGTTTCTCCGCGCCACCTCCCTTCCAGGGCGAGCGCATTGCCCCCGAGCTATCCTCACAATGATTTTACCTGTACTAAATGCAGCTGCGTGTCGGCAATGGCACCCAGCTGTGTAATATCTATCGCAAGCGATACGTTTAAGATAGCTTAAAGAAGCGCTGCACTTGGGATCAAAGGGAGTTCGTTTTTTTGCCGAATGGCGCACTTTTATTTGTGTTTTAATTATTGCATGTACTAACATATACATGTGCTACATTTCATTCAATTTCAGCAGGTTGTATACAACTGTTTTAGCTGATTATACATTAATATGTTACACATTTCTTGACTTTTAATATGATGTACTTTGATAGTAATCTATCCAGAATTAAAGATATTTTGATTGACAATTTCGCCCTCACAGATGGCATCCTGTCCCTGTGCTTGCTGAAGTGATTTACTTATTTATTTATTTATTTATTTATTGGACATTTGTATGGCGTATTGTATTGGCGTATATTTGTATTGTAAGTGTTTCCAGGCGCCACAACACAAACAAAAAAGAGGGGGAGCAGGGAGGACATAGGGTAAAACCAACAGTATCTGTCATACTAGGCCTTGGGGCATTCTTACCGTGCAAGTGCAGAGGAGGGTGGAAGTCGGTGGCAGGGGATAGGATTTGGGGGATGAAAAGCAGGAGTTGGTGGCCCAAGGGTCCGAGCAAGTGCTGGGGGAGACACAGGGGCAAGTGCAGAGGATGTGGGAAGGGAAAAAAGTGAGATGGATGGGTAGACCAAAATCAGGCTAGTCCGGGAAGGAAGCCAGAGGGCAAGTGATGGTTAGGGATGCTGCGGGGGGTGGGAGGGTTAAGGAAGGCCTGGCCCCTGAATAATCAGGCACAAGTCACAGCAGCAGAGGGACATTAGCACAGGAGGGGGAGAAGCAAAGAGGAGGAGAAACTTAAAGTCTTGAGAGGTTTCCCAAATTTGAGATCCAGCTCAAGTCTGAGGGGGCAGGGAGGGCCATTCCAGAGGGAGGCTACTGCCAAAGAAAGGGATCTACCTACCACTCTCTGCTTGGAAGCATCTGACCTGCAGAGAGTTGGAGCTAGAGGACCGAATAGGTCTAGCAGGGAGGTATTTAGGGGGAGAAATCTGGATGTAGAGAGGACCCAGGCCCCAGACAGACGAGTGGATGATGCAAAGGGTCTTGCATTTGATCCTAGCAGCAACTGGGAGGCAGTGGAGAGATTTTAGGGATGGAGAGATGCAATCCCTGGGCTTGCGACCAAGGATAAGTCTTGCAGCCCTGTTCTGGATTAGTTGAAGAGTGCGGAGGGAAGAAAGAGGCAGATTGAGGAAGAGGATTTTACAGTGTCCAGCCTGGAGAGGACCAGAGCTCTGGTGACATTGAGTTTCTGGGGGAAGTTGAGGAAAGAGAGAATGCCTCTGAGGAGGTGAAGCTGAAAGTGGGACTTCTTAGCAAGGTCCATGATGTGCGGAGTGAAGGAGAGAAAGGAGTCAAAGATGACCCCAAGGTTTTTAGCCTCACAAGAAGGTGAGGGGAGGAGGCCCAAGAAGGGTGGCCAGAGAGGGGGGGGGGATAGGGAGCAGGTGTCCCAATGAGAAGGAACTTTGTCTTGCTGTCATCGAGGCAGAGCACCACGTCTGAATAGCAGTCAGGCATGAGAGAGGAAGGGGAGGAGGTAGCGGATGGAATCCTAAAGGAAACTCGAGTGTCATGCCCATAGCACTGGAAGTGAGGAGAGAAGGTGGAGATCAAGTGGGCCAGAGGGGCAAGGTAGATGTTGAAGAGGTATGGCGATAGGATAGAACCTTGAGGGACACCACAGGTAGAGAGTGGGGTGGAGCAAACGACAGGGCAACATTGCACTTGGGAGGGTCTGTTTGGAAGAAAGGAGGTAAGCCACACCAGTGCCCGGTCTGTGATGACTAGGGTATCACAGAGATGATTTATAAGGATGGCGTGATTGACCGTGTCAAAGGCAGAAGATTGAGAAGGATCAGAACAGAGGGAGAATTAGAGTCCAGGTTTGAGAGTAAGTCATCACGGGTGTTCAGGAGAGCAGTGTCCGTGCTGGATGCTATTAAGCCCTGGTGATCACACACCAGGCAGCTCCACTAGAATGCAAAGGAGACAATTGTTGTCCCCTCCGTGATAGGGGATGTGGGACAGGCCAGCTGCACTTTGTGAAAGTCAACATCATCAAAATTGCTGATGGGAAGAGGCTTCTCTTTCAGAGACCACATAACTAATGGACGAGTTGACAATGTGGCCTATGGAAAGTCCCAGAAGAGAGGTTCTAGAACCACCTCATGAGGAGGGAAAATATCAACAGATGCTCACTCCAGGTTCTGTGATTAAATAAACTAGTACTGGCTTACTTGAAGGGAACCAAATAGTCTGTGCTGAAGGCTTGTGAGAGATCGCAGTAGGAATGAGGGTACACAGGAAGTCAGTATGGCGATTACTCTTGTTTCGTAGCGTAACTAACAGAAAAGCACCCCTGTCTTCCGAGGGTAGTGCAATGAAGGAAACAAACAAATCAGATTGGCTTCTACGCATCACTCCGTTGGCTGGCACACAACCACCAAAAGGACATAAATTCCTTTTACCATAGTGTGCTACCTGTCCACTGCCGAGAATCTAGGAGTACAAACCTCCATGCGAAGTATGGTAAAGGGTTCTCATCCTCAAACACAAATAGCACTAGTTTAGAATTTCTTTCAGCACAGAGACGGAAGTCGCCAATGTGATTGGCTGATATTTTAGGCCCGGCTTGTGCTGATGAGTTCCTCCTTTTGGAACACTATGGGCCAAACGTTGTTAGCAATGGATGAGGTCCTCATGTGCAGGTGCGAAATCAAAGTGATCACATAGAACTGTAGGACATGGTACACCCCTAAACATGGGAGGTTCAGGGGCACCACACTGTACTATCCTGGACATAGTAGACCACCATGTGTTTTCAGAGTGGTAGGCAGTGCAGGGACCGCAGCTCAACCGGATCATTTGCCGCAGGAAAGTAGAGGTGGCACGGCTAGCAAAGAGGTACAGACTACGCTACATTTTTAAAGTCATCAAATAATTCAAAAACCTTTCAGCCTGTAGCATCACAAAGATTCTATCCCAATAACTCTTCGGCCCAGACTCTGTGCTCTTCACAATGAAAGGTCTGCAGATCAATGGCTACCCACTATCCTCAACAAAAAAAAGGGTAACCGCACGCAGCAAAATCACCATACAGATGGTGGGAGCCTCCGGCCCACTGTAGATACAAGAATTCATGAGTACAGTCAACACCAGAAACCCTGCCAGATGCCCCAAAAACCTTGAACCACAAACATCTACAAATCCATAACCCAGACTCAACCACATCTTCCAGCTCACCAACAGAACAAATCGCCATCCCGCATTAATGAAAACAGCCAACTCCAACAGCCTAGCAAGCCACCGTCCAACGGCCAACAAAGGTTTCACTGAGCAAATTCTCAATCTAACACTACCAGCAACTAAGACGCACAATTCAACATCAACCAACCAAATCTCAAAACAGATTCACACCAATGAGGGGAATGAAAATATCCATTCAAATGCGACAGTCGCATGTTTCGGGTGGAGTCATGCGACTGGAGGAAACATGCCAGGCAGGGCCCAACCACCTGCTACGTTATTATAGGGCTAGAGGAGGGAAAGTGGGAGTCCCCCAGGTTCCACAGTCCAATAGCAGACTGAGAAGCTCCATGTTTGCCCAAAGGTTTAAGGCACCCCAAGACAGAATAAACAGGTTTCTCTGTAGGAAGATGAACTATTAAATGATGTCAATTGCAGCGTCAACGCCAATAAGGTGCTCTGGGATTAAATATATCAGAGCCACACTGTCCGGAGCAGAACAGTTTTTGTTGCCTTATCAAACTTCACTGTATTCCAGAAGTGAGTTTAGGAGGGTTAAGTCAATTATTTTAGCTTTCTTTTGAATTGACTGTGAAGAAGCAGGAAATTAAGACAATCTCTAATGTTTTACCTCTAAAGACCGGGAGTCCAGGCTAGCGGTAAAACACACCCTCCATTGGCCAAGGGTCATTAGAACAGCCTATGGGGGATCCGGAACAATTAGCGTCATCCCTTCTACAAAATCTGTCTCACAAAAACCCATGGTGCCTGTGTCTAGAACCCGTATGAGGAATTCAACCATCTGCACGGAGAGTGTGCGCTCGCCTGGGCTTTTTCGATTTTTTGGATAATGAAAATGAATGATGGGAAATCAACCTCCGAAAATGTGTGAGGCCTTTCCGCACACATTTTTAAAGCTCACCAAACACACACACAGTCACGTGTACTCCGGGAGGACACAGCCTACAGGCGGCATCTTCCCCTGTCACGTTCAGCTGGAATGTGACAGCCACGGGTACATCAAAGCCTCTCAAGAAGGGGCACACCTTCCTCCAGCATTGGGCAGCTGCATTAAAATACCAAAGGCTCAAAGAATCTGCTTTCCTATTGTTTAGTTGAGCTGGTGACAGTGCATACTAATGAGAGATAATTGAGGCTACCCTGGAAGGGGCTTGGTTGCCAAACAGAACACAGGAAAGCAGGGCTAACACCCCTTTGGTATGTAATGTGTCAACTTGAAGCTAGTTCCCACACCTCTGTATGAAAGGCACTGATGGCATGTCTGGGTCCATCAGTTACGTAGACACCTCCTGCAAAGCAGTCCCATTTTAGAGGGGAGAAGTATGTGATTTGAGGGAGACCAGAAATCTGCTATTGGCACAAACTTCAAGGAAGACCTGCGTTTTAATCAAGAGACACAGCTGGCTCAGTTAACCAGAGAGATACTTTGATCTACAACAAACAAGAAGATGGGTGGGACTTAGATATATGTTGGCACCCGTTACCTTTCCTGTTGCAGAGAACTCTGGTCCTGACCTCATGCAGAACAGAAGATTGTTAGTGTGGGACCCAGGATTGTTTCGTTAAGATAGGCTTTGCCTGCACCAATCACTGGGGTCCATTTAGCTTTGAGAGGGCTGAACCCCTCACTTAGCAGATCATCCGATGACTTTGAAAGGAGTAAGAAGGACCCATTTGGATCCTGGCTCAAGGTACAGTCTACCTTACACTTTTTTGTCAGTAAAAGAAGGCGAGGATTTCCAAGAGGGAAGCAAGATCCTTCCCCTAAACATCTTCCAGGGAACAGAGGGAGATACCGGACTCAGATGACCCATCCAGCAGCTCCAGAACCGGTACCCAGCAAGCACACAGCGTGCCCTGCTAGGTTCTGCAAGCAAGCTTCCTAGGAGGGAAGTGCCAGAGAGTATCTGAACTAAGAACAAGGCCGTTGCCTGCAAACACTCTAAGCTTTGGGCCGTCTGCCTTGAAGGGACGACAAGCCAGGTGAAGAAGCTAGAAGGAGTGCCACACAAGCAGCACCAGTGTCCATCTTTTGAGGACATTTTCGAGACAGACAAGTCCACAGACCGCAACCGGCGGCACCACTGACCGTTACCGAAAGCATGTTTACGCAAAGAGAAGGATACCAGAGGGGTGTGATAACCAATAGATCAACTAGTCTATTACCACGGTACCACTGATGTACACAGACGACCGCTAGGGCTAATAGAAGCCTTCATTTCAATACTGTCAAGCTAGGATACCACCTGGACTCCACAGCCGCATTGACAGCTCCATGAATGACTCGCGCTCCAATTGCCTATGACACTCATTTTTGCATTCAGGACCCCAGTCACTTCACAAAGACCTTTAATGAACGCTTCACTACCTGGTTGATGGTTTCTTCTTCCAGACACATTTTAAGTGCCATTGAAGAAGCAGATTGTTACCTCCATTTTGCACTACCAGTGATAATTAAACCAACTGAGCATCACATCCTTTGACAGAACAGGATGCACCGCTCAGAAAGACCGATAGAGATTTAGCTACCTAATAATTAAACCCCTGAAGAATTTCTCTTAAACTATACACGATGATGTTTACCCAGGAAAGAAGCATGTTGGGTTATTTTGATCTATAATGACAATGCTCTTTGAATTTACACCATTTCTTTTAGAGGTTTTGTGAGTATATGTTAGGAAATTGTAATGTCTTGGGTATAGTGCTCTCTTGATTAACTTTGGGCATGGTGAACTATTTGGTTGTATGTTCCTTGTTAGGTGGTTTGTCTCCAATTACCACATGAGTGCAAATATTTTTTTTTACTAAGTCTGATCAACAGTTGCAATGTGGTTTCTTAATACATGATGTGGATTTTAATCTTCGTGAAATATTTTTGGATAAAATGTATGTTTTTCATGATCACAGAGGGACAATCGAATCCTTACTTAACTCTCTAGTTTTGCCCTACATGCTTTTCCTGTACACATCTTTCTCTGCAGTTTGGACAAATCAGTCTCAGTGTATGGTTTGTTTTTGAAGTTACCACCAGGCTTGACCAGCTTGCTTTTTCCCTGGAGTTCCCCTTTTGTATACAGTCATGCTGCAGTCACCAGAGCCATCCGAGACGCCTCGACCTGCGTTCCCAATCCACCAACCAGCACAGAGACACTGATTCTTGGCCTGAGCCACCGTGTAGGCCAGCCTCGCTTGCCGAACTGCCTAATGCCTGATACCCGCAGCGGTCTCCCATCTTGAACTCTGTCTTAGGAGCTGCAAAGTGACCTGTAACCGCCTCAAGGCCGTCGAGCATCAAGAAGTTCTTAAGTACCAGGTACATTGTGGTTCTGCCCCCTGCCCCTTCTCCAAAGGCCCCTAGAGACAGTTACAACCCCTTGGTGCTGATACCAAATAACCTTGAACCGTAAGACTGATTACTTTACCAACTACTGTCCTGTCAGTATCCAGGGTGCTTCCCGTTCCTTCGTGAAACGGTCTGTCCTCTGTGTTTATTTACAGCGCGGGTTGTAATTTGTAGTGTGCTAGAACTGTCTGTTGTAATAATAAATTAGATTGTTTTTTTACTGCACAGTTCCTTTTATCATTGGGTAATAATTGTATTTTCGTTGTGTTGCAACTAACGATCCACGACCTTGCAGAGATAAGCCTGCCGTTCCGTCCACGTTTCCAAAGTTGGACAAGGGGTTTTATAATTGACTTGGGTTCAGATCCTTCTGGTGTACTACAGATGTGGGGCCAATTGATGGTTTAGAATCAGATATTCATCCCTGGACCAATGGTGCCCCAGAAGTTGATTTGTCGAACCAGTCTGCCTTTTCCTTTAGAAAGGCCTGTGAAGCAATAAGGGCTTGCCCACTTTATAACCATAACCTTCCCCTACAGCCCCTCGATCCTGTGATGGCCTCTTACCTGTCCACAACCCTATTGTCTGGCCTTTGCCCATGATGTGGCAGGATTGTTATGCTATAGTAAGCTACAATATGCTCTCATACATTTAGTACTCAGATCTTCAATTTTGCCTTTGCCCGAGGCCTCCCTCTAAACTCAGCTCCTCTGACAAGTCCAAACCCTGGCGCCTGGTGCTGATTAGACCAAGACCCTGTAACAAGGCAAAGGGTCACGTCAGACCTTCTCTTCCATTTGCTCTATACAAGTCCGCAGCATATATGGTAGATGACAGTTGTGTTTCTGTGAATACTGCTTATGTTTCAACACAATGAACCCGCACAGCTTCGTCACAAGGTCAGAAGTCAGATGCTGACAGTTATTGCCAAATGTCTACAATGTCATGACAAGTAACACCCCCATTGTGAAAATGTTATAATATATTAGTGATTTGCTGATGATATGCTATATAACCAGTGCTCTAAGGGCGGTCCCTTCAGAGCTCTGAGTGCCGACTGCCCGCCACTTGCCCCTCTGTATTTTCCTGCTCATCAGCTGATAATTTCTCCATATGCGGTTTATTTTCTATCTAATACAAGAAGCTTGGTTTACACATCATTCTGGTGTCTCGTCTCATTAGTGCTGAGGCTGAGGTGTGCCTTGGGAAGGGGGCCACCCCCAGCTTTCACACTCCAATGAACGCCCCAGTCGCAGCAGACTTGGCTTTCACATCCCTCGCCAAGTTATGGAGCCCACTGGACTTATACATGGAATAATAGTCTGAAAACAGCAGGAGTCGTGATACAACCAGCGGACACAGGGTATCGCTGTCTACAATCAACCAAAGTGCAACGCTGGTTTCCGATCCGACAGACCAAGAGGCACTTCTCTTCTTTGACTGGCAAACTCTCAGGGAATCCACTTATGGGAGCAGAACTGTTTTTTGCTGAATGGCGGCTCAGCACAGACAAGAAAGGCGAACAGTAGCAAGGCCCAGAGCGGTACGAGAGGCGGGATGCTGCGCGCTCCTCTAAACTGCTCGCCCTGAAGATCCAATACAGGGAAAAAAGCACAATAGCTAAGAAATGACAGCAACCAATCCCAGAGAGGGGCGGGCTGCACGCCATAGCTGAAAGCAATCTGGCATGCACGGACCTGAAGCATAAAAGGCAACTGCAGAGTAAGCCAGGCATGGTGGATGTGAGGATCAGAACAAGGCCAGGAAGGCGGAGAGCAGAGGGAGTGGGAGAAGCAGAACCTTAGCTGGAAGAGTATGCGGAAGGAGGATTAAAGGCAATAAAGCTGGAGGAGGGAGGAGTAAGCATAGGAGGTGGAATAGATTTCGGTGGGAGGAGAGACCTTGTGGGGATAAGGCAGAACCAAAGAGGTGGAATAGACAGAAAGGGGAGAAGAGCAGAGGCGGTGGTGCAGAGGTGGGATAACTGGCGTGGAGGAGGTGGCACAGAAGGAGACCAAGAAGGAACCAAGAGCATTGAGAATAGACTGAAGAACAGAGAACACGAGTACTGAGAAACAGTGAGGAAAGGAAGGACAGAACACAGAAAAGTGAACTGCCAGAGTAATCCAGAGGAGAAAACAAGAAGCTAGGATGGGAGGCCAGGAGGGCCAGATGGTTGCAGGAAATTGAGCAGAAAGAGGATTTATGAATGAAAGGAGAATAGGCCAGGAGATTGGCAGGGGCAACAGAGAGATCCTGTGAAAAGAGCATCAGTCCATCCAGCTGGGAAAGTCAGTAGCCAGTCAAGGTTCACTGTTAACAGTGAGTGATGTTGAAATGGGTGCCAGGTGCCGCCAGACCTGCAATAAACCCTGGCCACGCAAGTCTGCTGGGCAGGAAAGCTGAGGTGGAAGCACCTTCTGGAAACATTTCTGGCTCCTGACTTCATCAACGGAAGGAACAAACCAGGTCAAGCCAGAAGTGCAGAGGCTGGACACCTCCCAAAACTGGAGAGATGGGAGAACATCACCATGGCTCTGAACATTGGCAAAATACAATTCACAGCCCTGGGTGCTGTCCAACGCACCTTCCCTTACACATTCCTCCAGAATACCTCCATCAGCCGACACATTCCGGGGAGAAATCCAGCGCTCCGAGGCGGATCCTCATTCCCCTTCCTGGGCAGCCCAGGAGATTTCACAGGGGAAAACTGACCGGCCTTCAGAAACTCCCCAAAGCGACTGTGCACAAGACCACCACAGACACGGCTTCCAATGGCTGGACCAATAAGATCCTTTTGACCCACTAACCACAAAGGACTGAAACGCCCCCTAGAGCACAAACCTCACAAACAAAAAGATCACTCCAGCACTAATCCCACTATGGATGGTCAGATCAACTCAATTCGACTGTAGGTGGAATTCTAGATACAAAAGCAATAATTTCTTACAATAGTGTAAGTATAATTTAATTGATGATTTAATTTTGTATGCCGAGAAAGGTATGTTTTTTAACTAAACCATACTTAATTAAAAAAACACTTGAGAACAGACACAATAATGTGTCGATCAGTGACGCCCCAGCGATCCAACTCCTCATTAGACACCAGACCTCAGCACCACCCTCTTGCAAAGATCAATCTACGACCCGAAGGACCACAGAACGGATTGCGCTGCCAACCGCGCCGACTCGAGCTAACCCCACTTCTCAGAAACACACAGGAACTGACGTCATTTCCTCCATCGCATGCCCAGTAGCTTATGCCCCACCTGGTCGGTCTAACGCTACCATCACAGGGACTCGGTTCCTCTGAACCCTCAGGGCAACTTTTGTCAAAGAATAATTGGCACCTTGGCGAGGCAGAGGGCGCGAGACACTCTGAATGCTCGGAACGTGGGCTGTATTCACAGGCGCAAGCCCGCATCATGAGCAGGCTGAAATCACAATGGAATGCACCTCCAACACCCATCGCCTGCTTCCACAAACCACTGTAGCCCCTGCAAAATCACAAGCTGGTTCTGAACGCTCTCTTGAATTAAGAACAAATCTTACCCAGTGATCCTCCAAGCCGCGCCCTACCCATCAAGTCCCTTTTCCTTGCCCATGATGCCATGGTCATCAACAGGAAAAGCCGAAGGGCGGCACTCAGTGGTGGAAATGGAAAAAATGTGGTGGGGGATCCCACAAGACCCGGGTGGGGGAGGAGTTGGGGAAGAGGGGGCGTGGTCTAGAGGGGGCGGGGTTGGTAGTGGCCAGCCGATCAGATAAATACTTTAAAAAAAAAAGAAAAAAAAAAAAAGCACCCACAAAGGCAATATTGCCTTTTACCACAGGGCTTTACGTGGGACGGGGCCTGCCGGGGCTCCGAAATTTCAATTTGAGGCGGGGCCCTGTGGGGCCCACTGATCTCCCCTGCCAGCCCCGGCCACTACACGAAAAGATTTTTTTCTGAAGCCTCAAGCTCTCGCTCGTGTGCGAAAGCTTCAGGCTCCAGAAAAAAATGCCTTTCAGCCATAATGGTGGCGCCGCACCTGCGAGGCATCCCTTTAAGCAGGAGATGCCCGTGGGCCGGTGCCACCATTGTGGAGAGAAACGTGAGGCCACTGGAAGCGGAGGTCGTTTTCCTGAAGACTGAAACTCTGCGAGTTTCAGTCTTCAGGAAAACAGCCTCAGCTTCCAGCGGCCTCACCCTTTCAGCCTTAATGGTGACGCTGCCCCTCCCCAGCTGCCGAGGGGAAGCGTCACCATTAAGGCTGAATAGGCGTGGTGCTGTCCTTTGCCAGGCAAGCCTATAGAAAGTAAATGCAGAGATCAGCACCCTCTCCCCCATGGGAGAGGGTGTTGATCAATCCAAAAGGATGCCTGGCAGGGGTGCCAGTTGCCCATTGAGCCGGGGCTCTTCAGGGAGGCGTCGCCTAACGGGCCAGCAGGACGCCTGCAGATAGGCCAGGCCCCCTTGATGAGCCCTGGCTCATTTTGTTGTGCCAAAAAAAGAAGAAAAAAAAAAACGCACGCGAGGGCAGGATTGCCTTTGATGCGGCTCTGGCACTGGTGTGTAAAGCACAATGCTCGCTACATGTACAACTGATTCCTTTCAGTTGTACATGTAGTGAGGATTGTGCATTACACATCAGTGCCAAAGCCGCGGTAAACGGCAAGGCTGCCGTCGCGGACGCTTTTTTTTTTTCTTTCTTTTTTCCTGCGCGGTTCATGGGCTTGGGCGGCTGACTGTGGCCGGATCCCGAGATCCGACTACACATCTGGTGCCGGATCTCGGATCCGCCGAGAGCCGGCCCAATGACCCGCACTGGCGGCACTGCTTGAGGGTTAACTGCAGACATCATGTTTTTGATTCAAAGGCGCCCTTGGCACTTGCGTGTGTTCTTTGCAGGTCCTAATCACTGAGGTGGCAGACCGAACCTGCCGGTATTGCCATAGTCGGCCGCATTAAGGGACTCTCACTTGGGTTGGCACCTAAAATTTGCCAGCGGTCTGTTATCAGTGAGGTCGGTCTACCGCCTTGGTGAACATGGAGCCTCATTACGGGTCCGGCAGCAACACAAATTGCCTGCGCCAGGTGCTGGTAATTATTTACGTATCCACCGGTCCGGGAAGCCAGGAGCCGACAATTTGTAAGCCCCCATTGCTAGAGTCCTATAGGACTCTTTGGGAATGGGTACCACAGAAGCACCGGTACTGGTGCTTCTGTGACGCTAGCCTACCGTGGCTGCTGTGCCCGGTAGTGTCAGCCCCGTCAGGCACAGCAGCTCCAGCAGGCAAACCCGCATTGTGCAGGTCCGGAAACAACAGTGCCGGTAAGCTTACCGGCACCGTTGTTTCCGGACCGGCACACTTGCAATGAGGCCCATGGTCTCATTAAATTTAACCAAGAACAGCCATGTCTACAAATCACTACACGACCACTGATTTCAGCCCCAATGGTAGGCAGGTAGACTGGTAGGTAGGGCAAGCCTTTGAACTCCAAACAGGACTCCACAACAGCCTCCAAAACTATCTTTCCGTCCACGCAACTAACTTACTCAACCGGTTATTCAACCGGCAAATCTTCCCTCTCCTCAGCAGTACATACAGAGACCCCTCATGCACACTGTCGCTTTACAGCCGTTATCGGCACCACAATCAGCCGCTCGTACCACTTAGATCGCACCGCACGGCCAGCAACATCCTTAGCCTATCACATACCCTCAACCTCTTCCCAGACCTACCGCTCTCCTGGTGTTCCAGCCTGGACTCAACACCGTAGGCTTTGCAGTCGCCTCTGCCTCCTCCTCCACCCCCATCAGCTCTCATACCACTGGTGTCCAGAGCCAGGCACCAAGATCCCCCAAAATGAGAGAAGTGCGATACACAAGACCGCTTCCTGTTACACTGCATTCAGTGTCGCAAAGCCAGGCAGCGCAAAACATACACTTGCAATCAGAAAGGCCCTATTCAGGAGCAGATGGCGGGAAAACGGCTTCCCGCAAGGCGCCATGTTTAACAGAGCCCGCTGTGCGCCACATTAGACTGAAGTGTTTTCTTACACATTCTTTTGGGTGATTTGTAACAGAAAAAAAAGAATCTCTTACAAACTCAATTACAGTCTTCAGTGTGGGCTTGTGATACGTAGAGTGTAAACCGAGGGTGAATGAACTCGACATTATAAAAACCTTCTGCGGACAGACAATTCTCCTGAACTGGGCGTCGTCTCTGACGGGTCTCCCACTGTAGCCCTTAAGAACTGGTGGTACTCCAACGAAAGGCACTGTGGGGAAGCTATAGCTAACAAACGTGAGCCCCACCCTCACATAAGGGGACTCCCAGCCACTAGGAAGTGGGCGTGCACCCCCGGGCACGGCTACAGTAATGACTGGCTTGGTAATGAACCAGGCTGGCCTTCACTCCTGTCCTTATTTATGAAAGGGCCTGCACTGCTTTCAAGCACAGGAGCACTGCGTGGTCACCATAACAGAAGAAGCATTCCTCGAGGCTCTTCCGGCTGCATTAGTGTAGGGATAAAACACTTCCGGGTCTTACTCTCACAACCTGGGCGCATGGAGAGTCGCCCAAGCCAAGCCAGGGCTCGAGCTAAGGGAATGGGTGTAGGTGGGGAGGCACCCTTCTCTTGCATCGGAGGGGCCCTTGGGTGAAGCAGCACTGGGGGGTCACCATGCACCTCCCCAGCCTTCCCAAGATCTACAGAAGAGAAGGGCATTGAGGGAAGGGGGCAGAGAGGTCCAGCTGCGCAGAGGAAGTGGTGTGGTAGCAAGTGATGGGGAGGACAGTGGCATGAAAGAAGGATGTGCCGTGAACCCGCGCCGATGACCAGCATCCAGCCAGAGATGGTCAGTGGGGCAACCCAAGAGCACTGTGGCAGTGCCCGAGCAGACCCCGGTTGTGGGGCCCCGGTGCGTTTGCACCTACACAAGAAGGACCCCAAAACGAGAGGCTGATTTGCTGGGAGGGAGGGTGCTGCCCCAGGTATGTATTCTGTTTCCATGCACACTTGGAGTGATAGGAAGCAAGGAATGTGAAATAGTCGTTAGCAATGCATTGCCAGAAATGGGTGGACATTGGGAGTGTACGCCACTGATGGGGAGGGACACAAATGGAGGGAAAGAGCGAAGGTGAAAGGTTAGTAGGGTCATGAGTTCCCATTCCAGTAAGAACACTCAACTCTGCCTCAAATTTGAAAAAGGCAACCGCCGCTCTCACACCTGCCAACCCCCGCGTGCTTTCTGCAGACAGACCATTGGTCATTTTAGAAGACTTGCATGGAAAAGAATAAGCAGACTATCGCTTGCTAAGACGCTGCCTATCGAAACACCACACCAGTGGGAGCCTCAGCCCGCCTACACTCTTGAGGTTCAGGAAGGAACTCAAGAGCTTACTCTTCAGTCAATAACTAGGTGCCACCTAGGCTCCTAGCATTCCTGCATCACATCCCACCCCCATTATTATTACTATTATTATTATTATTAGGATATTCATTGAGCATGGACCGGACTTCAGGAAACAACAAAACGCTTTGCAAGTCATAGGGGGAACAACACAGTGAGGGAAGCAGAGATAAACACGAGCAGGAGCAAACAACGATGGTGGGAAGGGCAGGCAATTTGACAGAAAGGGATATACAAGGAACCGCGGGAGGAGACAGGGAGAGCAGATCACCCCGTCTCAGGATAAGTGGGGTGTGCGGCCCTAGGTTTTAGATGCAGCCATTCCTTGAAGAGAAGGGTCTTGAGCTCCATTCTGAAATGTAGAAGCAAGGGGTCTGGTGCTGGCGAGGAGGAGGTTTCAGGGTAAATTGGTGAAGACAAAGAAGGTCAGAAGGAGAGGAAGTTGGCATCAAGCCGTTTGTGTCTTCGTTGCTAGGTGCTGCTTGAAAGAGAGCGGTCTGTCGAAGTCGAACACAAGGCCCTTGGTGCAGGAGGTCAGCTGGGGTGTGAAGTTCTCAAGGTTCACAGTGGAGAGTCAGGTCTCGATGTCGGGGTGTTCACTGTTGTTGGCCAGGAGAAGGAATTCAGTCTTGGAGGGGTTGAGCCTCAGGTAAGCACTGGACATCCACGACTGGACCAATGAGAAGCAGGCCTTGAGGCTGTGGATGTTTTTGATGGAGGACATCTTGAGGTAGAGCTGCTCGTCGTCTACCTATTACCGGATGTGGATGTTGGATGGAATGAGGAGGGTTACCATTTGCTCCATGTAAATATTGAAGATCACAGGGGAAAGGTGGATCCTTGCGGGGACACCATAGGGGATGGGTAGAGTCTAGAAACTGTTGGCAATTAGCAATGTACGATTTGAACCAGCTCAGGGTGATCTCAGCGATGTAGTTTATCGGTGACTGTTCAGTGGTCTACCGTGTCGAACGCTGCTCAGAGGACAAGGAGAACTATGAGGCCTGGATGGCCGTTATGAAGGATTTTAGGGGTATCATCGATCCCTTTGATGGTAGCCATGTCCGTCCCAGATCTAGGCCTGAAGGAGATTGTTGGCTTTGATGTGTTGAAGGTGTTGTGTGGCTTCTGCTTTCTCCAAGAACTAGTAAAGGACGATGGGTCACGGGCAGTAGTTGCTGAGGTAGTCCGGGTCCATGGCGTATGGTCAGACCATCCCATGTCACATATTCTAACCCCCTGTCCCCTGATATCTTACCCTCAATGACTCGTACGGTGCTCTGTTTCTTCCTAGCAAGGTTAACGATAAAACCTTAAATACAAATACAAAATGTCTCCAAGCTGAGTGCACAAGAAGCATAGTATCATTGAGGCTAAAATGACATGGATATGAAACACCCAATCAGCCGAGCCCTCTGTGGAACACAAAACAGATAGTTGGGAGAGGAGGGGAATCACCTTGGAAGAACCCCACCCGAACATGCTGTGGCGACACAGGCCTCTCTCTTTACAAGAGTCAATAAATGTGCCGTGGAAATGAAAGTGGAGGCCCTGAAGAAGGATAGAGCAGGGGCCTGGCAGGATCTGGGGAGACCTTCAGCAGCAAACACAGAAGAGCTATAAGCGGCTGTCCACGGTATTTAAGGTATTATTATTCAAGGGGCAGCTGGCTGTGAGGGATTCAACCATCTGTACGACAAGAGTGCACTCGCCTGGGCTTTTTATTGTTTAAAAGAATGAATGATGGGAGATCAACCTCCAGAAATATGTGGGGCCATTCCTGCATATATTTTCCACGCTCACCGCACAGCAGAAAAATAGTAATGTACTCTGGGAGGACACTGCTTTCCAGCGCCGCCTTCCGATGTCATGTGTAGCTGACACCTGACAGCCACAGGTACATTAAAAGCCTTTGGCCGTGGGCAGCCTGATTAGAATTTCAAGGCCCCAAGGATTTGCATCTCCATTGTCAAACCTTGCTGGTGGCGGCGAATACTGAAGGTTAATTAGCAGGCCTCAGGGAAGACCTGGGTGCAGAAAGTGACAATGGAGACCAGACACCAACACCTCTTTATAATGCAATGTGTCCGCTTGGTACTAACACCCCTCCTTGGTATGAAAGGGCGAAAAATGTCCTGTCTGGACCCACTCCGTTCAGAGCAGGGAAGTGTGTGAATTGTAGGAGACGAAAGTCTGCCTGCAAACCCCTACTTCAAAGGAGGGCCATGTTGTGATCAAGTGCTGCAGAGGGCTCAGTTAATTAGGGAGACACTTTGATGTACAGCAGACAGGAAGATGGGTGGGACTTAGATGTATGTTGTCAACCTTCCCCTGTCTGTTGCCAAGGGCTCAGATTTTGACCTGAAGCATCACTGAAGATAGTTGGTGGAGACCCAGGATTGGCTCACTTAAGTTAAGCTTGGCCTACACCAATCCCTGGGCCCCGTTTGGCCTTAAAAGAGGGCTGAGCCCCTCACTGATCAGATCATATGAAGACTTTGCAAGGAGTAAGAAGAAGGACTCATTTGGACCCAAGCTGAAGGTATAGTCTACCTTACATCTTCCGCCAGTGAAGGAAGTCCAGGAATTCCAAGAGGGAAGCAAGATCCCTCCCCTCAACATCTCCCAGGGAACCCGTCCAGCAGCTCCAGAACCAGTACCCAGCCAACACACAGCGTGCCCTGCTAGGTTCTGACAGCAAGCTTACTAGGCGGAAAGTGCCAGACAGTCTCTGGAGAAAGGACAAGGCTGTTGCCTGCTAACACCCTCCTGAGCTTTAGGCCGCCCGCCTTGAAAGGACACAAGCCTGGCGAAGAAGCTAGGTGGAGTGCCACACAAGCATCATTCAGCATCCATCTTTTTAAGGACAATTTCGAGACAGTCGAGTCCTCAAACCACATCTGGTACACCACTAACTGATGTCATGCCACAGTCACCAGAGCCTTCGGAGACACCTCAACCAGCATTTCAGGTCTGCCAACCAGCACAGAGACAACGATTCTTGGCCCCAAGCCACAGTACAGGACAGCATGGAGACATCCGTCCAGCCTCTCTTGCCGAACTGCGTGCCGCCTTTTACCCACAGCTGTCTCCCATCACCAACTCTGTCTCACGGGCTGCAAAGCGTCCTGGACCCGCCGCGATGCTGCTGAGCACCAGGAACTTCTTCAGCACCAGGTACATTGTAGTTCTGCCCTCCTGGTCCTTCGCTGAAGGCCTCTAGAAAATGACGACCCTTTGTCCCTTTAGTGTTGAAGCCAGATAATCTTGAACAATAAGACTGAGTGCTTTACCCAACTGTCAGTATCCAGAGTGCATTCCTTTCCTTCGTGAAACTGTCTGTCCTCTGTGTTCCTTTACAGGGTGGGTTGTATTTTGTAGTGTGCTAGAACAGTCTTTTGAATAATAAAGTCAATATCTTATACAACCTTGACTGGACAGTAGTCCCTTTCATCATTGGGTAATTATTGTATTTTCGCTGTGTTGCAACTAGAAACGATCCACGACCTTGCAGAGATAAGCCTGCCGCACCGTCCACGGTACCAAAATTGGACGAGGAGGTCTTATAATTTACTTGTAGTCCAATCTGTTCAGATCCCTTGTGGTGTACTAGAGGTGTGGGGCCGATTGATGGTTTAGAAACCGGTATTCAGCCCCGGACCACTGGTGCAACAACGGAAGTTGATTTGTCACACTGGCAATGCCCGCTGAATTAACAGGAGCATTTTGGCTCCTGATGATGGAACCTAGTGCCACTGTCAGAGGACGTTCTGGCGACCCCAAGACATCCTGAAGGGATTGTGATAGTCTCTGGGGCATCAAAAAGAAAACAGATCTTCGATGGTGAGTAGTTGCTGGTCTTCGCCGGCTCTGGTATAAAACGCAAGCAAGCAGTTCCGTTACTGGGGTTTATCTCGTACAGGCTGCCACTTGCATGGCCTCTAGGCGCCCTGGCAGGTCGGAGGTAGTGCGGAACGAGCTTTTGCGGTGGGGACGGCGGTCTCTCCCTCCCCCTCCACTCTTCCCTGGGCTGGGCTGTCTGCAGGGTAGCCGATGACGACAGTGTTATTGGGAACAAGTAGGCCGTGGGCATTTACACATGAGGTGAGCGGCATTCGGGGCTGCTTGGCGCTGTGCTTCCTTGCCAGGGTCGTTTCTGGAGATTGCATGTGTGAGCGGCTCATAATGATTGTTCAAAAAGAAGCTCCTTTGACTGGACTCCAGCTTCTTCCAGCTGCTTACACAACAAACCCCGAGCATTAAAGCTGAAGCGTCCATCTGGGCGAGGGCGGCGGGGGTGACGAGGTGCTGCCCCGCCGGCTCCTTCAGGGAAGTGCAGGGAGTAATTTAATAAAGGCGCGCTGCCAATGCCAGCGCTTGGCAAGCAGCCACTGCTGAACTGAGAACTTGGCACCAGAGCCGAGAGGTTCCGCCACTATGTACAGCCGAGGAGGGCATAGAGGCCGACTCCAATCACTGGGCAAGGAGAGACGAGGAGGGCACGGCAGCCGGGCTCCAATCAATGGGCAAGGAAAGGAGAAGAGAGCACGGCAGCCGGGCTCCAATCAATGGGCAAGGAAAGGAGAGGAGGGCACAGAGGCCGACTCTAGTCACTGGGCAAGGAAAGCAGAGGCGGGCACGGCAGCCGGGCTCCAATCACTGGGCAAGCAGAGGCGAAGAGGGAATGGCAGCCGGGCTCCTAACAGTGGGCGAGGAGGGCACAGAGGCCAACTCCAATCACTGGGCAAGGAAAGGAGAGGAGGGCACGGCATCCGGGCTCCAAACACCAGGCAAGGAAAGGAGGAGGGCATGGCAGCCGGGCTCCAAACACTGGGCAAGGAGAGGAGAGGAGGGCACGGCAGCCGGGCTCCAAACACTGGAAAAGGAAAGGAGAAGAGGGCACGGCAGCCGGGCTCCAATCAATGGGCAAGGAAAGGAGAGGAGGGCAAAGAGGCCGACTCCAATCACTGGGCAAGGGAAGCAGAGGCGGGCACGGCAGCCGGGCTCCAATCACTGGGCAAGCAGAGGCGAAGAGGGAATGGCAGCCGGGCTCCTAACAGTGGGCAAGGAAAGGCGAGGAGGGCACAGAGGCCAACTCCAATCACTGGGCAAGGAAAGGAGAGGAGGGCACGGCAGCCGGGCTCCAAACACCAGGCAAGGAAAGGAGGAGGGCATGGCAGCCGGGCTCCAAACAATGGGCAAGGAGAGGAGAGGAGGGCACGGCAGCCGGGCTCCAATCAATGGGCAAGGAAAGGAGAGGAGGGCAAAGAGGCCGACTCCAATCACTGGGCAAGGGAAGCAGAGGCGGGCACGGCAGCCGGGCTCCAAAAGGACCGTGGCCTACAGAGACAGTGAAGGGGGCGAGGCCGTTTTCATGCACAGGCTATATAGCACTGCTTCTGTACACTCTCAAAAGCACTGGTAGACTAGACCCACCCCCCCAACCCCTTTTGGTGACGTTACATAGAGGATTGCACGAGGCAGACGTTGGTGACAGCAGCACACGCGCACACACACAGCCTGCACTCTTGGGTGGATGCTGGCGTAAGTGTTGCAATCCTTCCATATGGATGCCATCCCCAAAGATTACTTCCGGAGCACCGGCTCATTTTCAGGGATGATCCACAGTGCCCCATTGCCAACAGGTGGAACACCAAAGTAACTGACCATCTGCATTCTCTGCAGTGTGGCACTGCATTCAAGTGTGCACGGATGTAGGCATACCCGAAACACTGCCAATAGCGTAATGGCATACCAAGCCGTGCAAGCTTAGGTGCTCCCCGCGGTCCAAAAAGGGGCCGGATTACAAGGTGCTGCATGGTGTCCCCTAAGGGAGAGCCTGGCAATAAAGACACAGACACCAGGGAGAATAGAGAATTGTATGTCACATATGTGTGTTTTCGTTGTGTGTCTGTTACTCTGTTACTTTTGGAATGTTGAAAGGCAAAACAAACTACAATGAAGAGCAAGGGAACAGAACTCCCCTGCCCAACAATGGACTGGGCAGCAGAGAAAAAATTTCTAGAGGAGAGAAAAAAACAAGTTGAAAAGACAGTTAAAGAAACCGAGAAGGGAGAGGAAAAAAGGGAGAAGAAAAAACAATATCTCCCTGGGGTGCTCTCAGGCAGTGAACCGCAGGGACTACACTGCGTGGCCGGGCAGCCCGGCCAAGTGGCGGCCCATCCGCGGACTAGTACAGACTGGCCAAGGAAGATGAGAAGGCCCAGGGCAGCATGTGTCTGCTGCCAGGGCTGAAAATGAACTGCTCAATCTGGGCACGCAAGGGAGCAGCCCGAAACAGGTAGCTCGACTGTGACCCCAGTTTGGCCTCATGACTGGAGAGGTGGGCCCTTTCGGAAAGTGATTTGGGGCCGTGCATGTTAGGCAGCCCGCACCACCCTGTTTGTTGCAGCCTGGGTGAAGAGAAACCCCAGGCTGCTGCTGCAAGGGAGCTTTGACGGAGCTCCGGCAGACCTCCCTCTGCGACACTGAGGAATTCCACCATCTGCACAGCAGGTGTGCACTCGCCTGAGCTTTTTTGATATTTTTAAAGAAATTGAATGATGGGAGATCCACCTTGGAAAATGTGTGGGGCTAATTCACACACATATTCCTATGCTCACTGCACAACTAACACATAGATCTGTGTACTCTGGGGGACACAGCCTACAGGTGCAGTCCTCTGTAAGATTTAGTTGGAATGTGACAGCTAGGAGTACATAAAAGCATCAACATGAGAAGGGCAACACCTTCCTCCTGCCATGGCCAGCTTAATGAAATATCAATGGCTCCATAGATCTGCACTGTCTATTGCCAGTTCTGTTGGTGGCGGCACATACTCATGAGTTAATTGGAGCAGGCATGCGAGATGTCTGGTTGCAGAGCTGACAAAGGGGTCAGGAAACCAACACCTTTTGGATAAGCATCTGTATCAACCTGAAGTCCGCTCCCACCCCCTAGTATGAAGGTCAGTGAATGTCATGTTTGGGACAACATTTTACAGTAGGCAACCCCTGAAGGGGACCCCCTTTCAGAGGGAAGAAGTATTTGATGGAGACAGAAAGTCTGTTCTGTACATGTACATGTTTTCACCCCTTTACCTTTCCTGCTGCAAAGCACTCTGGTTATGACCGCATACATAACAGAAGATTGTTGGTGGGGACCCAGGGTTGGGTCATAAAGGTAGGCGTAGGCTGCACCAGTCACTGGGGCCCATTTGGCTTTAAAAGAGGGCTGAGGCCCTTTCTTGGCAGATCATCTAAAGACTTTGCAAGCAGTAGCAAGAAGAACTCATTGGGACCCGGCTGAAGGTACAGCCTGCCTTACATCTTCCACCGGCCAAAGGAAGGCCAGGAAATCCAATAGAGAAGTAATATCCCTCCCTTATACATCTTGCATAAAACAGAGGGAGTTACTGAATCCAGAGGACCCTCTAAGTAGCTCCAGAACCGGCACCCAGTGAGCACACAGCGTATCCTGCTAGGATCTGCATGCAAGCGTCCTAACTGGGAAGTACCAGAGAGTCTCCCTTTTCCTTATTGAAACTGTCTGTCCTCTGCATTCATTTATAGGGTGGGTTATATTTTGCAGTGTGCTAGAACTGTCTGTTGAATAATAAAGTACAATAAATACAGTCCCTTTTATCATTGAGTAATAACTGTGTTTACACACTGTGTTGCAATTAACTAACGGTCCACAAACGTGCGTTCCACATTACCAAAATTAGACAAGGAGGTTTATAATTTACATGTGTTTCCAATCTGTTTGGATCCCTTCTGGTGTACTAGAGGTGTGGGGCTGATTGATGGTTTAGACACAGATATTCATCCCTGGACCATTGGCACCCCAGAAATTGATTAGTCACAGACGCAATGCAGAGGGGGCGGGCCGGGAACAGGAGAAAGCTGCCTACACAGCAGTGACAAATGGCAGCCTCCCCGCGGCCATCGGAATGCCACCCGTCTCCTACATAGCACCAAAGGCACAGAAGTGTAAGCAGCAGTGCCCTACATCAAAGGGGGCATCGCCTGAAGTAAATATGGCACCACAGGGCGTGGTGGTGATGAGGGCAGCCTCCGCTGCAACATGGCCACCCTGGAATGCATAATGTGGCCGCGGGGCGAGTTGGTGAGTGCTGGTGGGCCCCCCAGCCTATGAGGATTAATAAAGGCTGCATGTTGCAGCAGTGACGAGGGCGAGCCACCACTCAGCCAGGGGGCCACGCAAGGATATAGACATGGCACAGACTATGCGCACTGATGCAGGTTGCCCCATGTGGTGGATGGGGACACTCAGAAGAAAGACGAAGCGGGGCCAGGCCCCAGCCATCCCCCAGAAACAGCCCTATATGTTATGTACAGGGTATGACTGACTGCAGCAGTTACCCCCCTTTTGTGATGTAATGTATTATATGATCTGGGTCAGTGTGGATATTTACTTTTGTATGTGTTTAATGAAGGTTAAGTATGGCAACTTGTGTAGGGAGTAGGGGCTTTGAGTGGGAATGTTAAGTAGGTTAAAAATTAAGTCTGTGTAAGATGTTATTGTTAAATGTAAAGGAGTAGAGGGGAGGTACCCTAGCGTGAGGGAGGGCAAGGTAGCGGTAGCCTGCGTGAGGTTGCTTGGGGAGGTGGGACACCCACAGAGGCCACCCTCTGGCCTCAGACTTCAGTGGGTGGTACCAGGAATTAGTTAGGGGCTCTGTTGCATCAGTCTCAAAGTATGGGTCTCTGAGACCCCTCCTCTACGTGAATTAGCAGGAATACAAACTTAAAAAAACAGCTGCCTTTTTTGACACGGAAGTTTGTTTTCACTCTTCTTATCCTGCCATCAGAATTCCAGATTTGTGCCTTTGCTGGTTTAAAAATTCATTAAATTCATCAATCATCTTGACTGATGATCTGATACAGAGTGAACTCCCAATAGATCAGTCCTAATGAGTCCAAACCAGTGTGAGTAAAACACATGTAGACTCCTGGCAGAGGGGCTGGTGTTTAGATGGAAGGAGCAATGTGAATCTCCTATCTGAGCCCCCCCCCCCTCGGGTATGTCTCCCCACCGCCCTCGCAGAAGACAACACCATGCAATTAGGCTCTGAGAAATGCGCATGCGTGCGTTAGATCCATCCTCTGGAGCCTGTTTATGCATTGGTTTCCAGAGGACAGATTACACGTTTTACAGAACCCCCATTTAGAGGAAACTTGCATCGGGTGAATTTTAGGAAGGGAATAGGAAATTAGATTAAAAGTGAATAAGTCTTTTTATAAATACAGAGGGGCCCCCTTTCGAAACCCTATGAACTAAACTCTGGAGTCTCTGGTTGATAAGGTAAAAAACCTCAGGTTGTAGCCCATCCCCTGTTAACGACAATATTATTCCATATGTGCAGCGCTCCCTGAACCGGTTGGACTGGTGGGTCAGGGAGGTGGTTCCCATGGGGACTGTCCCTGGTCTGGAGTGAGGAAGGTGGGCGCCTTCACCTACACCAGGGCCAGAAAACAGGTGCTACATATAGGCACTTGTATTTGCAGTGTAGAGGTTTGAACACTCACCTTGGAAAAGAGAGCAGCCATGGGGACTGGGTTCAAACCTCTTCTGCAGCGCTTTTCGTTTAATGTGAATCTTGAGGCCGGAAATGATCTACACAGAATGATTATATAATCAGTCGTAGAAAGTGTCATTCTATCCTGGGAGCAAGTGATGGCCAACCACCTGTTGCTCTGCAAAGGCCTTGAATAAAATATGATATGATAGGTTATTTATAACGTGCTTAATACCCAGAGGTTTCTAAGCGCGGACCCGGGGATCGTACCTGTGGTGCTCAGTGTCGTCTTGCTTCCAAGGTGAGCACGTTGCCCCTGGGCTATCCTCCCAGGACAAATACTTTGCTCAATTGAAACGTGCGTTGTTTGTAACGGAAATCTAGGGAACTTTGAACGACGGAAGGTTTATCGGCAGCTGAATATTTAAATGTGTATCCTGCATTTCATTTACATATTTATTTTAGCAGTGACAGACTTCTACGGGAGCTTTGGTTCGTGTTTTCATTATATTTTTAGGCACGTTGCTGGGGTATTGCGGTACTGATTGCAAGACCACGCATCTTAAACCAAAAAAAGGCACAAATCTAGAATTCTGATTGCAGGATAAGAAGAGAGTGCAAAAAGTCATATCAAAAAGGTTCGACGAAGAAATTCAATACACATCTCTCCCATCCAGAAGGAACTGCACTGGCATCCGTGACACACCCCAATCACCTTCAAGACAGCCGTCATGTCAAACAAAAAAATAGTGCATAGGCGCCCCCCTGCGAAAACGAACATGGCCCATTGACCTGTTCTTTGGGGAGGTACCCACTCGAGAGTCCGCAGCCACACTTTAGCTCACTGTACCTTTCACAGATGGGAAATATCCATTTGCATATCAGTCTTTGTCCCACCCACATGGGCAGTCCAGAACCAAAATGCTATGGCAATTCCTCTCTGAACAAGAGTACCGACAGCAACCCCATACACGTGTTTCAGCCTTGTTGGACCTCATCAGTGAGGTGAAGCTTTGTCTCTCTGAGCACATAAAGCAAGGGATCCATGTCCAACAAGGCGACAAAAGCCAAGGTGCCATCCTTACCTGGATGAGCAACTGCCCATCGCCGGAGGCCAGCCCACCACAAGGAGCCCTGATGACAGCAATCTAGCACAAGAATGCCAGCCCGTGCCAACTACTTCCCCAGAGTCTAGGATAACATCCGGGCGCACATCATGACCAGGACGCCCCTCCACACCCTTAGGGGCTTCATGAAGGGTACAAGGACTGTGCTCTTCAAAGAACGTCTCAGCAGCTGCGGATCTGAGCCACTTTGCCACCACCTGCCATCTTTATGCACACTAAAGTATCCTTCTTTCGATTGTACGGTGCCCTGTGCCACAGAAACCCCCTACATCCAGTGCAGGCAGCGAGAAATAAGTGGCCCGCGCTAGACAGTGCAGCGCCACCGAGGTTAGTACGTTGGACTTCCTGTAAGTAGGCCAGCTCCAAGACAGTACAGAAAGAAAACAGCCAAGCACACGGGGAGAGTTTAATGGCGCTACACAAGTGCATTTACAACCAAGTTAGATGAAGGAGCGGCCAAGATATTAAGTGCCAGCTCAGATGTAGGGCCTCGCTTTACCTCAATACATAGGGCATACGCGCGGGCACAGGGCACCTATGATGCGATGCCGTGGACGCAGCGTTTAGCACCCGAGAGGGAAAATAGTCTAACACATTGGAGAATCAATGGGGCAAAGGGGCAAAGCAGGGCCGCCAGCTAATCACAGAATCAATGCACACCAGCTCAGAGGGAAGAGGTCATAGGCAGCTAGTGCCAGCCTAGAGCAAAGGGCATCCTCTGCTGCAAAGCATCAACACACCAGCTCAGAGGGAGCAATGCAGGGGAGCTAGTGCCAGCCTAAAGGGAGTACTGCAAAGCATCAACACACCAGCTCAGAGGGAAGAGGGCAGAGGCAGCTAGTGTCAGCCGAGAGCAAAGGGCATCCTCTGCTGCAAAGCATGAACACACCAGCTCAGAGGGAAGAGGGCAGAGGCAGCTAGTGCCAGCCTAGAGCAAAGGGCATCCTCTGCTGCAAAGCATAAACACACCAGCTCAGAGGGAGCAATGCAGGGCAGCTAGTGCCAGCCTAAAGGGAGTGCTGCAAAGCATCAACACACCAGCTCAGAGGGAAGAGGGCAGAGGCAGCTAGTGCCAGCCGAGAGCAAAGGGCATCCTCTGCTGCAAAGCATGAACACACCAGCTCAGAGGGAAGAGGGCAGAGGCAGCTAGTGCCAGCCTAGAGCAAAGGGCATCCTCTGCTGCAAAGCATAAACACACCAGCTCAGAGGGAGCAATGCAGGGCAGCTAGTGCCAGCCTAAAGGGAGGGGCATCCTCTGCTGCAAAGCAAATCTTGGCACCGGCCAAGAGGTTGTTTGCCTGGTTCTGATTAGAGGATCAGTACTGTAACACTGGATCCACTAAAGGGTCTAGCAAGGACCCAATCAACACGAACAGTGTGCTGCTGCTGCTGCTGAGGGTGCAAACAAAGCCAACACACACGCAGGAATTCGACCATCCACTTGGTGGGTGTGCCCTCGCCGCAGCATTATTGACATTTTAAATGAAATTGACTGATGATAGATCAACCTCTGGAAAATGGTCGTGGCTAATACATGCACCTATTCCTATGCTCATCGCACGATATATGCAAAGACCAGTGTACTGTGGCTGGACCCAGCCTACAATGCACCCCCCTTCATATTTAGTTGGAATCCGACAGGTGGAGTACACAATGCATCTCCAGATGGATGAGGGCCAAACTCTCCCCCTGCTATGTCCAGCCTAATTAACTAACAAAGGCTCCATGGATCCACCCTGTCCTTTTGTTGAGCCCTGTAGCTGGTGGCAGCATCTCCCATAACAATCAGAGTAATTCAAACAGGCCCACATGGGCCCTGGCTGCGAGGGTAACAAAGGAGACAGGAAACCCCAATACCCCTTCATATTCACTGTGTCAACTTGAAGCCAGATCCCGCCCTTAGAATCGATTGACAGAGAAATTTCATATGTATTTGTATTTTATTGAATTTATATAGCGTTCTAATCTAAAACGCTTTACATGAGGAACAAGCAAATACAACAAACATAAATAACAACTGAATTAAACTAGAAAATTGTACAAAAACAATTTACATTATGAAAGAGGATTGGAGAGTAGAGAGGGGCCAAGGTGTGAGAGGAAGTGGGAGGTATGAGCAGTGGTGAGGGCAGGAGGCTGAACAGAGAAGAATAGAAGGGATGAGGATTAGAAAAGTGCAGGAAGTGGGGTAGGAGGCAGTAGAGTGAAAGGAGAGGGTGGATTGTGTGTTTACAGTAGTCATCCCTGCAAGGAGGACCCAATTCAGAAGGTACGACTGTGTGGGTTTTCGGGGACAGAAAGTCTGGTTTTGCGGCAGCTTCAAGGGATACCTGCCGCTTTGATCAGGAACCACAGAGAGCTCCATTAACCAGAAAGACACTTTGATCCACAACAGACAGGAAGATGGCTGGAACTTGGTATTAAATGTTTTCACCCTTTTACCTTTTCTCTGGCAAAGCACTCTGGTTATGACTTCACACATAAAGAAGCATGTGGTGGGGACCCAGGATTGGTTCATTAAGATAGACTTAGCCTCCACCAATCAAATTGGTCCATTTGACTTTAAAAGGGGGCTGGACCTCTCCATTTGGCAGATCATCTGATGGCTTCACGAGAAGCAGAAGGAAGACCTCACCATTGGACCCTGGCTGAAGGTACAGTCTGACTTACATCTTCTGCCAGTAAAGGAAGGCCAGGACACCCAAGAGGGAAGCAAGATCTCTCCCCTAACATCTCCCAGGAAACACAGGGAGATACCGAATCCAGGAGACGCTCCAGCAGCACACAGCGTGCCCCGCTAGGCTCTGCAGTAAGCTTCCTAGGTGGGAAGTGCCAGAGAGTCTCTTAACCCAACCAAGGACAAGGCCGTTGCCTGCAACACACTCCTCAGCTTTGGGCCGTCTGCCTTAAAGGACAACACCAGCCCAGTGAAGATGGTAGGAGGAGGATTACTGCCGACATTGTGTTTCGGCCTCCTTTTCACCACATATATATGCGGGGGAGACCCCATACAGACTCCCCTTCATTGATTATATACTGTACCCATCACCCACATTTATAAGGAGTGAACAGAGGGTCGAAATTAAAAGAGTCAGAAGTAAACGGGATGCAGGAATTCTATAAGCCCAGTCCTTAACAGGGTGGGTTGTATTGTGTAGTGTGCTAGAACTGTCTGCTGTGATAATAATAAAGTAGATCTTTTTATACAACCTTGACTGGGCAGTCCCTTTTATCATTGGGTAATAAATTGTATTTTTGCTGTTTTGCAACTAGCCAACTATCCACGACCTTGCAGAGATAAGCCTGCCATTCCGTCCACGTTACCAAAATTGGACAAGGAGGTCTTAGGATTCACTTGTAGTCCAATCTTATCGGATCCCTTCTGGAGTACTAGAGGTGTGGGGCTGATTGATGGTTTAGAAACTAATATTCATCCCTGGACCACTTGTGCCCCCGAAAGTTGATTTGTCACACACAAATGGCACAAGGCTCATTTACTCCAGAGGGGTTAACACCCTACGCATGCTTTTTTATATATAATAATCCCAGTAGGAACTCATTTAGAATCTTGTGTTACTTTGCAGCAGTTCCTTAATTACTGCCGCGCAAATAACAGGAGAACTGGAGTCGTTTAGGGAGCACACACACGAGTTCTGTAAAACCTGTGTATTCTGTCTTCTGTACACAAATACATGAACAGGCTCCGGATGATGGATCTAACGCACGCATGCGCATTTCTAAGAGCCTGATTGCACAGTGTTGTCTTCTGCGAGGGCGGTGGGGAGACATATCCGAGAGGGGGGGGGGGCTCAGATAGGTGATTCACATTGCTCCTTCCATCTAAACACCAGCCCCTCTGCCAGGAGTCTACATGTGTTTTACTCCTCACACTGGTTTAGACTCATTAGGACTGATATATTGGGAGTTCACTCTGTATCAGATCATCAGTCAAGATGATTGATGAATTTAATGAATTTTTAAACCAGCAAAGGCACAAATCTGGAATTCTGATGGCAGGATAAGAAGAGAGTGAAAATGCCTCTGCGCTTAAAAAAAAAGATGGATTCTTTTTAGAATTCCTTGCTGATACATGTCGCGTGTAGAGGACCCCTGTTCATGCTATTAAGGCCGCAGGGAAGAGTAAAAGGGTCTTACTACATGAAGGGCAAAGAGGACTAACAAGAGAGAAGTCATGGCAGGTGCAAGATTGATGTATAGACCAGTGAGGAAAAAGGAGCAGGTGTCAAAGGCGGGAACAGAAAAATTCAAGGGGCCAGATTGACACAGAAATTGTGAGAAGAGTTGTGCTCTTGGGGCGGTGAAGTATGCTTGCTGACCAAGTTGTCCCTGTTGTAGCAAACAAGGTCTAAGGTTTGCCTTTCTAGCCATTTTTCATTTCCACCACATAGCCCCAATGCTATCCCAGGGGTGGGAGTTGTGTGGACGGTAAAGAGGCTCGAAGACCAGGACGTCGGGATACAGACTTCTCTCCCTGTGACGGTATGTGGTGTGTGGGTGTGAGCAATTAGAGAATCCACATGGTGGGTGTGCATTAAATGAAATGGAATGATGGAAGATCAACCTCTGGAAAAAGTGTGGGGCTAATCCACACACATTTTCCTATGCTCACTACACGACATACAGAGACCTGTGTAATCTGAGTGGACACAGCCTACAGGCACAGTCCCCCCGTCATGATGGTGCATCTCCAGAAGGGTGAGGACCAAACCTTCCCCCTGCCATGGTTAGCCTGATTAACTAACAAAGGATCCATGGATCTGCCTTGCTCTTTTGTTGTGCCCTGCAGCTGCTGGCAGAAAGTAACATACATAACATACTAAAAGAGCGTACTTCAAACAGGCTCACATGGGGCCTGGCTGCAGAGGCCTTATTCAACTGTGTCAACCTGAAGCCAGCTCCCGCCCTCAGCATTGATTGACAGTGAACTATCATGCCTGGGACTGCGTGTTAACAGTAGTGCTCCCGGGAGCAGGACTCCATTCATAAAGTATGAGAATGTGGTTTGCTGGAGCCAGTGAGCCTGGGCTCGCCGCAGCTTCAAGGGAGACTAGAGGTGTGAGGCCGATTGATGGTTTAGAAACCGATATTCACCCCACGACCACTGGTGCCCCTGAAGTTGATTCGTCACAGTGGGAAACTATTTTGTCCATTAACAAGGCCCTTGATTGACTGTGCAGTGCCCATTGGCACACATCTTTTTCCTCTTGCCTTTTTGCCGTAGACATACAGGTTATTTGTGAGATTTTCAAACCCATCCCATACTCTGTTCCTTCTTAGGTGCTAACTAGGTCACAACCCTCAAAGGATTATACAACATGAACTGATATACCCTCCAACCAGGACTCAAAATGTCCACTCGCCACTGGCTAGTGGGAATTGACAATTGGTGTCTAAGAAATGGTGTGATGTGTAGTATTGAGGTGAGGAGCAACTTTGTACGGGTGGCAAGCAGCTTACAACGTGAAATGTGTACCCCATGATAAATGGCCGCGTGACCCATCTTCTGTCAATGTGGGAGCAAGTGGTCCTTCTTCAGCATTGGCTAGCCAGTGCTAGAATTGACAAATGATTGCACAGGTGCAATTTAATGTAGAAGCCTGGTGAATGACGGGATGGATGGGGTACGCACTGTTGGCACCTGGGTGAAGTCATCCTTTGTGATCAGATATGTTTTTTTAACCTTCCTTGTTGTCTCTGGAAATTGAAGAGTCCAAAAGAAAGATCTATACCTCAACTTGGTTTTCATCCCCAAAGTACTTCAACATGCATTCTAGAAAACATGTCTTTGGTTCATGGTAACCGGGGCTTGCAGTAAAACCTGTTCTAGGTTTTTGATAAGCTATGCCAGGCACACATGGCCCCCCCGTTTCAGACCACCCCATCTTTTTAGCTCTTGAGCTTCCCTAACTTTGCTCAAGGTAAGAAACATGCCCTCCATCCTTCTACATCCTCCCATGCTCCGAAATGGGCCTTCATTTTAAGGCAAGTAGGTTTCCAGGGCCGCTTTCTCCGACTTTGCAAATTGCGCTCCTACAGGTCTTCTTAAGATGGTTTGAAATGGTCCTGGGTCGGGCCTTATTAGCAAAGCACAGAGTGGTGGCAATAGCCAGTTTGAGAAACCACAACCATGGGCTTTCTCTTGACTCTTGGTTTCAAACTTACTGTTGAAGCATGAAAAGACTGCCTGCTCTTGGCACAACCTACCTTCAGTTAATATCTGATTTCTGCTGGTGAACAGTGAGGCAAAGATGCTTGAACAAGGTCTTACACAAAGTGGCACCATTCTCCACAATTCTACGAGGACCAGTGGTCAGAGTGCATGAAAAGAACTAGTGCAACTAAGTTCCCTGCGGGCCGGCCCTGCTCCCCACAATCCCCATCGCCACGCCCCACTCCAATGCACAATACAAACTCCCAAACAAATGGGCCTGCTGTTTAAGGGAACTTTCAGTGCAGTGCAAGTCTCAACTGCTTCCTACACTTATTTAAAAATGAAACCCCTCCAGAACAATTTCTTTAAACAAATAAAAGTATAGGAACAGTAAAACTTAATTTAAGAAAGGCAGAGGAACACGGCTCGCAACCGCTCCCGCCCACTTTCACCACCGACGAGGACTAGGAATTACTTCTTGGAGGAACTCTTTTAATGTGTGTGATATGTAACGTAAAAAAAAAAAGTCTTGCATAGAGCACTTTGTTTATTGTTGTAGCTTTATAGCTCATCAGCTGAACTTTTAATCCTTTTAACATAATACAAAACAACACGTAACAAACATTTACATTTACAGGCACCATATGGAGTAGAAAACGTAAAAACGCTTTTCCTCGTGACCTAAAATCACACTTAAAAAGTCAAGAAGCGTAATTAAAAGAGAAATTCCATTGGTATTTTAAATCCTAATCCACAACTCTTAAGCCCGGAGCCAATTTCATATTGCGCCTCATTTCTAGGGCTGGGAAGTTCAGACACAAGTGGTTTAGCGATCACCCCCCTGCACACAGTATCCCCCTGCACACAGTACCGACAATTTCGCGACCCCCTTTCCCTCTTACTCCTAATCCCCAGCACCTCCATTGTAGGCTACAGGTTCAATTTAAACCTTAATATGTTCATACAGAACTCTTTAGACAGGTGCTTTCTTAAATACGGGGCAGCATTGTTAAAAACTTTTATCGCCCAGTTAAAATGGTCATTAAAATAGCGATAGCCCATAACCTCTTTCCTCGCCATAATCCACAGAGCACTTCTGCTATTTTGGCAGCCTCGCTGCACACAGCCCTGAGAGAAAAGAGGGCTGGGAGATCGTTTTTAAAGTAGGACCGCGGAGGAAGGCTGATGCAAATATTCAGGTGTGGAAGGATGCAGGCCGGAAGTGCACAAGTTTTGGACTGATTGTGTTATTCTAAATGATGGCTCATGATATGATATAATAATTTATTTATTACACGCTTAATACCCAGAGGTTTTTAAGCGCGGACCTGGGGATCGAACCTGTGTTTCTCCGGGACGCCTTGCTTCCAGGGCAAGCACGTTGCCGCTGAGCTATCCTCCCGAGACAATGAAGTCATGGCAGAAGAGGTCAGAGCGCAAGACATATCAATTGGCACTCAGGCCTGTGACCAGGCTTGCCGCTGGTCTGGGCAGTGCGTGCAGAGGCATAGTTCTGTTACTGTGGTATGTTTGTAGGCAGCTTGCAGCCGGGTTGAGCGAGTAGTGTAAGGTGATAAGAAATGGATACGCAAGTCAGTTACTCGGGTGTAGGAGAGGTGTCAAGATTGTTTTTCAAGTGCCGTCGAAATTTGGGAATGTTCAATTTCCTGTGTCTCAGGCTGAAGAATTCTTACTATTCTAATTCTATTTCAAGGGGTGCAGGTAGACCAACTCAAATTAGTCTCACCTCCAGACTCCCGTGGCTGATGTGCTGTGTGGTCTGTTGAAGAGTACGTAGAGATGGTGCCCGGAGGCGTTGCTGCGGGAGGGGTGCTGAGAGGACTATAGCCCCAAGTCTTTTGGTTGTATCCCTGGAGAGAAGCCCAGGGGCTAAAAGCAAAAGGCTAGCTAGCCCCGAGTCCCGATATTAGCATAGCTCTGGATCGTTTCCAGATCTAGCAACACCCCTGATGGGGCCCTATGATCGAGACCTCCGAGGAGAAGAATAGGTCTGTTGGTTGATGTAGGACTGCAGTGTTGACATTTTGTCCAGTTTTTACAGGTGCCGTGATAACCAGCTTTTCAGGGATTTTCTGAAGGCGAGATGATTTTCCTCTGTGCGCAGATGTCTGGAGATAGAATTTCAAAGCTTGGTTAAGATAAGAGGATGATCCGATTTAGGCTTCCATTTGAAGCTTGGCACTGTTTTGAACGCTGCATTACTGGACAGAGGCATTCTGATTGGAATCTGCCGCGAAGAAATACCTCCACTACAAGCCAGACCTCTACCGTGGAATGGTCCATAAGTGGTGCAGGTGGATTTGAAGTGAATCCGCTGTGTGATGAGGGGCCAGTGGAGTGTGGAGGGCGGGAGTGATGTGTTTGAGTCTTTGAAGTCTCCTTTATGCACTGCTCAGGAAGTTATCACAGAGGCCCAGGTAGTGGACATGGGCATGCTCTTGTCTTGAGAGTACTAGTGCAATGACTGCCATGGTCCTTTGCGTGAAGGTCTGGTAAAGAACAATCCACCTGATCATTCAGAATGATCAGGTGGCCAACGGAAATGGGAACCACACCATCACCATCTAAGGTATTAAAAAATCTGGGAGTCCTGATGGACAACACCCTAACCTTAGAACCACAAATACATGCAACAGTCAAGAAATGCTTTTTCCTCCTCCAAACGGCAAGAAGAATCCAACCTTTCCTCTCCTTTATGCACAAAACATTCACTATCGTTGCCCTCATCATGTCAATTATCGACTATGCAAACAGCCTCTATCTCGGAATTCCTCCTGAAGAAACTACAACGGATCCAAAATGCAGCAGCCAGACTACTCCTCAAACTACCCAGAAGAGAACAAATCACTCCAGCCCTAAGAACACTACACTGGCTCCCAGTGAAACATCGCATCACCTTCAAAACAATGTGCATAACTCACAGGGCAATCAGCGGACAAGGAGCAGAATTGCTACAATAGAAAATAATCTACAAGCCAACAAGACTCCTCAGGTCAAGCAACGAAATCTTCCTGGAACCTAAATCATACCTCAAGAAGAACCTGGGGGGCACCTCCTTCTACCGCTTCGGCGCAAAAACCTGGAACAACATCCCAAAAGATATAAGAAACACCAAAAATCACCTAAAATTTAGGAAACTACTAAAAACCTGGCTCTTCAACACCACAGACTCAAACTGAAAACCGAAACAGAAAAGAAAAGGGATGAATAACTGGAGTGGACATGGACAACCCCATAACAGACTGGAGACATCTCCCTATGCGAAGAAGCTCCCACGGCACCCGGACGAAGGACGCCGGTGAGAGGGCAACACCGGCGACACCCAAACTAAGATGGAGTCAACATTCCACCCTAATCCCACCCAACACCCGCACCATAGTTGCCATCAGGTACCAACGTATAGTGGAATTAATCCAGATATTAGCAATCACCACACTATCTGAGCTGTGGGCATGGGCAGGTGCGCTAGCCATATGAGTAGGAAGGGAAGACAGGGGGAGGAAGGGGCCTGTTGTGAAAGGGACCTCGAAGGCCGGACGGACCCAGATCAGGGCAGAGGCGCAGGGATGCCCCCCCGAGTCCCACCTGATTGCAGCGCCCCTGCCTCCACCACGCAACGTTCCTTGAAGTATGAGGTCCTGATGGCATGCACTGCCCATGTGCAAGGGGTGGTTGGCCTCCATCGTGCTGTAGGAGTGAGCAGCAGTGAATCCAGCAGAGGAAACTGCACTGTTCTTGCAGCAACGTCTTCCATGTAAACTCCCGGCATACTCCAGAGATGTGGTTTCTGCTGGTCCCGGTTATTCAGCCGGCAAGGACTTAAATGATCCATCGTTTGCTTATGAATTCCAGCACACAATAGCAAGCCGAAGGGTCAAAGTTCACTGCATTTCTGTATCCTTGTAGTTCGAGATGATCTCCCTTTTAAAATCCTCATGTCCAGGTTCTCGCAGCCTTCCCATTTCAAGCTTCTCATTGTAGCCTTCGCTGGTTTTCTGAAATCAAATCAGCCATGCCACCGCTCCTGTAATAACAGGCACCCTGGGCTTTTAATTGAATGTCAAATTCAATTGTGTTAAGAAATGTGAGGTCTAAGAACCGTTCCTAGGAGACGGTGGGAGGAAGGGGCAGGTCTCTGCTCTCGCCCCCCACCTTTCCCTCTCAGTGGCAGGCACAATCACCAGAAATGACCGCCATCAAGAATATGAAAAGAATGGGGGGGGGGGGGGGGCGGGGGACGGGGGGGCAAGGTTACTAAACAATGGCACTAGCGAGAAGAAGAATAAATCGCGCTGCTGTAACCGGGATTTAGACAGTGCACTGCACGTTCCGATGGTGTCTGGGTGATCTGAAGGGGACGGTGGGTCGTGTGGGTTTGTTTGTTGGATAAGTGATACACGACAAAAGTAAGATTTGATATGTGGTGCCACAATACACAGGCCACGCACAGAGTGCCTTGGAAATAACCAAACATAGCGCATAAGCAGGTTAAAGCGCCACATCCGTGCAGACCTCACCACACGCAGGACATGCACAGGTGGGAACATGCATGCATGCTAGCTCGTGCGTTATCGACGATAATGGAGAATTGATCGCTGCCCTTGGAAAGGCGAGCAGTGATTATGCAAAATGCCACCCACAGTGACCTGGCTAATCTCCCCCCACACCCCCCCCCCCATCCCATCGGGATCCGCAGAAGCAGTTCAGAGGGTCGGCAGGGGCTCGGCAAGCAGGCCAGGCGTCAGGTGGATTAATCGCCTCATCAGACACCCTTCGGGGAGGGGGGAGAGGGAGAGGGCCAGCGAGCAATTAAAGAAGCATCTGATCAGCAGGAGATGAAGCAGAGGACTCATCAACGCATAGGTGCTGAGTCCATTAGCGCTTCCCGCGGAATGCAGGGAAACGCGCGTGGCATGCCAGCAAGGGTGTCGTGCCACATGTATTCACAAGCTTAAAAGTCTAAGTGTTACACGTTCATGTTATGACCGAAGCTGGCTTTTCGACTAGAGACTGATGTATGCAGGCAGGAAAAGCACACATTACCGGGGCGCTGAAGGAGGGCCAATGGGGGTGTTACTAAATGCCTGCTGTTACTTTTCAGCTTTTCACTTCACACATAATGCAGGCTGTGATGCCTTTTATTGCAATACGAGGACATACGTGACAGAGGTGGGACAATGCATTCGCTTTCAAAGTCCCTTAGACAACCTTTTCAGACAGTGTGGTGTAAAATGCTTGGAAAAGAAACACCCCAGTCACTCAGTTCATTCTCAAAGCCAAATAAAGGGGATTTTCAGTTTAAAATCCATTGTTTGAAAGAAAACTATGCAGGAAGGAACAGAAAGCGATCGGAAGCCGGGAACACACAACCGTTTTCACTGGAAAGTGTGCACAACTCTAGCGGATAGTTGCATTTTAGGAAAACAAACCTCACATCAATATAATGATATATGGCATTTGTAACGCGCCTATACACAAGTGTTTCAAGGCGCGCCGAGGCAAGGGGAGGGAGGGGGGGAACAGAGGGGGGAAAGAGACAACGATCTTACTAGGCCAAGTGACATCGAGATCCCGCAAGTGCAGGCGAGGCGAAAAGTGCCAGGGGAAAGGGGTTGGGGCAGTGCTGTACATGTGATCAGAACAATAACTAGAAGTGCTGCCAGCAGGTGGTAGGTGCAAGGGTAAGTGCAGACAGCAGGTGTCCAAAAGTGCAGGTAGGGGGACTGTAGGGTTACAGATACAGGCCCAAGTGCAAAGGTTGTTGGGAGGCAGTGCGGGGGTGTAAAACTGGACGAGCAGGGACCTGGGCCTGAAATCAGAGGGTAGCCACGTGACCAGTGCAGTATCAGACAGGAAATCAGCAGGGGAGAGGAAGAGAGAAGGCAGAAGCAAAGAGGAAGGTAACATGTTCAGAGTTGGGCACAGCCAGACCTAAAGTGGCCCAAACATTTCCTACAGAAAGACATGGAACGGAAATATGCAAAAACACACAATTGGCAAGCAAGGCAGGTTTGCATTTTCCTCATGCAGTCTAAAGGTGTCTTTCTGCATCTGTGTAGAGTCCGCACCATGTGGTGATGAGAGAACAGCTAAGGTACTGACTGGTAAACAATGTGACCATGCAAAATATGTTCACACTTAAACTGACGCCGTCTCCAAGGTTACCTCAAGCGTCACAGTGGCTTCCTGGCTTGTATACACTGGGGAAAATGTCAAATGTGTCAGCCATGTTTGAAGGGTGCAATGTCTGCTGCTATCTCAGTGTGCATCATATAACGAGTGCCAACTATTGGAGGCTCGAAGCCCATGATGGAGGCTCGTCTTCCGGCTTTGTTGATGCGGTAGCCTTGCTAATCATGCCACAGTGTCATAAAAGTGATATCCATGTTCAGACCTCTGTCTTTCGGCTCCCACATTAGGCCCCTTTTTCAAACCATCACTGACCAATCCTGCAAAGTGTGCCCATCATGCGTGATGTGTCCACCCGTTGCCCTCTCTTGCACTGGATAGAAGGTTTACAATGTTGCCTGATTTGCAGATGTATGTCCCTTGTATGTTTCAGTTCGGTGGGGTCTTTAGTGCAGATCCAGTGCAAATGTGTTGCCATGGTGTCTGTGCCCATTTCCAAACATCGTATTAGGTGGTTCCAGGTCTTTCGTTTTTGATCTAGTGGAAATCCACTCCTGGTCAGAGACCGTGCTAAGTTTTTCAGTTGCGTGCATGTAAATAAGGTAGCCATTTTGAAAATTCCACTCAGCTACTCAATCCCTGCTAAATACTGCTCATAGGTACTTATGTGTTTATTGAGCATTTGTTAGGCGCCTAGACAACAGAGTGGTGTTTCAAAGCGCCTAAACGCTAAATGGGAAGGGAAAAGTGGAAAATAACAATGGTAAAACTGAAAAATAATACAGTTGTGGTCCGACTTGGCCTTGTGGCATTCGGACGTTCAAGTGTAGGGAGGAGAAGTGCAGGAGATAAGGGTGGAAGGAGTGGGGGAGCCAGAGGATTGGACAAGTGCTTGTGGAGGGCCCGGGCGGGAGGGAAGTGCTAAGGGGAGTAAGAAGCAAAACCTCAGGCTAAGTGCTAGTGCAGGCGCCTCCTAAAGGTGCGATGCAGAGACACCACCCAGGGCCCCGCAAGGGCAGTGCAGTGGGGGGGGGGGGGAGGGTGCTGGTAATGACTGGAAAGAAGGGCCTGGAATCCTGTGAGTTATGAGGATCAGGGCACCAGTCACAACAGCAGCGAGGGACTGGGAACATTGAGTTATGCTACTGGTGCGGGTACTAGTGTGCCTGCAGGCAGACCCCCTTCCAACCCCTCCTTACCTAGGCCAGACCCCCTTCCAACCCCTCCTTACCTAGGCCAGACCCCCTTCCAACCCCTCCTTACCTAGGCCAGACCCACTTCAAACCCACTTCAAACCTCTCCTTACCTAGGCCAGACCCCCTTCCAACCCCTCCTTACCTAGGCCAGACCCCATTCCAACCCCTCCTTACCTAGGCCAGACCCCCTTCAAACCCCTCCTTACCTAGGCCAGACCCCCTTCCAAACCCTCCTTACCTAGGCCAGACCCCCTTCAAACCCCTCCTTACCTAGGCCAGACCCCCTTCCAAACCCTCCTTACCTAGGCCAGACCCCCTTTCTACCCCTCCTTACCTAGGCCAGACCCCATTCCAACCCCTCCTTACCTAGGCCAGACCCCCTTCCAACCCCTCCTTACCTAGGCCAGACCCCCTTCCAACCCCTCCTTACCTAGGCCAGACCCCCTTCCAACCCCTCCTTACCTAGGCCAGGCCCCCTTCCAACTTCCCTTTACCTAGGCCAGGCCCCCTTCCAACCCCTCCTTACCTAGGCCAGGCCCCCTTCCAACCCCTCCTTACCTAGACCAGACCCCTTCCAACCCCTCCTTACCTAGGCCAGACCCCCTTCCAAGCCCTCCTTACCTAGGCCAGACCCCCTTCCAACTCCTCCTTACCTAGGCCAGACCCCCTTCCAACCCCTCCTTACCTAGGCCAGACCCCCTTCCAATCCCTCCTTACCTAGGCCAGACCCCCTTCCAACCCCTCCTTACCTAGGCCAGACCCCCTTCCAACCCCTCCTTGTGAAAACAAGGAAATAATATGAGGCAGGGTAACCAAAAAGGAAACACACCAAACACAGGTTACAAAGGAACATACAAAGCACTTTATTTTATACTGAATCCAGTTACAAAAGAACAGAACAAAATTCAGATAGCTATCGACCCTCAGTACAACACAGCGAACTCCGGCGTGGTTCGGTGTGCTCAGTGAGTGCAAATATTCATTGAAACAGTCAGGCATTTATACATTTCTCCAGCCTGTTGTCCAGCCTTTCTGCAGGTTAACCATTCCATAAATAAGTTACTGCTCTAGGGTCCCTTGCCAGGTCAAATCTAGTTCATCTTAGGTTTATACATTAACAAGAAGAAATGGTAATAATGTATGCTCTAGGCCTAACATTACAATGCAGGACTTAGTTTATACAATGTAGTTAAGCAGGTGTTCTCATTCAATTATAGATCAGTTTCGGTGATACAGGTAATCCATTGCACACAGGTCAGCAGAAGGACAAGGTCTCAGCTCATGACCCTAACAAGTGGCCTGCAGGCAAGTTATACATTAGCTGTACAGAGGTCATGACAATCAAGTTCTGTTTTGAATAACATAGGCTACCATTTTAGCTCACATGGTGACTTTATAGAGCAAGAAAACCTAAAATGGCGGCTTGACCCAAAATGACAGTTTACATTGTTTCTAAGGTTAGGACCTTGCAATGCGAGTTTATTCACATGTAGTTTATAAGCAGCTTGTTAGCAGCTTGGCGTAGGCCAATATACATATATTCATAGCAATAGGAGGCACGATATAATTTCTAGTTTGACATCCTTACCTAGGCCAGACCCCCTTCCAATCCCTCCTTACCTAGGCCAGACCCCCTTCCAACCCCTCCTTACCTAGGCCAGACCCCCTTCCAACCCCTCCTTACCTAGTAGGCCGTCAGCACGGCTAAAGGCGCACCAAGACACTAGGAACAAAGAAGAGAAGTTGTACCAGGTGGCCCGGCGAGGTAGCCAGAAGGATGCCATGAAATGCATCGGTATGCATGGCCCGGCAGCAGGGAGCGGCTGGAAGGAGAAGAAGGCGGAGTCCAAAGAAAGGGTACTGCCGGAGAGTCGCAGGCCGGTGCAGCAGCCTGAAGGGGAGCATGGACCCAGCCAATAGCATCTGCTGGCAGCCATGCACCCCACTAAACCCCCACAGATTTATATTCTAAGAAAAAGCACATGAGCAGGCCAAAGGGGAGACAGCAGTCCCCTATAGACTGTTGGGCTGTTCATGCCCAGGATCTGGCAGGGCCGCATATAAAAGGGGAGGGGGATCCAAGCCATATCAAGTCTCCTCCAAGCCCTCCTCTGTCACACCACTTCTGAGCCAGGTAAGTTATTGGATTCGGGGTAGTTGAGCAATCCTTGGAAGGGGGAAGAGCTACTTAAAAGGAAGCTTGGAGTAGTTTGGTGGTGGGTTTAGTTGGGCGAGGACAGGAAGTGAAGGAGGCCGTCCAAGAGACCAGAGGAGGAAAGTGTGGCAGGTGTGCGGAGGTTGCTGGAGAAAGGGCTTTGTAGAGTGTTTGTGCGTGGGTGTGATGAGTGACTGCAGTAGTGAGCTGTAGTTGTCGTAGTAGTAAGAGGAAAGGTATCAGTAGAAGAGAAGTAGCAGCAGAGATGCAGTGATAGTGTAGTAGAGTAGGAGTAGTGCCAAATGCAGAGGGGTGGCTGTAGTCAGAGATGCAGAAGTGGTAAGGAACTGAAGTAGTAGGGAGAAGAGAGTAGAGGTAACAGTGTAGTAGGAGGTAGTGGCAGTAGCAAGTGGAGGAACGCATAAGGAGGACGTGTTCAGCAATTCAAACCATGTGGAAGCAGGGCCCATTCCCAAACTCCCATAGAGTGGGGAATGGGCCGAGGAGGGGGACGGACAGAGGACCCCTAGGGAGTCAGGGAAAAGATCTACAGCCAAATAGCATGACAGACAATAGGGGTTACCATGCCCTAATACTAACAGCATCTAAGGAAGCCCGAGTTAGGTTAGAGGTAGCCCAGGGAGGAGAGAGCGAGGGGGGGCGAGAGAAGGGGGGGGCTGGTAGGGGGGAGAGATGGGGGTAAGAGGGGGAGAGAGAAAGAAAGGGAGGGGAAGAGAGAGGAAGAGAGGAAGAGAGCAAAGAAAAGAGGAAAAGCGAGAGGAAGAGAGAGTGAGAGAGGACATGAGTGGACGAGGGAGAGTGAGTGATGGAGAGACTTGGAGGTACCATTTCCCAAAACCCCAGTTGGCCCCGGAACCCAGAGATCAGCAATCTGTCTGTTCTAGAGAGGGTGGCTGCCAAATAAACATCCTTGACCGGCCTGTTGGCTCCAGCTTGTTTGGTTGTTTTGGACAGCGCGCCGTCACCGGCCTATTGCCATGCACCCACCACTTGAACACACTGCAGAGAAGCCTGGCTCCTGCTTAGATCCTAGAAGTGCTGCTTAGCTTAATGCAGACTGCTGGCAGGAGTTCCTGTGGACTTCCCAGGCCAGGTGGCGCTATACAGCTATATCTAAATGGCATTAACCATGTGTGCTCCAGAAGAGTTGCACTGAGAAACCTCCACAAGCTGTTCAAAGCATAACAGTCGATGAGTAATGGGAACCAAGTATAGCTGTGCAGCTCATGTGGAAGGGCGAACTGTGGCACACCAAGGCTAGGCCGTTCCTGCTCCCTGTTCTCAGCTCCTGCTCATCAACTCTTTCCTTCATTCCCTTCACTGTGTGCACCACCCAAAAAACCTACAACTAAAGAGTGCCAAGCTAGCAAGGAAAGAGGCAGGGGGAGCGAGCATCGGAGACCCCATAAAGCATGCTGTGTGCTGCAGGAGAGAAGCCGGTGACCTGCATGGAGCTGCTGCAGGGAAGTGTGCAATCTAAAATGGCGGACAGGGATTGTATCCATGCCTGCCTCGACCCGCCCTGGTGTCACCACATACAGAAGCCAAGGAACCCAGGAGGGCAGGCCTAA
The DNA here is from genome assembly GCF_040938575.1 of Ambystoma mexicanum. Classification (NCBI taxonomy): domain Eukaryota; kingdom Metazoa; phylum Chordata; class Amphibia; order Caudata; family Ambystomatidae; genus Ambystoma; species Ambystoma mexicanum. Next base: position 51,961,378 of record NC_090934.1, on the reverse strand, counting down.
GATCCCCATTCTGGTGTCGCCACATACAGAAGCCAAGGAACGCAGGAGGGCAGGCTTAAAATCCCTGTCTTGGTGTCACTACATCCAGAACACAAGGAACCCATGAGGGCAGGCTTAAGATCCTAGTCCTGGTGTCACTACATACAGAACCAAGGAACCCAGTAGGGCAGGCTTAAGATACATGTCCTGGTGTCGCCACATACGGAAGCCAAGGAAACCAGGAGGTCAGGCTTAAGATCCCAGTTTATGGATAGTCAGAAAACGCAACCGGATAGGAATAGCTCAATGGACAGAAACCGGGAAAAGGGGATACTTTGGCTACCAAAATCCAGGCAGCTCACCAACGAGGGAGATGCAAAATACTTGCCGAAATGTTGTGAAGCTCCATGAGAACTTGTTTTTTGGAATGCCATAGGCTAATTTTGTGTTTCTGTAACACTAAAGCTAATTCTCTGAATACCCCCAGCTGTGTCTGTTTATCTCAGCTGGTAGATATTTTACTGACGGGTCTGTTTTACCAAAAGCCTGACCTCTGGGCATTCGGCCTTGAGACATGCTCTCTGGATAATCAGAGGCTAGAATTTCTAGATTGCGGCTGAGCTCACCTTTTTAGAGGGTCATGCAGAAAACAATACTCATGGGCAATGTTCACTAGACAATAGTGATTTATAAACAATTTTGACTCAATCTGCATAATATATACTGTACATCAATGTGGCTTTGCAAGAGGAGTGCGCAACGCAACCTATCCAAGGATGCGTGCCGCACCGTGTGCATTCTTTCACCATCCCGGTTCCACCTCGGCATGAACGGTGTCCCCAAGGATCTTCACAAGACTCTGCAGATGATGTTATTGCCATCGCTCAGTCCAACAGTGAAAACAAACCCGGCTAAGACTTCATCCGTCCGGCGACAAGCTTCTTGCATGGCACAGTGACTGCCGAATAGCAATGAAAACCAGCATGGCCACAGCTAGACTGTTTACCAGAAAAAACACCGACAGACAGACTGAAGAGAGAGCATCAAACAGGAAACAGCAGCTCCTACCTCGGAATAAGCTTAGACTGTAAACTCAACTGAAGAAGCAACAGAGAAGATTCCACAGAAGTCAGAGCATGGACCTACTGCTCACCACAAAGACCGTGACCATCTCCAGCAAAATATTATTTCTCAAGGAGGTATACCCCGATATATGGCTCTCCAGGCTGGAGTAACTTTCTGGAACAGCACCGGGTAATCTTCAAAAGGTGTAAACCTAGGCCCCAAAATATTTCAGCCTATGCTCCAGACGTCACAAGAACAGCAGACCTTTGCATAGAGCTGGGCAAGGAGGCGATCGCCTAGAACATCTCAATGAGAGGTTCTACGAGGAACCTGATCAGAACCCGCTGGTCAAGGAAGCTGCTGGGGTTTCTGCTGGTCCCTTTGACTGCCACCTGCATCCATCACAGGGCTGACGCTGGGGAAAGAACTCAACTGTGGGAAAACAACACAGACCAAGAAGCTCCCATGCATTGCAACTACATACTCAGAACTTGGAGCAATGAGGTTCATGCCGCGGTATCCATTACGGCCAGATAGATCCGCAGGCCAGAAATAACTTTCTCAGCAAGGGAGTATGGGAATCTAATTTAGAGGGCGCAGGAGCTGCCAAACCTTCAGGGACTCTGGTGAAAGGTTAAAAAGTGCCGCGGAGTACACCGAATCAATCCTGCCTAAGAGCTTCTGGGGAAGCAAGAAAGACCATCAGAAACTGCAGAGTATCACCCCTGTAAGAGAACTTGTGACGAGGCTGAAGAAGCTATTCCGATGGCTGGAGTCTCGCTCAGATGGCTGGAGCCTCGCACTTGCCCTGCACCCTGAGAGTGCTGAAGAAGCTATTCAGATGGCTGAAGTCTTGAACTTGCCCTGCGGCCTGAGAGGGCTTAAAAAGCTATTCGGATGGCTGGAGTCTCGCACTTGCCCTGCACCCTGAGAGGGCTTAAGAAGCTATTTGGATGGCTGGAGTCTCACACTGGCCCGGCATGGCTGGAGTCTCGCACTTCCCCTGCACCATGAGAAGGCTGAAGAAGCTATTCAGATGGCTGGAGCCTCGCACTTGTCCTGCACCCTGAGAGGGCTGAAGAAGCTATTTGGATGGCTGGAGTCTCGCACTTGCCCTGCACCCTGAGAGGGCTTAAGAAGCTATTCGGATGGCTGGAGTCTCGCACTTGCCATGCATGGCTGGAGTCTCGCACTTCCCCTGCACCATGAGAGGACCAAAGAAGCTATTCCGATGGCTGGAGTCTCGCACTTGCCATGCGCCATAAGAGGGCTTAAGAAGCTATTCAGATGGCTGGAGTCTCGCACTTGCCCTGTATGGCTGGAGTCTCGCACTTGCCCTGCACCCTGAGATGGCTGAAGAAACTATTCGGGTTGGCTGAAGTCTCGCACTTGCCCTGCATGGCTGGAGTCTCGCACTTCCCCTGCACCATGAGAAGGCTGAAGAAGCTATTCAGATGGCTGGAGTGTCACACTTGCCCTGCACCCTGAGAGGGCTTAAGAAGCTGTTCAGGTGGCTGGAGTCTCGCACTTGTCCTGCACCCTGAGAGGGCTGAAGAAACTATTCAGATGGTGGGAGCCTCGCACTTGCCCTGCACCCTGAGAGGGCTGAAGAAGCTATTCAGATGGCTGGAGTCTCGCACTTGCCCTGCGCCCTGAGAGGGCTGAAGAAGCTATTCAGATGGCGGGAGCCTCGCACTTGCCCTGCACCCTGAGAGGGCTGAAGAAGTTATTCAGATGGCTGGAGTCTCGCACTTGCCCTGCACCCTAAGAGGGCTTAAGAAGCTATTCAGATGGCGGGAGTCTCGCACTTGCCCTGCACCATGAGAGGGCTGAAGAAGCTATTCAGATGGCTGGAGTCTCGCACTTGCCCTGTATGGCTGGAGTCTCGCACTTGCCCTGCATCCTGAGATGGCTGAAGAAGCTATTCAGATGGCTGGAGTCTCGCACTTGCCCTGCACCATGAGAGGGCTGAAGAAGCTATTCAGATGGCTGGAGTCACGCACTTGCCCTGAGAGGGCTGAAGAAGCTATTCAGATGGCTGGAGTCTCGCACTTGCCCTGCGCCCTGAGAGGGCTGAAGAAGCTATTCAGATGGCTGGAGTCTCTCACTTGCCCTGCACCATGAGAGGGCTGAAGAAGCTATTCAGATGGCGGGAGTCTCGCACTTGCCCTGCACCCTGAGAGGGCTGAAGAAGCTATTCAGATGGCGGGAGTCTCGCACTTGCCCTGCACCCTGAGAGGGCTGAAGAAGCTATTCAGATGGCTGGAGTCTCGCACTTGCCCTGCGCCATGAGAGGGCTGAAGAAGCTATTCAGATGGCGGGAGTCTCGCACTTGCCCTCCACCCTGAGAGGGCTGAAGAAGCTATTCAGATGGCTGGAGTCTCGCACTTGCCCTGCGCCATGAGAGGGCTGAAGAAGCTACAGGGACCTCTGGAGTCTCCCACCCAACTTACACACTTAAATGGCTAAAATTACAATTGAGGATGATGTGGTCTCAACTACACTACAACTTGAAGAGGCTGCAGGAGCCTAAGGGAGAGGTTATATAGGACTAAGACTGGAGGGACCAAGAAACCTGCTATTTGATAACTTCACAACATTTCAAACCTAAATATTCCTCCCTCATTTGACCCTCCTACACAGTCTTACCTGCAGCACTTCAGGACATGGATTCTCTAATAGAAGCTAAGCAGGTTCCCACAAAACCATTTTTACCATTCCATAGCCAAGTTAACGTTTCCGAATTCGGAATCTTAAGAGTCAGTCGTTGACATTGCAATGAAGAATGCAGCCAGTTGCTCACTACTCACTGGGCGTGTCGCTGACATGGCAATAAACAATGTAGCCAGTCGCTCACTACTCACTGGGCGTGTCGCTGACATGGAAATGGACAATGCAGCCAGTTGCTCACTACTCACTGGACGTGTCGCTGACATGGAAATGGACAATGTAGCCAGTCGTTCACTACTCACTGGGCGTGTTGCTGACATGGCAATGAACAATGTCGCTGGTTACTCACTACTCACTGGGCGTGTCGCTGACATGGCAATGGACAATGTAGCCGGTCGCTCACTACTCACTGGGCGTGTCGCTGACATGGCAATGAAGAATGTAGCCGGTCGCTCACTACTCACTGGGTGTGTCGCTGACATGGCAATGAAGAATGTAGCCAGTCGCTCACTTTTCACTGGGCGTGTCGCTGACATGGTAATGAACAATGTAGCAAGTCGTTCACTTCTCACTGGGCGTGTCTACTCACTGGGCGTGTCGCTGACTTGGCAATGAACAATGTAGCCAGTCGCTCACTTCTCACTGGGCGTGTCGCTGACATGGCAATGGACAATGTAGCCAGTTGCTCACTACTCACTGGGCTTGTCGCTGACATGGCAATGAAGAATGTAGCCGGTCACTTACTACTCACTGAGCGGGTCGCTGACATGGCAATGAAGAATGTTGCCGGTCGCTCACTACTCACTGGGCATGTCGGTGACATGGCAATGAAGAATATAGCCAGTCGCTCACTACTCCCTGGACGTGTCGCTGACATTGCAATGAACAATGTAGCTAGTCGCTCACTACTCACTGGGCGTGTCGCTGACATGGTAATGAACAATGTAGCCAGTCGCTCACTTCTCACTGGGCGTGTCCCTGACATGGCAATAAACAATGTAGCCAGTCGCTCACTACTCACTGGGCGTGTCGCTGACATGGCAATGAACAATGTAGCCAGTCGCTCACTTCTCACTGGGCGTGTCGCTGACATGGCAATGGACAATGTAGCCGGTCGCTCACTTCTCGCTGGGCGTGTCGCTGACATGGCAATGGACAATGTAGCCGGTCGCTCACTACTCACTGGGCGTGTCGCTGACATGGCAATGAAGAATGTAGCCAGTCGCTCACTACTCACTGGGCATGCTGACATGGCAATGAAGAATGTAGCCGGTCGCTCACTACTCCCTGGACGTGTCGCTGACATTGCAATGAACAATGTAGCTAGTCGCTCACTACTCACTGGGAGTTTTGCTGACATGGCAATGAACAATGTAGCCAGTCGCTCACTTCTCACTGGGCGTGTCGCTGATATGGCAATAAACAATGTAGCCAGTCGCTCACTTCTCACTGGGCGTGTTGCTGAGATGGCAATGAAGAATGTAGCCAGTCGCTCACTACTCACTGGGCGTGTTGCTGAGATGGCAATGAAGAATGTAGCCAGTCGCTCACTACTCACTGGGTGTGTCGCTGACATTGCAATGGACAATGTAGCCGGTCGCTCACTTCTCGCTGGGCGTGTCGCTGACATGGCAATGAAGAATGTAGCCGGTCGCTCACTACTCACTGGGCGTGTTGCTGAGATGGCAATGAAGAATGTAGCCAGTCGCTCACTACTCACTGGGTGTGTCGCTGACATTGCAACGAACAATGTAGCCAGTCGTTCACTACTGACTGGCTGTGCTATCAGTCCAATCAGGTTTGTATGGACATGTCCATTAGATCAGGGAACCAAATAAGCCAAAACCAGGTTGACGAGATCGGGGGAATTGAAAGGCAGGCAGCTCTATTTCCCTGACCAAGGAAACAAGCAGGCTTGCTGGCCACGACACCAGGCTGAAATCAAAAGCACTTGCCGGGAAGCAACGCGCGAAGCGCTCGAAAACACAAACTATCCATCCTTGCTGTCTCATTCAAAGAATAGACCGGGAGGTGCGACATTCAAGGGGTTCCTCTTTGGGGTTGCCATAAAATGCGAGCTAGCCCATGGACAATTCGCCAGGCAACTTTGCAGACTGATCTATATGTCTATGTGTTCCCAGTACGCCGCATACCTGGTCTCTCGATACACTTGCGACCCCCTGGTTTTATCTCTGTTTTTTGTCGCTTATTCCTCCATGTTGGTTACTTGGATTCTTCCATCGTGGCAGAGCATGACTGGCTGCCTGGTTTATTGCACCAGTTCCCGACCAGACAGCTGGCACGTGTGCAGCCAACACTATCTCACCGCTCTTAATCGACATGTCTGTTTAGGCCTATTCCTACTGAAGAGGTTTGGCTCTCTTTGCAGAAACATTGGCCTGCAGCCCCTCAGGAGACAGCATGCACTTTGCCATCCTCTTCCCTCTGGACTCTCTTGAGGAGGCGTGCGTGTCCCGGCCACACCAGGGTGTGTGTGAATGGAATTGGGGGCTTGCTGGATGGTCTCTCCTTAAGCCCATATGAGTTTCTGAATTGTGATTCTCTCAGATTCCCTAGGGGTCAATTTTCGGAAAATGTTACACATGACCAAATGATCCCCAAAGGTGTTCTGCCAGAATGTGTAGGTTCGGATTGAAATAATGTTCTGAGCCTTCAGGCCTCCGTAGAAAATGGGGGTGGGGGGTGACCTCGTTTCTATTGCACGTATTGCTCTAGTGCAAGGAATATTCAGAATGGGATGGCAGCCCTATTACTTCGAAAGTGCTCGAAAGTGCTTGAAAGAGGCACTACCTACTAAAAAGCCACTCAATCTCTTTATCCATAAGAAAAACAGGACAATCAACATTGGCAAAGCCAAAAAGTCAGGCGATGCGAACTGTGTGGATGTTTTGTAAAGCCCTCCAAGGCACCCTTACCACGCTTGCATGTACGGCTGTTGGCAATCCCTTCCAGCACTTTGCACGGTCCTTTCCTCTAGCCTGGAGGTGCCCAGCAGCGAGCCTCCATCCAGAGTGGAGCTGGAGCTCTGACGTCCAGGAATCACTGCAGTGCTGTATAGGGCACAGCCGGTAGGGTCCTGGCGTGCGGTGTCCTGGCCGCGTGCAGTGTCCTGGCTGTGGCGCATGGCCCGAGTAGCCCACGGGGCCAGAGGGTGGCTCATTTCTAGTATTGAATGCCTTTATCCCAGCCTCTCTCTTGTCCAGCGCTGCATTAAGTTATTCCACTCCATTTAAGCACGGTGGTGCAGTGCAGCAGGGCCTGGGTTTACGGCTAGGGGCAATCTCTGCTTAGGTCTATTGTAGACTAGTCATCGGTGGTGCAGTGCAGCAGGGCCTGGGTTTACGGCTAGGGGCAATCTCTGCTTAGGTCTATTGTAGACTAGTCATCGGTGGTGCAGTGCAGCAGGGCCTGGGTTTATGGCTAGGGGCAATCTCTGCTTAGGTCTATTGTAGACTAGTCATCGGTGGTGCAGTGCAGCAGGGCCTGGGTTTACGGCTAGGGGCAATCTCTGCTTAGGTCTATTGTAGACTAGTCATCGGTGGTGCAGTGCAGCAGGGCCTGGGTTTACGGCTAGGGGCAATCTCTGCTTAGGTCTATTGTAGACTAGTCATCGGTGGTGCAGTGCAGCAGGGCCTGGGTTTACGGCTAGGGGCAATCTCTGCTTAGGTCTATTGTAGACTAGTCATCGGTGGTGCAGTGCAGCAGGGCCTGGGTTTACGGCTAGGGGCAATCTCTGCTTAGGTCTATTGTAGACTAGTCATCGGTGGTGCAGTGCAGCAGGGCCTGGGTTTACGGCTAGGGGCAATCTCTGCTTAGGTCTATTGTAGACTAGTCATCGGTGGTGCAGTGCAGCAGGGCCTGGGTTTACGGCTAGGGGCAATCTCTGCTTAGGTCTATTGTAGACTAGTCATCGGTGGTGCAGTGCAGCAGGGCCTGGGTTTACGGCTAGGGGCAATCTCTGCTTAGGTCTATTGTAGACTAGTCATCGGTGGTGCAGTGCAGCAGGGCCTGGGTTTACGGCTAGGGGCAATCTCTGCTTAGGTCTATTGTAGACTAGTCATCGGTGGTGCAGTGCAGCAGGGCCTGGGTTTACGGCTAGGGGCAATCTCTGCTTAGGTCTATTGTAGACTAGTCATCGGTGGTGCAGTGCAGCAGGGCCTGGGTTTACGGCTAGGGGCAATCTCTGCTTAGGTCTATTGTAGACTAGTCATCGGTGGTGCAGTGCAGCAGGGCCTGGGTTTACGGCTAGGGGCAATCTCTGCTTAGGTCTATTGTAGACTAGTCATCGGTGGTGCAGTGCAGCAGGGCCTGGGTTTACGGCTAGGGGCAATCTCTGCTTAGGTCTATTGTAGACTAGTCATCGGTGGTGCAGTGCAGCAGGGCCTGGGTTTACGGCTAGGGGCAATCTCTGCTTAGGTCTATTGTAGACTAGTCATCGGTGGTGCAGTGCAGCAGGGCCTGGGTTTACGGCTAGGGGTAATCTCTGCTTAGGTCTATTGTAGACTAGTCATCGGTGGTGCAGTGCAGCAGGGCCTGGGTTTACGGCTAGGGGCAATCTCTGCTTAGGTATATTGTAGACTAGTCATGGCCTGGCTTGTGGCTGGTTTGTTGTCTGGCAAGCTATAGTTTGTTGCAAGCTTTGCGTGTCGACTCCCCTGCACTCAGATTTCTCGCATGTATCATCTGCTTGGATCGGATATTTAGCTTGGAATGTCCTGCGTGGCTTCCTGCAATGTTTACTAATAGAGCTGTCACTCAAAAACCAATGGAACATTGCTTGTGCCCTGATCATATGACGGCTAGTACAAGTCCTATCTCTGAAGTTCTGAAAAGGAGAGCTTGCAGAAGGCAGGTCCTGCAGGATGAAAGACCGGCTGCTATTCTGGACTCCATGACTGACCTGGAGCTGTTTAAGTCAGAAGCCGGCCCTGAGGATCTGCCGGGAAGTTCAGGCAACCCATCTCAACGCTTGGCAATTGGGGATGAAGCGATGCAGTCTCCCATGAAATCTTTGGAGAATGACGTCATGGAAGTGCTCGCACAGTCTCATGTGGTAAAAGAGGAATCTGATAATGGCCGGGCTTTAATTTTAATACCCGACAGGTTATGAAAGAGAAAATCATCTTCGACGTCAACCAAGGTAAGAACAGTGTGGACTTTAGCTTATGGGCAGAATCCTTCCATGACACTACAGCACAAGAGGACCGATATGCCCTGCCAGACTCCGGTGCACAGTGAGAGGAGTGATTGGGACGCATGCGCACTCTTATAGGCCGGCCATACTGGTTCAACTTGCTTTGACGGCGTGCGATAGTAAGGCAATCGGTGGTGTTGAAAATAATCAAGGCCCATGAATAGTGATGTGTCCAGTTGACGCCCCTGGAATTTTAGTGTCTGCGACTGCTTCTTCGCGGAGCACTCCTATTTATTTGATGCATGCCGAGGATACGAAAAAAGCTAAAAAGTCATCACAGAAACCACCTTATTACTGATGTCGACAGACCAGAAACCAGAGAAGCCCTCAGAAACATGGTCCTATTCTGGCTGCGTGCAGAGTGGGCCCTGGTGGTGTCAGAGCCCAAGACATTGCATTCTTACGTGGGGTTCAAGTCAAGGACTGGTGCCAAGGGGGAAATAAAGACCATCGTTATTGGTTGTGACCAGACCAATCGCCCTTGTTTTCTGAGTCTCTGCAAAAATATTACTGTTGAATTACCAGTCTCTAAACTAAACATAGTCCTGGATTAATTAGCCTTGGTTCTTCGCCACTTAATTGTGGAATGTCTATGGCATTACTTTCTTGATTTCGGGGATATGTTTAACCCAATATTTGTATTTGTGGTAAGTGCGTTTGTGTTCCTATTGTCTGTAGCGCCCATATGCCTCTGGGTCCAGTGCTGTGGCGCTATAGAAATTCACTAACAGAGCACATGGCTTTGCTCATTATAGTAGATTTGCCATTCAATGGAATTCGCAGCAATTCCACTTCATAATGACTGCAAGAAGGAGCGCCCCCTCACTCCCACGCACCCCATATTGCAGTTCTATTTTTATTTCCCACACCAGCACTCATCACGCGCGGTCCAGAGGTCAGCCAGGTTTCACTTAAATACCCACAAAGCACCGTTCTATCCCACACTGATTTCTTCCCAAGAAATATGAACAGCTACCTTAAACACAAAAACAACATTTAAAAAAAAAATGAGGCACACAAGATGCACACACAGCCTCCACTACACCTAAACTTCATGGAAACAATTACACAGGCTTGCAAAGACACTACTCTGTATACAGGGATGTGTAACTAAACACACATTCATTCGCTGTAATGTTTGGTTACATTGCATGCTACAGCTCAAAGTTGTCACACGCAGACACAACACTTACTAAACAGAAAGAACATGGCACGGACACACAAGTGTCAGCTAACATGGCCACTCGTGCTCTGTCGCTCTAAAATGGAGCCTGTGAATATATTGCTTTAGGAAAGATGAAATGGGCCAATTAAAGGCACGCTCTGCAGCATCGAGCAGCTGATTGGTACAGACTGGAAGCCTCCGTGGGTTCTTTATGCACACTAAGAGAAGCACCCATAGACAAAAGGCGAGCTCAAATACTACAACACAATCCATGTGCACAGCCTCATAAACAGCAACATAGTAAACAAAAAAAGGAATGCAGCAAAAAAGGGAAAAAAAACGTGTGTAAAAGCATCGTGCATGTTATTTTGTAAAGGTTTTTTATTAACCACAAATAAAATAAAAGCGCATCTTAAACACACAGTTAGACAACTCCCCTCTGCCCCCCTCCCCCAACATACGCTTGCATTCGCTTTTACAAAATGGCCAAACTGCTAGAGCGCTCACAAGAGTGCACTCCTTCTGCATCACAAAGCAGCCGATGGGCACTACGGCTCCTCCAAATACCCTTGCAGGAGACCTGAAGGAGAGCTAAACCTCTCTCCTGACAGACCTAAACAAAATTGGTACGACTTTTCTAACCTTCATCAAAAAAAGAAAGTTCACAGACCTTAAAAACCAGAGGATGTTTAAGGACGTCATGGAGTGGACATGGGACCTAAATAAAGTCGATTTCCAACATGTGGTAAGATGGCGCCCTTTCCTTCTCTACAAAGCCAGATGTTCTCTTTCTCTTCTCCTCACAAACACCAAGCACCTTTGACCCCGCGGTGCCCTTAGGGATTCTGAATAGGTCCTCTCCACCCGCGTATGTGCGAGCGGGAACACCACTACGGGTGTGCAGTCCGTTATTCAATTGCATCTCAGCGCTGCCCGCTGCTTCTAGCGTCTTCCTTACATGAGGTGTTCCAGTAATCGCCATATGAGGTTAATAGCGCCCCTTCGAGAGGTTCCTCCGCTTCAGCCTTTCCGCTTTGGCGGGTTCACAAGGCTTTGCATACATCATTGAGGCGGCCAACATGGACCACTTGCTTTTCCAGGACACCTCGACGGTGGCTTCCAGGTTTCCCTCCTCCTCAGTTTACAGACGCAATGTGCTCTTTCTAGATGTGGGTTCAGCAACCTTCGGCTTAGGTCTGGCAGAAGGACTGGGCGCTGCTGCCCAATCCATCATTTCCTGATGTGTATTTTGCATGCATTGGGATGCCAAACATGGTGGATGAGATGGTTGGTCTTGAATGTTCGCCTCCTCTAGAGCACGCTCTACAGAAGCTCAGTCGCACTCCCCTCCATGGCACGCCGCTGTAGTAGGAGACCCTCTAAAGGAAGCTAACTGTCCACTCTGTTAATATCATGGAGTAGTCGCCATTTCTTGAAGAACCCTGCCCATTTACCTGGAGTGAGTAAACATAGGAGTGGTTCCTAGCTCTGCCATAAGGTGGCCTGTAATCTTCTCCTTGGTGTGCCCAAGGCTTCTGCCAGGCCAGTGTCCGATTTCATATTCCAAACAGTCTCACCCACAAACTATCTTTTTCCATGGTAGGCCAAAGAAGTTGGAAGGTTGATGGATTCACAAATCCATTTGGAGTACTTGTAAGCCTGTGCCGCAATAGCCATCGTTATTTTGATGACATTATCAGATGTTCGGTCCAATTTATTTGCCCACTTCTCTAGTGGCCGGAGCAGAGCTTAAGTGCTTCATCGCCCATGACTGTCTGACTACTTCCCACTGAATGGCGATTACTAGTCACCTGTGTTATTGTGGACAAGGAGGTCATGGAACGGAGAGAGACACACAAGTGCTTAGGATTCCAAGCTAGCGAGGGAGACTTGAACCCCTTGAATACGTGGCCAAAGAGGGATAATCTGTAGTGAGGTATTGGTGGCATAAAAAAAAAAAACAGACAGCGAGATTTCAAAGGTGAGGAACCCTGTGTGCTAAAAAACAGGAGAAGATAACTTTGCATATTAGTAATTCTATGTGCATAAAGGCAGAGAGGAAGATTGGAAGGCTCAGAATCCTGTGTGCGTAAAATCAGAAAGGGAAACTTTGTAGGTGAGGAATCCCAGGTGTATGAAGCCAGAGAGGGAGACTTTGTAGGTGAGGAATCCCAGGTGTATGAAGCCAGAGAGGGAGACTTTGTAGGTGAGGACCCACATGTGTATGAAGCCACAGAGGGAGACTTTGTAGGTCAGGAATAACATGTCAATGAAGCCAGAGAGGGAAACTTTGTAGGTAAGGAATCCCATTTCTACGAAGCCTGAGAGGGAGACTTTGTAGGTGAGGAATCCCAGGTGTATGAAGCCAGAGAGGGAGACTTTGTAGGTCAGGAATCCCATTTCTATGAAGCCTGAGAGGGAGACTTTGTAGGCAAGGAATCCCATTTCTATGAAGCCTGAGAGGGAGACTTTGTAGGTGAGGAAACCCAGGTGTATGAAGCCAGAGAGGGAGACTTTGCAGGTCAGGAATCCCATTTCTATGAAGCCTGAGAGGGAGACTTTGTAGGCAAGGAATCCCATTTCTATGAAGCCTGAGAGGGAGACTTTGTAGGCAAGGAATCCCATTTCTATGAAGCCAGAGAGGGAGACTTTGTAGATCAGGCATAAAGAGCCACTTGCCCACCGTAGAAACAGTCAAAAGCATGCAGCAGGCAAAGCGACAGGCGAGTTGAGTCATCTGTCCAACATGAGTGGCAGATGCATCTAGTACCCGAGTCTCAGGCCTCCACGGAACGCGCTCCGCGAGACTATTTTTGCCAGATCACAGCTCCGTCTTATTCCGGCCCAGTTCCTAACCTGCTTGTACACGGGGTGGTGCGTTCCTTCCCCAGGCAGAGGAGGTCCAGCCACTGCCCACGCGTGCACTATGGTACAGGAATGCACAGCCAGGTTCCTGGTGAGGCAGCCCCAACCCCCCCCCCCCCGAAGAGGCAGCGCGCATATCCACGCCCCAGCCGGTGCATTTACTCCTGCTTACACGTGTTTCTGCCCAGCATTCGGCCACGTTTAACCCCTGCAGTGCCTCCTCTACGCGCAGGCGCCATGGCCCTGGATGCGTCGTACTGGCAGGAAAGGTTCTTAATAAAGTCTAGCCAGGCGGTGTGCAAGAAAGGGGGGGGGGGGTCCCCGGGGTGAGCTGTTGCTCTATTAATTCCACAAGTTATTGCTGGAGCCCAGGGGCTTCCTGCTGTGCCGCCCCCTGCCCCCACGCTTGTTCATTGCTGTGTCCTTGGGTGAGTCACGGCAGTCCTTGCCTATGGAGGGAGCGCTAATGAGCTCCAGCGCCTCCTGTCTGGGCACGAACACATGCACCCCCCGCCACATCTTCTCATACCCCCCCTACCCCGGTCTCATCCTGGCGCTTCCTCAGAAACTCCGTGTATCCTCACAGTATCGCTCAGTATCGATCAGCAGACGCTCGTGCCCTTTACCCCCATCGCCTGATACCCGCAGCAGTCTCCGGTCTTGAACAGGAGCTGCAAAGCATCCTAGAACCACCTGACACTGACAAGCATTAAGAACATCTCAAGCACCAGGAACATTGTGGTTCTGTCCCCTGGTACTTCTCTGAAGGCTCCTAGTGACATTTACGACCCCTTGCTCCCTTGGTGCTGAAACTAAAATCACCTTGAACAGTTAAGACTGATTGCTTTACCGACTACCCTGCTGTCAGTATCTACAGTGCATTTTTTTCCTTCGCGAAACTGTCTGTCCTCTGTGTTCCTTTACAGTGTGGGTTGTAATTGTAGTGTGCTAGAACTGTCTGTTGTAGTAATAAAGTCAATATTTTAATACAACCTTTATTGGACAGTCCATTTTATCATTGGAAAATAATTGTATTTCGCTGTGTTGCACCTAAAAAACGATCCACAACTTTTCATAGATAAGCCTAATGTTTGGTCCACGTTACCAAAATTGGACAAGGAGGTTTCTAATTTGCTTGTATTTCCAATCTGTTCGGATCCCTTCTGGTGTAGTAGAGGTGTGGATTTGATTGATGGTTTGGTAACCAATATTCATCCCTGGACCACTTGTCCCCCGGAAGTTGATTGTCACAGGAAGTCTGAACAAGCTCACAAAATGGTATGGAAATAACTTGCAGGTGTGAGAAGTTTGAAGCAATTACTGAATGAGGAGGGCGTAGGGGAGACTGGCTGGCAATTGGTAGATGTGAATGCGCACCATGGAAGAAGCTTCTGCGATTTCCCGCTTCCTGGAAACCTGGTCTAGACGGCCAATTAGTGTCAATGCCTTGAAGGATTCTGGAGCCAGGGTGTCCTCATGGAGACGGGCTAACGACCTGCATTCTTCATTGCTTGACTCGGTTTCTTGGTTCCACGTGTGTCCCTTCAGGACAGGAGCACATGGGCTTCTTTTCACCTCCGGTCAGAACATGTGTCGTCAAACTTCCTTTCCGTTTGTATGGTTGCAACAGTGAATCCATGGACAGTAAAGTATTAGACATGGCGATACCTGCCAACATGCTAAGTGGGCGTGACTGCCCAGGTGCACAATCTCTGCTCCCCGCAGCAGACTGCAACTGATCATGTCTTTAACATGTGGAAAAGATTTCGAAATTATTTGTTGTGTAAACACTGCCCTCAGCCAGATGTTCTTAGTTTTTTTCCAGTCATCACAGTTGTAGAGTCCGCACTTTGCAGACACGTCTTATGGAGAACTCGACGGGTTAATGTACTTGTTGCTTTGATGAAATGTAGGACCTGCTCTAAGTTTCCGTAGGGTTGATCGCCCCATCTCTGAAGCGTTGTATCCCAACCCTCTTCCGGACCACTCGTGGTACAGTGGGTAGGGTAGGAGCGTCCAAGCAGCACTAGAAGGAAACTTGCGACACCCCTGCTTATGTGTACGTGTAAGACTTAAGTAACGCCAATACATAACCTGCGATCCAAGATGCTTTGCTATGCAAATGAACGGGTGGGAGGTTCCTTGGCGCTATTGAGAGATAACGGGTGTTTATTGTGGCCCACCTCAATGGTACTCATTTCACAAACCCCAGAAGAATGGACTTGTGACCCGAAAGTCAAAACAGGTCCCTGGAATGGATGGATCAGTCCACTGAGCCACAGACGGGCCGGGCGTCATTCAGCAACCCTTGCCCTCAGGTGTTGCCATTATCACCTGGTACCTTCAATTAACCCTGCTTTGCTTGTAATCTAGGGAAAACCAAAACGTTTTGGTGCAGTTTAAATTCTGGCTCATACAACCCTGTCTGTTTTGATTAGAATCCAGTGCTTTCTATTAATACTTTAGGGTGCTGGGCCTTAATGGGAATTTAAAAGGCACCCTAAAATTCCAATCCAGAATACTGTGTCCAGTGGACAACGTTTGGTTGAGTTTTAATGTGTGCACTTCTATTTTGCCAACCACATGGAAGGAAAGCACTACTCGTGAATCGTATCCACCCCCACCCCACGGCCCATCTCCTTTCCTAGCTTTGTTGACCAATCAAATATTGGGGGCGGGTACAACTTGAAAATGGATCGTGCGAAGTTGCCTCGTCTAAGACTTGCCTTGTTAAGTGGGTATATTGAATAGGGTGCTGGAAGGGTGCAGGTCTGACACAGTGATGGTATGCTTTGCTTTTTGGTATAAACTTTTATTGAAAGTCAAAATGGGGTTTTGGGGCACTCGTGCCTTTCTGTAAAGCCAAGTTTCCTTACCTCAACAAAAAATAGGATGTCCGTAAAGTATGATGTCCACCGTCCTGGGCCAAAACCTATTCCCGTCCCTTAAACTTTACACCAACTAGAGAAAACTGGTCATCTTAATACAGAAGGACATAGACTCCAAGTCTCAACCCTTAATAAGGGAATCTTGCGAACAAATATTTCACTTCAATGTTCACTACTTGAATGTTCAATCCAACTTAGATACAACACAGTTCTCCAAGTCTCTGGATGGAACCTCGTCCTATGTCCGTGCTTCAGCTTATAAAAGTTTTATCGAGTCTGTTCACTAGTCTGCCCAACCCAACCATATAGACTTTACTCTTTACAAAAACTCAATGCCGAAAATATCTCTAGGTCTCCAATGTGGTATCATGTCTGGTTCACTTTCCTGCCGAACTTGATTACTTTTGGAAATTCCAAAACGTACAAAAGTCTCAATGTCGCAAACATCTCCAGGTCACTAATGTTTCATCAAATTTGGTTCTGTGTCTTGTTAGGCCTGATGGTGGCCTTAACATTTACAAAAGACAAATGCCCAGTAGCTCCCGGTCACAGATGTCGTATGAAGCCTGGTTCTCTATCCTGCTAGACTTGATCATAGATCTTAGAGTTCTGGAATTGTACCTATTTGGATAAGGGTCCCTGACCCCTTCTGCTGGCCTCTAGCACCTCTTTTCCCCTCTCACCCTTGCCCCCAAGTCTCTATGGATTGTTTCTGGGTCTCACTGATTTGTTCTCACAATTGTTTCTCCTTTCTCAGAGTTCCAGCTACTATGATACTTTCTCAGGGTCACTCAAGAGTTACTCTGGGCTCCTGCAAACTGATTATATTCATCTATGTGTTGGTGGGGGTCCTTGGCCCTGATAGGCTTCTCTGGTGGTCGTTGCCCCATTGATGGGAGACCCAGACCCTGTTGTATACTGGACGGGCTTTCCCGCTTTCATATGGGTCCCAGACCTTGCTCTTCTGTTTCTGTGGGATCCTGGTACCCGTTTCACCTAATGTCCCTATGGACAGACCTTGTGTACTCTCTTGCCGGTACTGTTCCACATAGGCTTGTTCATAAAGTTTCTATCAAATCCTCTAATTTCTCTGTTATCCCCTTTAGCTTCCCGGGAGGCACTTATGTGCCTTTCCAATCCTTCCAACTCCCTCGGTGCAGCAATAACTGGCCTGACCCTTTCCTTACCTTCGGGAAGTCTTGGTGCGGTCTCTGGTCTCTTTGGGGGGCAGAATGGGGCTTCTTTGTTGCTGCCATTCTTGATGTTCTGTGCTCTCAGTGTTCAACTTTCCATCACATATTTGGCTGCACACTTTCTCGTTCTCAGATTGCTTTCACCAGCCGGGGTTCCCTTCCCTCCACCACCGACCAGGTTCGTGTTGCTTAGAACTCTTGGAGAGTCGCGTCCCTTCCCGACAGTGCCTTGGCTTCCAGCCTTTGGGTCCGTCACCATGGAATTGGCGTCTCCTCCCTCGCTCCTCCAGGGCTGGCTTGATGCTCTAGCCAGTTCTGCTTTCCTTTTTATGATTGAGGCTGTAAGCTGTACCTCATGTGTTGGTCCCGCGGTGGGCTTTTGCCTCCATGTGACAAATCAACTTCCGGACCAACAGTGGCCGAGGGATGAATATCAGTTTCTAAACTATCAATCAGCCCCACACCTCTAGTACATCAGAAGGGATCTGAACAGATTGGAAATACAAGCAAATAATAAACCACTTTGCGAATTTTGGGCACATGGACAGAACGGGAGGCTCATCTCCGCAAGGTCGGGGATCGTTGGTCAGTTGCAACACAAGGAAAATACAATTATTACCCAGTGATAAACGGGACTGTCCAGTCAAGGTTGCATGTAAATACTACTTTATTATTATTATTACAACAAACCGTTCTAGCAACACTACAAAATACAAGCCACCCTGTAAAGGAACTCAGGGGACATTTTCACGAAGGAAAGGGGATGCACTCTGGATACTGACAGGAGATAGGTTGGTAAAGCAATCAGTCTTAACTGTTCAAGGTTATTTAGTTTCAGCAACAAGGGAGCAAGGGGTCGTAAATGTCACCGGGGCCTTCGGAGAAGGACCAGGGAGACAAAACCACAATGTACCTGGTGCTTGAGATGATCTTGATGCTCGACACCGTCGAGTCAGTTCCAAGATGCTTTGCAGCTCCTGTGACAGGGTTCAAGACAGGAGACAGCGGCGGGTATCAGGCGGCAGGCAGCTCAGCAACAGAGGCTGGACGGACAGCTGCAGGCTGGCCATGGTAGCTAGGGTCAAGGATCGACTCTGTGCTGGTTGGGGGATCTGTAACACTGGTTGAGGCATCTCGGACAGCTTTAGTGACTGCAGCGGGACAACAGAGCAGTCGGGCGCGGTTCAAGGGCTAGACCTCCTCCAAAAAGGTCCTAAAATGATGGACGCTGGTTGATGCTTGTTGTGGCACTCCTCCAAGCTTCTACGCTGGCCTTGTGTCATCCTTTAAGGCAGACGGCCATAAACCGAGGAAAATGTTTGCAGGAAATGGCCTTGTCCTTTGGTCAGAGACTCTCTGGCACTTCCCACCTAGGCAGCTTGCTGTGAGAACCTAGCAGGGCACGCTGTGTGCTGGCTGGGTACTGGTTCTGGAGCTGCTGGACAGATCCTCTGAGTTCGGTATCTCCCTATCCCTGTGCAGGCTAAGCCTATCTTAAAGAACCAATTTGGGGTCCCCACCAACACTCTTCTGTTATGCGTGAGGCCAGGAACAGAGTGCTTTGCAATAGGAAAGATAAGAGGTGACAACATGTACTCCCCCCAAGTCCCACCCATCTTCCTGTCTGTTGTAGATCAAAGTGTCTCTCTGGTTACATGAGCCCTCTGTGGCTCTTGATCAAAGCACAGGTCTCCCTTTAGGTTTGAGGTGAGAACAGACCTCATCCCTCTGAAAGGAAGTTTGCCTACTGTAAACAGTTGACACAGACATGACATTCACTGCTCTTAGTACAGAGGGGAGGGAGACAGCTTCAAGGTGACACATTGTATATGAAAGAGGTGTTAGTTTTCCTGCCCATTAAGTTCTGTGATCAGGCCTGCTTCAATTAACTCATTAGTATGCACCGCCACCACACAGAGCTTAAGACAATAGAACAAGGCGGATCCATGGAGCCTTTGATATTTAATTAGGCTGGCCATGGGCGGAGGAAGGTTCTGCTCTCTGGATGTTTTGTGCACCCCCGCGCTGTCACCTGTCAAATAAATGTGACAGGGAGGACTGTGTCCCCAAGAGTACACTGGACTATGTGTTTGTTGTGCGGTGAGCATTAGAAAATGTGTGCGGATTAGCCCCACACATTTTAAGAGGTTGATCTCCCATCATTCCATTTCCTAAAAAATATTTTTTTTTTAGAAAGCTGAGGCGAGCGCACACTCTGTGCGGATGGTCAAATCCTTAACACTTCCCGTCGAACACCCCTTGATTTTCAAAAGCTGCTTCAATGACCTTGCTTCATCCCTGACCCCATGTTCTGATCTACTTTGATGTGGTTGTGCGCTGGTGAAGGGGCACCAGCTACAGAATAATTATGCTGCTGATTTGTATCACATGTGAAAAAGTTAAGTTGCCGGTCGGAGGTCTTTACATTTATAAAACAAGCAATGGCAATGGAAATAGTTTGGACTTTGGTGTAGACATGGGAAAGGCACTTGCCAAGCACTGTCATACTTTTATCAACTGGCTATTTATGGTTGCAGGTGCAAAATGGTGCGAGTACCTGGGCATCTAATAGCAAAGCCTAGTAAATGCCTATTATACACAAGCCAAAACCGTTGGCTTTGCCAATGCTTGTTTTTAAAATAACTTCGGTGAATGACATGCATTGTGCATCTAAAATGTAATTGCTGAAGGCAGCTCTGGTTTAGACATTTCTTTTTGCACCCGTTGTAAATTTACAGCACCATTTAAGTCATTAACTCGCAGAAGACTGCTTTGGAAAACAACATCGTCAACAACTTTGAGTGCAAAGTTTGATGGTGCAGCTTGATAAAAGCTACCTCAAAGAGATCCCAAGAGGAGGCGTTTCGGGCAAGTAGAGCAGGAACTCTGTGGCAATGGCCCTAGCGATTAGCAGGGCCATGGGCAGTCAGAGGGCAAATCAAATAACGCATAAAAGCTTTGTGTCCCTCCTCGTATGCTATTTCTCCCCATGTGTACTGTAATGCAACAGGTTCAGCTATTGGTGGCGCTAAAGCAACAACTAATAGCCCAAACTAAAAATAGCTCTAAATTCACACTAATGATGTGACCAGAATTGTTCGCTGCACTAAAATAAGGGGCAAGAAAAACGAAAAGTTCTCATCTATAAAAGTTTTACAGTGCTTACGGTAAAAATGTACAAACACAATGGGACACCCCCTTCCCCCGGGTGCCACCAATCATTAAAGTGGTTGGTTTTGGAGTCATTTTAGCACCACAGGTAGCTCCTGTGCAACCTGTGATGCACACATTAATCTTTTGGAACATTTGCGCATTTGTGGTTGCGTTAAACAATGCTTCAGCTTCAGATTGGGGCAAAGTTGAAAAGTTAAATAGTTTGCAAGAGAACTTTATAGAAAAGCATCCCTGGTCAACTTGTGTTCCTGGAAGATTGGCACCCTTGCTGCTGCAGTTCCCTGCGCCTAGGCCTGGTGGCAAAACACCAGCTGTCTGCAGTCAACATTTCATTTATTTATTTGAATTTTTGTTTAGCGCTGGCCCTACCCAGAGTGTCTCAGAGTTCCTTTCATGGTTTATATATTGAAATGGTTGGAGTTGAAAAAAAGAAGTTGCAAAATGTTTTCAGGAAAGGCTTGGAAGATTAGGATAGACACGTGAGAGCAGTGGCGGAGGGCACAGCTATGTGAGGGAAAGTCGGTCTGTTTTGAGGCTCTTTCTGAAAGTGGTGATGGAGAATGCAGTGCGTATTTGGAGAGGTAGGCTGTCCCATGCTCTGCGCGCCCAGTTGGTAAATGCTGTTGTGTGAGTTTGCAGAGTGGTATATGTAGAAAGTGCTGGCTGCATTGTCTAGTGTTTTTGTGAGTTCTGGGTTTTGTTTGTCATTCAAGTAAGCTGGAGTTTGAGGTGGACGACTTCAAATACAATGTGCAGTCCTTTGAAGGCAATTCTCTGGAGTACAGGGAGCAAGTTGAGCGGAGCAAGAGTGTGGGCCGGGGGTGATGTGTGAATGTTTGGTTAGGTGGAGGATAAGTCTGGCTGCTGCGTTTTGTATGGCTTATGGGGTTGTGGGGGTCAAGGGTTCTGTTGGGAAGTCCAGTGAGTAGAGCATTTGCGTAGTCCAGCTTAGAGAGAACCAGTGCCGGAACAGCAGAACGAGGGCCTCATTATGAAGTTGGTGGTAACTCGCCGGTGCGACCAACGGGTTGCGGCCGACCCCCGAAACACTGTTTCCCGCACACGACTTCCCAGAGGCCACTAAGACAGTACAACCCCTGCAGCGAGGGGAAGTCAGGTGTCGGATTTGGTAAGTCCCCATTCCCATGGAGACCTGGGACTCTGAAGCACCAGCACTGTTGCGAATGGTGCTTGCGTGACAACTGGGGCTGTAGCAGCACAACGGCCCCTCTCTGCAGGCAGACTTTTAGTGTGGCAGCAGGAATTAGGGGTGTCAGGCAGTGGAGGTCATCATAGATGTGAAGAGTAGTGATCTCAGTGCTGTGTCCAGGTCGAAAGCCAGATTGGAAGGGATCAAGTAGGTTGTTTGTGGTGATGTGTTGCACTTGGGAAGGGTAGTAATGGGGCAGTCGCCTTCAAGGAGCGTGGTGTCAAGGGATGTTTTTTGAGAAGTGAAAATTGACCCGTTTGGAGTGCACAGTACCATGCGAGACACAGGAGTTGATGATGCTGAGCCAGTGGGGAACTAGGGTGGTGGTGCCAGTTGAGGTTGGCATGCACCATCTAGGAAATCTGGAGGTTTTGTTTTGGCAGCAAGGTTGTTGATGGGGTGGAAGGTGTCCCATGTGTTGGAATGTTTGGGAGTGGAGGGTGTGAGTGGTAGAGCTGGGGGAGGGCTGTCCTGATGTGTATTTTGGAGCTGAAGTAGTTCATGAGGGAATTGAATTCTGCAGTGGAAGGTGGTTTAGATATGGATTGGACGATGTTGAATAGTTTCTGGGTACGATTGGTGGCTGATGCTCTTGGAGGTAATGGGTGGCTTTGGCATTGCGGATGGCTGGTTTGTATTTGTTGTGGCAGTGTCGGAGTGGTGTCCTGGATGAGGGGCATGTTTTTTTTTGCCAGGCTATTTTTAGGCATCTGGCTTCCCACGAGAGGAGGGAACTGTTGAATCATGGTTTTTCAAGGGGACAAGCCTTGCCTTGTCTGATCTGGAGACATGTGCGACTGTTCACTGGGATTAGGAGCATCAACCATCAAGGGAGGTGTAAGCCTCCCTCCGACCTGCAGTGGTGGTGGTAATTCCTGTCTAGCAGCAGCAGGCAACAATGCTGGGGATGGTTGGGACCAGTGTCGAATCCCGACTGTAGGTCGAGGTCCTATGGAACAGAAGCAACAGCAGGTATGGCACCAAGCCACTTGAAGGGGTGAGGAGAGTTCAAACGCATCCTTGGCACAGGGGAGAGGAGGTGGTGGGCATCACAGACCAGATGCACCCAGAGATCAAGCTGCTCTTCAGGACTCAGCAGTTTCCTGTAATTATCGATACAGTCTCCGCTGTCCCAGACTCCTATGTAACCTCCCCCATAAAGATGCACTCGAGAAGGTCCCACAGAGGGCTTTACCATCTGTCCTCTGCAGCTTCTTCCAGAACATCTGTGGCACTTCATATTGGGTGCTGGTGCTGCATAGTCCTCAGACTTACCAAGGTCAGTAGAAAGCTTCCAGTAACTATGGTGAGTTTGGACAGACACAGGCAGGAGCAGCATTCTGCATTCGTTCAAAACCCAGGAAATGCAGACTAACCCACGCCAGGCATGATCCCTTAAGCTTGGTCAAACTCGTTCCTCTGGCACCACGTCAACTATTCAACTATCAGCACAGTGGGTGTGTGCTCGCCTGGGCTTTTTTTTAATTTAAAATGAAATTGCGTGATGGTAGAGCAACCTCCAGAAAATGTGTGGGGCTGATCCGCACACATTTTCCTATGATCACTGCACAACATCCACATAGACCTTTTTATCCTGGGTGGACACATCCAACAGGCATGAACCCCCCTGTCATATTTAGTTGGGATATGGCAGCCAAGAGTACATCAAGATTTCCCAGAAGGGGGGAGAGCAAAACCTTCTTCCTGCCATGGGCAGCCTAATTAACTCCCAAAGGCTCCATGGACCCGTCCTTCCCTTTGTTAGCTGCTGGTGGCAGCTTTGCATACTAATCAGAGTTAATTCAAGCACTCCTACGGGAGACCTGGCCACAGGACTAACAAAATACAGGAAAACCCCAACAACATTTGATTGGAATTTTGTCAACCTGAGGACAACTCCCACCTCTCAGAATCAAGGGCAGTGACCGGTCATGTCTGGGACTATATGTTTACAGTAGGCAACCCCTACAGAGGCACCCCATTCAGAAGGTATGAGTATATGGATTGATGGAGACAGAAAGTCTGTCCTCGCCTCAGTTTCAAGGGAGACCTGCCACTGCTTTAATCACTAACCACAGAGTGCTCAGGTTCTCAGAGAGATACTTTGAATTGCAACAGACAGGAAGATGGGTGCTTCTTAGTATTATATATGTTGTCATCCATTTACCTTTTATTTTGCAAAGCACTCGTTATGACCTCAAGCATAGAGGAGATTGTTGGTGGGGACCCAGCATTTGTTAATTAAGATAGGCTTAGCCTGCACCAATCACTGTGGCCCATTTGGCTTTAAAGGAGGGTTGATACCCTCTTTTGGGCAGATCATCCGAAGACTTTGCAGGGAGTAGCAAGAATAACTCAGCATTGGACCCTGGCTGAAGGTACAGTCTGCCTTACAGCTTCTTCCAGTAAAGGAAGGCCAGGTCCTCCAAGAGGGAAGCAAGATCCCTCCCATAAACATCTCCCAGGGAACAGAGGGAGGTACTGAATCCAGAGGACCCTCAAGCAGCTCCGGAACCAGTACCCAGCCAGCACATAGCATGCCCTGCTAGACTCTGCAGCAAGCTTCCAGTGGGAAGTGCCAGAGAGTCTCTGAACCAAACCAAGGACAAGGCAGCTGCCTGTAACACTCTCCTCAGCATTGGGCCATCTGCCTTAAATGACGACACGCCCAGTGAAGTTAGGAGGAGTTCATCGACAAGCATCTACCAATGTCTGCCTTACAGGACATTTTTGAGCTAATCAAGACCTTCAAGCTGCAACTGACTGCACCGCTTACTGTTACGTCGCAGTCGCCAACGCCATCCGAGACACCTCGACCAGTGCTTTCGATCCACCGGCCAACACTGAGACAATTCCTGACCCCAAACCACTATGTAGGCCAGCCTGCAGCCGTCCGTCCAGCCTTGCCGAAGTGCCTGCTGCTTCATACCCACAGTGGTCTCCCATCTTGAACTCTGACACAGAAGCTACAAATCACCCTGAAACCAACTTGATCCTGTCCAGCACCAAAAACTACAAGCACAAGGTACATTGTGGTTCTTTCACCCTGGTCTTTCTCCGAAGGCCACTAGTGACATTTTACAACCCTTTGCTCCCTTTGTGTTGAAACCAAGTATCCTTGAACTATTGTGATTGGATACTGACAGGAGGGGTAGTCGGTAAAGTAATTAGAGTGCATGACGTTGCCTTATTTGAAACTGTTTGTCCTCTGCATTCCTTTACACAGTGGGTTGTATTTTGTAGTGTGCTAGAACTGTTTGTTGTGATAATAACAAACGAGATGTATTTATACAACCTTGACTGGCCAGTCCCTATTATCATTAGGTAAATTATTGTATTTTTGCTGTGTTGCAACTAACCAACAATTCATGACCTTGCAAAGATGAGCCTGCCGTTCCGTCCACGTTACCAAAATTGGGCAAGGAGGTTTATAATTTGCTTGTGTTTCCAATCTTTTCGACTCTCTTCTGGTGTACTGGAGGTGTGGGGCTGATTGGTGGTTTAGAAACCAATATTCATCCCTGGACCACTGGTGGCCCAGAAGTTGATTCATCACATCACATTAAAAATAGATTTTCACTATTCTAGAAAACACTAGAGGGAATATAGTTTTTACTTGCTAAATCTTGTATTCTTCCTTTAATCCACAGATTTGCTAACCCTTCCTCTCTCCTTCTGTTGTTCATGTCCCGGCACCAGAGAACTGACTCCTTCATATTCACAGGTCTTCATCCTGAACTCACTCCTTCCGGCTTCATATTCACAAGTCTTCATCCTGAACTCACTCCTTCCCGCTTCATATTCACAGGTCTTCATCCTGAACTCACGCCTTCCGACTTCGTATTCACGGTCTTCATCCTGAACTCACTCCTTCTGGCTTCATATTCACAGGTCTTCATCCTGAACTCACTCCTTCCGGCTTCATATTCACAGGTCTTCATCCTGAACTCACGCCTTCTGGCTTCATATTCACAGGTCTTCATCCTGAACTCACGCCTTCCGGCTTCATATTCACGGTCTTCATCCTGAACTCACGCCTTCCGGCTTCGTATTCACGGGTCTTCATCCTGAACTCACTCCTTCTGGCTTCATATTCACAGGTCTTCATCCTGAACTCACTCCTTCCGGCTTCGTATTCACAGGTCTTCATCCTGAACTCACGCCTTCTGGCTTCGTATTCACAGGTCTTCATCTTGAACTCACGCCTTCCGGCTTCATATTCACAGGTCTTCATCCTGAACTCACGCCTTCCGGCTTCGTATTCACAGGTCTTCATCCTGAACTCACTCCTTCCAGCTTCATATTCACAGATCTTCATCCTGAACTCACTCCTTCCGGATTCATATTCACAGGTCTTCATCCTGAACTCACTCCTTCCGGCTTCATATTCACAGGTCTTCGTCCTGAAGCCCATGTCGGTTCCTTAGGCCTTCGGTTGTACTCTCAAAGACCTACCGTCTTCGCACTCCCTATGTCACTCAATCCCACTTTCATTTTTCAATGGTTCCCATAAAGAACCTGGAAATGCTTGCGACCAGCCTAGCCTCTCCGCGTTCCCTCGGTAGGCTGCTCTTCCCTCTCTGAATATCGCATCTTCACAATACAATGTCCACGACACGCGTGCACTCATGCGTTCAGGTCATTGCCACTCGGCACAGAGACATCAGCAGGCTTCCTTTCTATGCAAGCTCTGGTCACCATGACCTGGTCTTTTCTCTGGTTTTACCGCTGCCCTTAATGAAAGGCGCCCCCATACACATAGAGGTCCTTCTTTTGTGCCAGCAGGGGGAACACAAAGCTACTAGTGCTGGATGCAGGAAGTAGAGTGCAACACAATGGCCCAAACGCTGGCACTGCTGCAGTTGAGCGGTTCCTGCGGTCCCCGCATTTCATGGAGGCGTCCGCCATGACAAGTGGGACTTTTCAGCAGTAAACAGCAAGTGTCTGCTGACAGGTAGTCATTCATCATCTTCACTGCCATCCTCGGGCTTCATCAAAGCTCCCAGCATTTCCAAAGCAATAAAGCAAGGAGGGTATTCAGAATATGGAACAAGGAATGTCTTCAAAGAGGGGACAGCACTTGATTTTGAACATAAATTTAAATAAAAATAAAACAAAGAAACAAAAAAAGTGACTTGGTTGTCTGGATTTACAAGCAGCCTGCTTTAAAGACTGTCACTAGGAGCCGTTTAAACGCTGTGAAATACTCATGGCCCATAAAAGGCCGATCGCTCAAATAAAGTGGCCCTTTTGCAATTGATGAGTGCCCATAATGTGAGGTGCGAAGGCTGGACTCGAGGCCTCAGCAGCGCTGTGTAGAGCCAATGAGCACACGTGGCCTTCCTCTCCAAAAGGTCACTTAATGTAACCACCTCTCCTCTCTTTTACTGGACTTTTGTTTTCTGGTCTCCATCTTTAGGCCCTCTTCCTTTGCCGTCACCCTCTGTGAGAAACTCGGGGGTAAAAATCACCTCCTCGCTCTCAATGGATGGACGAACAGGTGGCCGCTGTTCGTAAAACCGGTCATTTCAAGCTTCGTACTTTGCAGAAAGTTCTTCCGTTTATTCCAGCAAACTGTCTGGCCCCTGTGGTGGCGGCACTTAGGTACAATTGATTACTGCAACTCGCTTTACCTGGAACAACCCCGTTTTCTTATTAACCGGCTTCAACTTCTTTACTGAGACAGCTTCACTGGCTGCTGGTGGAGAAACGGATTCTCTTCAAGGCCATGTGTATTGTCCACCGTGCATTTTATGGATCAGGGGTGGAGTACTTACAGGCAAAGTTTCTGCGCTATGTTCCTGCTCGTTGTCTCCATTCTCAGGCTACTCTTAAAGTGCTGGTGCCCGTGTCACTCTCGTATGGACGGTCGTGCCTTGTCGGTGGCTGCCGCTATGGCTTGGAACACTCTGCCTCTCTCTCTCCGTGCAACAGCCGACCACTTTAGATTTCGACGGTCACTGAAAACCCTTTTATTCTAATTTCCTTATGGAAACTCTGCTTCTAGCGCCAAGGTGCCTTCGGGCGTATGCGCACATAACATAATGTGCAGTATTAAAAGCAAGGGTTCTAGTAGGGAGTGTAGGATCAGGCGACCGAATGAAACTGGACAGGTGCCTCATCGAGGTTCGTGATACTACCTATTGCAAGGTCTTCACCACCACAATGACGACAAATCAACAAACCACACTGCATCGCCCCCAATAGCACATGGAGGCTACCAACCCAAAAAACACCTACGCTCAGTGAACAGTGTCAATGAAACTGAAGCTGCCAACAGCACATCACAGCTCTCTTGCTCTTTTCTCCATTCAGTCCCAGTAATGTATCCACCTTCCCCTTTGATCTACAGATCCACCTAAGTGCCTGTGTGGTAACAGAGCACTGTATAAAAGACTTGCACATAACACCTTCTTGAACTCCTTCACCAACCTTACCTATAAGAATCCTACATTTCCATACTCCTATCCTCAAGACCTTAGTCAATACCAAGGTGCCACCTAGGGTCCTTGCATTCCTGCAACAGATCCCAAGCCACATACTAGAAGTCCCTCCTCGCCTCATGTGGTAGGCTGAACATGTGCATTCCCCAGTTCCAGCCTGGCTAGATTCAAACCATCTAAAACCCAAGTACCAAAAAATGAGGATCTCGGTTAGATGTAAGCACTGAGTGAACCTCTCCTTCATGTAATGACTGCAACAGCTGGTACATGAATTTAAAAACCACAACAACAAAAAAGGTTACCTACCAAAGGCCAAAAGGAATAAAGTTAAAACAAAGTCATAATCTGGGGTCAAAACTTCAATAATTGTTGCTATGGAGGTGAGAAAATTGACATTGCAAATAAACCCAGTACACAGCAACGATTGATGCTTTGGGGCTACACTTGTGATCGAATTAAACAGAGACCTGAGCGCTCCCCAGTTCAACACAGGTCCAGAAGTAGTCACCCGAGACACCAGGAACTAGACGGGCAACTCTAAAGATGGCAGCCCATCCAGCTCCAGGGATGGTAGACCTTCTGCTCGTTGGTTGCCCAGCTGAGCTAGAATTGAATTCAAAGCCGTGTTGGATTTCGAAGCGTTAAGGAAGAACTTCCTACTAGTTCTTTAGTGACGCAGAGGAGGCCTAGACTAATTTGATGTTCATTGAAGATGCTTCAGCGCGAGATGAACTACAGCCTAAGCTGCGGATCGTCTGTTCCTCTAGAGACTAGAGTAAGTACCAGATTTCAGTTGCTTCATCTTGAAATCCTCATCTAGATATTGGAATATGATGGGCCTCTGATCCTAAACACCTACAGTAGCTCTGCACGCAGTAATATATATGTAATCCCATGATTCTGTTTTTTTAAATATATATATATATATATTTTTTTTTTACACCTAGACTTCTCCCCCTTCTTTCCTAGAATGTGTTTGTCTTCCATGTCCTCTACATGCCCCTAAAGCATGAAATATGTTCCCTCCCCATCTAGTCTATACCTATAGACCTTGGAACGCGTTTCCTCCCAATCATATATATTACAGGGCGGTGGATGCCACCCTATAGTTAAGGTGAGTAGAGATTTCCATAAGAAATCAGAACAATTAATTGCTAATAACTTGACTCATGCAACACATTTGACTGAAATGTTGTAGAACATTTTAAACGCCCAGGATACCCTAGACCGGAAAGTTTGGGACACATTTAAAAAAAAAGAAATCAAAAAATGATTAAGAAAATAACAAAAAGCACCCGGCTACTCCCCATTCATTTTCCCATAGTCAAACTTTTGCTCAATGGCAGAGCTCAAACCGGTGGATGGACTTGAACCAGGTCCAAAACAACTTGGGCAAAAAGCGTTGCCGTGAAATCCTTTTGTGGTTTGGAGTTATTCTGTTCAGTAGTTTTTTTAATTATCTAACAGAGATGTGGGCTTCCTCCTTCACCCAAAAATGATAGTAATTTCCCCATGATGCATTGTGGCAGAGAGTCTTTGCAGAAATGAAATAGCCATCATCTTTTCCCCCCCTCTCGATACAAGAGATAATCGAGGGTATATGCCATTAGGCAAGCAGTGGGGGAGGGTGACACCAACATTTGGGAGTTGGAGGTGGGCTAGGGACAGACTGCAACACAAAGCTTTCCCATAACCTCAGGTATTAAAGGGATAACCACGGCTACCTGACTTCACTAATGCAACTGGCCAGTGGCACCAAAAAATATACAATGGGCATGAAATAACATTATGGTATAACGAAATCCTTCAAATTTAAGGAACAAAACTAATTTAAGTGCAGTTAAGGTGAGTAAACAACGCAACAAAACCCCTTCAAATTCAATGCGTTGGAAAACTCAGGCCCAGCCTAACTCTGCGTGTTCCCATTGCAAATCCCGAGAGCACACATTATAAGAGAAGGAATTTACAATGCCACACAAAATGGCTGTATGGTGGGATATGGCATTATGTGGGAGATCAAAGGGAAAGCGCAGAGTTAAGCCAGCCTGGGGTTTCCCAATGCGCTAAATTTCAAGAGTTTTGTTGTGTTACATTTACTCGCCTTTACTGCACTTCGACTGCATTTTCCTACTTTAAAATATATACATTGTGGAACGCATTTCATCCCTACAGCCATGGGCCATGGAATGTGTTCCCTCTCAATCCCATCTATATAGGCCTTGGAACGTGTCCAGCTCCGCCCCAAATCCTATAGATAGGATCCTGGAACGCACGCTCGTCCTATCCGTTCAATACCCATACACCGCGGAATACAGTTTCTTCCTATCCTAACTATATAGATCGTGGAACATGTTACTTCCGTATCGGGTCTATACCCAGAGACGGCGGGTTGCGTTCTCTCCATCGTTTCGGCCCTCTAGCTCGGCTTTGTCCTTACTAGCTCAGGAAACATGTTCTGCTATTTCCCTAAATAACAGGATGTGCGCTTCCCTACCTGTACATTAAGGAATGTGCTTAAGCCCATGTTTCGTTTCTGCCTCTAGCTCATAAAGAACATTTGCACCGTCTTGTACACCCCCCACCCTCCATTTGTGGCATGTATTCCCTTCCCATCTTGCTAGATCATGCAATGCTCCAACTACATATTTCATCTGGGTGCATGCAGCAATCTTGCGCGGGCTGAAAAAGCTTGTAATCACGTTCTGCGCACCAGGCACTTTCGGCAAGGTAACAGCTTCATTATCCGGGCAATGTCCCCAGTCGATGTTCCATGCCGCATAGGAATTGGCGTGTCCCATGGAGACTCACAGAACTAGCTTCTGGGAGGACTTCGGCTTCCAGGGGCCTCTGCGTTGGCATGTGGGGCATAATGCCGTCATTCATGGCCATGACGCTATCCAGAATCAATGCGCTTCTGCAGTTCCCCTAGCATACGATAAGAGAAGCGGGTCCCCGCAGCAGAGCGCTCAACTGTATTTCAGCCCTGCGATGAGATTCTGTGCGTTTTTCATTGGTTTCCTGGATTTGGCTTCTTATATCTGCTTTTCTTCTGGACCTGCCTTGGATTACCCTTGCTTGGTTATTTATTTCATCGTTCTTTTATAAACGTGCTTAATGCCAGCGAGTGGTTTCTGAGCGCGGGATCGGGATTCAAACCTGTGTTGCGCTACGTTGTATTGCTTCCAAGAAAAACACATTGCCCCTGAGCTATGCTTCCTCCTTGTACTTTTGTTTGTGTATGGAACTTGGAACTACTGTTTTTTTGGACTTTGCTTGGCTAATTGGATTGTTCTTGGATCTCCCCTGGATACGGCGGATTTGGTACTTCGTGAGACTTTATTTCTCTCTTCCTGCTTGCTGTATGGATCATTGGAACCTGGCACTTTTTTCCTCTTTTCCCCTAGTTTGTGTCCTCGTGCCGCCCGGGTATAGAGCCCTGTGCTTTGTCTTCCCGTTTGACTGTTTACATCAGCAGGCAACTAAAGGCAGGCGGTGCCTCCGATCCATGGGCATTGTCAACTCTGGTAGCTGGTTTGTCTTCTTCTATAGGTTCATCGGCTTTCGTCAGACCAATCACAGGTTGGAGGGGAGGGGCTTCTGTACGCGTCATGCTAATGACGCTCCTCTGTATCCTTCCTCCCCTATAGAGGACGTGTTCTTTCTGCTGCCTTTTTGCCTGAGCCCCTGGACTTTTGCTTGTTTATCTACAATCGCGGGCTGCACTCTCAGGACGAAAGTCTCCCTCATAAGGAGACCCGTTATCTCACAGCGAATGGACTGTTGAGAGAAGGGTTCTTGACACTTTCTCCCAAGAATAGTTTTTTTTTTAAAGAGTATGTCAAAAACATTGATTAGGAGAAATTCATTTTATAAACAAAATTTACATTTGACAAACGACTCATTTTCACTGCAAGACTGGAATGTGTTTTTGAAAAGGGAAGTTTCGGACTGGATCCTGCATGTTCGACAGGCAGCCCTTTCTCATTGTTCTAACCAACTGCTTCTCTGAAACGAATGACGTCATTGCTGAATTCTAAGAGTTCTCATTAAAAGTTAACAAATGTTACCAAATGTCAAAAATGGTGAGAATGCAGCTCGTCATTTCATAAAAATTAGATGTGGAGCGACCATTGCAAAAAAGGCACCAGAATATTCGAAGTTTTCATAGTGTAGGTTTATAAATGGTGCTGCCAATGTTCATTTTTTGTGGCACGTACAAGTTCAGAGATTCAGTTTCACCGAAACATGTGCATTTCTATCATTCCTTTTTCGGGGTTTATCCCTTAACATTACCACACATGTCTATGCTGGTGAACTGGGGACTTCCAGCCCTTTAAGATGAGTAGCAATACCCTGGAGATGGATGGGGAGGCAGATTCTAATCAAACATCAATAATTCAGAAAACACAAATCGCTTGGCAAAACGTTTGTCTATTTTAATGTAAGTAAAAGAGGGAGTACAATGAACATCAGCAATTGCTTGATAAACATTTTTTAGACCAAATGTGTCATTACTGACGTGTAGACCTGTGTCATTACCAACGTCATCCTACGTGGCAAGTTTCTAAAACCTATCGGGAAGTGGGATTGGCTCCAAGTATAGATGTAATATCTGTAGAGGGTAACAGAGAGAAATAATTGGATAGTCAACAGGTGGGAAATCTAAGCCCTCCCTTCAAAATGGCCACTATGAACATCACTAAATGTACAATGTCCCATTGGCTACACAAATTATAGGACCCTCACTACGTGGATTCCTACAATTGGTTGGCTTCTAACTCCTGTCAATAACTTTCCACCTACGTGAGCAGCATGCAGACTGAACAACCAGGTGCGGGTGAGCTCATCTTTGCACCAGCTTCCCACCAATTAAAAGGACACTCCATCATCACCTCAATGGTTCAGTGTCAATTAGTGTTTGAAGTTGGCCTGGAGTCTAATCTTCTCTGGGATTTTTTTTAAGGAGTATGGGTACTGTCTGGCTTCCGTGCATAGGTGTGATCTCCTTGTGCATCCAACTTTCTTCCATCACATGACTGGACACCATGAATTGAGCCTTTTCCGTGTATTTAACTATATTTTCCAATAGTCCTCTGACACCTTTGTTTAAACATGACCTTCTTGAACAGGAGCTTCTGTTCTTTTAATTGTATCCAACGTCAGCTAATTTTAGTTCTGATAAGACCTTGGCTCTCTTGGCTCATCTAACTCCTTCGCTTAAATATATTCTGTTTAATTCAATCGCTTTTGTAACTGACACTGAATTCAAGGCCTTCCTCGTTGTCCAGGACTACTATATATGTAGTGGAACCTTCATTCTTTATTTAATCCATATGCATCTATGAGGTATATATGTATATGTTGGCGCTTGCTGCGATCTATTTACTATAAACATTTGGCTAGCTTCATGATTGCTTTGCTGCTTGTGTTTCATTGCATTTAAATTATCTAAATATCTTCATCACATTTGTGGCATAAGTTTCTTCATCTTGATCCCAAAATGCCACTTATCCTCAGTGTTACTTCATTCTTCATAAATCGTCTGCCTCTCAGGTCTGATTATCTTCCATCTATGGAATCAATTCAGTTTCGTATGACGTCACGATTCATCCTGGTCATTCAGTTTATTTGTTTCATCAGGTATCACATTCCAATGGCCATCATATTGTCTTGGATGTAGGTATGGTTTCCTTAATGGATACTTTACTTCTCATATTCTCTTAGGTATAGGGATTCTTATGGGTACTGCACAGAGTCGTTGCTCTTCTTCTTGCCTTCCGATTGGTGTAGTATATGTCTAGTATATGTCACATACTTTGGTTAATACTTCTCAGGTAATGTAGGCGGAGTATGGGGTGCTTGGCTCCTCTTCTACACTGGTCCAGCAGAGGCCATTATGTCTGGTAGATTGAATGAAGGAATAAACACCTGAACATTGCCAAAGAACGAGAGCAAACAATTACAGGCAACTTGATGCCCATGAAAACATGTATAGGAACACCGCTGCTTCACCAAACCAAAATTCTTGCGGGACAGAGCATCGGATCCAGAGTCTAGGGATAAGGAAACACAACTAACAAGCACAAGGAGAGAAATTAAAGATTGTCCGCTCAGATGGAGGTGAAACAGCAAAGGAGGGAGTACAATACCCCAGTCCAAACACACACAGCCATAGTGGTCTAGCAAATGAGAGTGGTGGCGACGGCGGAAGGTTCCAGAGGGCTACGGAGAAAGCACATGGGTTTCACGGGTGCCGGCTGCCTAGGCACCTCACAGTGGCTCCCTAACCTCTGCGGAAGAGGTACACGGGGCTGCGGAGGCTTGGAGGTCCGATTGAGGAACTGTCCCAGTGGAAGGGAGATCCTCTCAAGGGGGCAGATGTGTCTCCCAGGCTGCAGAAGTTCTTTACACCTCTTCACATGGTTCTGCTGTTTTGCACATTTCCAATGATCAAACACAGTTTCAGGCAACCGCTACGTGAATGTTCCACCAATTTTCACTCCACCTGCCCCAACAGACAGCTGTTCAAATGTCAGAGGTCCACAGATTAACACCCGGGGATCCTACCTGCCCCTTAGCAGTCAAAAGTCTCCTTTTCTGCATTTCTCAATGCTAGTCTAGATCCGTACCACCCAGCCCGCACCACTTGCTCTCCGTGGGGGGTCCACACTGGGTAACATGAGCACAGCCTGCATTGCATTAGCCAGTTTTCCAACTCTTCAAACATGGTCCCAAGCTTTGATCCACAGGCTCACCTCTACAAGTTCTCACGAATCTTCACATTCCAATCTGTTTTTGTGGATTTGTCGTCTACATAACACGTGATCCACTTTGGCAGCATCCAACTGCCACCCCACACGCCTGTGTCTTCGCAGAATTGGTCAGAGAAAACGGGGGATGGGGCAAGTGGTTTATTTGGAGATGGAGGCACTATGTAGACAGACACGACCATTCATTCAATGCAACAGGTGTTCTTAAGACCTGCAAAGGCCGTCACAGATGGAGAAACAACCAACCTATTTTGGTTGCACACCGATGACAACAAACAAATTAAATGCACCAACATTATTTCATGACTACTTCAAATGAGTTATAGATTGGAGTTTTTAAATCATCAGGAAATAAAAATAAAATCAGATAATTTAAGCATACATCAATACCAAAATCTGATGAGTTGGAATATATAATTTGTGATATTAATACACTATTGACAGTATAGTACTAAAAATTCATAACAGTCTCCCTTAAAGTACATTAATATTCCAGATCCAGGAGGTGCACAGTAAGGCACACTAGAGGGCTTGATGCATTCAGCTTAGTCCACGAGACCATGCTTATCATGGAATAACCATATGGAAGGTTCATTTATACAAATTCTAATTTTATATTCTATGATGTTGAGGTTTGAAAGATCTGTGTGTCCAACACAGAAACGTGAAACTCACGCAGCATGAACCTTTGCCCAAAATGAAAATGATATGACTGTCTCCGCACGATACTTAAATAAGATTTTTTTTGAAACATGGAATCACCATTTTTAACAGGAAAATTCATAAGAAAAGCATTACATGCAAATATAAATATTTTATTTAGATGATCTCATTTCAAGCCATGAAACTAATTAATTTCTAAAGTGTGTACACAAATATTGATCTTATTTGCAACCCTGAAGAAGCACACATCTAGCCACTATTAGCTACAGGTGGTGTGAAACATGTGTAGGCCAGGCTAAAAGTACACTATATACTACAAGTTTGCTTAAATCAAACTTAATTTATAATTTCATGTTTTAGAGTTGTAACTTTGGATATAGGTTATCCCGGGAGGCTGGATGGACACGAACGAAGCCGATTTGATTTTGTTTTTCAATGTAATTTCTTACTTCTTTGCCAATTACTTGCATAATTGCACTATGGCTGTAAAGCTCTACTGGTTCAAGTGTTGAGACTCCTTTTTTTCCCCAGCAGGACCTTGAAAAAACACGGCTACTAAGCACCAGTACTTTACACCAAACCGGCACTACAAAAGTTTATTAACATCTCAAAAATCTGAAGCATAGGATCATTTACAACAGTGATTCCTAACATGGATAAAGTTCAAGTGCCCTCAAAGTGCAAATAGTAAAAGGCTCATCGCAACACCATTTCTCAAGAGTCAATAGTAAATCCACCAATTGCTAAATCGCACCAAAATCGACACTGTAAAAAAACTCAATAGCATTCATTCCCAAACACTAATCACACTTGATCAAACCAATTCATAAATCCGACACAATTAACATTGTGTGCAAATAATACACATATTGTACATTTACTCATCTTAGTACTGGTTGACTTCAATTATTAAGACTCAACATCCATTTAAGTCATAACGCACTCCTCTTTCAGCCAACACCAAACTCCACAATCAGCTATTGAGCGAGACAAAAAAAAAAATACATAATATCGACATACCTGGTGTCTAAGCCTCCACAACACCCAGGAACTCTTGAGTACAGCTCAAGGCCATCACACACATCCATAAACTTACTTATAATGAAACCTAAAACACATTGCACTCCTTAATGACAAGATGAAGGATGTACCCATTATGGCCGGCTCCTTATTCTTCATGACAATATTGGTCTAAACCCACACTATGCTTCATGCATCCCAGCTAATGCGACAACCCATTCCTTATCTTATCTTCCCTTTCTCTTGTCACAGTTGTGTTCAGGTTCATGTCTGACTTTATCCTGCTGTTCCCAATGTCCACTTCCCTTTATCCACGTTTCCTTCTCAGCCCACAGACCACGGTCTGCGTCGCACGCTGGGTGGGGTCACAGTTCACCCACACGGACATGGTGGTGAGGTGCGCAGTATAAAAGCCAATTAACATAACATACTATCCTATAGGATATTACTAGCTGTAAATCTGCAAGTCTCAGCCATCAGCTAGCCTTGTGAAGAGAACTAAAGAACTGAGGGCAGTCACAAGTGGATCGCCTGGGCTGGAGTGAAACATATGGCCTGCATAAGCAGCTAATATGAGGTCGTGCTTCCCCGCCATTGCCCCCTCCCTGTCCGTGTCACTCATTTCCAAGCGGAACTAAAAACATTGAAGAAAGTTGACAATCGGCCTTGGTTCCCAGCCCAGCTGAAAACATAAAAAGCATACGTCATGTGTGACCATGTAAGGCTTTGGAGGCTCTGTAGAGCACTTGGATGAATTCTCAAAATGTTTCATCTCTCCAAAACCATCCTCTGCATTCCTAGAGGTGGCCCGCTCCACTCGATCAAATGCCCCCTAATCCCGAGGCTGTGCCAGCCGAGTTTATTCTGAACTCATCGGCCACGTCCATCAAATTATACAGCAAGCATGTGCTGGCCCAGCCGTGGCACCCCTTTATGAAGACCTCCTGGTCTAGGTTGGTGGGCCTAGCCAGCCCCCTTTTGCAGTCTTAGTGCCAGCCCCTTTGCACAGCTTGCCCTCCAGATTCAAGAGCGATCACTTGACCATTCGTGCAGATCAATGGTCCTTGCCAACCTTCTCTCAAATATCACAATCTTAGCCTCTGCAAAAGTGCGCCCATCCACATGGGACCCTAGGAATGCATTAAAGAGTTCTTCCGACAGTCTGACCAACATAGCGAGACCGCCTGGGCTTGGAGATTGGTGTTCTTGCATCTCGCCAAGGACTCTCATCAATGCCGCGCTAGTTGTGGGCACAGCACCTTTTCCACGCCCTTAATCTGCTTGGATAAGGTACCTTAACCAAAAAAATACAATTTCTCTGTAACTGCACATCAGATCCAATCAAATCATTATACAAAATGTCAGCAAAGTTCTCAACATCTTGCTTCAGTTTTCAATATCCCTTGCTCCTACGAAATGATAGTAGCTTCAGTCGTTTAAAAAAATAAAAAAATAAATGAGGCACTTAGGTAGACTGTTGGGGGTAGGACATGTGTTCTTCCTAACTAACCATACTGAGAACTCAGCAATCTGCGTACTCGTCCTCAAACTCTCTAACTGGTCTTCATTGCTCTGTCAAAGTCGCCCTGGGAGGATGTGAGGGGTGGCCGGGTATCGCACTTGGACAAACTGTTTGGGTTGGCCACTCATTGGTACTTGCAACAATTTGTAAGGGTTTAGCGCGAGCACACTACTTGTGAAGATTCCCCATGCTCTCCACCATGGAGAGAATCAAAAGTATAGATCTTGCATTTCTATGGGTAATTGGGGAAAGCTAACGTGCGTCGCCAACCATTTTTTTGCAGCCGCAAGAATAGACAGAGAAAGACACTACCTCAGCAAATGGGTGCATCTACAACAAAACTCCATACACATTTCTATGTACGTATAATCGCACCACCCCGGTTGCCAGCGGCCGCAGGCAAGGCTACCCACACACATCAGAATACAGCAATGACTATGACAAATTCAGTCTCGCAGGTCACATAATTGTTCCACCAACTTACACCAGACTAAGCTGCTGCCATCAGTTTGCAACGACTGATTCGGGCCAGCTGCACACATAACGAGTCTCTTGCACTCACGCTTTCTCCTGACCTCTCTCTGCACACAGTCAAATGCCCAACCTTGGTGGTTTTTCCACGGAGCCCAGCCAGCCCTCCCTAAGCCTTATCGTGACCAAATGCATACACGCATTCTAAACCTACTCTGTAATTTCTCTCATGCTTTACTTAGTTCCCACAGGGCGGTTCCACCAGTAGCACATTGAGACTATAATAATTGTAAAAGGCGCTGAAAAAATGACACCTCTAATACAATACAAGGTCACTAGCTTGCCCGCTTCCTTACCCTGAACCCAGCTCACTCTTAATGCCCAGTTGGCCGCACATGTACAAGTCTTAATTCGAATCATATATCACTTTCATGATCTCATGTCAGAGCCACCGCTCCCTAAAGTGCTGTGTAATAACGTCATTTTGTACAGTTATCCTCTTTAGTTTGCGACACTTGCCCGACTAGTAAATTACCTTTGGAATCACACGTTTTTGTTGCGTCCCTGGTCCATTGTCCCCTTCTTTTAAATCCTGAAACTGACCCGCACGTCTTTGTGCTATTTTCCAGTCGCCCACGTCCAATTCCATGCAGGTCATTTGTATAGCCATTTGCAATTTAAGCTTCTCTCGCCCTATGATTTCCTACTGCAGGTTTTTTCCCTGCTGTCTCTTCAGACTTTCCACTCAGCCAATAACCTCACACCTCAGACAGGCCTTGAAATCATTCAAGACAACCTGCAGGCTTGTAACATCGCCATGGCTCACAATTGCTGTGAGCTACTAAGCACCAGATTGTAGCCCAGAAGGACCAGCCTAGCTTAACCCCAAGAGCTACCAGGCACTACTTTGACTCCTCAGGCCAACCGTTGGCACCCAGTTATACCCGTGGAACAAACTGCTGGAGATTCGGTTAAAGCAGTGCTAGATGATGCTGAAAGGTTTAAC
Organism: Ambystoma mexicanum; assembly: GCF_040938575.1. Classification (NCBI taxonomy): domain Eukaryota; kingdom Metazoa; phylum Chordata; class Amphibia; order Caudata; family Ambystomatidae; genus Ambystoma; species Ambystoma mexicanum. The sequence goes on along the minus strand of NC_090934.1, from coordinate 51,922,059 downwards.
GCCTAATGCGGCATGTGTGACCGACAATAGTGTTTACATGCCATGCATGCTACATACTAGCGCCTTGTTCTCCAGGTGTAGCTCCTGCATACTGAGGATTGCCTTATGCCCAAGAGCCACCTTGAGTAGCTGATCTGGCCATCGTTATTTCAGTCCCTGCACAACCATCGCTCTCCTTGGCACCGATATCGCCCACAAGCTCAATCTTGCCCCTTGGCACTACCTCTGCCTTCGTCAGACTTGCTGGAATGCCAACATTGACTCGGACAATGGAGATATTTCTTCTGAACCGAGTCCAGACAAAAGAGGCATTTTGTTTGAAAGGCACAACATTCTGGGTCGAACTCGACCAATCACGCACACGTGTGCAGACAGGCTCAGACTAGCCTATATGGCAATAGGGCAATACCCAAACCAAAAACGCAAAATGCCAGTGTGGGCCAGTTTTTTAGGGCAAAGTGTGCCCGTTTGAGGAGTTACTTCACTATGTGGCTAGAAGTTTCAACCATTGTTGCTGAATAAATATTATTTAAATTGCACAATTTGCATCCCATAAATCAAAATATTCCCCCCTTGGTACTATTCAAACAGTGTCACAAAAGGAATGAATTGCCGTTTGCAACTGTGGGCCACTTTTCCAGTGTTAGCCGAGACATTTGTATGCCCCATTCCCACACATTGTGCCAACTCTTGAGATGTCACCCCTGAGAACCAAAGGATTAAAGAGTAAAATAAGCAGAGGCCTAGTGCGAGTACGCACCCAAGCAGGAACCAGACAGGCAGGGGCACCAGGTTCCAAGTCAGCGGCTTAAAACTCACCAGCCCCCAGGAAACGTATCGCCCCCATCAAAACGAGGCACGCACCTGGGCCACAGAAGGAAGAGTGAAAGCAGCACAGAAGCTACCGTTTAGTACTTCAAAAGACATCCTAAATTGCACACAATATTCACTAGGCCACGTGCGTCTATAGTTCAGCTCTCTACTCCCATCCTCTTGTCCCCTCAACACCTTCCACCCCCTCGTGGGTGAGCCAAGGCGTGGGTGGGTGGTGCTGTTGTGCTTGTGCAGAGCTCTTGGTTTCCAATCATTGCCAGAGTGTAAAGAAGGCTCCTTGGACTGAATTTCAGCCTCCGCTCCACGCCACAGTAGATGGCAGTATCCCCCCCCCCAAGATGCTACTTCTGCCGAGTGCCCGTCACAGCAGCACGCCGGTCCTTGCAGCATGATATAGAGTAGGGACCCCAAGGTGTGGGCTGAATGCCAGGTCTGTGGAACAGTAGCGCGGTGACCACCTTCCCTCATGGTGCGCTCTATGGACCATCAGAAGACCTTCGTACTGTCCACGTCACGTCTGAAGATCACAGACTCCAGGGTTAAATCCTGGCCCGGCAGATGGGACCACATGCCCCACATCTCAGTCTTAAATTAAGGTTTCAGAGCCGACAACCACATGTTACCCGAGGACCTAGTTCTATCTGGAAGAGCTCTGGCTCTGCCCAACGGCCAGCGTTGAGTCCAATGCACCTCCTCCCCTTTTCTCCTCTCTCTCGTTCCTTCAAAGTCTCTATATCTTGCTCCCTGGTCTTGTTTGATAGCTTCATGGAGGAGAAGGCCTCTTCAGAGTTCCATTTCAACATTGGTAATATAGTAGTTCTGTCTTTTGGGAACCTGCTGCTGGGGACATGTTTTTGCAAAGATCGTCATGGTCCCGTAATGAACATTTGCCATCACCATGTACTACTGTTTACTTTTCACAAAATATTATTTAGTTATGTGATATTAAGAAGACAGGTCATGCAGAACCAGTTGCCATTTTTAATGCAGCAAAATTTTGAGAGACTATACATAGACACACTGTGAATTGACTAAGCAGGTTAGCGCCAGTTTTGGTCTAACCCGGCCTTCTGCTTCCATTCAATGGGCAAAAGGTTGTTTCCATTGAAAACGTTGCGGTTGTGAGGAATTCGACCATCCGCGTGGTGAAGACGGGAAATGTTGCTCCGGCAAGCCTTCAAAATCTTGGGTATCCTGGACTTTGGGAGTGCAACACAGCAGACTTCTTAGGGAGTAGGGTTCAGAGCAAGCCTGTGCATTCCCCCCAAGGGAATCTTTTCAGGACCCTGGGCCTTTACACCCCCTCCTCGTGCATCCTGGTAACAGACCCACGAATAAGCACAGGGTGAATCTTGGGCAGTTTCAGAGACAAACATATGTCTTTGTGACCCCCTCAAGCCCAAAGTATGGTTATCATGGAGTCCCCATCAGATAGCTTGGTCTTCATACACGAGAGTGGTGAGACCCCCAGCAGACACATGGGCACCATTCTCTAAAATCATGTCGCCCAGGCAGGTACTAGGCCATCACTGCTCCCCTCCCCACCCGCTAGCCTCCCTCCAAGACCCTTCCTGTCAGGATCAAGCGGTAAGAGTGCTTCTGGTTCCTTGTGGCACACACACAGGGAAAAGGCTGCAATCCCCAGTCAAGCACAGCGGCAGTACGGCAGACCGACAGTCTGGTCTCGTCTGGTCTCGACGCAGCTTCAAAGGAGACCGGTCGCTTTAATCAGGCACCAAAGAGAGCTCCATTAACTAGAGCGACTCTCTGATCCACAGCAGACAGGAAGATGAGTCACCCCTTCACCTGTTCTGTTGCAAAGCACTCTGGTTATGACCTCATGCATACTGGATATTGTTGGTGGAGACCCAGGATTGGTTAATTAAGGTAGGCTTAGCCTACACCAATCACTGTGGCCCACTTGGCTTAAAAAGAGAGCAGAGTCCGTCTTTTGGAGAGATCATGTGAAGACTTCACAAGGAGTAGCAAGAAGAACTCATCATTGGACTTTGGCTGAAGGTGCAGTCTGCCTTACATCTTCCACCAGTGAAGGAAGGCCAGGATTTCCAAAGAAGGAAGCAAGATTCTCCCCTAAACATCGCCTGGGGAACAGAGGGAGACAACCAATCCAGACGCCATCCACCAGTTCCAAGAACATCTCCAGCACAAGGTACAATGTGGTTGTGTGTCCCTGGTCCTTCCTCGAAGGCCTCTTGTGACATTTTACAACCCATTGCTCCCCTGGTGCTGAAACCAAATATCCTTGAACTATTGCGATTAATTACTTTACTGACTTCCCTTCTGTCAGTATCCAGAGTGCATCCCTTTCCCTTCTTTAAAACTTGACTGTCCTGTGTATTCCTTTACAGGGTGGGTAATATTTCGTAGTGTGTTAGAATTGTCTGTTGTGATACTTAAGTAGATATCTTTATACAACCTTAACTGGACAGTCCCTTTTATCATTGGGTAATAATTGTATTTTTGCTGTGGTGCAACTAACCAACGATCCATGACCTTACAGAGATAAGCCTGCCGTTCTGTCTACGTTACCAAAATTGGACAAGGAGGTTTATCATTTACTTGTGTTTCCAACCTGTTCGGATCCCTTCTGGTGTACTAGAGGTGTGGGGTTGATTGAAGGTTTAGAAACTGATATTCATCCCCAGATCACTGGTGCCCGGAAGTTGATTCGTCACCCCAGGGGAGGTCATGTTCCCTAGGGCAACAATGTCTAATGGCAGTCCCTACAGGTGTACAGTTAATAAAACAACACCCACAGCCGTCGACTCAGCACTTCTTCAGATGTAGAGCGACTCTTCACAGTAGCTCAAGCCATCTCAATGGAACCCCGCAAAGTCCTTAATGGTCACCACCTGACAAGCAACCAGTCAAGAGTCTCAGACCAGCACTCCCACACCCCGTGCCCCCCCTCACTTCTTGTTACTGCACTTGTACGATCCAAATATCAAGTCCTAGTAGGACCATTATGGTAATCTTCCTGCTTTTTCCGGCCCCTTTTGTATCTTGTGGCGCCTTGAAACACCATTGTTATAATAACTATCCAATAAATAAAACAGAACTCGCTAACCTGGGAAACCAAATATTATCACTTAGATGAAAATCAATCGCGGGTCCCTTAGGAGTTTAAAGTTCAGCTAAGTTCCACGAAAACTGCAGAGCCTTGGAGAACACAGACTCAAAAGAAAGGCTGCCAGCACTGAACCAAGCCAGCCGCCTGTTCTCCATTCCAGTAAACTAAGGGGCTACTCTGCCAGCTTTTAAGTGATGGGGCCACCTGCCAGGCGAAGCACTTAACACCAAGGAGCATTGCAGCGGGCTGAAGGGGGCCGCAGACGCTGCTGGCCACTCGTTATCCAAGCCTGTACCTGCTGTACAGTACAGAACCCAAGACCTCAGTGGGGCTGACCCATGCTCATTTGCCGGTAGACTTACGGAACAGTCTGCTAAAAAACAATCTTGACCTACAGAGAACCTACCGGAATAACCACTCTGATGTTTGCTAAGAAGAAAACTTTTCAGTATTACACAGCACAGCACTTCAGATGTAGAGCGACTCCTCACAGTAGCCCCAAGGGTGTTGCTAGGTCCGGTTAAGATCCGGGGCTATGCTAATTTTGGGACTGTCAGGACTGGGGGCTAGCTAGCCTTTTTGGTTGTAACCCTTCAGCTTCTATCTGGGGCTATAACCAAAAGACCCAGGGCTATATCACCCTCAGCCCCCACCCCCCCTAGCCACGCCTCTGGCTGAAGCCATCTCAATGGGACCTCACAAAGTCCTCAATGGCCACCACCTGAAACAAGGCCCCATTCAAGAGTCACAAGCAGCAAAGAACCAACAAGGTAGTCCCAGGAAATGGAGCCAGCTGCTAGGAATCTCTTTTCCTCTTCCATTAGCACGCCTGTTCTTCATCTATTTTCACCACAGGCTCTCCCTGGGCGTGCCCAGGACCAGGCAAGTATCACACTACCATCTGCATCAGACAGCCTGTGGCCAACTCCCTACTGGGTCGGCCAACTCTTACAACCCATCAGGGTGAGAAGAGTTACCTGCAGGGTAAATCTTGTTCTAAGCGCTCACTGCTTTACCCAGTCTGCCATGAGCTGGCACGCACATTCCTTTTGTAGCGGACGGTCCTCTGAGGAATGTTTAACAGTTTAACTATTTTTCCATTTGCGTTTTAATTCAGTGCTTTATGGTTTATACACTTTGTTCTATAAATACAAACTCGCTGTACTGCAACAGGTTAGGAGATCACACCACAAAAAAATTAAATAAAAATAAAATTTAAAAAATGAATAATCACTGCTGAGATGAGTCATGTTGATGCTCTAAACCAGGGTTCTGCAATCTTTGGCTGACCAGATGTGTAGGGTAACATCTCCTATCGCCCTACTCAGCATTGCCAAAGTCAAGGGATTAAGGTGGCCTTCATCCAAAACAACTGGAGACCTGCAGGTTGCAGAGCTATGCCCCAAGCCCTCTACCCCCTAGTACTCCCAGCATAGTGTCTTACGTCGCTCCTCTTCTTCAGTGAGGAACTGCCTACCGTTTGGACATTGCACTCTCCTTGAGGACAGGGCCAGACTGATTTGCAAATGTCTCACTTATTTGGCAAAGGTTTTCACCCTAAGTGAATACGGTGATCCAGACGTGGGTCCCTTGCTCTCCGGCCTCGAGAGAAGGTGCACCTCAGAGATGAGGCCCGTGCAGTGGGTGCAGGGTTGGTGGTACTCTTGCTCAGAGGAGGACTACCTAGCATTTAGAAGCTGCCCAGTCCTTCTGGGTGGGACCAGACTGATATCTAGATAGATATTTCTCCTACTCTTATCAAATATGTCGCTATTGACGGATTTAAAATCTTTTCAACTCTTGGCTCGCAGGGACCACCCTAACACACATTCCTGCATTCTCATAAGTTTAGTACACTGAGCACCTGGGCTGATCCCAACTTACCACAAGAAGGGACAGAAAGGCTGTGGGTGCCAGTCTATCAGACAACATTCTAATTAAGGGGGACCTGAATCGATGGAGCAAATAGTGAGATAGTTCAAGATGGAATGGAAGCCGCAGAGGACCTGGGGTTCAAGCAACTGATGTAAGCCCCCCACCCCCACAGCCACGTGTTGGGCGTCCTATTCACACTCGCTGCTCAATGATCTAGGTCTGTGTAAGGATTCAGCAACAATGATGTCCAACCTCCACAATGCACTATTAGAAACACCACATTATAGCACCTCACCTATCGAAACCCCCAAAAACACTCAAAACTAAGAACATATGACTGCAAACTTAACGCTCGCAAGCTAGAAACATTTACTTGTTCAAGCAACAATGCGATTTGGATAGTCACTATTCGCAGCTCCAAAATAAATACATATTCATTAATTTTTCATTGGGCGATGAAATAATGCATCTCTAATATAGACCACGACATAGCACAAATGGCGACATTTGAACTCATTGCATGATGTAAATCAAGCACATAGTAGAATTTAACAAACCGGGCTTCATTACAAGTCATCAATGTTAGATTACTATAAACTGGTTCATATTGCCATTGACCTGTTGCCGCTCAGTGTGGCTCACTTTTACATTTTGGAGCGGTTGTGTGTGTTCCATCTGTGCTCCCGCCATATAATTTATTTTTATTGAAAAGTTTTCCAGTATTACTCCATTTTGTGTCCTCACCACATTGCGGCTTTCTCCCTATTCCTTGTTCCTCACCCTCCTGGTTCCCTTCCACCTCCCACTGTGACCCCAACCCCCAGATTGGGCATACTGCCCTACTCCCATGAACCCAGTAGGACACCCCCACTGCCCGTTGCAGTCCCCTGTGGCAAAGGACCCCGAGGCAAAGGACAGCTTCCCCAGAGCCGCTCCAGAAGGTGTCTGCCAGTGTCTACCGGGGAAGCAAGAAGCCTGCAGCTGTCAACCTGCTGTGACTGACAAGGTAGGAGTGGTGTGGACAGGGGGGGGCAATCACTGCACCCCACTAAACTGCCCCACCCCTCCAATTACTCTGTCTCTTATTGCACCAACATTAAGCATCTCAGTGCACTGTATTGTTTATCCATCTCTCACATTTCTCCAGGAAAGTCGCATTTCTTGCATTGTTGTTGTGTTAAAAACAAGCCTTTTCCCCCTTCCTTTTAGAAAATTCCAATCATAGGTTTTTTTTCAGTGCGCTTGACCCCCTCATCCTCATCTTCCGTCCATACTGCACCTGCGTTCCCTGTGGTGTGTTGCCTGCTTGTTGCCTCCTGTGTGTGTGCTTCTGTGCGACCCCTCCCCCTCTGGTGCTTCCTGTGGTGTGCAGCTGTGGGCTCTTCTTCTTTTCCTTCCTCATTCTCCCCTCTTGCCTTCTTGCACACTATGGTGCTCTCGGTCTCTCCTATCTTCTATAACTGCTACTCTATCTCCTATCCTATAACTAACTCTGGAAATAAAAAGTTCAAGAGGAATAGCCTGGTCTCCAAGCCATCGCCGATACCCACCTCAGCGCTTCCTCCAGACAGACTCACCAACATCCTCTCATTCTCTCTCCAGACCTATGGATCCCACAATATGGTCTGTTCCTTGTCCTTTCTTCTCCTCTACCATTAATGGTTGCACCCCAGTGGGAGGTCCTTGTGGCCTCCTTCAATCCTCCAAGACCACTATCAATGTCGATTTAAATGGTACAATCATAGTCCAGGGCTCTCAGCCCAATCTCCTTCTGGATGGGCGTCTCCCGAGTCCCATCAACTGCCTCCCTTCTGCTGCTGCTCCCAACACCTCTCGGGACCCTCTGCCACCTCCCGCCTCCCTCCTCCGTCTGGCCACTATGCCAACTCAGTCTACTGCCTGGGCCCACTCTCAGGCCCTTCGTCCACCTCCGCTGGGTGTACCTTACTACTGCACCCCACCCGGGAAGTCTTTCAAATGTGCAAACCTGCTCCATGTGGGTACTCTTAATGCTCGCTCTGCTGTCAAAAAGTCCTCTCACATTTGCCACCTCCTCGAAGACCTTGACCTGGATGTCCTCACTCTCACCGAGACATAGTTCATGGTCAGCTCTGTCACGAGTTTTGACACTCTCCTCCCCAAGTGCTACAGGATCCTCTCTGAGCCCAGAACCAACCGCCTCGAAGTTGGAGTGGGCCTGATCTTTCCAGAGTGGGTCCCTGCTTTGATCATTCCTACACAGGCCTACTCCTCCTTTGAATGCCTAATCTGCAGGCTTTCTAGCTCTCCTGCCCTCTCTCCGACTGTGGCCACCATCTAAAGGCCACTTGGCCAGGTCACCATCTTCCTCTCAGAATGGGCTGACCTCTCCTCTTCTCTCCTTGCCTCTGGCTCTCACCTTGTCCTTTGAGAGTTCAACATCCACTTGGATGTTTCTAATCCCTCCTCTTAGCTCTTCTGCAACCTATGCACTTATCTCCCTTTCCAATCTACCCTCTGGTCCGACACACTGCTAGGCACACCTCGGATGTTCTCATCTCCTCAGACACTCCCCCTCTCTAACCCTCTCACCACTCCTCTCTTGGACTGACTACCTTCTTCTCTCCTGTCACCTCAAACTTCTTGTCCTTCAGGAAAAGCCAACCCCAGCACTGCCACCTTCATTCTTGGTCAATCGGCCCATAAAGCGAGTGTCAGTGGATGCATTTGCCTCTACCTTGTCTGCTAGTCCTGCGGCGAACTCACATCCTGACAGAGCCCTCTACAACCTGCATCTTGCCATCTCTAACACTCTGGACATCCTTGACCCCGTCATGAGAATCTGCCTGAAGCCTACCTCCAACTGCAACTCTTGGTACGACTCCGTACTTGCTGCCCTAAAACGCTAGTGCAGGGTGGCTGAGCGGAAGTGGAGGGTCTATGGGTGCATCCTCTGACAAAAGGGGCCGGCCACCTACTCAAAATGCAATATATACTCTCTGTCCTCTCCAAGAAGAGGGTCCCTATACAAGCCTGCATCTCTGCAGCCTCTAACAACACGGCCAAACTTAAAATCTGCAAGGAGCTGTCCAATTCTACCGCAGTCACCACCTCTCCTCCTCCCTCCCAGGCCCTCTGTATGACTTTGGCCTTTCATGTCACCACTAAAACTCAGGACATCCTGTCCTTGCTTTCCTCTTCCTCTCCCCCCTACCTCTCTCAGGCCCCCTTTGGCCACCTCACCCTCTCTTCCTTTTTCCTCCTTCACTCTGACAACACATGTCGATGTCTCAAGACAGGTCTCGATCTATGAAAGTGTCATCCTGACAGGTGCTCCCCTGCTCCTCCAGAACCATCAAGGACCACATTGCCTCCCTCACTCCAGCCTCGGCTGATATCTGTAATTACTCTTTCACTACTGGATCCATCCCCTCTCTCCGCAAGCACTCCCTTGTGCACCCGCTCTGAATGATCCTACATGTCCAGCAAACTATCACTCGATTTCCATCAATCCATTCCTGGGCAAACTCTTGGAAAAGCTGGCCATCTCCCAGCTTACTCTCCACACTGAATCTGTTGGTTGTCTCCATGACCATCAGTCTGGCTTCAGAGCAGGCAGAAGCAAGGAAACTGCTCTCCTGAACACCCGTGAAGATCTGCTCTCTAATCTGGACTCCAGCTATCCTTCGGTCCTCATCCTTCTTGACCTTTGCTCTGCTTTTGACATGGTAAATCACACCACCCAAACTCAGTGTGATCCTGGGCATACTGGATCAGGCCCTGCTGTGGCTGACCTCCTTCCTCCTGGACCGACCCTTTCACGTCTAACTTAGGTCCTTTCTCTCCACCACCTCTCTCTCCACATGTGGTGTCCCCCAGGGCTCTAGCCCCCTCGCCCTGGCTCTTCAATGTCTATCTGGCCCCTTTGGCCCGCCAGCTCTCCACCTTCTCTTCTAACTTTTAGTGTTACGCAAATGACATTCAATTCTCTTTCAGCCTTCCCTCAGCCTCCTCTCCTCCCCCCCTCACTCCCTACTGTCTATCCACGATTCAGGATTGGTGTGCCTCCAACAATGCCTTAATGTCAGTAAGAGGGAGATCCTTTACCATGGAACCCCTGCTCCCGCTTTCCTTCTCTCTCTGGCTGTCTTCCTTGGGCCCTCTACCCTCACCTTCCTATGAGGCAAAAAACCTTGGTGTCATCTTCGAATCCACTCTCTCCTCCTCTCACCACATCACAGACCTTGCCAAAAAGGCCCACTTCCAGCTACACCGTCCCAGAGGTATTCTACCTTTCCTCGCCTTCCACCCCAGAAGCTCACTGTCTCCAGAGCCCTGGTTCTCTCTAGGCTGGACTTCTGCAACCGACTCAATCTACTGACCTCTACTCTTCACCCCCTGCAACTAATCCAGAACAGGACTGCAAGCCTTATCCTTGACATCAAGCCTAGGGACCGCATCTCTCCGGCCTTGAAATTGCTAATCTGGCTCCCAGTGGCTGCAAGGATAAAGTTCAAGACCTTCTGCATCATCCACAAGGCTTTGAGGCCGGGGCCCACACTACATCCAACTCTCTTCTGAAATACTTCCCTTCCAGAGCCCTTCACTCTGCTACCTCCAACTCTGAGCGTCAGAGGATTCTGCATGGCAAAGAGTGGAGGAAGGTCTTTCGCCTCTGCAGGTGCTGCACTCTGGAACGGCCTCACTGCCCCTCTCAGACTTGAGCCGGACAACCTGAAGTTCCAGACGCAGCTCAAGACGCTCATTTTCGCCTCTGCATTCTCTCTCACTCTCTTGCCAACGTACATGCCTGCTGGGCCGACTGGTTTCCTTGGTTCCCTCAGTCTCACTGGGTACCAGGCTCCTCCATAACCAGTCTTCTGTGTACTGCCTCCTAGCCTACCACGCACGTTGGGGCTCTAACTGTAACCCCACAAAGCCCCCCTGCACATACCCAGAGCCGCGCTGCCCTTACTCTGAGTCATGCTGCCCTGATTGCATTCCCCCCCCTTTACTCTCCCTTGCACTTCCCCCTCTCCTTCCCCTTGCACTTCTATTGTCGCACTTGCACACGCCGAATGACACAAGGCATAGTAGGATCGTTTGTCTTGTCCTCACTAGGTCTTCCCTCACTTGGCTTGTGGCGCCTGGAAAACCTTGTATACAGGCGCGTTATAAATGCCATGTCATTCAGCAGTGCTCTCCAACACTTTATATATGAGTGTAGCTTGTTTTAAATGACGCTTTGTTTCTCCCTATCCCTCCCAATCGCTTTGCACTTCTACTTCACGTGTATACAAACGTTCCTATGTTTTGTCTGAGCAGAAATCAGCCTTGATATAGCCCAGTGGGGAGAACTCATGGACATGCAGTCAGACTTTCTAACTAAAAAAAAAGTGTTTTTAAACAAGTATATGTATTAAATACCAACTTGCTTCAACAATGCAATTTGTATTACAGAAACCTGACCGCATGTGTAGGCTTTTGTACCACAAACATACTGTCACAATACAGGGATATTGGGATGAAACCATGATCCCCCAAACATCTGAATAAAGAGATGGACTATGAAGTAACAATGTATGACCATTAAAACAAAACATTTAACCAATGTTGGTAAATACCATTTTTTAAGAGGAGCGTTGTATTGGAAACACACACCGTAAGCTTTAATCTTAACATAGCATGGGGTTGTATTCTAGGGTCTCCATAACTCCACTGCTCCCCCCAGATATATGTCACAACTAAATTGCAGGCGAATGGTGCGACTCCCAACTGCATTCCGAGATTGAAAGGGTGGTTAGAAAACAGCTTCGTGAATATATTGACTTAAGCAGTTATTGCACAATGTCTTGCACCCGAGCAGAAGCAGAGACACTGCCCTCCCAGACAGCCGAGAATACGGCGACATCCTTCCGAGCCAGACGCCAACTAGCAGTCGCTCCTCTGGACCAGGTGGCCTATGCTAGGACACAGTGGGTCAGTCCATTATTTGGATGGGACGGCCCTGCAACGCACTGCATTCTGCCTCCAAGAACAGTGGGCCGGGATGCAAGGTTTGCCCACACCAGTATCCCTCACCTGCGGCGTGCCACAGGCCAATCACGTCCCCGTCGCCCTTACACGTGAACTACCAACAGAACATGGCCTTCAACATTAAAGGATAGTTCCGGGACTTTTTTTTTATTGTCCCTACGGTTCGGCCATGTGTTTTTAAGCATAAATCGGTAGATCGTAGAAAACTTTCCTATGGACCTTACCCGACTTTTCGTCCATTAACGCACTCGAAATCAGCCGCCATTTTCTGATAATCCTATCATTTCCCCCCATCGCCCTGGCTCACCTGCTTTTGCGGCACTAAATCAAATCCCCCGCCCCTGAGCCTGACATCAGCAGACGCGTACCGCCCATTTCGCAACGCCAAAGCACGTTTCGTGTCAACAATCGCTGCGCCTCAGCTAATGAAGTGTCGCCATGGAAATGGCAGGACGCCTCTTTCCTCAATAAGTATAAACACACCGTTTCACAACACACAGCAGCAGATTTTCGATTCCTCTCTCTGTGTTACTTTGAGTATTCTGTGACTCGTTTCTGTGCTCTGGTCAGCTACCTTCGCCGCTTCTAGGCCTTGTGAACACCTGTACCATCTCTGTAAATTATTTTACTTTCTTTACCACACAATGGCTACAATAATGCTGTATATGTACGAGCCCGAGTACACCGAGGAGGAACTACTGGAAAGGCAAGCACGCGAAAACGATGGGGATTCGGACGGCAGTTGGGAGGACCAGTCAACGGATGAAGAGCCTGGACCATGTCGCATGGACGGCGTCTCCACCTGCTGCACGTGCAATCGGTGCGAGCTAATGCCAACTGAGGAGGAGAACTGCTGCTGCCGTGAAAATTCCGGGTGCTTGGCCTACATTTCGGAAGGCGAGCCAAGTCCGCAATGCATCACCGAGCTGCCAGAGTTCAGGGAAGCCTGCCTCTCACGGACCGTGTTGAGGATGATGATGGTGCTTATGCACGAACTTCGCGGCACTGTTCGTCCCGTAATCCGAGTAACGAGTAAGTATACTCTGGTTTTGATGTCAGTGATGCCACTACTATTTCATGGTCGTCTCCCACATATAAAATTACATCTACATATCATTCGAATGCATGTAAATTGGTTCCATATTGTGCATTTTCTAGATAGAATTTTTTTCAAAGCAGAATGACATTTTTTACCTGAATCGACAGTGATAAGAAAGTTTTGTCATTTTAATACAGTTTGCATCTTTCTTTTTCACAGGTGGTACAGGCTGGTGGCCTATCGTTGCTTCACTTGGTGGCTTCACGGGAGGCTCGGACACCGCGTTCGGAGAGTAATACCTGCCTGTGCGGTACTTGCCATTAGACAACATTTCCCCAGCGACAGTGAACAATACCGCGGATTTTCCCTGGATGTGCTGCAACCGGAACTTTACAATGTGTAATGTTTATTATTTATGTTCAATTGAAATTAAGATCTAAAATAAAACCCAACATATATTTTAACAATGGTTGTTTTGATTTTTTAAATTAATCTAGTGTGTCTCCATTGAATAGTCTTCCTGTGCCTTGTCTTGTCACACCACATGTCTCCGGCCAGCATCCTCCCTCACGCTGGCCGCCCACCTTCAATCCACATAACCGTTGAACCCATATGCAGCAAACATACATATGTTATTTTGCGGGTTGGCATCAAGCCTCCCGGCCTTGCCTCCTCCCCCAAAAATACTTACCACACCACTTTGTTCAAGCGTTGGCAATAAAAGGCCGTTGGATTTTATTGATACAAAACATGGTTATAGGTAAATAATCAATATGGTTGATCATAATAAATCATCCTTTTGGGCACAGGGTACAGAGATGACCCCCTCTGGCCCGTGCCGCCTTGCCACCAAAGGCCAGCCTGCTGCTGACTAACTGCCTAGGCATCCAGGGTCTCCAGGGTGAACTGCACCCATATATTCTCCTGGGAGGGTGAGGTATTTATAAACTCACCCCCCTGCCTTCCATGTACTAGATCCTGCAGCCTGCCTCTTACATGCAGTTAGATGGCCTCTCCTTGGTGAGGCCCTGCGGCAAACGAGTCTTGTCTGCACGACCACCGCCCCAATCCACCCCCCGCCCTATCAAAGGCAGTTCGCACCGGGGTACTTGCGCTGGAAAATGGAGCTGTCAGGGAGCGATAAAGGCCAAGAGGAGCCAAAGACCATGTACACTTCAAAGTGGTCTATAGAGCATGGGTTGTTGTTCCCATGTCTACCTCCAGACCCCGTGTCTCCTGCCGAGCATCCCCCCTCACGCTGGACGCCCCCCTGCAATCCACATAAGTGTGTCTCCATTCAGGAGTCTTCCTGTGTCTTGTCTGCACGACCACCGCCCCAATCCACCCCCCGCCCTATCAAAGGCAGTTCGCACCGGGGTACTTGTGCTGGCAAGTGGAGCTGTCAGGGAGCGATAAAGGCCAAGAGGTGCCAAAGACCATGTACACTTCAAAGTGGTCTATAGAGCATGGGTTGTTGTTCCCATGTCTACCTCCAGACCCCGTGTCTCCTGCCAAGCATCCCCCCTCACGCTGGACGCCCCCCTGCAATCCACATAAGTGTGTCTCCATTCAGGAGTCTTCCTGTGTCTTGTTTGCACGACCACCGCCCCAATCCACCCCCTGCCCTATCAAAGGCAGTTCGCACCGGGGTACTTGTGCTGGCAAGTGGAGCTGTCAGGGAGCGATAAAGGCCAAGAGGTGCCAAAGACCATGTACACTTCAAAGTGGTCTATAGAGCATGGGTTGTTGTTCCCATGTCTACCTCCAGACCCCGTGTCTCCTGCCAAGCATCTCCCCTCACGCTGGACGCCCCCCTGCAAACCGCATAATGCCACGACATATACACGTCATTCATTCACAAACACACCCCTGTTTCGAATTCTTTATAACCCACTTCATATTTCTAATGAGAACTTCTTTGCGCTTTGCTAGTCAACCCGTGAAGGTGCTGGTTATCCGCTCTTCGTCTCTGTGAACTTCCGTGACCACTTCGAGGAAACTCGTCAGTTTGCAACCTGTGAACTGCTCCCTGTTTGACGACAAGAAACTACTCTGATCCCTGCATCTAACTGTTTGTTCTTCAAGGTAAGGCCATGTACCATAATCATTTTGCGTCCAATTTTTTAATTTATATCTATTTGCTAGTAGTCATCAAATTGCATCCATGTTTTCTTTTCGTTCAAGACAGTACATGCAAGGAACTAGTCACATGTTCTGAGTTTAGTCAAATTATTTTTCTATTTTTTTAAAGTTATTCAAATACTTATCCGCATGTGAATAACGTGTATAGTTCCAAGAACCAAAACGAACCTTGCATTGAACCTTTTATGTGTCATTTAATTTTTTAACACATTGGTATTCATAGAGAATTGTTGATCTTTACTTTTCAGAACTTTCCACAATGCCTGCCTGTTCCATTGGCGGTTGCCCTTCGAAGACCCATAATAAATCTAAAGGTACTATAATGCATGTTTTCCCTAAGACAATAGATCAGATAAGAGAATGGGTCCGATATTGCGGATATCCACCGTCTGAGCTTGAAAGTAGAGTCCTAGAAGTCTTTGCGGACAAGAGGGGTAATCGATACCGCATCTGCAGCAGGCACTTTAGCTCAGACATGTACTCCACATCATTGCTAATAAAGAAGAACACACCGCGAGCGAAGCGAAAATTGCTCTCAACCGCTATTCCCACTCTATTCGTCCACATCCCTCCACTGGTGAGTCAAGTTTACGTATTTAGCTCTCGGCCTTGTGGTAGTGTGTAGCATTAGCTAACAATAATTTCCCCATTTATGTATCCACTCAATATGAAGGCGGAAGATTCTCCATCCGTGTCGTTATTGCAGTCATCAGCCACTTCAAGCGCCTATCGGGTAATCTTACTTAGCTATTATGCCACTGACTTGTTTTAGGCATGTAAATCAATAGTTTTAATTTATCGTGTAATTATTTTACCTAACGGTACACCCTAGTACTCGTCCTCTAGTCTTTGTTTTCAGTTATAATTATCGTTATCCAAAATAATGCAAGAACTGTCTTTCAGGGAGATGCTGAGGAGTCCAACGCATTGACGACAACCGTTGATGTCACTCAGATGCTCGAGGTACGTTTCCGGACAGTTCCATCGATGGAGATCATCAGATCTTGCATTCTTCTAGCGTGATTGTTACACACAATGTTTCTTTCGTTTTTAGCCATTGATATGTCCTTCTGTCGTCGCCCTCCTATGTGTCTTCTTTTTTCAATATTGTGTTCATTACTAATGAAAGTCCTATGTTTCAGGGAGTCGATGAAGCATTAGTCCAAGAAGAAGGGGGAGCATGCAGTTACGGGTCAGCGTAACAGCTTGCAGAAGTGTGCACCGCAGTTACATCGTCCCTTGATGTTCTTATGCATTTCGAGGTATGGATACTGACAGTTCGATCAAGCGAAATCATATGACGTGATTACATCCGCTATACTTCCTTCTTTATTAACGCAAGTACTATGTTTCAGGGAGATGACGGAGCTTCTTCTACAAGAACATCACCCCTAGTAGTTGATGCAGATCTCTGGGTGGTGACACTTCCAACGATCGAGCAAATCGAATCATATTTAGATATCCATTATTTATTTTAGACAACTGATCATTTGTGCAGGTCTATTTAATGAGCCGTTGACGCCTGCACAAAGTTTATGTTCTTTTTAACAAAATAGAAAACCATACTAATGCAATTACTGTGTTTCAGGGAGTTACTGAAGCATCATCTTCAATAATATCATCAATGGAAGTCTATGAGGAGCCCGAGGTATGGATCTTGACAGTTCCATCTAAGTAGATCAACTATGCGTGAATAATTGTCGTTTGAATGTTCTACACAAAGCGTTCATTCGTGTTTTGCTATTGAGATGTACGTGGGTATTGGTCCCCAAGTACATTTTGTGTTTTCAATATTATTATACATACTAATGAAAGTTCTATGTTTCAGGGAGTCGATGGAGCGTCAGTGCGTGATGGATGTGCTTATCATGAAAATATAGTCGTTGCAGCGCAAGAGGAAGTGGAGACATGCACACACGAGTCGGAGCAACAGCGTCCTGATGTTGAAGTTCGAGGCAAGAAAGTTTCAAAGAAAAGAAAGCAAAAGAAGGTTAGTGTCCTGGTCACTATATTATGTTGTTTTTCACTGTTAATAGTTCAATACTGTAAGTTGTGTTTAAACTGAACACCCCTTTTCCAATCTGTCCTCTAGTTGCGAGTGGGTGTACGAACTAGATCTACACAGACAGTGAAGCGAACGAGAGATGTTGCTTGTCAAACCTTTTGGCAGGGACTTGAGACTGGAGATGCATCGTGCCAATGGGAAGAATATGAAGTGATTGACAACGGAGCTATACCACCACCAGCCATTGATAGTGAATGTCCTCCTGGTAGTTCGGATGCAGTCGGAGATCAATTCACAGAATCCACACCCGCAAAAACTAAGAGCGCGCGAAAGTTGAAGACATTGTTTTTTTCTCCCATCTCCGGACAAGGAACAGTTGTTGCAGTGGAAGAGAATGAAGTGGACGACAATGAAACACCATCAATATCACTCAGCATAGCGGAAGACGATATCAGAGATTGTACCTTTCATGCGAGTGACATGTCCTCAACGTTACAGGCCGAACCAGCTGGGATGCAGAGTGACAGTATAAGGAAAGAGGCCAAATTCATTGTATTCGATAGCTGTTTGATGGATATTATTATGATGATGAAATGTGGGCATTGGGTTGGTGGGGAAGTATGTGGGGAGCCATTGATTAATGTGACTCGTGCAATTCGAGGCACTAACCTTAAAATACATGCCACCTGTACAAAATATCATCCTTTCTCATGGTCTGCACAACCCATGCTGGGGCAACTGCCAGCAGGCAATCTACTTTGTGCAGCGGCTGCACTTTTTAGTGGTTCAAGTTTTAAAAAGTTAGAGTCTTTCTTTCAGTTTGTGGGAATCCATTTCATTGCGAAAACTCAGTTCTACAAATACCAAACCGATTATCTATTTCCAGCCATTAGCGAAGCTTGGAGAATGGAAAAAATGTCTATTGATAGTACATTCGCGGGCAAACGGTTCAGGCTAGCCGGTGATGGACAGTGCGACAGCCCAGGATTTTCAGCCAAGTACTGCACCTACCACTTTCAGGACATGGAAAGTAAGAAAATTGTGAGTTCGGTGGTCGTGCAGGTGTCACAAAGTACATCCTCAGTGGCAATGGAGAAAGTTGGCTTTGTAGCATCATTGCAAGAACTACAATCGCGGGGAATGGTGATCGACCTGATAGCCACGGACAGACACGTTTCAATTGCCAAGACAGTGAGAGAAGAGTACAAAAATATAAATCACCAATTTGACGTATGGCATCTTGCAAAAACAATCAATAAAAAAATGTCGGCTGCAGGTAAAAAAAAATAGATATGCAAGGTATTTCACAGTGGTCCAAGTCAATCAGCAACCATCTTTGGTGGAGCTCAAAAACATGTGGAGGGTCGTTGGAAATTCTACTGGAAAAATGGCGGTCAGTAATGCTACACTGTAGCAACGTTCACCGCTGGACCACAAACCAACATTTCCACAATTGTGAACATGGCCATTTGTCCACGGAGGAGGCACGGAAGAAGAAGTGGTTGATTCCTTCATCACCCATTCACAAAGCCATTGAAAAGATTGTATTTGATAAAACTATAACAAGAGATTTGAGGGGACTCACGGAATTCTGCCACACAGGAGATTTGGAGGTGTTCCACAATATGTGCCTAAAGTACAGGCCAAAACGATTGCATTTTGGCATGGAGGGCATGATAAATCGGACTCTTCTAGCGGTCTTGGCACATAACCATAATGTTGGCCATCAACAAAGTAGGACGACCGGAACTTTAGGGACGCTTCGCTACAATAAGGCCTTCACTAAAAGAATTAAACAATGGGTGATCAAACCAGTGTTTGAGGATATGCAATATGAGTTTATTGAGAGACTTATTGTTGATGTCCTAGATAGCCACATACATGGAGTTGTGAACGAACCTGTGCAGGGGACAACTGCATTGCCACCCAACATTGCCTCTGTTCCATGTCCCTCTAAAGCAGAGCTCATTGAGAAATACACATCATGGTTTAAATGATTGTAATTTGATTGTCTGTTCTCTCGAGTCTCCTCATGTTGCAGGCCCATTGAATATGTGTATCTATGTAATGTGTAAATAAAAGTGATTGCTCAGTGTACATGCAATGTGTCTATCCAACCTTGTTCATTTGCGCATTAAATTAAACCAAACAGTAATATAAATCATTTTTCAAAAATTATAGAATGTCTCGGTATTTATGGTTCTCTGGGGCTGCAAATGCACGCAGACAAAATGCAAAGATGGAGTGTAAATTTCAAGTCCTGTGAGATGGCCTTACACTGAATGTAGCTAACTAGGAATGTGTGCTCGTTCAAAGTGAAGGTCAGCTGCTTTGATTTTTTGCTCGGGTGCCGGAATGGCCCACGACTCAGTATAAGGTTCTATTATTATTTGACCTTGACAGGCCGGGACCATCCCGAAAGACTTCTTTTTGGGGGTGTGGAGCAATAACGTAAACGATAATGAATATAATTTCAGAAATGAAAGCCATTTAATGTTCGTTCATTAGAAGAAATAACGTCGGCATAGAAGGAGTGGTATTTCGGGGCTGCCCTACGCACAGACACAATGGAAAATGCAAATATAATGTAAGTAACTCTTTAGATGAGTTTATACCGCAATTTAATTACTATACAGTAGCTTTAAAGACGGGTTAAGTTGTACTTGTTCGTTCTATGTGGCTTTTTGTTTTGTACCGCGCACTATCTTGAGGAGAACCATCTCCTTTTACGGAAGCACCTCAAAACCTTCCTCTTTGCTTCTGCTTTCTCTCTCCCTCTCCCATGCTACAACTGGTCCACTGTCTGCGACCTCGGTCCTGGGCCCTTCCACTCTCCACCTGAACTGCCTCCCTGTCAACCCCTGCACTGGGGGACTGTCTCAGTATCCTACAGCCCCCCCTTAACGTATAATACCCAGTTGCACTGTCCTAGCTATGAAATAATTTCCCGACCTAATATATAAAATGAATAATTTTAATAAAGATCTGATGGTGAGACGAATTTCATTTTTTATGTTTTTAAAACAGGTACATCCTTCATTATTGTATGTGTCACGAGTACCAGACACCGGCGGATGGCTTTTACAACCGCCAGTTGCTTCTCCGCGTGAACAACGTTACCACCCTGACCATTTTATGGGACGATCGCCAAGTACAAGTATGCCCTTACGCGGTACTAACGGCTAGATGCAACATACAGACCGTTGTGGTGGCCTAGTGCCTCGTTGTTGGAACAGCCATGCGATTATCAGTGCGACCGAAGAGCTTATTTTATCGTAAACCAACACCCTGTGTACTGCACACGAACATCGCTTACCTCAAGACGAACTATTTTGGTTCGAGAGCAAAGAAAAATGCAAATCGCTGAATATTCTCTAAACATTTGATGTCCAATAAATGTACTTTGCCAAATGTACAATCTTGCCGTTTGATTTTAAACCACAGCTTCATATTCCGAATTGTGGCGCTGTATTGTGAGATGATCTAAGACCCTGTGTACAGCAAAGGAACATCGCGTGCCTCAAAACGAACTTTTTGGAACGTGAGCAAATAAAAATGCAAATCGCTGAATATTCTCTAAACATTTGATGTCAAATAAATGTACTTTACCAAATTTACAATCTTGCGGTTTGATTTAAAAGTACAGTTTCATATTCCGAATTGTGGCGCGCTGTGTTGTGAGCTGATCTGTGTTTGTTTCCGGGTTCTGTGTGGAGTCGCGTAGAAGACGCCTGGGCGCGTTTGCCTACGCAGCACAGTCACGTCACGGATAGAGGCGGGGAATATGAATGTTTTGATAAAGTCTGTTTCAGGGGCGGGGGATTTGATTTAGTGCCGCAAAAGCAGGTGAGCCAGGGCGATGGGGGGAAATGATAGGATTATCAGAAAATGGCGGCTGATTTCGAGTGCGTTAATGGACGAAAAGTCGGGTAAGGTCCATAGGAAAGTTTTCTACGATCTACCGATTTATGCTTAAAAACACATGGCCGAACCGTAGGGACAATAAAAAAAAAGTCCCGGAACTATCCCTTAATGGAAATCACAGAGGTCGAGTTTGGGCCAAAAATTCAATGACACGTGTTAGCAAAATAAAATGGCAATTCAATTGAGACAGACTTATTTTAAAACACGACGATGGAGGACCTTACTATCCCTTAGGACGTTGATGCTTTCTGCACTTTTATCGTCAACTGCGTGGGGTATTACAACTTCTTGGGACTGTCAGGAATCCGTAGAGGTCTCGGTGCTCTCTCCAAGCGCTGCACGGGTTAAGTACGGTTCTTTGCTCAAGCCCAGCTATAATCGCGATGATCCGGGCCAACTGTGCAAGCAATGGCAGTCCACACAAGCTGGCACCTACCCACCCACTATGCCTCTTAACCTCATTCATCCTGTTGGCCTGCCGTGAGTCTAGCACAATAACTCATCTGTGCACGCCCCCTCATGGCGCTGCTTCCCTGCCACTGCCCACAGGCCACTGCACTGGGCTGCAGGTGCGTCTCTGCCAGTCAGCCCAGTGCTTCTTTAATCAGTGTGATTACCTGTCAGACCATCTGCCTTGGCGAGTCATGGCCCAGCAAACCTGGCAGAGTGGGGGGGGGCGCCAAGCAACATCAAGTACTCATTGCTTCTCATGACTCCCAGGCCTCACCAGTTCCACTGTGACCCCTCCCCCCCTAATTGCCTAGAGCTATTACTACCTAACCGTATGCCAGTGTTATGATACAACAGTGCAGAGAGGCAAGGACTCTATACTAAATGCTATACCTAATCTCATGGTTATTTACAAACGCGCTTTTGGCAAGCGCTGTACATAGAACATATTCATCACAATCATCACCAAACCAAAGTTGGTACTCCTTTATCGACCTCAAAAGGATGAAAGGCTGAGTTGGCCATGCCAAAATTCGAACCTAAAAACTACAGATCACGCGCAGATCGCAGCAACAGGTGCTCAAGCGGCTGTGTTATCTTATTGTACACGAAGATAAGCGTCCAGATGCCTTTGGGCCAGGCGCACTATACAAATAAACAAAATACAAATATTGGCCAACATCCTTCACAGGTCCGTAACCAGAGTATGGACACTGAGGTATAATAAATCACAGTACCTAGATATTGGCTGAACCATGTATGAGGCGCTGCATAAAGCTAAATACCTACCCGGATTAAGACTGGGGCAGGTTTTGCTGAGTTTCTATTTCAATTACAATTGTAACTTCTCATTTGTTTGTTATTGAACAGCCTGTGCACTTCCTGGAGAGTCATGTTTTGGAGGTTTTAATTGTAGTCTTGAAGATTTGAGAGGCTAGAACTGTGATCAGTGTAATGACAATCACTCATCCTTGAGCAAAGACTCTGCTGCCACTGACCATTTATAATAATCTACCCCATTGTCTGCAAGGTTGAATGCATATAAACTAGACCGTGCACAGTCATCATTTTACACACTGTTTTTATAAGATTGTAAATTAAATTATAAGTGTAAACATGATCTGCCTCTGCACATTTACACACAGCACAGGAACTCTGAAAAATACAATTCTGCAATGCCGGTTTGCTTTCACTGGAAAGAAAAGCATAATTTGGTACAAAAGATACATTCTCAATACAACTTAGTTTTCCATCTTAGTAAGTATACAGTCCTAATAATGCTAGGAAAATAAATATGCACAGTGCTTCTGTTTGCTCCATAAAAGCCTACACACAACACATCATTTGTCTGAATGGAAAGAACCCCTTCCTTTTATCGCAGTGTGCAGTATCTTTTTTTGAAAGGATCAGAGAAATGCATTCTGTTTCAGAGGCCTTTCTCCATGGCTTGCAACTACATCCATGTAGATAAAAATCAAAAAGCATCATCTTGGTTTCTGTCAAGTAACCAGACCTTTTAACTGCCCCCTGCTCTAAACGTATGCAAATATGTACACAGGAAAATAATAAAGTGGTCGTGTTTACTAAATTTGCATGCCTAAAAAGGCTTGGTACAAACCTTATCTGCAGGCCTGATACTACCCACTGAAATTTGGAGGTTCAAGTGGGCTTTGCCAAGCCAAAGACACTGGCCAGTATGTGGCAGATCCAGATCTGTTTTTTTCCACAGTGTTTACTTGCAGCTTCCAAGTGTGTTTATGGCAGCTAAGGAAACCGAGTTATTGGGATATCTTGATTTTCAAGGTATCGCAGCTTTACCAAGCGAGACAGTGGGCTGTCAGCACGTACTCTATTTGGGGGTCATCGTTTGAATGTGCCATGGCAGACCGGTAGCAGAGACATCCCTCAGAGCAGGGATACACTTGAATAAACAGTTCTGCAACAGATGCCTGAAATGACTGCCACATTCTGCATGTTGGTAGCCACCATCCACCCCAAAAAATAAATGGAAAACTTTGAAGTAATCATAAGCACAGGGACTTCCTCTGGGAAGGTTTTCATTCCATCTTTTCGCTGGCCAAACCATTGTAGAAGGGGGCCAACCATTTGCAAACCATAATGTTTTGCTGCGCCAATTAAGGGTACAGGCCAACCCAGACTGCAAGGTCCCCCCAGCTCAGGAACACAAGCCAGTCTAGGCTGCACCCAGCCGCAGGGAGGTAGGGTTGTCGTCTGCTCTTAACACCAGGGCATACCCAGAAGCGGGAGGATGACGCCTCTCTGGAAAGTACACTTTGCACTATTTGCGATGACACATCCAATGCTATTTCCTCAAAAATTATACAATTATATCTTAAGGTCAATGAAGTGTTGTTGCCACCTGCCCCTCCCGCCGCCTAAAGCACTGCCTCCCACAACTACTCTTTTAGCCTTTCTACGACCCCTCCCTCAGCAGTGTGGTTGACACACGTGACCTGCTCCCCTCACTAGTCACCGCTCATGGTCACCTCTTGGCCCTCTTCACTCCTGGCTAATGTACTCAATGATACAATATATATGATATTTATAAAGCACCTACACAAGTTTTTCAAGGTACGTGTTCTCCCCCTCTCCCCCTCTCCCCCTCTCCCCCTCTCTCCTTCTCCCCCTCTCTCCCTCTCTCCCTCTCCCTCCCTCCCTCCTGTGCAGGCGGTCATTCTAGTATCTGGCCAAGTGACAAGGCCTGGGCTCAACTTGTAGGTGCTGACCAGCCCGGCAGCACCACTTCAGGTGAGGTAGGACTGGGTCTCCTTTATTCAAGCTCGGATACTTCTGAAGCATACATCAGTGCATCAAGAAATGCACATGTGCAGTGTCCCAAGGCAGCCTACCTAAGCTAGAAATGCAAGTAGCAAATACCGCAAACAGATTTACAAAGAAAAGAAAAAAGGTACAAATTGCAGATATGACTTGCCACCGATACATTTATGCCTTGGCAAAGAGATACCTCAAAAGATTGCTGGGTGGTGCTGAGAAGTGCATACCACAGGAAACTTACAACCTCAAGCCAACCCTCACCAGAGTGGGTCTACAGAGTCATACAACAAGCTAGCCCCACTTTAGTATAGGGTGTGAGTATGCTGGGAGCTCCCTGTGCACAGACACACTGTGTCCTGCCTAGTTTGGGCATTCAGCGTGCCTCGGTGTCCCGGAGCACAAGCAAGCAGGCAGAAAGGAAACAAGGCATGAAACGTGGCTTACCATACTTCAAGTCCTGAGAGTACAGGTCATTTGCATTCCCAGAATGCACTTCTGTTACACAGCAGTCGCTGCTGGTGGCCGGAATGATGACGTTGGAGATGGTGGCATTGTGGCGGGCAGGCCGCTCCGGGCACGGGCAGCCAGTCTGGGTGATGCCGCATCGATGGCTCCAGCCACCGGACAGCATGCACTCCTCGAACCATCGACACAGGACGCTACAAGCAAACTGGCTGGAGTTGTCGTTGTTGACCAGCAAGACCTCAACAAACTGCGAGTCCAGGAGGACCTCTGTGAGGTGTTGGATGGAGACGGCCTCGGCAGTCAAGCACAACCTCAGGAAGTTCTTGTCAAAGTGTAGGAAGGTGAAGGTGCTGCTGCTTTGGCAGAGCTCCAGGCCGTCCTCCTCGCCCTCCTCGGGGTGGCTGCAGGTGTGGTTGGGCAGGTAGTGGTCCAGTGGCTGGACCATGGGGGACAGGTGCGTGCACACCTGCTCGTCGCGGTTAAACTTGAGGTACAAGGCGTACTTGGTGGGGTCCGGGTTCTCCAGGGTCCAGGAGCAGCTTGAGGAGATGATGGGGAAGAGGTCTTTGAGAGAGAAGGCGCCGTAGAGAACCCCAGAAGCCAGTGCGGAGCATGCGCTGGGCGCGGGATCGAACCCCAACGTCGACACAACAACAGACGATATGACAGACAGTAAGAGATGACAGGCAGTGGTCATCCTATGTCATTTGCCCTGCAATAAAAGGAAGGATGGCAGATTAGAGAAATGAGCGAAAAAAGAAATGCAAAAGAGGAATGTGGAAAGCAGATGAAAACGGGGAGAGAGAGAAAAAGAGGATTAGTCGCACACAGCCACAAACACGTGCTAGACACCCCAGGTCACAGCAGATTATCACGTCAGCGGCAGCACCTCCAGGCAACCAGTGATGGCCGGCCGGCCGGCACGTGCTCAGCGGCGGGAAACCCTGGACGCCATTACTGATGCCCGCTGGGCGTGATAGGGAAGGACCGGACGACAACTGCCAACGCAGCCACTTCGCTGTAACCCAAGAGAAGAGGGCGGGAAAAGTGAGAAGGGAAGGAAGGGGATGTCAGATTACTCACAAACTTGGAGCATGTGAGCTCATTTCGGTGAAAGGCGGGGGGGGGGGGGAGAGTCGGGGTGGCAGATGCAGAAGGCACCGATAGCCAGAATGGACCTGGTCCAGGGAATACAGCGTTGTTTAACAGTGGCGCCCCTAGAAATCAGTATGGGGGGGGCAAACCGAGGGGCACAAATACAAGAAGGTGGGTGGTACACATCACTAAGAGTCAACAGGACAAACTGGTTTAAATATACCTATTTTTTACCAAGCTGGTTACAAAAGGTGACATTGAGCATGTGCAGAGTAGGTAAAAAACAATTAAAGTTTTGCATCAAGTTAAAAAGTTAACACGTTCAACTGTTTCAAAAACGCCCTTGCGCTGAGCAAGAGACTGCATTCTTTTAAGTCAAGCAGACATCACTCTTAGCACAGCTTCAAATAAAGTGTAGTGGGAGGTGGTATTTAGCAGAAGAGACATCACTTCCAGCTCAGCTTTAAATAACAGCCAGTGAAAAAGAGCCAGGTGAACAGAAATCACCCAGACCTCAAATTAGTCGAGGACAGTGCCCACCTGCAGGCACAGTGTATAGGGGAGAGGCGGCAACGGGTTCCTTGATCTTTTAGCAATGGTTGCAGGAAACTCACTTTGCCCCCATAAAATTCTTTACAGAATATCTGTCTGTACACCCCAGTGGTGGCTGGTGAATTTTTTAATTGAAGGGGCGTAACATTTCCCAGCAAATATGCCAGTGTCATGGAGACCCGAATCAATCAAGAGGTGTTGGGGGCGTCTCTCCACCTGAAGAATATTTTTCAAATAATGGCTTAAAATTGTGCACATTACAGCACACTATTTTAAAATTGGGTAAAATGGCAATTTTTTGCTATTGGTTGTTTAGGGTAACTCAAAAAAAACAAAAAAATCCAATAGATGCAAGTCACCAACAGTGCACAGGAGCATTTCGCCGAAACATTTCTGTTATGTCTTTTCCCACAATAAATGCCATTAAACATTATTTTTTCATGCTGGCTGCACCAATACATTGAAATGAAAGTATATAGATGAGCAGGGAACCCTCTTTTTTGTATGGGGGCCTGACTCTAGAGGGTTAGAGGAGACTAGCGAGAGAAAATCGAGTCAAAGGCTACCCTCATCATTGGCGCACAGGAGGTATGTCCGTATTGCAGCGTGGCTAGATTGGTATATACTAGCCTAAAAGATCACAGAGAGTAGAAATGTAATAAAACAAAGATTAATTGATCAATAGAAATACATTTAAAAGTAGGTATACACCTATCAGGCACAAATAAATAGCAAAACAAGTAAATATGCATATGTGTGGGTTAGTAACAAGAGTGACTAATTTCATGTACTGCTGCATAGGTAGCGGTACGTTCTCATTTGACAATGATTACGTACTGCTACCTATTGCATATTTACTTGTTTTGCATATTAGTCAAAGACTGCGTAGAAACACTTGCATCGTTTCTCAAGTCATTCATCAATACCTCCTTCAACTCCAACTCACTCCCAGACAGCCTAAAAGAAGCCTGGGTGCGCACATTTCTCAAGAAAACAACCCTAGATCCTGAAAACGCCAACTATAGACCCATCACCACCGTCCCCTTCTTGCTTAAGATTTTGGACAAGGTGTCCTACATGCAAACCCAGCAATATCTTGAAGACCACCACATTTTAGGGAAAAGACAATCGGTTTTCCGCCGGGACATGGGACCGAGTCAGCCTTACTTGATCTCAAAATACAACTCAACGATATCATGGACAATATCATGGACAAAGGCAAACCAGCACTCTTGCTCCAGCTGGACCTATCTGCTGCCTTTGATCTGGTTAGCCATGACATCCTAGGCACGCAACTAAAAAACAAAGCAGACTTCTCTCTGCAAGCCATCTCCTGAGTCACATACTTCCTTGCAGGTTGACTCATGAAAGTCTTCTCAGACTCTGCATGTACCATCCCCAACCACCATCCCCACAAGGCTCTTGCACTGCCCCTACACTATCCAATATGTTCACCCTCCCACTCTTCAATGACCTGGATTGTGGAGAAATAGCCTACAACAACTATGCCAAAGATACCCAAGTCCTACTCCTCCTCACAGCCATCTATGAGTAAGACGCCGCCGCACTAACTAAGATCTACACAGCCATCCAAACCTGGATGGCAGCCAATGGCCTCTGCCTAAACAGAGACAAAACAGAGATCCTTATAGTTGCTACTAAAGAA
This sequence comes from Ambystoma mexicanum, assembly GCF_040938575.1. NCBI lineage: Eukaryota > Metazoa > Chordata > Amphibia > Caudata > Ambystomatidae > Ambystoma > Ambystoma mexicanum. Next base: position 51,894,110 of record NC_090934.1, on the reverse strand, counting down.
ACCCTAAACAAACTCCCACAGCAATACAAAACCTTTAATATCGACAACTCAACCATTACAGACTCCTCTGCAGTAAAAACCCTAGGAGTATACCTTGACTCAACGCTGTCCATGTCACGGCAGGTCAATGCCATGCCACTAAGGTAATTAATGCTGTGAAACCTTTTCTCTCCACACAAAACTGCCCATCAATAGCCAGAGCCACAGTAGGCACCAACTTGGATTATTGCAATGCCCTCTTCCTGGGCACCTCGACAAAAAACTTCAAAAAAATCCAAGTCACACAGAACAATGCCCTCAGAGCAGCTGTGAGTTTTCCAAAAAGGAAATACATCTCCCAGGCCAGAAAAGATGCCCATTGGCTACCAATAAAAGAACGCATCCTTTTGAAATCCATGACCATTACTCACAGATGCCTCTCCTTTGATGCCCCGCCCTATCCATCCGAAAGGATCACCCTCAATGCATCCACCAGACCCACCAGATCTCACCTGACAAACCAGACCTATGTATCCACCTTCAAAAGAAGCAAAGCCGGGGGGTCCAGATTCCAACACCTAGCACCAAAGAGCTGGAACACACTACCTACGGCTCTAAGGAAGGAACGAACAATCATACCATGCTTTCCACAACCTGCTAAAAACCACTCTCTTCAACTAACTTCTCTCCACACTCTCCAGAATGACTGTATGTTACAACTGTATGTATCGTTTACATGCAATGACTACATGTAATTACTCTATGTAATGACAGTAACACACTCACACTACTTACCTGCTGTAATTGATACACTCTTGTTTGTCATATACCAAGTAAGTCTACCTTATCAGCGTCACGATGCCCCGGGGCAGATGTGCGCTATACAAATCCAAATAAATAAAATATGTAACAGATATTGTTGTTTAGGTATTAGTATGATATAGTCATTGTGACCCTTCAGTATCCATTTTGTTTACCTAGTTCTGACCCGCAATAGTAAGGTTTACAGTGGGGCTCTCCTTTCTTACAGTATGAAAATATGTCAAAACTGGCTGCATGAAAATGCGAGTCTTGCCACTTAAACACTTATGATTGCTTAATCAAAGATGCCCAATGCAAATGTCATGCCAGAGTCAGATGTGGCTAGACTGGCTGCATCAAAATGCCAGTCTCGGCACGTATTAACACTTATGCATACTTCATCAAAGATTCCCAATACAAAATATCATGGCACAGTAAGAAATGGCTAGAATGGGTGCATTAAAGAGCCAGTTTAGCTACATAATAACAACAATTACCATTCTTGCATCTAGGATAGATGCCCAGTAAAAATAAATAATAAAAAATGCCATGCATGCCCTCTGGGCCCTCCAGCGCCTCACACACAATGTGATTGTGTGCATGCGAGGAGCTAGGAGGCCCAAGGGGCAGGCGTGGCATTTTTCATAGTTGCCCAGTCAAAATAATGTAATGCCTGCCCCCAGCGCCTCACACTAGGAACCGATTTTGGGTTGTAGGGAATATCAGCTCCACAGTCCAGTAAAAACACACGCACAAACACATTCACACAACCTTCACACACACAGGGCACTTGCTCATTCACGCACACACCAATCATCATACCCTCAGTCATTACACATAACACATGCATACACATTTAAATTAAACATACTTTCTTTCCCGGTCCGGATGTTCCCTCCCACTGCTCCAGCTTCTGCGTTGCATGAACAGGAACCAGGAAGCAAAGTGCGCTTCCTGGTTCGTGCACACGCATGCAAGAGCCAGAGTGCTGATAAAGTGCCCTGCTCGGTATGTGCAAGGAGGCGCAGCAATGCCTCACCCACACATACAAACATGCATTTCCTCAGCCAGCATCCTCAATGGACCAGGCAAGGTTGGGGAAGCAAAATGTCGCCGACGTTGCCGGTCTCATTGGATTTGCAAGGCTGAGTAACAAACTGTTATATGGAAAACGTGTTTCCCTTTGACAGTTCAAGCCAGCCGAGGTGTGCTCCCTCCGCTGCAAAGGGCAGCTGAGGGAGTGCTTAGGGTTTACACTGCACTGGCTCCTCCATTACGGGCAAGGTGCCCCTGGGTTGGCGGTCCTCTCTCATCATGGAGAAGCCGCCACTGGTACACAGTAATTGAATGTATGTACAGGGTCAGTGTGGCTGGAAATGAAATAATGTCGACTTTGAAGTCATGTACGAACTGCACTGTTGGGAATGCAGTGATTTTGAAACACATTAAAGGGATCCACAGACATGCCCTGCAGTAGAAGACTATTTGGGTAGCTCAGCAGGTTGAGTAACTGTTACTAAAACATTATATTTAAAACTGGCTGTAAATCTTATGAATTTTTGAAATTCCTTACAAAAAACAAGTGCTATAAAATGTGTTCGTCCAGAGGATGGGTTTACTCGTAGCTTGCTTAAATTCAGGGCCAGGGGTGGGGAATTTCTACCCCCATACTGAAAATCAAAATTTGGAAACCATGAACCCACAGTTTAATTACCCATTACCGGCTGTCAGCACAATAGAAGCTTTTATTTGTGATTAAATAGTTTGAGAAGCATGTCACTGCTTTAGGCAACTATCCTAAGATAAAGCACAAAGGAAGGGGCACAAAAATCAAAGGGTATTTGTGGTCAGACCGACAAAAGGTAGTGGATGTAAGTTTAACAAGCATGTTTCAGTTAGAAAATGTCTGCTTTGTTTTTCTCTATGAAAGTGTAAGCTTTCCATTTGGGAAACAATAGTGTGTCCAGCAGCAGAAACCCTGCTTTTAACAGTGATGCCCCCACCCCAGTGATGTTCATGGCCCATTGATTCCTGTGGTGTCTCTTTCAGGCCAGGAGAAAGAACATAGGCTGAGCAAAGACCACCTGCAAATGCACGAATGGGCATCTTTAAGGCGCCCGGAAACATTTGTTTTAGTAGGACACCAATTAGGGGGGCAAAGTAGACAACTGGGGTAGGGGGGGCACTTGGTCCCCTATGTCGTTTAAATCTATGAATATCCAAGGAACCCCCTCCCTGTAGATACAGCAACCTCTGTTTTTACAGCGATATCATAAAGGCATCGCACAGGGATGCCGCCATCGCCAAGACTGGCAGAAAGCGGCATTACGCCGCTAGAACTTCCAAAAGAACATTGGCCGGCATGCAAGCTCCATCTGGAACCTGCCCACCCACCACTGTATTTGCACCGCGCCTGTGCGAAGGGAACCTTGCTTAGCTTGTTGTTGGTAATATGGAGACCCCACGGACCCAGCCCAGCGTTCAAGGTATCTAAGAGACGACCCCCCCACCCACCGCACAGGACATCTCCAGACCTCCTGGCACTGCCGATCAATACTCTGAAATGATACGGTCCATCACTGCAACGTTGCAGGGTTCAAGCATGCCGACTGGTGCGGGGCCTGGCATTGTGTTAGGGCAGTCTACTGCTTTTGGGCAGAGGTCAAAGTGAACAAGAACTGACAAGATATACCTCCACTTGGATTTTTTTTCTGTTAACGGTTCGACTTCTATTTAGTCATTTTAACAGTCCCAGGCCTATTCTTTGTTTATTGACGTAAACACAACACTAGAGAACTGCCTTTGTGATATATTCAATTGGATGAACATGAACCACCTCAAAATTAACCCAGGCAAAACAGAGATGATGATCGTCACAAAAAACGGAGGAGACATCAACTACATCCCCTGGCCAAGGGAACCCGGGACAACCCCAGCACTGTCGCCGATTGTAAAAAAAAAGCTAGGGGTCGTGATGGACAACAAACTCACCCTAGAGCCAAAAGTAAATGCTCTACTCAAGAAATGCTACTTTCTCCTGCGAGCGGCAAAAAGGATCCTACCGTTCCTTTCATTCGCCAACAAAACTCTAAGCATCATCGCTCTCATCGTGTCCAGAGTAGATTATGCCAACAGCCTATACCTGGGCATGCCTGAACGACTTCTAAAAAAACTACAACACATACAAAATGCAGCACCCAGACTCCTTCTCAAACTACCCCGAAGAGAACACATCACACCTGCACTAAAAATACTACATTGGCTACCAAAAAAACAACAAATAAAATTAAAATCCATGTGCATCAAGCACATCGCTATACACAACTAAAGCGGAGAATTCCTGAGAGATAAATTACGCCTACACCAGCCGACAAGAACGCTCAGATCAAGCAACGACATACGCGTAGAACCAAAACCCTATAACAAAAGAAAACTCAGAGGATCCTCGTTCTCTCACCAGGCACTTCACTGCGTAACTAGAAGACCACCCACAAGAACACCCACACCGCAAAACAACGATGAGTAAGAGACAAACCTCGGCCCCCGCCAAACAACCGAACGTGAACAGAATCCAAGGAACGCACCCCACGACATACCATATGACATCTTGAGAGATGGCCACAAGAGGAAGACACTATAGACTGAACACACAGACAGACCAAGATGAAATCACTTAGACGGCTCATCCACAGCATCCCGGCCCATACCACACCAAAGTTCAAGCAGACATATTCACATAGAGGGTAGGGTAAGAGGAGGACACTACTCCTGCTCCGAGACTCAAGGAGAATAGACACTTCAACCCCACTATACATAGTTCATTCAAATAAAACAGGGAATGTGTCGCACCAACATTTTTGCCAGGCGTGGGCCTCTCTCTCCCTTTGCGGGTCTCTCGATTCTAGCTGTGTTTTAGGACTGTACTGAATTATTCAAATGTTTCTCAAAACCAGCAAAGTGAAGATCTGTTGGGCGTGGGCCTCTCCCTCATTACACAGGACTCTCAAATCTAGCAGTTTTCGTACCAGGCAGGATTCCCGAAAACCAGGCATTCAGGCATACTGTGATAAGCTGCAAAGCATATAACCCACTAACCAAAAAACTCAAAACTCTCTACATACTTCTATCGCTCAAAAACTAACATATGCACCTCTCGCACCGCATGCCGCATGCACTTCACCACACTGCTACAACACATAAATCGCACCGACAGCACACGAGGACTGACATTGCTCCGATACTTGCACCAAAAGCTCAGCGCACGGTGTATACCGAGTTGAAGCTGCCAACAGAAGACCACTCCTCTTACTATCCTACTCCCTCTTCACCGTACTAAGCCATGCCTACCTTCTCATTTGCAGATCCGCCTGGGGACCAACTCCGTTGGTGACGGCGCACGGTACAAATATCTTTAACATTGAAACCTTCTCTCACCATTTGACTGGATACTTCATATGAAGCTGGCCACTTCCCTTGGGATCCTATTCAGCCCAGCGTTCCATCTCTGTCCGTCTGTGGAGGAGGTACAGAGACAGGGGATGCAGAAAGAACCACATTTTGCAAATGATGTTGTCCAAGCGGAGAAGCCGATGCAGACAGTAGACATGTGTGGTCTTAGGCGACCTCGCAGAGTCTTGATAACAAAACGAGTGACCTATCCCTTTGCATGTGTATTGCCCGCTCGAGTGTGCACGAGTATTGATCGCATAGAAGCACCTACCTCTGGGAGACTTGCTGGCCCAGCAAGGGCCTCTCCAAGACCCTACACAGAAGACGACGGGCAGACTGGCACTAAACAGGCAGGCGCCCAAAAGGAGGGAGACCTAGGCTGCTGCGGGACTAGCCTGCTCTACCCCTGAGCACACACTTCAGCAAGCGCCACGTCGGGGTGGGCATCAAATCACAATTCTAAATGGTCATCTCCCATGCACCTTCTAGAAATTGCTGGACAAAAAGCTCCGAGAGCCCCCAGAGGTGTGCCATCTAAACCGACATCGGTTTTGGCCAGAGAGCCCCATTATCACAGCGCTTAGAAGCGAGAAGACTGCCATGAATTGCTGCGTAAAAACCCACAACTGAACAGAGTGAAGAGCCCATGAGAGTTCAATCTTCCTCCTATCCACCATCTCCGTCCACCCCCTAAAGGGGTGTGCTGCACTAGGCCCAGCCCCCCTCTCCGCCCACGCCCCGACGCATTCCTGGCTGGCGCTTCTAAGTTACATTTCTGCTTGGTTTGATTTAGTGATTTGTAATGCACATATCCATAGGGAACCAATCAGAGGACTGCATCTGGGTGCAGACATGTTAAGAGTAAACAACCAGTCAATCGAGCAAGACAATGCACGGTTTCAACTTTTTCCTGAATTGATAGAAGGAACTTAGTTTCCGAAGATCAACAGGCAATGAGTTCCAAACTCGAGGACCGTCAACAGAGAACCTTCGAGCTCCACAGATGCAGAACTAGAGGAGGGAACAAGCAGAAGTCCTTGGCAAACGGATCGAAGGGGGCAATTAAAGGGCATTTTTGAGGCGGGATACCAAGGGCCATGCCATGGATGCATTGAAAGATCAGACGGAGAACATCCTCGGGTGAACCGCAAGCCAATGAAGGCTCCTGCCAAGCAATGAGGTCGCGACCGATCTGGGTAGCCTATAGAGAAGTGCAGCTGCCGCCTCCTCAGCGACCCGGAGGCCATGACCCTGGGCAGGAGGAATGCCACATAGCAGGGCATTACAGTGGTCCAATCTGGAATTTACCAAGGTCCCGACAACCGCTCAGCGGCTGGACTCCACACTCGAGACAGCGCTGGTCTGAGTTCATGGCAACTGGATTCGAGAACTTCACTGTGACGGTTCTTGGGGTAGGAGCTCAGCGGTACAGGCAGAGTCTTAAATTGCCCTTTTGGGGTGAAAGGTTGGCAGACCAGCCTCAGTCTTCCATTGTGTAGGGCAGGATGGCACTGGGGTGGGGGAGGGCACGCAGGGAGTTACAGCTTCGATAAGCCAAGCCCCCGTGGCATGTCAGATGTCTGTGCCTCCCTTCCCACCTCTCTTGATAGCTCAACCTGGTGCAGGCATTTGCAGCCTTTTGGCTGCCCCCATCCTCATCCTCTCATCAGTGGGGCATATTTTGGGTGCCAGGGCTGCTCATTGGTGCAGATTTACACGTGGTGGTCACATTTCAGGGAACAAGAAGCGATACATCTCCCACCTCGGATCCATCTTCTACCGGCCGCCCCGGGTGTGGCACGGCGGATTGTGGGTTCACTGTGCCACAGTCTACGAAAGATTGCCCCCCCCCTCCCCAAGAGGCATTATCTGTTCCCAGTGGCGCTCCGAGAGGCCTAGGCGGGAAAACGAAGCCCGCTATTTCAGGCGGCCTGGATAATTTATCACTTGGCTGAGTCCTTCATTAAAAATGCCCTTTTTTAGGCTTCCTTGTCTGCTGCGTTTTGCTGCTGCTCTTGTCAGCCCACAGTTGCAGCTGTCAGCCTCTTTTCTCCCGCTCCTCTTCAATGCATTTTATTTGTCTCATAATTTCTTGGAAATTAAATTGTTTCAAAGAAGCAGCCGTCACGCATTGGATCAGCACAACAGAGTCAAATCGCTGATTAACCACCTCCAAGGAGGGTGCCCCCGGGGCGGAAGCATAAGGCGTCACTGAGTAGTCACAGTGTTGGCAAAGCCCACTGCTTGGTCTGCTGTGGATCAGAAGGGGCCACTGTTGAGGTGGGGGTGACCCAAGGACCAGCGGGATATCAGCGGCTCCTTGCTCTGCAAAGGTTGCTGGTCTACTCGGGGTTGTAACTGAAGGCATTGATTGGCTCTTACCAGTTGCTGGCAGTAGATGCGTTGTCATAACCCTTGCCCGATCAGAGACTTTTGGCACTTAAATGTGCCATCGCTAAGAGGAGCGTGGCCGACCATGCTACGCCGGAGACCACCTTGCCACCGTCTTATCCAGCACAGGACTGGTCACAATTGCCCCATTCTTGGCAATGGAACTACAGAGACACCAGTTCCTGCCCCACAGGCTGCAAACCAAACTGTCCTGTAGCGCAGATACTATTCAGGGAACAGGGCCTTCCTCCTCTGCAGCCCAGGCGGCTCAGAGGAGGATCCAGGAGTCTCCTCGTGTGTTCCCACCATCCTCCAAGGATTCTCCTGAAGGACAAGTTCCCTCCAGACACCAGATCCTGTCCCACAGGCTGCAAACCAAACTGTCCTGTAGCACGGATACTAGTCAGGGAACAGGGCCTTCCTCCTCTGCAGCCCAGGCGGCTCAGAGGAGGATCCAGGAGTCTCCTCGTGTGCTCCCACCATCCTCCAAGGATTCTCCTGAAGGACAAGTTCCCTCCAGACACCAGATCCTGTCCCACAGGCTGCAAACCAAACTGTCCTGTAGCACGGATACTAGTCAGGGAACAGGGCCTTCCTCCTCTGCAGCCCAGGCGGCTCAGAGGAGGATCCAGGAGTCTCCTCGTGTGCTCCCACCATCCTCCAAGGATTCTCCTGAAGGACAAGTTCCCTCCAGACACCAGATCCTGTCCCACAGGCTGCAAACCAAACTGTCCTGTAGCACGGATACTAGTCAGGGAACAGGGCCTTCCTCCTCTGCAGCCCAGGCGGCTCAGAGGAGGATCCAGGAGTCTCCTCGTGTGCTCCCACCATCCTCCAAGGATTCTCCTGAAGGACAAGTTCCCTCCAGACACCAGATCCTGTCCCACAGGCTGCAAACCAAACTGTCCTGTAGCACGGATACTAGTCAGGGAACAGGGCCTTCCTCCTCTGCAGCCCAGGCGGCTCATAGGAGGATCCAGGAGTCTCCTCGTGTGCTCCCACCATCCTCCAAGGATTCTCCTGAAGGACAAGTTCCCTCCAGACACCAGATCCTGTCCCACAGGCTGCAAACCAAACTGTCCTGTAGCATGGATACTAGTCAGGGAACAGGGCCTTCCTCCTCTGCAGCCCAGGCGGCTCAGAGGAGGATCCAGGAGTCTCCTCGTGTGCTCACACCATCCTCCAAGGATTCTCCTGAAGGACAAGTTCTCTCCACCACCTGTGTGCATATTTAATTACACAGGAGAGTACATCATTGCGCCCCGAGAAGCTGAGGGAAGGCCGGCAATACTAAGTGGTTCAGGGAATGGAAATCTGCTTCTGGTGCAGGCCTGTCAAACTCACTAGACTAGGTGCTCAGTATCATAGTCCCAATGGGCAGACACAGGAAACGTGTGCCAGGCACTGGGGTAACACACCAAAATCTCAAGAAAAAAAACACATTTATTACGCTGCATCAGCAAGGTCAACAGTGGGGGCATGTCATCAGGCGCAGCTCTAAACAGTGCATGCACGCTCTTAAGGGGTCCACGTTTGGAGAGCACTGTTGGGTAATGCTCTGTAATGCACACTGTACAACCGCGGAATCTTTCTAGTGCTACCAACCACACGCAACTAAGGCCAAACTCCAGGATATGCCCGTCGGCACTTGTCTGCGCCTGATGACATGCCCCCACTGTTGACCTTGCTGATGCGGCGTAATACATGTGGTTCTGGAGCATAGCATAGCAGAGGACACCCAGGTATGGAGCATTGCCTTGCATAGCAGAGGACACGCGGGCACGGAGCATTGCATAGCATAGCAGAGGATGCACAGGCATGGAGCATTGCATAGCAGAGGACGCACAGGCATGGAGCATTGCATAGCATAGCAGAGGACACACGTATGGAGCATTGCCTTGCATAGCAGAGGACACGCGGGCATGGAGCATTGAATAGCAAAGGATGCACGGGCATGGAGCATTGCATAGCAGAGGATGCACAGGCATGGAGCATTGCATAGCAGAGGACGCACAGGCATGGAGCATTGCATTGCATAGCATAGCAGAGGACAAACGGACATGGAGCATTGCATAGCAGAGGACGCGCAGGCATGGAGCATTGCATAGCAGAGGACGACCGGGCATGGAGCATTGCATAGGAGAGGAAGCACAGGCATGGAGCATTGCATAGCAGAGGACGCACAGGTATGGAGCATTGCATAGCAGAGGAGGCACAGGCATGGAGCATTGCATAGCAGGAGCATTGTATAGCAGAGGAGGCACAGGCACGGAGCATTGCATAGCAGAGGACGCACAGGCATGGAGCATTGCATAGCAGAGGAGGCAAAGGCATGGAGCATTGCATAGCAGAGGAGGCAAAGGCACGGAGCTTTGCATAGCAGAGGACGCACAGGCATGGAGCATTGCATAGCAGAGGAGGCACAGGCATGGAGCATCGCATAGCAGGAGCATTGCATAGCAAAGGACGCACAGGTATGGAGCGTTGCATAGCAGAGGAGGCACAGGCACAGGGCATTGCATAGCAAGGGACGCACAGGCACGGAACATTGCATAGCAGAGGAGGCAAATGCATGGAGCATTGCATTGCAGGAGCATTGCATAGCAGAGGAGGCACAGGAATGGAGCATTGCATAGCAGAGGAGGCACAGGCACGGAGCATTGCATAGCAGAGGACGCACAGGCATGGAGCATTGCATAGCAGAGGAGACACAGGCATGGAGCATTCCATAGCAGGAGCATTGCATAGCAGAGGAGGCACGGGTACGGAGCATTGCATAGCAGGAGCATTGCATAGCAGAGGACGCACAGGCATGGAGCATTAAGGCTTTCTAATAGACGCATCTCCAGTCACTGGGCCCCTCCTTTTCAGGTAAAAAGAGCCAAGCAATTCCGTTTCTAATTTCACGTGCTCCCTGAAACATAAGGCTTCTTTTGACAGCTTGATTTAAATAATTGCTAAATACTAGCATCGTACTCATCGCCCTCCCTCTAAACCTACAAACCAGCGGTTGCACCCAGCGGAGAAGCGGGAGAGCGCTGAACAGAGGATGGCAGGGAGCGGTTACACCCACCTGAGAAGAGGGAGAGCGCTGAACAGAGGATGGCAGGGAGCGGTTGCACCCACCTGAGAAGAGGGAGAGGGAGAGCGCTGAACAGAGGATGGCAGGGCGCGGTTGCACCCAGCTGAGAAGAGGGAGAGGGAGAGCGCTGAACAGAGGATGGCAGGGCGCGGTTGCACCCAGCTGAGAAGAGGGAGAGGGAGAGCGCTGAACAGAGGATGGCAGGGAGCGGTTGCACCCAGCTGAGAAGAGGGAGAGGGAGAGCGCTGAACAGAGGACGGCAGGGAGCGGTTGCACCCAGCTGAGAAGAGGGAGAGGGAGAGCGCTGAACAGAGGACGGCAGGGCGCGGTTGCACACAGCTGAGAAGAGGGAGAGGGAGAGCGCTGAACAGAGGACGGCAGGGAGCGGTTGCACCCAGCTGAGAAGAGGGAGAGGGAGAGCGCTGAACAGAGGATGGCAGGGAGCGGTTGCCGCCGCTTCAATTCATGCAGGAAAACTGTCCTTCACAACAACACTGCAGCTTTCTATGCAATTTAGAAGCGATCACTTCAAGTATCCCTCGCAGGGAGGTCTTCCTCCATCCATGCATGTATTCACCAGCAGCCCACCCTCTCACCCAGCAGACTGACGTATGGGCACAGCAGGCTGGGTGATGCGGAGGTGGGAGAGCTATGGACCACGTGCACATGAATCCTCACAGAGGTAAGCATTCCATCATTCTTACACCCCCACATTCACTGGGTCATCATGCGTGCGGCAGATCACACACACTAAAAAAAAGCCTCCGGCACAAAGTAAGCACGCCGCCTTGGGGGAGCAAGCACGCATTCTGTCCTGCCACCTTGCAAGGAGACGCTGCCCTAACCTGGCGTGGATGGGTGGGGGGGGGGGGGCGGCAAGCACGCATTCTGTCCTGCCACCTTGCAAGGAGACGCTGCCCTAACCTGGCGTGGGTGGGGGGGGCGGCAAGCACGCATTCTGTCCTGCCACCTTGCAAGGAGACGCTGCCCTAACCTGGCTTGGATGGGTGGGGGGGCGGCAAGCACGCATTCTGTCCTGCCACCTTGCAAGGAGACGCTGCCCTAACCTGGCGTGGGTGGGGGGGGGGGGGGGGCGGCAAGCACGCATTCTGTCCTGCCACCTTGCAAGGAGACGCTGCCCTAACCTGGCGTGGATGGGTGGGGGGGGCGGCAAGCTCGCATTCTGTCCTGCCACCCTCCATCTCTCTGCAAGGAGACACTGCCCTGACCTGAGGGTGGGAGGGGGCAGGCAAGTACGCATTCTGTCCTGCCACCCTGCATCTCTCTGCAAGGAGACGCAGCCCTGACCTGAGGGGGGGAGGGGGCAGGCAAGCACGCATTCTGTCCTGCCACCCTGCATCTCTCTGCAAGGAGACGCTGCCCTGACCTGAGTGGAGGCAGGCAAGCACGCATTCTATCCTGCCACCCTGCACCTCTCTGCAAGGAGACACTGCCCTGACCTGAGGGGGGGGGGGGGGGGGCAGGCAAGCACGCATTCTGTCCTGCCACCCTCCATCTCTCTGCAAGGAGACACTGCCCTGACCTGAGGGTGTGGAGTGGGCAGGCAAGCACGCATTCTATCCTGCCACCCTGCACCTCTCTGCAAGGAGACGCAGCCCTGACCTGAGGGGGGCAGGCAAGCACGCTTACTGTCCTGCCACCCTGCATCTCTCTGCAAGGAGACGCTGGCCTAACCTGGCGGTGGGGGGGGGGGGGCAAGCACGCATACTGTCCTGCCACCCTGCATCTCTGCAAGGAGACAATGCCCTGACCTGGGCGGGAGGGCGGGGGGGGGGGGGCAGGCAACATTCTATGCTGCCACCCTGCACCTCTGCAAGGAGACGCTGCCCTGACCTGGGCGGGGGGGCGGGGGGCAGGCAAGCACGCATTCTGTCCTGCCACCCTGCATCTCTCTGTAAGGAGACCCTGCCCTGACCTGGCGGTGGGGGGGGGGGGGGGGGGGTGGGAGAAGCACGCATTCTGTCCCAAGGAGAGGCTGCACTGACCTGACGGTGGGGGTGTCGGGGGTGTCGGGGGGGGGGGGGTCATGCATCTCTGGGATCTAGCTGAAGGAACACGACTTGCTGTATGGACACTACTCGGTAAACGAACACGTTACAGAAACCCTCCGCCTATGGTATGCGGGGTCATGCGGAACCTTTAATTAACCTTTAATTATAATCTACTTATTTATAGAGACATTTCAAATATCAGGGGGAAAAAACGAGCTTTTGGATGTCTGGCCAGCTTTTTCTTTTTTTAACGTTTCTCCCATGAAACTCCATGTGTTGCTTGGAAACAGACATGCAACTGGTTTTGCCCAATAGGAAATGAAGAGCAAGGCGGCTTGCCAGATGAGGCCGGCAGGGAACGTGTCTTGCTGGCGTGCGGGGGGGGGGGGTCACAGTCATTCTGTGGGGGCTGTATGCACTTGCAGGGGCCTGGTGGAGGGTCTCCTTGCATCTTGGGGTACACATACAGCCCTTCTCCTGGCACCATGTCTTCGGGTGTCACATGACCCACGTCAGTGGTGGCCGGCCGATGGTACAAGCCGCCGCTCAGGCTGGTCAGCAGTGTCCTGCAAGTGCCCTCCCTGGTAGCCTGGGAGCTTCTGAAAGGAACGAGCGCTCCAGCACAGGTGCTGCAGTGTGGATGATCATTGCTTTGGATTCTATCAATTTGATGGGTCTGACTCCTGCAGTCAAAGATGAGCCCCTAATCTTGTTATCAACATTACAGCTCGTGCCCCTTGCGCTCACAGTCATTTCCGCGCTCTTCCTCTCCTCACTCGCTTGCTCTCCATCGCTGCACTACTCCCACTCTCTCTGAATGTAAATCCAGCCTCCTGCCTCTCCTCTATTCTGAAGAACCACTCGCATAGCATTCTAGGCCACCACATCTCCCTGTTCTCCTCTCGCCCACCATTCTGTGACAGCCCCACAGCACTTCTCCCCCACCCCTTCCTTCCTAAAACATAACACTTCCTCCACTATCCTGTTCCTATATCGTGCTCTACTGTCCTTGTTCCTGGTTCTGGTTTCCACCTCCCCGGCATCATCTGTTCTTATATCCACATCCTCATAGCACTTCCTCCACTATCCCGCTCATATATCATGCTCTACTGTCCGCGTCCCTGGATCAGATTTCTACCTCCCCTGCATCATCTGGTCTTATATCCACACCCTCTATCCCGTTCCTATATCATGCTCTACTGTCCTTGGTCCTTGTTCTGGTTCCTACCTCCCCGGCATCATCTGGTCTTATATCCACACCCTCTTCGCACTTCCTCCATTATCCCGCTCCTATATCATGCCCTACTGTCCTTGGTCCTTGTTCTGGTTCCTACCTCCCCTGCATCATCTGGTCTTATATCCACACCCTCTTCGCACTTCCTCCATTATCCCGCTCCTATATCATGCCCTACTGTCCTTGGTCCTTGTTCTGGTTCCTACCTCCCCTGCATCATCTGGTCTTATATCCACACCCTCTATCCCGTTCCTATATCATGCTCTACTGTCCTCGTACCTGGTTCTGGTTTCTACCTCCCCTGCATCATCTGGTCTTATATCCACACCCTCTTGGCACTTCCTCCACTATCCTGTTCCCATATCATGCTCTACTGTCCTTGTTCCTGGTTCTGGTTTCTACCTCCCCTGCATCATCTGGTCTTATATCCACACCCTCTTAGCACTTCCTCCACTATCCCGTTCCTATATCATGCTCTACTGTCCTCGTACCTGGTTCTGGTTTCTACCTCCCCTGCATCATCTGGTTTTATATCCACACCCTCTTGGCACTTCCTCCACTATCCTGTTCCTATATCATGCTCTACTGTCCTCGTACCTGGTTCTGGTTTCTACCTCCCCTGCATCATCTGGTCTTATATCCACACCCTCTTGGCACTTCCTCCACTATCCTGTTCCCATATCATGCTCTACTGTCCTTGTTCCTGGTTCTGGTTCCTACCTCCCCGGCATCATCTGGTCTTATATCCACACCCTCTTAGCACTTCCTCCCCTATCCCGCTCCTATATCATGCTCTACTGTCCTTGGTCCTTGTTCTGGTTCCTACCTCCCCTGCATCATCTGGTCTTATATCCACACCCTCTATCCCGTTCCTATATCATGCTCTACTGTCCTCGTACCTGGTTCTGGTTTCTACCTCCCCTGCATCATCTGGTCTTATATCCACACCCTCTTGGCACTTCCTCCACTATCCTGTTCCTATATCATGCTCTACTGTCCTTGTTCCTGGTTCTGGTTTCTACCTCCCCTGCATCATCTGGTCTTATATCCACACCCTCTTAGCACTTCCTCCACTATCCCGCTCCTATATCATGCTCTACTGTCCTTGTTCTGGTTTCTACCTCCCCGGCATCATCTGGTCTTACATCCACACCCTCTTAGCACTTCCTCCACTATCCTGTTCCCATATCATGCTCTACTGTCCTTGTTCCTGGTTCTGGTTTCTACCTCCCCTGCATCATCTGGTCTTATATCCACACCCTCTTAGCACTTCCTCCACTATCCCGCTCCTATATCATGCTCTACTGTCCTTGTTCCTGGTTCTGGTTTCTACCTCCCCTGCATCATCTGGTCTTATATCCACCCCCTCTCGGCACTTCCTCCACTATCCTGTTCCTATATCATGCTCTACTGTCCTTGTTCCTGGTTCTGGTTTCTACCTCCCCTGCATCATCTGGTCTTATATCCACACCCTCTTGGCACTTCCTCCACTATCCTGTTCCTATATCATGCTCTACTGTCCTTGTTCCTGGTTCTGGTTTCTACCTCCCCTGCATCATCTGGTCTTATATCCACACCCTCTATCCCGCTCCTATATCATGCTCTACTCTTTGTTCCTTTCTACCTCCTCTGCAACATCTGCTCTTCTATAAAATTCCTTTCACCTAACTGGTCCTCTGCTCTGAAAATCAATGTTGAAAAGTTTTGTAAACATTTTTGTGGCGAAAATGCGATGTGTTCCCCGATATTTTCATTAAATAAATCAATAAAAAAAACACAAACAGGTCCGCCAAGGATTCTAGAACTCATTTAACTCGAAGGAAAGGCATGAAACTAACCCTTCTTCATGGTCCAAAAACTTTGCCTAGACGTAATGGTTTTCTGCCTTATTAAAAAGAGGTTCTGCAGAGTTTCTCAAAAGAACGCTGAGAAAGTATTCATACTTTCAAATGGGTCCTTCATTGTTACACTAACAGCAGGGCTCAAAACTTGCACTCGCCACAAGCTATTGGTAACCGCCTCCGGGTGAGTAACTGTGCTCTTTGTATGTGTGCAGTTGAAGTGGCGCGTGACTTTATGGCAGACTAGTAGCTTGCAACCGGAATGATCAGCCTGCTACCAGGATGGACTAACTCGGAAAGAATGGGTTAAACCTTTTACAATTGCAGTATGTACCACAGACTACTGGACAGTCAGTCGTCTGTATGTCAACTTGTTTCTGCCTCCAGTTCTTTTAGCATTCCTCAGGACAGATTAATTGCGCCATGCCCTTGGGATATGAGGCTCCACCCAGACCTACAAGAGAGAAAGAGGACCTTCTAAGAGTCTCTTCCCTGCACGACTTGCAATTGGCTCCACCTCGTCTAGTTTTCCTGCCAACAGCGACTTAAGGGCTTTTTAGTCCTGCATCTGCAGGGCTCCTTCACTAGGCTCAGTGTGGTTCTCTGGTCACGTAACCATCTCTGCCTCCGCCAGCCCACTAGCCAATCAGTGGTCACTACTCTTCCTTATATCCAGCCTTCCGTCAGAGTCCTCAGGAAAGGATGGAGACAAGGACTTTGCCCGTTAAGGCCTGGGCAGGGCCAAGGGCCAGATACCCTAACTCTCCAGCATCAGGAAGACATCACATTAGGTCTCCTACGACAACAGTCCGTTCCCATACGAATACACACTCTACTGTCCCCCAGGCTGCCAACATCACCATCCTCATCACCACGAACAAACTCAATACCATTATCCTCACCAGAAACCTGGCTTCCACCCCTACTCCACTACCCAAGTTTGATGTCCTCATCACACTGAGATACAGCACCCACTATCTTGACCGCACAGGAACAGTAGGGGTATTCATGTCAGTTATCTGCAAACCACAGTGGACCAGTACCATACTTGACCAAACGGCCATGAAGAGCTTCTATCACCCCATTCTCCACTATCAGAAATCTCAAACTCGCCAAATATCTTCTTTGGTGACTTCAAACTACCAAGGACACAAGCCACTAAAAAAACAGGAATCTCCCTTCAACTCATGGATTTCCTGGACAAAACAAATAAACAGGTACTAAGCCCACCGACAGAGGAAACTTACTTTGTCTTCTCAGCATCCCCCAATACAAGGTCTTCATTGTCTAGTCCACTTGACTAAAGAGTCCATGCCGCCATTCTCATTCCCCCTCTCGTCCAAAAACTAGCAGAGTAAGCCACCGTGTCCTCCTACATAGACTTCACCTGGGAACAAGTACCCTTCCGTCCAACAAGACGGAAATTACTTACCTGTAACTGTTGTTCTCCAGCATGGGTCTAGCATGGATTCACATGTTCTTGAATATCCCCTGTAGTCAAGCTGGGAATCCTCGGTAAAGAAAAAATCTGTCTAATTTCAGAACTGTTTTTCTACTAGTAACCAATCACTGGTCTCTGGGTTATACTGCCTTCAGCCAGTGACTGGCCTCTACCTAAGCCCCTCCTCTGGCAGCCATCGTCAGATATGGTAGCACGTAAAGTAGCAGTAGGACCAAGAGAAGAGCCGCAGAGGGGTCAAAGTGAAGGTTTGCATGTGAATCCATGCCTGGGATCTGGCATGGATTCACATGCTCATGAATACAAGAATACACAGCAGTACACACATGCACAACCACGTGAGGTGGCAAGGCTCAACATTAACCATTTCAACAACTCAACATTAAGCATCTCTTACCTCCTCAGCAGGCTCACCTTCAAGCAAACAGGTTGCGCAGCACTGCTTGGCTGACTCTGGACTCCTCACTGGAATCCCTGTCGATGCAGTAGAATCTCGTGAAGGTGTGCGTCGACCTCCTCATAGCAGCCCTGCAGATGTCCAGCAGGGGCACACCAGGCAGGAACGCCGTAGTAGCGATCGCTCTGGTTGAATGGGCTCTCGGGCGGCCGGGCACAGTCGGTTTGTCAACCGGTGACAGTGCATGATGCAGCCGGAGAGCCATCTGGAAATGGAAGCCTTCGAGAAGGCCTTCCCTTGGTTCACAGGGCCAAAGTACACAAACAGCTGTGATGTCTTCCGAAAACTCTTCGGGCGGTCCACGTAGAACTTCAGCGCTCTTACCACATACAGCGAGTGCAAAGTCCTCTCAGCCAGCGATGAAGGCGAAGGGAAGAAAACAGCTAACACCAAGGGCTCATTGAGGTGGAAGTCCGACGGCACATTGTGCATGAAAGAGGGGTGCATCCTCAGCACTACCCTCATCTCGTGTCAGATATAGAGGCTTACAGGAGAGGACCTGGATCTCTCCCACTCGACGTGCGGAGGTGATGGCCACAAGAAAAGCTGTCTTCGACGATAGGAACTTCAGCGGTGCCAAATGCAGATGCTCGAATGGCGGACCCATGAGCCTGGTCAGCACCACATTGAGCTCCCTCGACAGGGCCGGCACCTTCACCGGCGGGAACGAGCGAACAGTCCTTTCATGAACTCCTTCACCAGGCAGTGCAACCACAGCGACGACCGGTCCGGAGTTCTGGTGTAGCAGGAGATAGTCACCAGATGGATTTTGATGGAGGCATTTGCCAGGCCCGCTTTGGGCAGCAACAGCAAGTACGGCAATACTTGAGGAGCCGTGATCCATAGAGGGTTGATCTTCTGTGCACGGCACCAGACAGAGAACCTCTCCCACTTATGTCCATAGCACTTAAGAGTTGAGGATGCCCTGGCTTTTGCGAGAACTTCCTTGCAGTATGCCGGGATATCGTAGCCTCCGAACTCTAGTGCTGCAGGAGCCAGGCCTGCAGGTTCAGTGATCCCGGGTCATGATGTAGGATGGCGCCTCCTTCCCTGGCGAACAGACCCGCGTCCGTCGGCAGTTTGACTGAGGGGTACGCTGACATGTCCAGAAGGTCCAGGAACCATATCTACCTTGGCCACACCGGTGCGACGAGGATCACCGTGCACCAGGACCGTCTGAGTGGACTGATGAGTTGCAGAAGCAACAGCAACGGTGGTAACGAATAAAGGAACAGGCCATACCAGGAGAAGGAGAATGCATCGCGCATGCTCCCCGGCTGGGGAAACCTGCTGGCGAGCCTCCGGCACTTAGTGTTCGTCGCCGTCAGGAAAAGTTCAATCTGGGGATTGCCCAACCATCGGAATAGGAAATCCACTTGATCCTGCCGAAGTTCCCACTCGTGGCAAGAGCGCAGCTCTCTGCTGAGTGATTTGGCGACTGTATTTTTCACTCCTGCCAGATGAAAAGGTACCAGGAACATCCCCTGGGCGATGGCCCAGTGCCACAGATCCTGCGCTTCCTTGGATAGGGTTGGGCACCTGGTGCCTCCCCGTTTCCGGATGTAGAACATCATGGTGGTGTTGTTGGTGAAGATCCTTACCACTTTGCCCATGAGGGACGCATGGAAAGACCTGAGGGCCCAGAACACGGCCCGGAACTCCAGGATGTTGATGTGAAGGGACCCCTCCTCCGGGAGCCAAAGACCTATTGCATGGAGATTTCAGGTGTGCGCCCCAACCTTCCAGTGAGGCATCCGTCGGCACAGTTTCCTGGTGTGCTGGGGTCTGGATGTCCATGCCCACCACGAGATGCGCACGCGTGCCCCACCCCCGGATCGCTTCACGGAAGGTCTCGTTAGGGGGGGGGGGGGAATCTTGTCTTCGAAGCTTCCCGTCACTTGCATCCAACAGGCGTCGAGTAACTCCTGCAGTGGCCGCATCCGCAACCTGCAAAGAAGCACGAGGTAGATGCACAATGACATCATGCCGAGCAGGGACTTGATTTACCTCACCCTGGCTACTTCCATGGTCAACAGCCGTTGTACCTTGCCCAGGATGGCCCTCGTCCTTTCCTCCGACAGTGAAGCCAACTGCACCACTGTGTCGAGTCTGTCCCCCAGGAACAGGACGTCTTGCGACAGTTCCAAGTGGGACTTCGCAAAGTTGAACGAGAATCCGAGTTCCGTGAGCAGACAGACGGTCTTCGCTGTGTGGTCGACGGCGAGTTCTCTTGACTTTGCTCGGATGATCCAATCATCCAGGTAGGGATATACGCGGATCCCCTGCAGGCTCAGCTGCGCCACCACCGGTGACAGGCACCTGGTAAAGATCCTTGGAGCCGACTTCAACCCGAAGGGTAGGGCCTTGAACTGGTAGTGCCGCCCTTGGACCATGAAGCTTAGGAACTCGATGTCCTTTGTGTATGGGGATGTGGAAGTAAGCATACTCCAAGTCCAGCGACAATAGGAAGTCGCCTTCGTCCAGCTGTCCCAGCACGTGCTGAAGGGTAACCATCCGGAAATTCTGGGCTTTGATGTACTTGTTGAGGCGCCAGAGGTCCAGGATGGGCAGTCAGCCGCTGGTCTTCTTTCGGACAAGGAAGTACCGCGAGTATACTCCGGAGCCCGGAGCCTCCTTGGGACGAGTTCTATCACGCCCTTTCTCAGCATGGCTCGTACCTCCAGAAGCAGCAGTGGAACGTGGTTCTCTTTCCCGGCCACAGGTGGGAAACCGGAGTACTTCCTTTGGAACTCCAGTGTGTGCTCATGGGACAGGGCATCCAGCACCCAACGGTCGGTGGAGATGGACTCCCACACAGCGACGAAGTTCACCAGCTGTCATCCCACTGGGGTGCTTAGGTGGGGGCCCGACGCCACAGCCGGTTCAGTCATGTTTCACTGAGGCCTTGCCACCCTGGGCTACTTGGCGAAGACGACAGTATCGACCGGACTTGCTGCAGCATCTATAAGCTTCCTGCGATGAGGACCAGGCAGCTCGGTGGTACGACGATGAACTGCCGCCAAATCCTTTGGAGGCACCTTGAGACTAGCCTCCGGAGGTCCGAAAGGACGGCCGTCGCTGATGGAGTGCCCAAGGCTCGGGCCATCTCGGTGTCCACCTTGATGGCCTGCAGTAATTCGTCCACCGCTTTACCAAACAGGTTTTTTCCGTCGAAGGGCATGTCCAGTACCTTGGCCTGTACGTCCTGATGGAAGTCGGTGGCCCTGAGCCAACCGCGCCAGCGCAGGCAAACACCGTCACCCATCTGACTAAATCTGGCATCGGCGATGTCCGTAGTAACCGTGATGATGTGATCTGATGCCACCTCATCTTGCAGGATTTCCAGGGCTTCCGCCCTCTTGTCTGGGGGGGAAGTCCAGGATAGGGGCGATCTTGAACCACAGCTCCCCATCATAGCGGGCCACGATCGCGAGGGTGTTTGCCGCCTTGATGGTGGTCACTGCTGACGAGATGACCCGACACCCCATGGCGTCTAGCTTCTTTCCCTCGCTGTCCGGCGGAGAAGTGGAGGATGAGGGGACCCAGTACTACTACTCGTACTGGTCTCTCCTCACAGGGGCTGTGGACGGTTACTTCAAAAGGGCAGCCCTTCGTCCCATATGTCGTCCAACAGTGGGACTGAGAGTAGGGTTTTTCTCTTGGCTTCCCGTCGTTGGTAAAGAAATCCCTCTTTCTTTTGTTCCTCAGGGCACAGCTGGAAAAGCTCCGAGGCCCTGGCGATCATGGCATGAAAGGAGCCAATTTCGTCTCGGGTGGCGGTGAGCCCGGTCTGGAAGCGACGGGAGATCCATTCCGTTGTCACCACTGTCGTCAGTCCCCGTCGTCACTGTCTCTGTCCCCGTCTCGTCCCTCGGCGGAGGGGATGGGGGTGAAGGCTGGAAGGGAGGGGGTGGATGCACTCCCCCTCTGCTTACTCGGTTGGCTCCCCGATGGTCCAGGCACCGCTGGAGGTAAGGGAAACATTGTCCTTATCTCTGTACACAGAATCTACAAAGCCATCAAGATTGCTCCCAAATTGTCCTGCGGCGTAGGCATCGGTTGCAACAGCAGTGTCGGCTGTCGAGTGGGGTCCTCCCTTTCCTCCACGTCCCGCCATTCATCGGCTCCACTGTCGCTCTCTACGTCTGCCTCGTCGGGATCCTTCCCGTAGGTCCTGACGTCCTCGAAGTTCCTGTCCAGGATAGCTTTGACACAAGACAGCTCATCCTCAGAGGAGGTATCTGAGTCTGTTAGGGCTACCATGTCCCCCCTCTTTCTCATCCCGGGGTTTCACGGGGGTCTTCTCGATAGGCCGAAAAGAAGATTCCCTCTGGGGTGGCAGGGAAACTCTAGGCACGGAGTTAGTCTCCACTGGGGTAACCTCGCTGGCTTCGCCAGGGCCTCCACGACTCCTTCAATCAAGCCCTTAGCTGAGTGAATCAGTGCCTTCACAACCTTGTGTGCGTCTGAGGCCTTCACCTTGGGGGATGGTCACTGCCTTGCCCCCCCCTTGGCTTTCTCCATCGGGATCGACCGGGGCTTCTCCCGAAGCTTACCCGGGTTCCGACTTCCTTTTCACCGAGCCAGAGCGTTGGCTCGTGGTTGACGGCGTCGGTGACATCGCGCCCTGCCTGGCAGCCAAGGAGCCTGAACCAATGGCACTCCCGGTGCCCGCATACTCGCGGTGCTTTGCCTTTTGTTGGGCCCCTGTTGCTGGAGTGCCCTCATAGGTCTTAGAAGACCGCTCAGACTTCTTCGCACCTGCTGCTGGGCTCTTCGCCTCCAGTCAGTCAGAGAGCCGTTTACAATGGTCCATCATGGTCCGGAAGGACATGCTCTTGCAGAACGCACAGTCCCCCTCCACATGCAA
This sequence comes from Ambystoma mexicanum, assembly GCF_040938575.1. NCBI lineage: Eukaryota > Metazoa > Chordata > Amphibia > Caudata > Ambystomatidae > Ambystoma > Ambystoma mexicanum. Next base: position 51,871,535 of record NC_090934.1, on the reverse strand, counting down.
CTTGTCGGCTTGTAGGCAATAGAGGCACCGGGAGTGTTTGTCCTCCTCAAAGATGTTCTGCAGTCCACATCCTGGGCCGTTCCTAAACAGTTTGGATCCAGTAGGCATCGAATCTCCTTTGTCCTGGGCCATGTCCAACTTGGGGTAGGACTCAAAGGTCTTCTGGAATCCTCCAAGAAGTGGATTTCGACGAAAATCACCCTTGAGGGGCATAGATATTTCCAAAACAGGTCCCCATTGATTGGAAGAAGAATCGGTGGAGCTTGAGGCTCGAATTGACCGGAAAATAAGAAATACTCCTTGAAAAAATGCAATATGCAATAAAAGCTCGAGAGCTAAGCACAAGGACTCCCAACACTTGAACGTGCAGTAAAAATCTGAAGATGGCTGTCAGAGGAGGGGCTTAGGTAGAGGGCAGTCATTGGCTGGGGGCACTATGACTCAGAGACCAGTGATTGGTTACTAGTAGAAAGATAATTCAGAAACGAAACTGAAACTGATTTTTTCTTTACCGAGGATTCCCAGCCTGACGATTGGGAATGATCATGAGCGTGTGAGTCCATGCCAGACCCATGCTGGAGAACTGGCAGAGTAAGCCACTGAACCCTCCTCCATAGACTTCCCCTGGCACTTCCGCTTGGAACGCATAACCTCCCGTCCAACAACTTGCAGAGTAAGCCACTGAACCCTCCTCCATAGACTTCCCCTGGCACTTCCCCTTGGAACGCATAACCTCCCGTCCAACAACTTGCAGAGTAAGCCACTGAGCCCTCCTCCACAGACTTCCCATTGGGGCACATACCCTCCCGTCCAACAACTGGCAGAGTAAGCCACTGTGTCCTCCTCCACAGACTTCCCCTGGCACTTCCCCTTGGAACGCATAACCTCCCGTCCAACAACTGGCAGAGTAAGCCACCGAGCCCTCCTCCATAGACTTCCCCTGGCACTTCCCCTTGGAACGCATAACCTCCCGTCCAACAACTGGCAGAGTAAGCCACTGAGCCCTCCTCCATAGACTTCCCCTGGCACTTCCCCTTGGAACGCATAACCTCCCGTCCAACAACTTGCAGAGTAAACCACTGAACCCTCCTCCATAGACTTCCCCTGGCACATCCCCTTGGAACGCATAACCTCCCATCCAACAACTGGCAGAGTAAGCCACTGTGTCCTCCTCCACAGACTTCCCCTGGCACTTCCCCTTGGAACGCATAACCTCCCGTCCAACAACTGGCAGAGTAAGCCACCGAGCCCTCCTCCATAGACTTCCCCTGGCACTTCCCCTTGGAACGCATAACCTCCCGTCCAACAACTGGCAGAGTAAGCCACTGAACCCTCCTCCAGAGACTTCCCCTGGCACATCCCCTTGGAACGCATAACCTCCCGTCCAACAACTGGCAGAGTAAGCCACTGTGTCCTCCTCCACAGATTCCCCTGGCACTTCCCCTTGGAACGCATAACCTCCCGTCCAACAACTGGCAGAGTAAGCCACTGAGCCCTCCTCCATAGACTTCCCCTGGCACTTCCCCTTGGAACGCATAACCTCCCGTCCAACAACTGGCAGAGTAAGCCACTGTGTCCTCCTCCACAGACTTCCCATTGGAACACATACCCTCCCGTCAAACAACTGGCAGAGTAAGCCACTGTGTCCTCCTCCACAGACTTCCCCTTGGAACGCATAACCTCCACTCCAACAACTGGCAGAGTAAGCCACTGTGTCCTCCTCCACAGACTTCCCCTGGCACTTCCCCTTGGAACGCATAACCTCCCGTCCAACAACTGGCAGAGTAAGCCACTGAGCCCTCCTCCATAGACTTCCCCTGGCACTTCCCCTTGGAACGCATAACCTCCCGTCCAACAACTGGCAGAGTAAGCCACTGTGTCCTCCTCCACAGACTTCCCATTGGAACACATACCCTCCCGTCAAACAACTGGCAGAGTAAGCCACTGAGCCCTCCTCCACAGACTTCCCCTGGCACTTCCCCTTGGAACGCATAACCTCCCGTCCAACAACTATCAGAGTAAGCCACTGAGCCCTCCTCCATAGACTTCCCCTGGCACTTCCCCTTGGAACGCATAACCTCCCGTCCAACAACTGGCAGAGTAAGCCACTGTGTCCTCCTCCACAGACTTCCCATTGGAACACATACCCTCCCGTCAAACAAGAGGGCTCAGTGGCTTACTCTGCCAGTTGTTGGATGGGAGGTTATGCGTTCCAAGGGGAAGTGCCAGGGGAAGTCTATGGAGGAGGGCTCAGTGGCAGAGTAAGCCACTGAGCCCTCCTCCATAGACTTCCCCTGGCACTTCCCCTTGGAACGCATAACCTCCCGTCCAACAACTGGCAGAGTAAGCCACTGAGCCCTCCTCCACAGACTTCCCTGGCACATCCCCTTGGAACGCATAACCTCCCGTCCAACAACTGGCAGAGTAAGCCACTGTGTCCTCCTCCACAGACTTCCCCTGGCACTTCCCCTTGGAACGCATAACCTCCCGTCCAACAACTGGCAGAGTAAGCCACCGAGCCCTCCTCCATAGACTTCCCCTGGCACTTCCCCTTGGAACACATAACCTCCCGTCCAACAACTGGCAGAGTAAGCCACTGAACCCTCCTCCAGAGACTTCCCCTGGCACATCCCCTTGGAACGCATAACCTCCCGTCCAACAACTGGCAGAGTAAGCCACTGTGTCCTCCTCCACAGACTTCCCCTGGCACTTCCCCTTGGAACGCATAACCTCCCGTCCAACAACTGGCAGAGTAAGCCACTGAGCCCTCCTCCATAGACTTCCCCTGGCACTTCCCCTTGGAACGCATAACCTCCCGTCCAACAACTGGCAGAGTAAGCCACTGTGTCCTCCTCCACAGACTTCCCATTGGAACACATACCCTCCCGTCAAACAACTGGCAGAGTAAGCCACTGTGTCCTCCTCCACAGACTTCCCCTTGGAACGCATAACCTCCCGTCCAACAACTGGCAGAGTAAGCCACTGTGTCCTCCTCCACAGACTTCCCCTGGCACTTCCCCTTGGAACGCATAACCTCCCGTCCAACAACTGGCAGAGTAAGCCACTGAGCCCTCCTCCATAGACTTCCCCTGGCACTTCCCCTTGGAACGCATAACCTCCCGTCCAACAACTGGCAGAGTAAGCCACTGTGTCCTCCTCCACAGACTTCCCATTGGAACACATACCCTCCCGTCAAACAACTGGCAGAGTAAGCCACTGAGCCCTCCTCCACAGACTTCCCCTGGCACTTCCCCTTGGAACGCATAACCTCCCGTCCAACAACTATCAGAGTAAGCCACTGAGCCCTCCTCCATAGACTTCCCCTGGCACTTCCCCTTGGAACGCATAACCTCCCGTCCAACAACTGGCAGAGTAAGCCACTGAGCCCTCCTCCACAGACTTCCCCTGGCACTTCCCATTGGAACGCATACCCTCCCGTCAAACAACTGGCAGAGTAAGCCACTGAGCCCTCCTCCATAGACTTCCCCTGGCACTTCCCCTTGGAACGCATAACCTCCCGTCCAACAACTAGCAGAGTAAGCCACTGAGCCCTCCTCCATAGACTTCCCCTGGCACTTCCCCTTGGAACGCATAATCTCCCGTCCAACAACTAGCAGAGTAAGCCACTGAGCCCTCCTCCATAGACTTCCCCTGGCACTTCCCCTTGGAACGCATAACCTCCCGTCCAACAACTGGCAGAGTAAGCCACTGAGCCCTCCTCCATAGACTTCCCCTGGCACTTCCCCTTGGAACGCATAACCTCCCGTCCAACAACTGGCAGAGTAAGCCACTGAGCCCTCCTCCATAGACTTCCCCTGGCACTTCCCCTTGGAACGCATAACCTCCCGTCCAACAACTAGCAGAGTAAGCCACTGAGCCCTCCTCCATAGTCTTCCCCTGGCACTTCCCCTTGGAACGCATAACCTCCCGTCCAACAACTGGCAGAGTAAGCCACTATGTCCTCCTCCACAGACTTCCCATTGGAACACATATGAAACCGTGAGCATCTGAACTCGGTGTATTTGGTGCCGGTCACTAGGGTTCCACCACCCTGAATAGGACACCTTGGCCACATCTATCCGACCACAGATCAATTGCATATTGATTCGTTGCACCAATGCACCATCGGGGTGCAGTCAAATAAATGCAGCAGTGACTGCAAGTCTTAAGCTAGTTTGTTAGTCCCTTAACAACCGGCAGCTGAAACGACAGAAGAAAGGTTTGGGCATTCAGACTGGCATCAACACTCAGGGTCTCGCCAGTGATTACTTGCGTTTCAAGCCCCAAAGCGGCGCGCCTTCATACATTTAGATTAGAGCTCGCCGTCCTTCTAATGAATATATTGAAGCTACCAAGAACCTGCCTCACTCGCTCAGGGGACAGCTACTATATTCCAGCAACCCCCAAAACCTCTACGCAAGCCTCACAAAGTGCAGTGAGAACGGCCTCTTGGCGAGGAAGAAATGGGGTCTCTTGCCTATGTGGAGAACTGAGGGGCGAGTGACCTGCACCTATTTAAGTAGCTTGCAACATAACATCTTTACCACCAATATAAGAAAGTTACGCATATTTCATTAAGATTGGGCTCTCAAACTTCGCACGGTGTTGCTTGTGATGGCCATCCGGTACTGATATTTACCTTTGGATTCTGGGATTTGTAGTTTTTTTCCTCCATTTGAAACTTTTCACATAACAAAAAACTACAAGTCCCAAAATTCCAAGCAAAACAGGCCTGGGGCCTGCTCAAACATGCCATGGGAAATGTTCGCGTTCTGATGATAGTAATAGCTATCAAAAGCTGGGTAAGGACACAGCAAGTGAAATTCAGGTGCAATCATTAACTGCCAAGCGACTGGCCATTTAATAAGGGATGGACATTTTTTATAACCAAAATCGTAATGACCCAGAGGCGTAGCCAGGATGGACTAACAAGTGAGGCTTTAAGGTAATGCATTTTGCCCACTGCTGTCACATTAACATCTGTAAACGCCCACACAGTGCTGCAGAGTGGGCCTTTAGAGATTTTGGGTGGGCCTTGCCCGCACAGGCCCTACCCTGTCTACCGCTCTGCCATGAACACCTGTATTTTATGCCGTAACAGAAATCCAGAATGATCCGACACCTCCACCAATAGCCCAACTATCTGGGGGACCGACACCCTTCTGTAACCACGGGCACAATGTGTGGATTTTATTTCCTCCTAAAGGGGAGTGTGATGAAAATGTAATAAACTCTGAATCTTTTAAAGAAACCAGACTGAGGAATTTCACAGCACTAAACATTTCCTTAACTACGGCCGCAGAATCCCGCTCCATCAGCATTTCCAGTGGCGCGCTTCCGCGGTTCAGCGGGTACCACTCAACAAAATGAATTGCTAGAGATATACACCGTGTAGTAAACAATTAGCAAAGGATATCCTCATTAAAATGATTGCATACTTGACCTTGGTCAAATGAAGACCCAAAGCCTGGGTATGGCCAAGCCATGTTTTTGACTATGCAGGTACAGCTTCCCAAGATTTACTGGTTCCGACGGTCGGAACTGTGCACCTCACTTTGATCTGGAGCGTAGCCAGCTGCATAATATAACAACAGTGTATAGGAAAACTCCGGCGCACACTTCACTCATTTCGGGCTATGCTATCCATGGGCCCTGCGTGAGAATGTACCCAATGGCTAGTTATTAGGCCACAGAAGACTCTGCTTTACTATCTGGGGATGCGAAACCCAACCCTAAATATTAGGCTCCAAGACAGGGGCTTATCCAGGAGACCTGGATGAGGGGTGTGGGGGGAAAAATTACCTCTGCAGAGAGCATGGACAGCCAACCCAAACATTCCAAGACAGACGTCTCTTGAGAGATCGCATACCAAATAAGGTAACAGACCCGAGCACAGAAACGATGAGCCACAGAACGCCACACCTTGAGGCAATGAAAACTATGATGCCACTGCATACAGTGACTACGTTTAACACCCTGTGGGATATTAAGCAGAGGATCCTGGCCTATGACTGGAGGGTACGGCAATACAAACTCTCTGAAAAGGACACTAATCGGATGGAGGAAAGGTGGGTCGGGGCGGTACACATACCACTTCAACACTGCAATCCTGACAGAAACAAAGCTACAGAAAGGACCAGCTATTAACCAAGAGAGAAAGCAAGGTCACAGCAGGACCAGTTCTGTTCCGTGAGATAACCCCATGTGCAAGGTCAATAAAGGACCACTTCCGTGCCCTGCAGGAGAGACAAGATGTGAACTCTGAGAACCATAGGTGAAGGCGGGACCAGTTTCAGATCCCTGAGAGAAACCAATGTCACGAGAAGACCACTTCTGAACCCCAAGATAACCCCAGGTGCAGGAAGGACCGGTTGAGAAACTCAAGGGGGCCCTAAAAGCAAACAAAGCCTAGAAGAGAAGTCGGTTCATGCAGAGAATCATTGACCCAGACCCTGGGAAAGGAATTCTACAAGCAGGGAGAGGGAAGAAAGTCCAGACTGGGTGACCAGGCAAAGAGCCTTCCAGAGCATACAGTATAGATTCAGGTTTGGTTAGGATATTCATGGACTTTGAACAATAGGAGTTAAAACTCCTGTTTGCCAAACCTTAAGGCACTTTCTGTACTAGACTAGGTTAGCCTGGAGGCCAAGGCTAGGGCTTTTGAGAGTGTTGGCTACAGCTCCTGCACATGGTTTCCTAGAACACTGGAATCTCAGGGAAGAGGCGAGGGCTTCTAAAATAGGTTTAGGTCTTTATCGGAAAGATAAACCTGCGTTGGCCGTCAGGATAAAGCTCCCATTTTGTGACAGCCCATTCTGAGCAATCAAATATACCCCCACATAAATGGGGGAGGGGGCACGTACGCTGCTGCACACAGCACTACACATAGGTTCCCGCTTGATTCTCTCAGTAAATACACACCATTAAACCTCCTAGTTGCAAGGATTACCAATCTATACTCTCGGTCCCCTTGTGAGTCCACACCAAAGGTATACAATAAGTATTTCGAGCAATGTTTTAGGCTATCCTTATTTAGTTGTACGATATTAGCTCACCTACACACTCATGCAACCGTTTTCCCAGGTGTGAATCATACCATACATGTTCAGTGAGTCATTTCTCAGCCCTGCCACAGACTGGGCAGTCATACATCAGGGATACAAAGGGATCATGTAATACAGTGCTTACTAAGTATTTTTATAGACTTCATAGATATTTCATTGATGCAACAAATGATTGCAAAATCAATCTGAGACGGTGGAAGATATAGCAGCTATGACCAAGAAAGCATATCAATGGCAGAGAAAACACAATAACGGGTACCAAGTAGATTTTAAAAAATTGGTAGTTTAACCAATGTCTGCAGTAAAAATGTGCAGATCTCGGTGCTGCTTCCTAGCCCAAGGACGTGGAAGATTAACTTAATGATGGCTTGTGAGGAATTCGACCATCCGCTCTGGGAGAGAGCGCTTGCCTGATGGATATCAGTCTCCGAGAAATGTGTGAGGCCAATCTGTGCACATTTCATCTGCTACCCATATGAAACACAGCCATGTGTGCTCCGGGAAGACAGAGCCTACAGGCATCGTCTTCCCCGATCATATTCAGCTGGAATGTGACAGCCACGTGTACATCAAAGCATCTCAAGAAGGGGGAAGGCACACCTTCCTCCAGCCATGGGCGGCCTCATTTAAATTTAAAAGACTCCATGGATCTGAATTCTTTTTGGTAGTTCGGCTGGTAGTAGTGCATACTAATGAGGGATTGAGGGAAGCCTAGAGGAGAGGCTTGATTGACGAACAGACAACAGGAAGGTGGTGCTAAGACCCCTTTGGTATGCAATGTGTCAATTTGAAGCTAGTTCCCACCTCTCTGTATGAAAGGCAGTCATTGCTCATCTGGGTCCATCAGTTACTGCAGGTGTCCCTGCGGAGCAGATCACTTTGAGGGACGAAGGATGTGATTTGAGGGAGACATGAAGTCTGCTCCCATCAAACTTCAAGGGAGATCTGCGCTTTTATCAAGAGTCACAGAGGGCTCAGTTAACCAGAGAGACACTCTGATCTACAACAGACAGGATGGGTGGGAATTAGGTATGTGTGGTCACCCTTGTCTGTCCTGTTGGAGAGCACTCTGGTCCTGACCTTCTGCTTAACAGAAGATTGCTGGTGGGGAACCAGGATTGGTTCATTAAGGTGGGCTTATCCTGCACCAATCACTGGTCCCCATTTGGCTTTAAGAGCGGGCTGAATCCCTCACTTAGCAGATCATCCAATGACTTTGGAAGGAGTAAGAAGGAGGACTCTTTTGGACCTGGGCTGAAGGTACAGCCTACCTTACATCTTCCGCCAATGAAGGTAGGCCAGGTGTTCCAAGAGGGAAGCAGGATCCCTCCACTAAACATCTCCCAGGGAACAGCGGGTGATACCGGAGGACACATCCAGCTGCTCCAGAACCGGTCCCAGCCAGCATACACCATGTCCTGCTAGGTTCTGCCAGCAAGCTGCCTGGGTGGGAAGTGCCGGAGAGTCTCTGGACAAAGGATAAGGCTGTAGTCTGCAATCACTCCTGAGCTTTGGGCAGTTCGCCTTGAAAAGGAAGATACGAGCCCTGCGAAGAAGCTAGGAGGCGTGCCAAACAAGCATCCAGCATCCATCTTTTAAGGACATTTGAGACAGTCGAGTCATCGAACTGCATCCGGCTGCACTGCTGACTTGTTATGCCAGTCACAAGAGCCGTCTGAGCTGCATCGACCAGGATTCCAGATCAGCCAACCAGCACAGCGACAACGATTCTTGGCCCAGAGCCGCCACGCCAGACAGCCTGCAGATGTCCGTCCAGCCTTGTTTGCTGAACTGCCAGTCGCCTGGCACCCGCAGCTGTCTCCCGCCACCAACTCTGTCTCAAGAGCTGCAAAGTGCCCTGGAACCGCCTTGTCACTGTCTAGCACCAAGAACTTCTTCAGCACCAGATGCATTGTGTTTCTTACCCCCCGGTCCTCCTAAGGCCCTAGAGACGGTTACAACCCTTTGCCACCCTTGGTGCTGGAACCGAATAACCTTGAACAGTAAGACTGATTACTTTACCAACTACCCTCCTGTCAGTATCCACAGTGATTCTCTTTCCCTTGTGAAACTATCTGTCCTCTGTGTTCCTTTACAGGGTTTGTTGTATTTGTAGTGTGCTAGAACTGTCTGTTGTAGTAATAATAAAGTAGATATTTTTACACAACCTTGACTGGACAGTCCCTTTAATCATTGGGTAATAATTGTATTTTCGTTGTGTTGCAAAAACTAATGATCCATGACCAGGCAGAGATAAGCCTGCCGTTCCGTTCACGTTACCAAAATTGGACAAGGAGTTCTTATAATTCACTTGTATTCCAATCTGTTCGGATCCCTTCTGGTGTACTATAGATGTGGGGCTGATTGATGGTTTAGAAACCGATATTCATCACTGGACCACTGGTGCCCCGGACGTTGATTCGTCACACGGCCACACCAACTGAAATGTGAAGCATCATTAACAAACTGCTCTGTGGAACGCTGAAAATGAACTCTATGCAGAAACCGGTCGACAGAAGACTGTACAGTATTTATAAGTGACAACACTCTTCAGTCATAAATGATTTTAACATCTTGTTTTTAACTAGCCCATCCTGTTGGGTAATAAAGAAATCGCCAACTAGAAGGATGAAGACTTTCTAATTAGTGAGCGGTATTATCTGTACAACCTCGATATAATTTGATTCAGGACTTCATGAGATGAGCAATCGGTGGAGAAGCATAAAAGAATCGAACATTGTATGCGTTTTCCTGCAGTAATTCAGCCTCTTTGCGGCCAAACAACAGATTAATATGTCGGGGAGAAATTCTGTCACTTGGTACCCATGTGTGTCCATCTAGAAATGAGCTGCTCCGAGCATTAAAGTTATGCAACCCTGGGGTGGTGATCAAACTCAACTGCCCACCCTCAGTCTGATGAGTGATCACATCTCCACATCACCCCCCTCTGGATTGAGGATATACTACACCTACTGCTCTCCACCAGTATTGAGGTGATGAGAGCAGTGAGATCATCCTGCTGAAAAATTGGAAAAACCTTTCGTCTTTCCGAAAAATTCCATAAACCAGCTTCAGCTGACCAAGCAGAGAGCAACCGAGAAGACCATGGGCCTTGCATTTCACCGGGTCATTCAAGCACTAAAAACACCAGTTAAAGAAAGTTAACTTCAAAACTGGAAGCATCATATACCAATGCCACGAGGACACAAAACAGGCCTCGTCCATCCACACAACCAGTAGAGACGACCAACCACACAACCAGTAGAGATGACCAACCACACAACCAGTAGAGACGACCAACCACACAACCAGTAGAGACGTCCAACCACACAACCAGTAGAGGCGTCCAACCACACAGCCAGTAGAGGTGTCCAACCACACAACCAGTAGAGGCGTCCAACCACACAACCAGTAGAGGCGTCCGCCCACACAACCAGTAGAGGCGTCCGCCCGCACACCCAGTAGAGACGTCCAGCCACACAACCAGTAGAGACGTCCAACCACACAAGCAGTAGAGACGTCCGCCAACACAACCAGTAGAGATGTCCAGCCACACAACCAGTAGACACATCCAACCATATTGAGTAACACAACCATCAAAAGAAATGTGCTGAGGTAGGGTGACCACCCATTGTGACCCAGAAATGTAGAACATGGTCACATCTACAATTTTAGACTGACCTTCTAACCTTTCCACTCTAACTAGACCCGTTGACCGTAGCTCATGCCCGGGAGTTCAAACCTCAGTCCCTGAAGACACTCTGCGCCTTTCACCCTCATTTCCGCTCACACCCCCTCGCCCTACCTGGTAAGGACCGACTGAGAAAATCATACAGAAAGGACTTCTTGTGACCATATTGGGTCAACCAAGGGTCAACATGACCTCACACCTGAGTTGTCCCATTGCACCAACTTTCAGTCGCCAAGTCTAGGAGCGCCTAAAAACACGCATTGCATGTCCTGAACAATGTTCAAAAGTACACGTTGAACTGTATGTCAAACGGCATGCAGCCCTGATCCGCTGCAAAAAGCAACATTCCTTCTTTAAGCCGTTCCCTTCGACACTCACCGACTCCGCCATTTACTTATCAGCTATGGACGGTCACTAAGCTGCACTGGTGTGAACTTGATAAGAACCATACACTAACTTGTTAATCGCTAGCAGTGGTGCTCTGGCCAGTGTGATATGCACCCCTCACGGGTGTCAAGTAACCTTGCTTGTGAGAGTGTGTGATCTGGTTAATCGCCATTGCAGTACCGGCGGTACACGGACTGTCACACCATGTCTGTATGAGTAACTGGTACCATGGGGGTACTGGTGTGAATGGTTCGTCGCTATGTGTGTATTGATCCGGTACGACTGATCATCACAGGTGCATTGGTTTGATAGAGATAGTCAAGATAGGTGCACCGGTGCAATAGTGAATCGTCACCATACGTGCACCGGCGTGATATGGATCACCAGATCATGTGTGTGCTTACCCTTATGGCCGAGTTGGGGCGTACAAGTTTCTAGCATTAGCTCACAAATTGGGTGTCCTGGTGACCTACTGTCCCGCATTCGTCAATGTCCTTTTGTGGTGCACTAACCTGATGGGGTGTGCACAAAATGGGGAGGTCAGCATGAGCCTCCCTCGCCCCCACGCTGCAAGCGCGCAGCAAGCGAGACAGAGTGGCTGGAAGCGAAACAATTCGTGTTTTGCTTCGTCCCAGGTCTGCACCTGCCAAGTTTATATTCGCCCCTCTCCGCGAAGCCACCCGTCCTTCAAACATGAGCAATAAAACAGAAAAAGACGAAGAAGGCAACACAAAGAAGTGGGATAACGAGGAAAGCCCAAAGGGACCCGGTTTGACTGATTGCGAAATCGATCCGGTTTTAATTAGAGCGCCAGCCTCAGCCTCGCGAGCCCCCAGCAAGCAAGCGATGGCTCGGTTTAGGGGCGTCGCCCCCCATGCTAATGGGAGAAACCCGTCTCGTGGTGCGAGCGCTGCCTGCATCCGCGTTTCGATTTCAGAACACAGTTGCAGCCAACACCAAGGCGCGGCCCAGCCCAGAAGTCATGTTTGCAAATAGGGCGCACACAGCTTTGCTGTAATCTAGAGGGGTCGGTCCTTCCGGTGTGGGACCGATAGATGGTTTAGGAACCAGTCCCCTGGGGTCAAGAGAAAAACAACTAACAGGGCTCAGGTTGGTGCAGAGGCTGCCTAAGTTACGTGCTTTATTTCCACACTGCGCCGAATCACCAGTGTAGTGTCAGAGCAGCCCAGCTTGTCCGTGGACTGGCGTACCCTGCCTCTGCCAGGAACTCTACACGGGCAGTTGCACCCCAACTTTCCCCTCTTCTGGGGATGGAGGTCTGCACTTTTTTATTCAGACCTCATGTGCCTCTGTTGGATGCGAATTCTGGATGCAGTGATTTCGGTTGGTACCTTGAGGAATACAGGGGCATTTCAGAGATTGGCAGGAACACTGCCAACCGGCCAGCACAGCCCCAATTCAGAAGCAGCACTGGGAGCTGCGCGGCCCACCTTCCCTACACCGGGTGGAGGGATGAGACTATGGCAGAGGGTGCTTGTATCTGATGGTAACAAAGTTATTGTCTCTACTCTGGGGGTTACCAGTGGACGCCACCTCCAATCCTCGGGCAACCAAATGGGAACCCCTCAACACAGATGTGCAGCTCACTTTGCGATCTTAGGCCTGGGGGAAAGTGCGACACCACCAGCCCTGAACTGGGGGCTCGCTGAAACCTGGCCGCGCAAGTGGGACAAATCAAATTCTGGGGTACTAGTGATCCAGGGGTGAAAATCGGTTTCGAAACCATCAATTAGCCCCACACCTCTAGTACACCAGAATGGATCTGAACAGTTTGGAAACACTAAAATTATAAACCTCCTTGTCCAATTTTGGTAACGACAGGCTTATCTCCGCAAGGTCGTGGATCGTTGGTTGGTTGTAACCAGTGGTCGAAGTAGGTGGGAGCGGTGCTCCTCTAATTCTTTTAATTAATTAAGTTTTTGCTGTTCCTATACTTTTCTTTTCAAAAGAAACCGTTCCGGACTGGTTTCGTTTTAAAATAAATGTGTAGGAAGAAGTTGAAACTTGCACTTTCAGTGCACTGCACTAAATGTTCCCCTAAACAGCAGGTTCATGTGTTTTGGGGTTTGTATTGTTCTGGGAGGGGACGTGGCGATGGGGTTTGTGGGGAGCAGTGCAGGCCAGTAGGGAACATAGTTCCACTACTTCTTTTTGTGCACTTCGACCACTGGTTGTAACACACGAAAATACAATTGTTACCTAATGATAAAAAAGGGGTGTCCAGTAAAATATCTACTTTATTAGTATCACAACATAGTCTAATCACACTACTAAATACAACTGTTGGGAAGGAGGGAAGATTATCCCATACCCCCCTCTGAACCGCCCCCCCAGCACTTTTTAATGAGGCAGAGGCCTGGAAGTGTTCAGTAGGGGCTCAGGGGGAGGTGGTGGGGGAGGGGGCGTCGGCAGGGGCTACAGTGCGAGAAGGGTAGTGCATACTTTGACTTCAAAATACATTGGGAATCAGATGCCATTTTAGGTAGTAGCGGCCATATTGAAATCTAAGCCTAGCTTTGTACTGCAGCCGGGGCCGCAGGCCCAAGCCACACACGTGGAAATAAGTGTATTCATGCAGGAATAGGTTGTAGTTTGGGCACCAGTGAGGAAGGCCAGAGCTGCAGAGATTCATAGACCCTACATTATCTCGCGTTGCCAATATTTGCATCCCAGAAGGAATGCGCCCTGCAAGGCCACAAGGGGGTTGAGAGCTCTCAGCGAAAAGTGATCCCATGAGAAGGAGGGTACGATAGTCCAGCCTGCCCGGTCCCAGCGCCAAGTAATAGCACCCAGATGCCTCCTTCCCGAGACCACCTGCATTCCAAGATACCAGGAAGTCCCAGACAACTGACCATAAAACTGTTAGAACCCCCCAAATCAATCAGGAAAGATCAGAAAGCAGGGACCAGTTGCCTTTATTGATATTTCTATTATATGTCTATCGCGCTCGTACACAATTGTTTCCTTCACCTTAGGCCCCGTGATTTGCGCTGTGAGGTGCCGGGGGGAACAAAATAACATCTAAAGTGAGGGTGGGGAGCTTTGGACGGGCGCCGACATGCCTGGAATCAAGCGGTAACCTATTAGATGCAATGACCTCAACGTATCCTCTTAGCCCTGGTCTGCAGTAGCAGGTGCACATCAGGTTAGAAATAGAGCCTGCATTGTTTTTCTTCGCATAATGACCAATTAATTGCAGCTTCATGCCTGATGACGCGCATGGAGGAGCCCATGTGGACCAATGGCCTGGCATCCCCTATGGGGCAGGTAGCCTATGTATAGGGTCACACCAACCATCCATTCGGATTTGTACATTATGTAATTCACGTCATTGATGACGCTGCGTGCCTTCATAAAGTGTTGCTCGTACTGATTTTAGCAGAACATTCTGCGGCAGCAGAGTGCTTTGCTGGTGCATCTTTAATTTTGTGGAAATGAACATTGTTCTCCTTGCAAGTGGTGTGTTGGGCCTTTTTCCATAGTGGGTTGCATTTTTTTCCGGTGTGAGCATTGAGAGGTTTCTCCACACAAGCCACCCTTATAAAGGAAGGAAAAGGGATGCACTCTGCGTACTGACAGGAGGGTGGTCGGTAATAATCACAGCAGGTCAAGGTTTCTTGGCTTCAGCATCGTCTTAAAATGTCTTAAGGGGCCTTCCAGGAAGGACATGGGGGGTAGAAGCACCTTTTGCTGAAGGTGTTCTTGGTGCTCGACAGGGTCAAGTCGTATTCAGGGCCCGTTTTAGGCTTCTGCGACAGTTTGAGATGGGAGTCAGCGGCAGTTATCAGGTGGCAAAACGGAACGGCTCAGGCTGGCCTTCATGGCAACTCGGGTTCAGGAATTGTCTCAGTGCTAATCAGCGCTTCTGAAGCACTGGTCGAGACGGCTCTACTTTCTATCAGCGCTGCAGATCGGGGGGACTCAACTGGCTCAAGAATGTCCTTTAAGGTGGACGGCGGCACATGCTTGTCATTGCTACTTCTCCCTGCCTCTTCAATGGGCTTGTGTCATCCTTTAAGGTGGATGGCCCAGAGCTAGGGAGTGTGTTGCAGGCAGCTGCCTTTTCCTAGGATTAGGGTTCAGAGACCTCCTGGCACTCCCTGTCCAGGGAGTTTGCTCCAGAGCCTAGCAGGGCACACTGTGCTGGCTGGGTACTGGTTCTGAAGCAGCTGGGTGGTCTTTCGAGTTCTTTTTTCCCTTTGTTCTCTGGGAGGAGTTAAAGGGGGCGATCTTGCTTCTCTCTTTGGATGTTACAGTGAAGGAAGGTGAGGAAACTGTAAGGCAGACTGTACCCCCAGCCAAGGTCCAAGGAGGAGTTATTCTTGCTACTTCTACTGAAGTCTTCGGATGATCTGCCAAAAGAGAGGCTACAGCCCAATTTTAACGCCAAGGGGGCACAGTGATTGGTGTAAGCTGACCCTACCTTAGTGAACTAATCCTGGGGTCCCTACCAACTATTTTCTAGATGTGGGAGGTCATAACCAGAGTGCTTTGCAACAGGGAAAGGTAAGGGGGTCCTACAGAAAAAAAGGGTGTCCCAGAACCAATATGGTGTAAACCCGGTCTCAACAGAAGGAGCTCTGGGCTCACTCCCTTTTGCTGGTAGGTACCACCCATTTGCCCGTTTACTGTGATAAAAGAATCTCTGGTTAATGGCTCTCCCTTCATGGGCCCTGATTAAAGTGGCAGGTCTCCCTTGAAGATGCCGAGACACCAGACTTGCTGGCTCCTGGAAACCACATTCTGGCATCTTATGAATGGGGTCCCCCTAGCAGGGAGGCTTACTGCAACAAAAGACCCAGGCAGGTCAATTCACCTTCATTGATACTGAGAGGCGAGAGCTGGCTTCGGGTTGACAGTTACATATGAAATGTTGTCGGGTTTCCTGCAGCCAGGCCAGTGGGGGCCTGTTTGAAGTATCCTCTGTTGGCATGTTGAATGCTGCCATTAGCTGCCGGGCCTAACAAAAGACCAGGGCAGTTCCACAGACCCATTGTCCTTTCATAAGGCTGCGCATGGCAGGGGGAAGTTTTTCCCTCCCCTTCCTAAGGATGACATTGTGCCACCCTCTGCAGTAGATTCCACCTGAACACGACAGGGCAGATTGTGCCTGTAGGCGGTGTCCTTGCCAGGGTGCACAGGGCGATGCTTTTGTTGTGGTGCGAGCATAGGAAAATGGGTGTGGATTAGCCCCACACATTTTCCCTTAGGTCAGTCTACCGTCATTCCATGTATTAAAAAATGTCAGAAAAAGGCGCGGCATGCCCACGTCCATCATGCGGATGGCAAATTCCTCACCACATGTAAGTGACGCACCCTCAGGGAGCTCGCTACTCGCTTTATGGCTCCATCCGTACTCCTAAAATGGAGGCCTAAATGTGGAACATCCAAAGATTGCCAGTCAAACTTTTGAAATGGACGCTTCACACATGTACATGTTTTGCCAAGTGGCACTGCGCGCGTGGCAGGCTTTAGAATCCAGGGCATCAGAACATTGGACCCTTAAGCTTGGAGTCGATTACATTCTGAAGCTTACATCTGCTCGGGGGTCGCAGGTAATGCTCCATTTTACTGGCATGCCAAGGTAACTGCATGCAACGCCTCCACGTGGGTGGCGATTTCAAATCTCCTTCCCCGAGAGCGTTTGTTAGAGCTTGTGAAAGGTACACCACAGATGAAAGGAAGACTGCACAATGGGGAGGAGTCATTCAGAGAGAAGAGGACAGGCTATGAAGCATGGCTAGCAGTCAAGGCAATGAAGAGGCGAGGGGAGGGAAAACATCTAAAACACGTGTGCGTCCGACTCTTCACTGTCGGGTTTCCCAGGAGGTCCGGTGTAGTGGGCCCACAGTGAGGAGTTGCTATTAGGATGCCTCACTGTGAAGGGGCAGCAGCTGTGATTCTAAGGCGCGCACACACACAGGGAACCCATACTTAAGACGCTAGCATGTAGAGAGAACAGGGGTTGCCTCCAGAAAAAGGAAGCAACCCACTTAAGGCCGGCTTGGAGGACAGTGCACAGAAGAGATAAAGGGACGGATAGTGACTGCTGCGGCACCCAGCAGGCAAACTCTGGACAAGTGGCGACCAGAACAATCACAGACATTCACAACATCCTGAGAAAAGATCAGGAAGGCGCAGCAATGGTTCAAGACGGAAACGAGACCTTTCGATTAAAGACAGACTACAGCACAGAGATACTTAATGGATGAGAGAACCAGAGACAGCAGGGAGCAATGAGCAGGAAGAGTGCTGTGGACTGGGGAAGGACAGTCCTTGATTCTGTCTGTGGAACAGACGGGAGGGGGATTGAGGGCAGAGAGGAAAAAGGAAACGGGGGATAAAGCCAGAGAGACTATGAGGAAACAGTCAGGGTCAGAGGAATGTGGGACCTACAGCAAGTACCAGCTGCAGCAGGAAGCCATAAGGACACTGAGAACTGGAGCAGGCACTGGCATCAGCTGCCAGCAGGAACAGCACAGCGCCGCCGACAGCGTGAACAGCACAGTGCAGCAACAACCCAGCGCCACCGACAGCAGGAACAGCCCAGCGCCACCGACAGCGACAACAGGAACAGCACAGTGCCACCGACAGCGACAGCAGGAACAGCCCACCGACAGCGACAGCAGGAACAGCCGAGCGACAGCAGGAACAGCCGAGCGACAGCAGGAACAGCCCAGCGCCAGCGACAGCAGCAACAGCCCAGCGCCACTGACAGCGACAGCAGCAACAGCCCAGCTCCACTGACAGCAGCAACAGCCCAGCGCCACCGACAGTGACAGCAGGAACAGCCCAGCGCAGCAGGAACAGCACAGTGCAGCAGGAACAGCCCAGCGCCACCGACAGCAGAAACAGCCCAGCGCCACCGACAGCGACAGCAGGAACAGCCCAGCACAGCAGAAACAGTCCAGCACAGCAGAAACAGTCCAGCACAGCAGAAACAGTCCAGCACAGCAGACAGCAGGAACAGTCCAGCGCAAAGGAAGTGTGTATGAAAACTCACTCCATGCAAGAAGAGAGCCTGTGGAGCCAGCTGGTCACTCAACAATGGTTGCATATGTAGCTCCACACCAAACAGGAAGCTACCTGCTCTATCTTTGTACCTCAGGCAGTTAAAGGAAAGCAGCCCCTTTAGACCTTTGGTGGATTCTAGTTCTCTAGAAATGAAACCATTCCAGCCGGGAGACACTAGTCCAGTCTTGGTGTTCATCTTTGCATTCTGGGATTTTCAGTCCTAGATTGTGAATGCCCAGACGCAGACCAGACGTGACCACCTTTATAGAAACGTCCAGGGGGCTTTATTTTCCACATGTACAGAGCCTTGGGGTCCCACCACCCACCGGCTATGCCCATTCACTGCAGCTCAGGCCCCCAATGTAACGCATTCATAAGGACCACACACACACACACACACACACCACTCCGAAACACTCTCCTTGAAGCCAGTCCCACTCGTGCATCGCCATTTCATTTACCTACACCAGGAGTCTGCAACCTTTGGCTAGCCAGTGGTTTTGCAGGGAACTTCTGCACTAATCGCTGGGGTTATGAATTGTACCATAAGGTCTGCTTATTCCAGTCACTGAAAGACAGCACATGAAACCCAAAACCCCCCAGAAACCACAGGCCCAACGCCAACAAACAGCACCAGGACAAAATCCTCGAGAACCACGTAAACTATCAAATTTAGTACCAGGTTGGGTGGCCATCACCATCTTTAATCATGCCCAAGTAGGCAGTAGACCCAGGAAAGGAACAGAACCAGCCCAGTTACCCACATCCAACAATCTTAAGACCACTGTCTCGGGAGGATAGCTCAGGGGCAACATGCTCACCTCGGAAGCAAGACGCAGAGCAACACAGGTTCGAACCCGGGTCCGCATTTAGAAACCTGTGGGTACTAAGCACGTTATAAATAACCTATCATATCTTTCATATCATATCTTTCACTGCAGAGGCCAGCATCGCAGTCCTCAGACATGGGCTCTGCTTTAGTGAGGGGAGATCGCAGCGTTTTTCTTTTACACTGCACAGATCACCACCGTAGTGATCTTAAAGCTCAGACACCACGTAGAGGTGAACTGTGACCCTCCGCCCAAGGTGGAAGACAGACCGAGGTGCGAAGAAGATTGGGTCAAGGAGATAGGAAAGGGGAAGAAAGGGGGGGGGGAAACGTCACGGAGAAAAAAAACAAACAGACTTCACTCACAACATGCATTTGTGTATACAGCACCAGAACAACCAAACCCCGAGGCATCAGGGCGCTCACAAAGACCAGGACAAAACACCATTATCCCGATAATCCTGCAATAGGCAACAGCGAGATCATGAGAAGTAACTGGAATTGGCTTAGGCAAACACATGGACATATAGGGAAATTAACAAAGAAGCACGAGTCAGGAGGGTTACTTGGATGAAGGTTTAGTTTTCAGTGTTTTGACCAGAAAGATCAAAAGAAGGATGAGAGATTTTCTTATTGGCTGGCAGAACTTTCATGGAGGCAGTTACCGGATTAATTGTCATTTCATCTAAAACCATTGCATCTAATGCCATTCCATCTACATTTTTCAAACTAAAGCATTTTTTTTCCTTTCTTCTTTTTTGGGGGGTCCCCCCCAACCCCTTTTTAACCTTTAAAATACACCTGAATAAAAATGAACCCTTTACCCCCCCAAAAACATGAATTAGATGAACATTTTTTTGAATGGAAACATTTCGATGGAATGGTATTAGGTGGAATGGGTTTAGATGAACTGACTAGATACCCAGTTTACGGTTGTGATATCACGTTAACGCGTTGTAGTGGATGCGTGATGGCCTAGTGATATGCTCAAGACTTCCTGGGAGCAGCGTGGGGCTACTAACCAGTGGCAGAGCCAGGGTGGGGACAGGGGGTGGAAGGAATGCCTCCATCCGTGCCCACCCAGTGCCTGCCCCCCCCCGATCTCAGTGTCCAGTGCGCCACCCAGCGTCACACAGGTGCCCCATTATCCGCACCCCGGCACCAGAAGCTGCCTCTGCTACTGCTACTAACCAGGTAGTCGTATTGGATTCCCTCCTACTCATATCCAGAGGGCGTGTCGCTACACCAGATCCTGCCAACAGAGGTCAGAGCCAGCAATGAGCTGTGTACAGAATAAGAGCTAGGGGAGCGGGGGGCACACCTTGACAGAGGATCTCCCCCCACCCATCTGAAGCCATAACAGACTGGAATCGAGTGGAGAAGAGAGAACAAGTATGTAGTGAATTGGTAAACAAGCCACTGAAATCCATGATGAGAATTAGAGGTCAGGTTCTATAATAAGGCAGGCTCACCAAGTCAACATTAAGTAGAACACTAGGACGACAACTGTCCACTCTAAGGACCGAAGGCAGAGCTGGTCCAGCACCTTAGGCAAGGCTTGAGACCTTCATGCACTGAGTGTTCAAGAGATTCCCAAGGGACAATAGTGCACACAATCCCATTCCCTATAGCCTCCAAAGGCAAGGTTCTATAGACAGAAAACCCTAGAGGAACAACAGGCACTCTTAAAGGAGTGGGGGGGGGCGAGATCTGGAGTTCCACTGGGATGAAGGTCCTGGATAAAGTTGCCTTGGTCTCGAGGCCCTGAAGATGCCGGGAAGCTCTCGAGGCCCTGAAGATGCCGGGAAGCTCTCGAGGTCCTGAAGATGCCAGGAAGCTCTCGAGGCCCTGAAGATGCTGGGAAGCACTCGAGGCCCGCCAACATTTATGGGGATGGTAATGGCAGTGTGGGAGGTTGGATCACTATTGGTCTGAAGCTGGGCTCTCCTGGGAGTTAAATCTGAATAAATCCAGCCTGGACTCTCCTTCTCAACCTGGGCTGCAGATCCTCAGTCTGTTAGAGGACAGCAGGTTAATCCTACACTCGGAGGGGTTGTAGATTATGTTTGTGCATGCCCAAGTGTGGCGAGGTGATGCTTCTGCTGAACTGGGAGTCTAAAATGTACTGTATGTAGGGGGAGTGTGGAGTTCTTCGGGTCACTGTCTCGCTGCTTCACAGCCCTTGGCGGCCATGTAGACGACACCATAAAACTGCAAAGATACAGAACATATAATGTGCTTATCTAAAAATACAGTAATGGCAAAAAACATTGAAAGGTGGTCGGTAAATAAATATAAAAAGATGAAATGAAATATGAGCAAAACTCCCATAGAAAATAATGTCCTCCAGTAACCAAACTTAAATTTGGAAGGAAGAATAAAGAAAAAACATAAGAATTGAAAAGAAGTGAAGCCGGAGAGAGAGAGCGAGCGAGAGAGAGCGAGAGAGCGAGAGAGAATGAGTGTGGGGGAGAGATTGGGGCTACAACCCTGTGAACACACACAGAAGGTCAACATGAGAAAATAATAGATAACATAAATCAGGGTCCCGAATCAGTCACACACGACTGTAAGCCAGCTAGATATTTAATATTTAAACCTGTTGAATCACAAATTAATTTACTCTAAAGCAAACTCCATATCTGGGTACCTCGCCAGCAGCAGCAGCGCTGTGAAATTTGGCGAGACCTGGGCAGGTAACTCCTTCACAAACCCCTTCAAAACCAAGGAAGAATTAAGTTAAAACCTGTGAAATCCTACGTTCATATGCAGAAACCTTGACCCCCTCCAGAAGAAACCAAGGTGAGCATGCACCGTGCCCCTTTCCTTCAAGGGTTTCCAGAAGAAGCCAAGGGGCACATGTACCGTTCCCCTTTCCTTCACGGGGTTTCAAGAAGCAGCCAAGGTGCGCGTGCACAGTTCCCTTTCCTTCAGAGGGTTTCCAGAAGCAGTCATGCTGTGCATGCACCGTTCCCTTTCCTTCACAGGGTTTCCAGAAGCAGCCAAGGTGCGCATGCACGTTCCCTTTCCTTCACAGGGTTTCCAGAAGCAGCCAAGGTGCGCGTGCACAGTTCCCTTTCCTTCACAGGGTTTCCAGAAGCAGCCAAGGTGCGCGTGCACAGTTCCCTTTCCTTCACAGGGTTTCCAGAAGCAGTCATGCTCTGCATGCACTGTTCCCTTTCCTTCACAGGGTTTCCAGAAGCAGCCAAGGAACGCATGTACCGTTCCCTTTCCATCAAGGGTTTCCAGAAGAAGCCAAGGTGAGCATGCACCGTTCCCTTTCCTTCAAGGGTTTCCAGAAGAAGACAAGGTGCACATGTACCGTGCCCCTTTCCTTCACGGGGTTTCAAGAAGCAGCCAAGGTGCGTGTGCACAGTTCCCTTTCCTTCAGAGGGTTTCCAGAAGCAGTCATGCTGTGCATGCACCGTTCCCTTTCCTTCACAGGGTTTCCAGAAGCAGCCAAGGTGCGCATGCACGTTCCCTTTCCTTCACAGGGTTTCCAGAAGCAGCCAAGGTGTGCACACACAGTTCCCTTTCCTTCACAGGGTTTCAAGAAGCAGCCAAGGTGTGCACGCACAGTTCCCTTTCCTTCACAGGGTTTCCAGAAGCAGTCATGCTCTGCATGCACCGTTCCCTTTCCTTCACAGGGTTTCCAGAAGCAGCCAAGGTGCGCATGCACGTTCCCTTTCCTTCACAGGGTTTCCAGAAGCAGCCAAGGTGTGCACACACAGTTCCCTTTCCTTCACAGGGTTTCAAGAAGCAGCCAAGGTGTGCACGCACAGTTCCCTTTCCTTCACAGGGTTTCCAGAAGCAGCCAAGGTGCGCGTGCACAGTTCCCTTTCCTTCACAGGGTTTCCAGAAGCAGTCATGCTCTGCATGCACTGTTCCCTTTCCTTCACAGGTTTTCCAGAAGCAGCCAAGGAACGCATGCACCGTTCCCTTTCCATCAAGGGTTTCCAGAAGAAGCCAAGGTCCTTTCCTTCAAGGGTTTCCAGAAGAAGCCAAGGTGCACATGTACCGTGCCCCTTTCCTTCACAGGGTTTCAAGAAGCAGCCAAGGTGCGCGTGCACAGTTCTCTTTCCTTCAGAGGGTTTCCAGAAGCAGTCATGCTGTGCATGCATCGTTCCCTTTCCTTCACAGGGTTTCCAGAAGCAGCCAAGGTGCGCATGCACGTTCCCTTTCCTTCACAGGGTTTCCAGAAGCAGCTAAGGTGCGCGTGCACAGTTCCCTTTCCGTCACAGGGTTTCCAGAAGCAGCCAAGGTGTGCATGCACAGTTCCCTTTCCTTCACAAGGTTTCCAGAAGCAGTCATGCTGTGCATGCATCGTTCCCTTTCCTTCACAGGGTTTCCAGAAGCAGCCAAGGTGCGCATGCACGTTCCCTTTCCTTCACAGGGTTTCCAGAAGCAGCTAAGGTGCGCGTGCACAGTTCCCTTTCCGTCACAGGGTTTCCAGAAGCAGCCAAGGTGTGCATGCACAGTTCCCTTTCCTTCACAAGGTTTCCAGAAGCAGCCAAGGTGTGCATGCAGCGTTCCCTTTCCTTCACAGGCTTTCCAGAAGCAGCCAAGGTGTGCACACACAGTTCCCTTTCCTTCACAGGGTTTCCAGAAGCAGCCAAGGTGTGCACGCACAGTTCCCTTTCCTTCACATGGTTTCCAGAAGCAGCCAAGGAACGCATGCACCGTTCCCTTTCCTTCACAGGGTTTCCAGAAGCTGTCATGCTGTGCATGCACCATTCCCTTTCCTTGAAGGGTTCTCCAGAAGCAGTCATGCTGTGCATGCACTGTTCCCTTTCCTGCAAGGGTTTTCCAGAAGCAGCCAGGGTGCGCATGCAGCCTTCTGTTTCTTATCAAAGCACTCATGGATTTTGGACTTGGCAACTAATAGATGGCACCTGCGAATAATAAACTTCTGGGGCATTAGTGGTCAAGGGATGAATATCGGTTTCTAAACCAATCAGCCCCTAACCTCTAGTAAAACAGAAGGGATCCGAACAGATTGAAAACAAGCAAATTATAAACCTTGTCCAATTTTGGTACGTGAACGAAAGGCTCATCTCCGCAAGGTCGTGGATCGTTGGTTAGTCGCAACACAGTGAAAATACCATCATTACCCAATGATAAAAAAGGGACTGTCCAGTCAAGGTTGTATAACAATATCTACTTTATTATTATTACAATAGAAAGTTCCAGCACAATACAAAATACAACCCACACTGTATAGGAATGCAGAGGACAGACAGTATCAAGAAGCAAAGGGGATGCACTCTGGATACTGAAGGAGGGTAGTCAGTAAAGTAATGAATCACAATAGTTCAAGGATGCATGGGTTCAAAACAAAGGGAGCAATGGGTCATAAAATGGCACTAGGGGCATCTGGCGGAGGACAGAACCAAAATGTACCCTGTGCTGGAGACGTTCTTTGAGCTGCTGTAGGGTCCCCTTGATTCAGTGTCTCCCTCTATTCCCTGGAGATGTTTAGTGGAGGGATCTTGCTTCCCTCTTGGATTTCCTGGCCTTCCTTCACTGGCTGATGATCTAAGGCAGTCTGTACTTTCAGCCGGGGTCCAATGCTGAGGGTTTCTTGCTACTCCTTGCAAAGCCTTCAGATCTACCCAAAAGAAGGGCTCGACCCTAAGCCAAATGGACCACAGGGATTGGTGTAGGCTAAGCCTACCTTAGTGAGCCAATCCTAGGACCCCACCAAAAATCTCTATGCGTGCGGTCAGAACAAGAGTGATATGCAAATAAAAAGGGGTGAAAACATGTACTACCAAGTCCCACCCATCTTCCGGTCTGTTGTAGATCAAAGGGTCTCAGATTAATGGTGCAGGTCTCCTTTGAAGCTGCAGCGAGAACAGACTGTAGTTCTACCAAGCCACGTACTTGTACCTTATAAATGGGGTCCCCCTGCGGGGTTGAATACTGTTCATGCAATCCAAGACATGACCTTTCAATGTCAATCGATACTAAGGGCGATAGCTGGCTTCAGAATGACAGTGTATATTAAAGGGTGTTGGGGTTCCCCCCCACCCCATCTGCTTTGTTAGCCTCAGCAGACAGGCCCCATTTGGGACTGTTTGAAATTCACTCTGATTTTGCTCAACAAAAGGAACGGGCCGATCCATGGGGTCTTTGTTAGTTAATTAGGCTGGCCATGACAAGGGGAAGGTTTGACCCTCCCCCTTCTGGAGATGCATCGTGTATTCCACCTGTCAGATCCCAACTAAATTTTACAAGGGGTACTGCAATTGTAGGCTGCGTCTACCCAGAGTACACAGGTCTATGCGTATGTCGTGCGGTGAGCATAGGTAAATATGTGCAGATTAGCCCGACACATTTTCCAGAGGTTAATCTACCATCATTCACTTCATTTAAAATTTAAAAAAAGCCCAGGCCATCGCCCACCCACCGTGCGGCTGGTTGAATTCCTCACTCTCCAACTTCAGCTGCTAACCAGACACAGTTTTGTAGTCTATCAGATCTCAGGCTCTTCACTATTGATGAGGCCCTTATATCTCCACCAAACCCATAGAAAGCAGATAGATACACAGGAACCAGGGGCCTCTGACAACACCCAAGGTTTCGCATCTGCATCTATCACCAATAACTCTTCCTTCTTACAGGCCACTGCTTCGCCACACTAGAATTGAACCCACACTAGAATTGAACCCACACTAGAATTGAACCCACACTAGAATTGAACCCAGTTGGTTAACGCCGCTTTTGAATTTAGCCACAATAGAACCGTAATGCTTTGGCATCAGCTGCTTTTGAATCTAGCCAGACTGGATTAATTTGTTTAGACGTGGCTCTCTGCAAGCCATAAACCAGGACTAGAGCAAAAACAGGACCATATACAAGGAAGAACCGACAATAAAACTTCTCCACACCCAGAGATCACCTGAAACCAACAAACCACCCCCTTCTCATATCCACACCCTCCCACCCCTCACGTACTATGTAAGCTCACAGGGCTAGTGAAACAACTCACCAAAGAACTCAAACACACACCCCTCTCTGATCATACTACAAACCCAATACCTGCAAACAAACAACTCATGCACTGGACGTCAGCATTACAGATATAACTAGTCCAGTTCACATTAAGCACACCCAGAAAGCTTGCCCGCACAGACGCCATTGGCTCATGGTTCTGCACACATCAATAGATGATCACACCCTCCATCCTATGCCCCTCTCCCTCACTAAGCAGCCCCACACACTTTTCTTAGAGCCACACAAGCGCCTCGAGACCATGCAAATGGCAGCAGTGCACAGTACAACATAACACCAGTAGTGGCAGAAGGGCACAATACAACACCACTCACATGACATAAGGAAATCTTGCATTGATCTAAAGATCACAGATTTATCTTGGAAAGAAGTGTCACTGGAACGAGCCATGCAAAAGCGCCAGCTCGTGAACAACTCGCGGCCAACCCACGCTTCTGAAAATCCTGACATTAGCCTCGAGAACGCTGTATACCACAACTTACTCTTGGCTGCCATTGAATCCACCGACCTTATAACGAAAGCCCCCCCCCCCCCCCACAATCCAGGCACATTCTCCCGCTGCTGCAAACTCCTCGTCATTCACCTGTAAATATCCTTCTCCCGTCCCAAGCAACTTGTGTTGAGCCCAGCCAAGGTCTTCTCCCAGCCCCAACAGTAGCTGCTTTATTTCTTGCTTTTGCAAGCAGGCACTCGGGCATTGCGCAGACAGTTGGCGCCTATGCACGAGATTCTCGTGGAAACATGGCCACAAAAAATCCAAATAACCTTTAAATCTCATTGAGACAATTCTTTCCCTGGGGCAACGAACAGGGAGCGAGTAAGACACGCTTTCCATGACCCTGGCACGCACTTGCTTTTAGCTTGAAATGTGGGCCAATCAAATGCCCCTTTCGGAGTTGCACACTAATGGGAGAAGCGGGGCGGATTCACAGATCCGCTGTTACCCTCAGACGCCACCACATGACGCTGGTTGCCTCGTCACTTGAGTCAGGTGACGACTTCAACCAGGATTGAAATGATGGGAAACAAATGGCGCCAACGGGTATTGCAATTACTGGCATTAATTTATAAACTGTAAGATAAGTATCCTAGTGGGTCTCATTAAACCATTTCAGTAATTGCTTTTTTTATGTATATTCTATTGCGTTTGATAAACGCATTTGTTATCGCCTGGAGATCGATACCAAGTCAATGTCTTCGCTTTTTTATAATGCACGAACCAGCGCTTACTCCTGAAGTGCTCCCACCTTCTATGCTGATCAACACACTGACGGATTGACTTTTGCCCTGAAGGAGTACAAGGATGAATAGAGGCTAAAACACGTCCAAGGCCAACCAGCATCTCTGTCCCAACAGCGCCCAGTACTTGTCCCAGTCACCCCGACCAAATCAAAAAGGAACGCACCCGCCTGCTCACCACTCAGCCCCGGAAGCACCGCAACATCCAGTATTTCTACACTCAGGAGTCCTGCAATGAAGCCCCGTGCCCCGACAATCACCCCAGAAACAAACAATAAGAACTTCCACTAGCCGCATCTGGCCGAATACAGTGAGCGCCAACAAACCCTCCACATGGCCGTACCCCTCTGTGACCAGGCATACTGGAGTCACACTGATGCCTTACACAAGCACTACCCCAAACTCTGCAGGGCACCCACCAAGCAGCCTCACTGCCCAGCAACCTCCCATACGGAACCACCCCCTAGTAAGTTCTCCATCTATATTACCAAAGGGACCACTCTGCCAGTCCATGCACTTGACATCGCAGACCTCATTGTTTCCAATGACTTAGACATGCTGGCCATCACAGAAACGTGGCTGCAAGCTTCAAGCCCAGCCCTGTCAAACACCATCTCCACGAAATACACCATGTACAGGAAAGACAGAGTGGACT
This sequence comes from Ambystoma mexicanum, assembly GCF_040938575.1. Taxonomy (NCBI): domain Eukaryota; kingdom Metazoa; phylum Chordata; class Amphibia; order Caudata; family Ambystomatidae; genus Ambystoma; species Ambystoma mexicanum. Next base: position 51,843,621 of record NC_090934.1, on the reverse strand, counting down.
CTAGGGCTGAGGGGTGGCCCTCATTGCCAGAGACTCCCTCACCATCAGGGAAATCACCAAAACCACCCTCCTGTGAGAAACGTGAAGGTGTCTCCCGAACTAGACTCCGGGGATCTGTCATCCAGGTGGCCAGGACACATCCATCGCTATTGGAACCACTTCCTGGGGGTAGACCAGTGCGGCGGGGGGTCCTCGGGAAGTGAAACTGGAAGACCGATAGGGAGGACACGGTAGTCTCCTTCCGTTAACCTCTCGTTCCTATCCTACTACATAGGACACTCAACCTCTCTAACCCCCGCGGCCCCCTTTTCCAACACAAACACTTTCAACACCATGAAAGACAATGGATTAACACCAGAGCCATTTACTGGGCATGTCCCAATACAAGGTTCAGGCAAAGTCAGGCAATTCACCAGAAACACACCCGGCTGCCCTTTCCTGTCCCCACAGGGATAAAAGGTGAAGCACGAGAGCACAGGACGAGCAAGGCAGACCGCACAACGACAGACCTAAGTCAGCATGGCAGTTCCAAGAGGAGGAGAAAGACGGAGCAAACCGAAGGGCGACCAGGAGAGAAGCGACCATGCCCTTTCCAAGCCAGTCCCGAGAAGCCTTCACAGAAGGAATCGTAAGACCGCGAACAATGGCTCAAGTGTTGCAGCAGATGTCAACGGTACACAGAGTGTGTCTACGCTGATAAGCAGGAAAGAGGAAGACACCTGCTACCATGGTACGGGCCTGGACACCTGATACGAGAAAGCCAAGCGGTTCATCACAGCTGTTGAGTCGAGAGGAGAACGATAAAGAAACTGACCTGTATTGAATGAGTCGCAAAGTTGCAAATTGAAGATTCAAACTGTGAAGGTCGAAGGGGAAACCCAGCTGAAAGGGGTCCGACACTTCATGAATGTTGGACGAGAGATTCTAATTTGGTTCCCCATCTTCATTGAAACTACCAATTCCAGAAGGCTCCGTGAAAGCAGTGAAAAGAGGGTCAACGTGGTCATACAGAAGTCTAGCAAAATCCACTGTACAGTCGAATGTCTTTGAACGACAAGTAATGAAAAGCTATCTGTAATGTATCCCGCATGGTGAGAGAAAAGAGTGCCAAGAGTGAACCCGAAGGAGGGATGCAGTCAAGAAAGGGCAAAGCCTGACGCCTTAAGGAATATTTTTGTGTTAAAAAGGTGAACACATGAAATGGAGGTTCACAGTGAATTGTTGAAGAGACATTACAAATTGTCTTAAAGTGACAGACAAAATAGTCTTTGAAATACAAGCCATATTGGACCCGGCGGAGGGAGACTAACATTCAAGAGGGGGTTGAGCCCGGAAGAGGGGAACCCAGGGGTGAAGCCAGCATCACCCAGAAAGTGAAGCAATGTTTAAAAAGACATTAAGAATCGTGAAAAATATTCGAAGATCCTTTGAAAAACAAGCCACTGTGAACCTGGCGGAGGCAGGCCAACATTCAAAAGGAGGGTCTGTGCTCAGAAGAAGGGGGTTCCGGGGGTGAAGAATCATTCCCCAAGTGTAATCAAGAAAGAACTTTTGTTTGGTTAGTTAGAACACATCAGGCCCGCAGAGGTACGATACAGGACTACCATCGATCCTGATATTGCTAAAAGATCCTTAAGATCTGAGCCCGAGAGAGGGAGATCCAGGGGTGGCAAGTCATCATCCCAACGTGCATTTTGGAAAGGAACTTTGTTTTCTTTAACCCATCGGGTACCGGCAGCAAGAGACTTTTTGATAGAAAAGAGACTTAACCACTGGATGTCTGTATTGCTGAAAGCAGAACTGTTGGCTCGTGCTGGGAAAGCTCGAGCATGTGCTGTGCTCCAAAGTCCCACCTTGTCCCGTGCTGAAAACGCGGGGAAGGGAGACCCCCGACTACCGCATCCTGACTTATAATTTTGTGAACACTTCCTTCTTTCTTTATTGAAAACATTAACCCACTTATTTTTGTATTTAGCGTAAGCATTGGCAATAGGTTTTTCTTAGTATAGGCCCTTTTGTTTGACAAGACGCCACTAGAACCTCCTTATAATTTGATGGTCGAAGCTAGCACCAGATTTAGGTTGAGATTAGGCGTTTTTCCACCCTGCATTTCCAGTTTAATAAACACCCTTGAACTGTGATCACTTGTGTCTGTCTTTACTGTTGCCACCATGAGTTCCTTACACTCCCCACTGGTGAACTACTAACAACGAAACTTACCCTGACACACACCTCGATAATAACTCTCTACTTGATTCATCGTGCCCCATGCCCGCCACTCCAGGCAAAATAAAATAAGGTGGCAGAAACTATCTGGAAAATGGCTGCATCAGAATCCAACAAACCTATCTTTGCCCAGCCAGCAAAGGCCTACAAACTTGCAATCCATCAAGCTAGATACTCCACATAATACAGAATTGCCAACGCCAGCACCAGCTCGCGGGAGCTTTTCTCTATTCCACGAGAGCTTGAAACCCGCTCCTCTACCAGACAACTGCACCAAAGACAGCTCCTGGTGTCTCGACATCCAAGATACGCTGATTGGCAAAATTGTGATGCTCCAGAAATAGATCAAACTGAAAAAAGCCACCTTGTGTAAAGTAAGCTCAGTCCCACCTGACCGCCATCTCAGCTGGCTCCCAAAACCCCTCCATCTTCAAACTGGTCTCCATAACAGAGGTCAAATTATTAAAGGGCTCAAACACTCAGATGCCAAGGTGACCTCTACCCTGCTAGAATCATTAAGGAGTGTGCTGCAGAGCTGTCCCCCTTCATCTCTAGCCTCATTAACTCCTCGCTCACATCCAACTCAGTTCCAACTAACCTAAGACGCTTGATCCTTCTCTTGCTAAAAAAACTATGCTAGACCCAGACATCCCTTCAAACTACCGCCCCATCAGCACAGTCAGTTTCCTCCTAAAAACACTGGATCTGGCGGCATACCTCCAGATCCAAACACATATGGAATCAAACAACCTCATGAGCCTCGGCCAATCAGGCATTCATCCCGGCCACGGGACCAAAACAGCCCTGCCTAGTAACAAAAAATAATCATCAACTGGATGACATTCCAAGACTCAAGCAAGGTGGCCTCGTCTGTTTGGGTTTGTCAGCGGCCTTCGTCCTTGACGACCATCAACTCTTGTGCCAAAACCTTAAAACTACTGCTCACTTCTCTGCAGAAGTGACCGTTTGGATTTTATTTTTTCTTTCTAAAAGAAATACGAGGGTCTTCTTAGACACAGCCCCTGGTCTCCTGTGGGGTTCCTCAAGGATCCCGTGTCTCACCTACAATATTTTCACCAAGCCCCTCTGACTTCCTTGATGACATCAGCATCTCCTACACAAATGATGCCGACAACAACTCCTCCTCCTCCCCTAAACTGGCAACTACTCTGACTCTAAACCACTGCTCTCTGGCTTCCAAACCATCTAAGCTTGAATGGCTACAAACATGTTATGTCTAAACGATGACAAGATGGAAATGCTCCTGATTTGCGCTCACAATCCATTCTTTGCAGATTTGATCCAGCTTATAACGAGTTTGTCATTGACATCATCACCATCCCTGTGTCACATGAGTGTAAGAGCCTTGCTGTTTACCTTGACTCCACCCGTTCACTAATGGGACAGGTCAATGCTATTGCATTGTCGGCCCCCTACACCACTATGCTCATCAATGGCTGTAGGTCTTTCCTCGCCATCGCACGGGCCCCAATAAGCTCAAGACTGGACTACTCCAATGTGCCATTTGTCGGAACCTCAGCTCGAAATATTAGCGCACTGCAGGTCATGCAAAACTATGCACTTAGGGCGGTGCTGAACATCTCCTAGCGAGAGCATAACACGTTGGCCAGTAGAAATGCACACTGGCTCCCGAGACACAAATGCATCACCTTTAAAACACTCACCATCACTCACAAGTGCATCTCAAACACTGCTCCAAAATACCTTGCATACAAGATCAGGGTGCAGTCAACCCCCACCGCCTGATCCCGCCAAGATTAAGATTATAGAGTGAGGGTTGAGCTTCCCAGTGATAGCCTCCAAAAATTGGAACCTCCTATCAAACCACCTAAGATTGGAACAATCATACAGGGTTTTCTGAAAAAAACTCAAGACTCTCCTATTCTCACAGGAGGCCAGCCAAGACTGCTCTTCACTTAAAAAAAAAAAAAAATGTGTTCTCTTCATGTGTGTTCTCTGACGCCTTTACACACAGTCTGCTACGTAACCAGCGCCTTGATACCTGCGGGTTGTCGTGTGCTTTACAAATGAAATAAATAAGCAGCGTGGAACCAGGCTTTTTTGCGTCTGCTCGGGTCGAGCATGCAGCAGTCGCGAAAGGTCAGTGGCAAGCTGGTGTTGTGTCGGGGGTCAAACAGAAAGTGGCTGCATTGTTGAATAGGCTACTCATTTTGTGCGTGTGTCAGGCGATCCCCGGGTTCAGTCTGCAGTCGCAGTTCGACAGTGGTGAACCCTATGCATCGACTCAAAGGTAGCTGGTCTGGGAAAAACATGTTTTTTTCAATCGACTTACAGGAGCAGTGTTGAAGAAGCCTGCGTTTCAGATGGAGGCTCGAGCAAGGTAACGCAGCGGTACCATGTGGTTCGAGCTGAGGCAATGACATGCGTTTGCTAGTGTGATGCAGCTGCCAAAAGGCAAACAGCGGATGGAGTTTCAGAAGACAAGGGGCAGCAAGGAAGGTGACGCGAGTGCTCGAGTACCAGCTTGGAGTGGGTCGTCGTGAACAGGGAACTGGGCTATTTTGGGTTCCAGGTATTGTTGAGTCCCACTCCAGAGTCAATGGGCAATGTCAGAGGCTGGCGCAGACACCTTCAGGGGACCCGCCACATGGTGAGATCCTAGGCAACAGGGTGGCTGGGAGAGAGGCAGGCTTATAGTATAGCAGAAGTGTTTACGACCCAAAGATCCCTGGGGACAGAACTTGCCACTGAAACACCTGTCTTCACCTCACAACTGGCAGACTTTAGTAGGGCCTGCTCTCTCAACAGGATCCAATGAAGTTTTCTCAAGTGATTACCCAAAGATGCTTCAAGACGATTCCAAGAAGTGGTGTCAACCCCTTCTTTTATAGGCACCAGTTCCCAGCTGATTGGACCAGAGCATGCCTGCTTTAGGGGTGCAATCCCTGCTCAAGAAATGTGTGGCCTTTGCCCTTATGATGTCACACCAAGAGTGTTTTGCTTCATAGGAAGTGGAGGGGGCAGGAACATGACAGAATCAAGATGGCCAACCCCTGCCAATCTGTACAGATCGTACCATGCCCCCTTTCCTTCTCACTAAGACCTTTATAAATGCAGTCCTCTGGCGTGAGGTGTGGCTCTCTGAACAAGTGAGCCTCTTGGTCTCTGTTCCCAGCCAGGTGTCCTGGGGAATGCCTGTCCTTGGGGAAAGGGTCTTACCTGCCCTTACAAAGGAACAAAGATGCAATCCCCGGCTGGGAGGCATACACAAATCCTTTCACAACTGAACTGGGCACACAGCACTGACATGTGCCAAATGAGTTTAAATGTGACTGGGATCCTTCGGAGATGCTGGCCACCATACCCTAACTCAGGTATGGCTTATACTAACAGGTTTTATGTGCCATCAGGACAGGATCTCCAGAGTTATGTCGTTTTTGGAATGGGGTGCATTTTCTTGCCATGTAAGATGGCTGCTGCAGTGCCACCTGTCTGCGTTGCCCTTTCAGGTTATGTATATGTTTGATTGGACAGGTCTGAAAGGCAGCAACTACTTATACTTTGCTTTGAATTAATGGGGACTATTGTTGGCTAATTTCTAACCTTATTACCATTGAATGTAATTTCCTGGCAGTCATTGTATTGTAATTAAGCCATGTCTTCTCTATGCCAAGTTGTCTGCGCTTCTCGATAATTTCATGGGTGCAGGTTGCAGTGGATCAGAGAGTGGAGCTGCAAGTCCAGGTGTGCCTAGAGACGAGCCAGCAAAGCTTCATCAACAAGTCAATCCCCGTCACCAAGAGTCTGGGCTTATGCAAAAGCTCGGAAGAAATGCCAAGTCTTCAGCCTTGTACATAGGCCACTAGAATGGGAGTGTGCGCACACGATGACGATAAATAAATAAAGAAGTACATCCATCGTTCAGGAATTAGGGCCCTAAAAGCAGGTGCGTCTTTGATACAGCAGGCAGTATTGGGAAAGAAGTCAGATCTTTCTATAGAAACAGTGCTGCTTCGATAAGGTGGCGACTGGGGGGAATGGAGCTGTAAAAACCAACATTACAGTGAAAGTCCGCTCTACAGTCGATGACCAGTGCCGTGAAGTCCTGCCAGCATGCTGTTTCCAGGGGAGCAATACCAGGAGAGACCTGAAGCGGGTGATCTTCAGAATCTAGGACATGCAGTATTTAAGCCATAATGACGAATTTGGCGGGCCGTACCGGGTGGTTACTGCCCACAGCCAAGCATCCCGGGGCTTTACGACCAGGTGCAGCCTTGGGAACTCATCTTTATGTTCATGACTATTTCTACCACGAGGTTATGTGTTGGGACACGGGTATGCTTTGAGGTTCTTTTGGAAAGTGGTGATGGAGGGTGCAATGTGGTTGTGAAGAGGTGGGGTGTTCCAGGCTGTGGGCGCCCACTGGACAAACACTTCTTAATGTTCTATGATAGTTTGCAGAATGTAATGGGGATGAAATGCCGGCTTGTCTGGAATCTGTGTGCCTGATGGGTATGAGTTTGTCATGAAGACAAGATTGGCTTGAGGTGTGTGGCTTTAAATACAATGCAGAGTCCTTTGAAGACAATTCTCTGGGGTACAGGAAGCCAGTGGAGCTGGTCGAGAGATGGGGTGATGGTTTGGTAGGGGAGGAGGAGTCTGGCTTGTAGGGGGACAAAGGGTGCCGTTGGAAAGTTCAGCAAGGAGAGCATTGCCATGACCAGCTTGGAGGGCACCAGTGCTTTAATCTAAGTTGGAATCAAATTACGGAGCCTCAGTATTTTCCTCCAAAAGCCTCCTTCGAGGGAAGGCCAACGTTCCCAGGCAGTAACGCGGAAATCCTCTTCCCATGGGATGGGAACTCGGGTAACCTTGGCTTGAATGAAGGGCAACACCAGCAGAAAGGAAAAGGAACCATATTTTTTCTGGATCAACATAGCCTGAGCCATCAGGATTTTTATCTTCACCTTCAGGGCCGGTTGACGGGGCAGATCCGATTTACTGTCGTTAATAAGACACCCCAGGTAAGTAGCCTGTTGGTTCTGTGTCAGGGGTTTTTGGAAAACCATTTGAACCCAGCTCGTGATCTAGGACCATGTGGGCCTAGTGTCATAGTGGTTGTCTTGGTTGAGTTAATTGCCAATCCATTTGCGGGCATACATTCGTTGATGGCATCTAAGCTCCTCTGTGGACCGATTGGTGTTAGTTCTATCAAAACCAGGTCGTCCGCAAACAGAAATCTTGTCACAGGTTGCTCTCCAATCTTTGGTGGAAAGACTGATCATGTCCCAAGTTTCTGAAGTCAGAGAAAAAAAGACTTAATGTAGGGACCAAGGGGCAGCCATGTGTTTAGACCGCCAAAGGTTTTAATTAGTCTCATCAACAAACCTTGGGCATTGAGGTGGATTGGGACGTTTGCCTCCAGTAAATTCAAAGGACATTTCCATGCCTCCATTTTGTCCCCTAGTCGCTGATGATCAACACTATCGAACAGCCTTTTTTAGATACACAAATGCCACGTAGAGCTTAATTTTCTCAGTGATGGGTTTTCATTTAAAGATGTTAAAAACAGATTTAGTTCTGTTCCTAACAGAGGCGTTGATAGGGTGTGGCTAAGTGGGCTATAGCCCCTGATCTTTTGGTTGTAGCCCCGGATAGACTCTCAGGAGCTACAACCAAAAAGCCAGCTAGCCCCCAGTCCTGACAGTTCTGACATCAGCTTAGCCCCGGGTCTTTTGCAGACCTAGCAACACCCCTGGTTCCTAATACAATTACCCAACGCTAAAAGGGACGGTCCAGACAAGATTGTATGGATTATACTAACGTGGATATTTGTATACAGACAGTTCTAGCACACAACAAAACGCAACCCACCATGTAAAGGAAAACAGAGGACAGTTTCAAGAAAGAAAAGCGATGCACTCGGAAGTTCTTCTAGTAAATAATCGCAACACTTCAAGGATACCTCCTTTCAGCACAAAGGGAGCAATGGGTCGTAAAATGTCACTAGGGGCCTTTGGAGAAGGACCAGGACGACAGAACCATAATGCACCTTGTGCTTGTGGGTGTTTTTGGTGACAGCTGCAGGCATCAGGTGGCAGGCAGTTCAGTGAGCAAAGCTGAATGAACGGCTGCAGGCTGGCCTACATGGGCTAAGGGTCGGGAATCGCTTTCTCAGTGCTGGTCGGTGTTTCTGAAGTGCTGGACAAAGCATCTCGTACGGCTTTAGCTACTACAGCGCTCCTCCCAAATTCTTCACTGGGATCGGGACATGTAAGGCAGACGGGCCAAAGCTGAAGAGAGTGTTTCAGGCAGCCGCCTTGTCCTTGGTTTTTGGATCAGAGACTCTGGCACTTGCCACCTAGGAAGCTTGCTGCAGAGCCTAGCAAGGCACAGTAGGAGCTGGTTCTGGGGCTGCTGGTGGGGCGTATGGATTCAGTATCTCCCTCTGTTCGCGGTTTGATGTTTAGGGGAGGGACTCCTACGCCCATCTTGGATGTCCTGGTCTTACTTCACTGGCGGAAGATGTAAGACAGACTATACCTTCTGCCAGGGTCCAATGAGGAGCTCTTCCATCTGGTTCTGGTGAAGACTTCAGGTCTGCCAAAGAGGGGCTCAGCCCTCTTTTAAAGCAAATTGAACTACAGGGATTGGTGTACGCCAAGCCTGCCTTAATGAACCAATCCTGTGTGCCGACCAACAATCTCAAGTATGCATGAGCTCATAATCAGAGTGCGATGCAACAGAAAATGTAAAGGGGTAAAACATGTAATACTAAGCCCTACCCCTCTTCCTGTCTGTTGGGGATCAAAGGGTCCCTCTAGTTAATGGAGATCTCTAGTGATCCTGATTAAAGCGGCAGGCCTCCCTTGAAGCAGCAGCACCACCCGACAGTCTGGCTCTGTCAAACCACACTGAATGGGTTCCCCCCGTGGGGGTGGGGCTACTGTAAATATGCAGTCCCAGGCATTACATTTTACTGTCAATCGATAATGAGGGCGGGAACTGGCTTCAGGTTGACAGTGTTATGAAAGGGTGTTGGGGTTTCCTGTCTCCTTTGTTAGCCTCAGCAGCCAGGCCTGATGTGGGCCTGTTTGAATATTAGTATGTGAATGCTGCCACCAGCTATAGGGTTCAACAAAAGGACAGGATGGTTCCATGGAGCCTTTGTTAGTTAATTAGGCTGGCCGTGGCGGGGGCGTGGCCCTCCCCTTCTGAAGATTCATGGTGTACTCCACCCATCAGATCCCAGCTAAATAAAACAGGGGGAGCGACCGTGTAAGCTATGTCCACTCAGAGTACACCGGTCTATGCGTAGGTCATGCAGCGAGCATAGGAAAATCTGTGCAGATTCGCCCACACATTTTACGGAGGCTGATCTACCCTCATTCAATTTCATTTTTTTAAAAATTAAAACATTCCCAAGCCAGCACACACCCGTTGTGCAGATGGTCGAATTCCTCACCCCACCCTAGTGCCACGGGTATGGCCAGACAAGTGTTCCGAGCATTGTAAGATTGAAGCCCCAACCGACAACCTCAGGATGATCCTCAAGGGGGCTAAAAACCTGCCTGAGGTGGATTGTGGTCTTGCGGATGGGTTGTGATCTGGCAGGTTGGACTGAACTGCCTCTTTTGGGGTAGGACCAAGCCCGATTTACACCTGGTCTTCCCCGTCTGTACTGATTCAGCCGGTTCAAAAGGGGTAGGTTGCAGGTTTGCCCAGTGCAATGCCAGTAGTTATGATGGATTCAAAACCAACCCTCATTGGTTCCAGATTCGTACAACTACTTTTGAAAGTACAACTGCTCCTAATAATGTTAAAACTTCAGTGACCAATCTTTCTGTCTAAACGGCCATGTTTTGAGAGATTTGTGAAATTGGAGAATTGTGGGGGTATTCCGAGCCGACACCCGGATCAAGTTCCACAGGGTGTGTGCATGACAAGAGGATTAATTGCAGGTCAACTCTTTGCAGATGAGTTTTGATTCAAACCGGTTGGTCGATTTGCTGCGCGAGGAGAGTGCGCCACCAGCTATGTGGAGGTTAGCTGCCAGGTATGCTGGTGTGATACTCGGGACTTCTTTGCAGATGATAGATGCAGTCTTGAACAGTATCCTGGCTTGTAGTGGAAGCCAATGTAGTTTGCGTAGGATGGGGGTAATTTTGTCAAATATCTGTGCTCCCATGCTAAAACATACTGCAGCGTGATGGACTGCTTTTAGGGGAGCCAAGTGAGCCGCTGGGAGCCTTTAACCACGATTTTGAGAGCATCATCCAACACCTGGATGGCGGCTCTCGATGCTACACTTCCGGCGGAACACTGTCTGGTTGTGCATTTGTCCCTAGTTGTTACTTTTAAGCTACAATCATAGCGCACACAAGAAAACACAAAAACGACAACTTTGCATTAAACCCAAATTTGAGCAAAGCTGGTAACACCATGTTCCCTCCCCCCGCTCCCCACATTGCTAGATCTGCACGGAACAGCCCCAAGGGAAGGCAGACAGTCTCAGTTGTGACTAATGACGCAGATCGATTTATAATTGTTATCAAGGTGTTTACACATCCTAGAATATTCTCAGATTTTCAAACTCCTGGTGTAGGGGGTGGGGTATAGTATAGCTGAAACTTGACGTGGCAAAAGCTTAATGGCTCCCTTCCCAGCAACCAATAGAAGACATTTAAAGACATTCCCTCAACATGTCACCATACGTTCTTTAGGCCTTTTGTTGTTGGCAGCTGTAACGACTTTTATGGCGACAAATTGACTAGTTTAAGAAACTGCATGGAAAGACACCTTTGTGACATGCTGGATGAGCATGTCACGTGTGCTGCGTCACCCTACTGAATCGTCTATCATACTCCTCCTTTGCCTCAAGCGCTTCAAGGCCAGAATCTATGGTATTAGGCGCTATACAAATGCAAGATAACATTAAGGTAATGACAAAAGTAAAATATTCCCGCCATGACGAACATTTGGAAGATTGAGGTAAGGGCGACGAGAAGAATGCAGTCAGGGAAGCGTTACTATAAAGGGAGGATAGAAAAGCAAGTGGGGAAATGACAAGAAAAGACCAGCATAAAAGGGGGAGGGCCGGCTCCAATTAACAAACAAATAAGGCAAAGCAGTAATGGTAAAAAATAAATTATAGAAAAGTCATTTCAGCCCAACTCGTCAAAAGTAGTAACTTGGGATAAAGAAATACAAGCGTGTCCCCCTCTTGAGGGCAGAGTTAGGGGCCGGGCTGGCTGGACCTCTGACGCTCTACTAGGGAAGAGAAGTACATGTCAATCAGCCGGCCCTCAGGGAGCTGGGGAGCAGGGAGAGGAGTCCCCCCGCGACCCCCAAGCACACTGCACTGAGGGGGAAGGAACATGGATGAGACCTTTCAGGGTGGCGGGCTGCTGGACGACCCCCCCAAAACAAATTCAACCATCCACATGGAGGGGTGTGTTCGTCTGGGCTTTTTTTTTTTATATTTTAAAGTAAATTGACTGATGGTAGATCAACCTCTGGAAAATGTGTGGGGCAAATCTGCAAACATTTTCCTATGCTCACCACATGACCTGCACATAGACCAGTGTACTCTGGGTGGACACAGTTTACAGGCGCAGAGCCCCCCCTCCCTACCCCCCAGTCATATTTAGTTGGACTATGACAGCCAGGAATATACCATGTCATCTCAGAAGGGGAAGGGCAAAGCCTTCCTCCAGCCATAGCCAGCCTAATTAACTCTCAAAGGCTTCATGTATCGGCCCGGTCCTTTTATTTGGCTCAGGAGATAGTGGCAGCAATTAAAATATTAAACATACTAAGAGTGTACTTCAAATAGGCCCACAGGCTAACAAGGTAGATGGGAAACCCCAACAACCTTTCAGATGCACCATCAACCTGAAGCCAGCTCACGCCCTCAGTATAGCTTTGACAGTGACATAGCAGGCCTGGGACTGTGTATTACACTAGTTTGCCGCGCAGGTGGGGGCCCATTCAGAAGGTACAAGTGTGTGCATTGACAGCACCAGAAAGTCTGGTCCCTGCAGCTTCAAGGGAGACCCGTTGTTTTTATTTTTATTATATTTCCTGGGCATTTATAATGCGCCTATACAACAAAATGGTGTTTGAATGCGCATCAAGACAAGGGAGGGGTACAGGGCAGAAACAAAAAATAAATAAAGTACCTACTAGGTTGAAACATTTGGATCGTTCAAGTGCAGTATCAAGATAGAAGGGGAGCAGAGAGGTGAAGGTTGTGGGGGGGGGGGGTGCAGGGAAAAAGACAAACATTAACTTTCCAACTAGGTCATGAGACAATTGGGAGCGTGCAAGTGCAGCAGCAGAAAAGAGGGGAAGGGGAGGAGAAGTGCAGGACCGGGAGGAAGGGTAATGATCAGGCGGGAAGGAGGAAAAGGGTACATTAAGTGCAAATGAACAGGTTCCCTTGTTCCGTAGAGGAGAGGGTGCACAAGGGAGCACCTGAGGAGTAGTGGGAAGGAGCCAGTGGCAAAGGAGTGATTTCAGAATCAGCCAAGGCTGTGGCAAAGGAGGCCATGTTGTCCTTGCTAGTTCTGGAGGAGCAGGGGAGCCCCTGTTTGGATGAGACCCCCCATAGAGCTGACTTGTCTAGAGACCTCATCAGATGATATGGGAGAGTAAGGGAAGAGTAGGAGGGAAGGGGAGAGGAGAGGGAGTAGAGGGGGGCCCGAGAGCAGGTGAGGGTGAAGCACATTGCTGAAACACAACAGCAGTGCAACCCTCTAGATTAAAATGTCCAGCATAAAGGGGAGAAAGCCTAGGTTTCAACATACAGCAGAAAAAGCAAAAACACCCAGATGTGCATGTCCTGGTGTGAGGAACCTGAGGGGGTCCTCACTTCTTTTGCCCCTGTATCCTCTTCTCCGTTGGCCAGGGAAAGGCCATCGCTTTTGGATCCTGACCCGAGAGGTGGATATGCGACAGAGGATCACCTGGGTGGAGGGAACTTGCATAGTGGAGAAGAGGAAGTCCTTAGGTGAGACATGGTATACCCCCCCCCCATTTCCATTTCATAATTAACCCTCCATCCCACCAGCCTTCATAGGCTATCGTCAGCCCTTTCCCTGTTCTTCCCCTAAAACATTCCCCAAGAAACAATACTCTACTGGGACGAGGAAGAGACCAACTAAAGCACCACATTTCAATAATACCCACATAACACACAGATATCAACTGGGTACTGAGACGAGGAGGACGACAGCAGTAGTAAGGTAGGACTACCGGTTTGACAGTGAGTGGTCTAGTCCTTTTTGGTCCAATCATGGCAGGAGGTTTAAAAGGTGGACCAGAAATGGAGGCAGCGGCAGCAGTGGTGTAGCAGGTGGAGCGCTTGAGACCCGTTCAAAGATGCAGCGTTTGTGCAGCAGGAAGCGGAGGGGAGGGACATCAGAGGCTGGTAGCAGACCGCGAGAGGGAATCCGGCGTGACTGAGCAAAGTCGTTGCTAGAGTCCTGAACTGCAGCTGGAGCCTCACTGGGTTAGCAACACCATTGAGAGCCGGTGGGAGAAGACACTAGGTACTGCACAGGCAGTTGAGGACCCGTGGTGGCAGAGGACCTCGCAGAGCCATGTGTTTCGACCAGTGAGTGTGAAGCGAAGGGGAACCACCCTGCTGGCAGGCAAATATGCAAACCAGGCAATAAACATTGTTTTGATTGCCGAACAAAAAATGAAAGCATTAAAAAAATACTTTTGAATACCGAACAGAATGAAAGCAAGGTTTTTGAGCACTCGTGAATACTGAGAGCAGTGAAAGACATTTGGCACATACCACAAACTGCATTATATGAGGCACTAGAACTGACAAAGTCGCGGAATTACACTATATCAGAAAACAAGCATTGGCAAGAGCCAAAAGAGCTCAAGGGACTGCATGTTAAGAGGAAACCTTCATTGACAAGTGTGAGAAGTGCAAAGTGACCAAACAAGCCACGGTACAGGGTCAGGGGAGTTTGAGACTGGTGAATAAATCAAGCCTCTCTGTTAAATAATTGAATCAGTGACATATTGTTGATGGGAAGCAGCCAAGAAGGGGTTATCGGTTGCATGACCTGTAACGGGTGGACAGTGTGGACAAACAACTGTGCATCAACCGAGTGCCCCCTGTATGGAAAAGCCACTGAAAGTCTCCATAAAGAAGCTAATGTTTTACAACACTCTCATGCGATTTCGACATTGAGCAGTAGAAATTCAACTGCCTACGTGGGCTATTGAAAAGAAACAATATCAAAAGGGCTGGAAGAGTTCAGAGGAACTGTGTTGGTTTGGAAAAGCTGCAAGATTTGAACTCTTGGGGCAGGGGACCCTGGTGCATTGTGAACTATTTAGAACTTGGGCAAGGGCAAAGCTGGAAGAAGCTTTGAACACTACTCATTTTGATGCGGACATCTCTCCACATTGTGTACAGGTAGTTCTGAGGGCAAGTATAGGTTTTGGACTCCCGACACAGACTATCCTTAGTTTTCTTTAGGTAGGGAAATCCCACCTTAGAATAGCGCAAGTTCGGTGTTACTGCATCCTGTCTTTGGAGTTAATAAAGCTTTGTGAATCAAACTTGAACCTGTTGTCTGTGTCTGACTTGTGATGCCTTCACACTGGATAAAGAGAAAAAGCCTAGGTTGCAACATACAGCATAAGAAAAAAGAAACACCTAGATGCAAATTTTCTAGATAGGGCCTCAGTGCTCAATGGCTGTTCCCCCTATCTGCATCTTGCCAGTCGCTGCTGGTTGACTGCTGCGCTGCAGGCGCCACCAGCGAACACTGGCAAACATATCTGAAGCTGCTACTACAGGAGCTGTCCTTTGCATCTGGCCCCTTTGCCGCAGGGGGCTGCCCAGTGAGAAGATCCTAAAGGGATGCTGCAGCCAATCAGGGGATGGTGGGTGGGTGTTCTGGGAGTAGGTGGGGGAACCACAATGACATGGATCCAGCAAAGGGTTTGCAAGCACGGAAGAAAAGATGGCACGAGAGTGCACGCTATGCTAGAGAGTGAAAGAAAAGCTTTTAACGTTAAAAGGTGTATACAGGGCCCACGTACAAGGTCGCAGTTGGTAGTTGGCTTTAATCAGGAACCACAGAACTTCATTAACTAGAGAGACCCTTTCATCCACAACAGACGGGAAGCTGAGTGGGACTTAGTATCACATCACCCCTTTATATTTCTGGTTGCAAAGCACTCTGGTTATGACCTCATGCATACAGGAGATTGTTGGTGGGGACTCCAGGATTGGTTCACTAAGGTAGGCTAATCCTACACCAATCACTGTGGCCCATTTGGCTTTAAAAGAGGGCTGAGCCCCTCTTTTGGGTAGATCATTTGAAGACTTTGCAAGGAGTAGCAAGAAGTATTGCTGAAGGTACATTCTGCCTCACATCTTCCTCCAAGAGGGATGCAAGATCCCACCCAGGGAACAGAGGGAGATCCTGAATCCAGTGGACCCTCCAGCAGCTCCAGAACCGGTACTCGGCCAGCACACAGGGTGCCCTGCAAGCAGGCTTCCTAGGTGGGAAGTGCCAGAGAGTCTCTAAATCAAACCGAGGACACAGCTGTTTCCTGCAACACTCTCCTCAGCTTTAGGATGTCCTCCTTCAAGGACACAAGCCCAGTCAAGAAGCTAAGAGTGCATCGACCAGCATCTACCGACGTCTGCCTTAAAGGACATTTGAGCCAGTTGAGCGTCTAGAGCTGCCACCGACTGCACCGCTGACTGCTATGCCACAGTTGGTAAAGCTGCAGAGACCACGACCAGTGCTTCAAAACTACCGACCAGCACTGAGACAGAGATTCCTGACCCGAGCCACTGTGTAGGCCAGCCTGCAGTGCGTCTAGCTCGCACGACAAACTGCGTGCCGCTTGATAACCGCAGCTGTCTTCCATCTTGAACTCTGTTGCAGAAGCTACAAAATGCCCGGAAAACGACTCTTCCCTGTTGAGCAGCAAAAACTTCTAAAAGCACAAGATACATTGTGGATCTGTCCCCCTGGTGGTCCTCTGAAGGCATCTAGTGACATTTTACAACCCATTGCTCCGTTTGTGTTGTAACCAAGTATCCTTGAAGTATTGCGATTAATTACTTTTCCAAATACTCTCCTGTCAGTATCCAGAGTGCATCCCTTTTCCTTATTGAAACTGTGTCCTCTGCATACCTTTATAGGGTGGGTGTAGTTTGTAGTGTGCTAGAACTGTCTGTTTTGGTGATAATAAAATCGATATTTGTATATAACCTTAACTGAACAGTCCCTTCTATCATTGGGTAATAATTGTAATGTTGCTGTGTTGCAACTAACCAACGAACCCCGACCTTGCGGAGCTAAGCCTGCCGTTCCGTCCACGTTACCAAATTAGACAAGGAGGTTTATAGTTTGCTTGGGTTTCAGATCTGTTTCGATCCCTTCTAGTATACTAGAGTTGTGGGGCTGATTGATGGTTTAGAAACAAATATTCATCCCCGGAACACTGGTGCCCCGGAAATGGATTTGTCAATGGCTCATGTTAAACGCCCTTTAAAAAGCAGCATTTCTTTACTTTAGTGTGGACGCGGTGTGCACTGCACTCCTGTCCTACCGTTACTCGAAAAGGTCCTCAGTCCTCACCAGTGCTTTAAGTGGGATTAGAAATTGAGGGGGGGGGCTGCTAAAAGAAGCACACTGGCATTGCACAGCTCACATCGAGCAGGCAGCCTTTACATTCAAGGAGCCACGTGGTGCACGGCTTTACCACGGGCTCCATGAATGAAAGTGCTGCCTGCTGCTGATGGCTCTGTACTCTGAAACAGGAAGAGGGCTGGACTGCCACGCTCTCCTTTTGTTTCTGAGTAAATAGCCATCAGGCGGCGGGAGGAACCCATGGGCTTCATGCTGGGTGATGGTCCCAGGTTTTAGAGCACAGTGCCATCAGGCAGCCCGCACGGCATGGTTGCACCTGCAGCTTGCAGGTGTCTGCACTTCTTTTTCTAAACCAAAGGCGATGCTTTTTCTTTTCTTCTAAAACGAATTACTGACACCTGCAGGCAGCTTGTGCAACCGTGCAGCCGCTACACGGGCTGCCCCAGGTGTCCAAATGGCTGGGGCAGGTCAGGTTGGGCCCTGGCAGGGCCATGGATCGCAAGCCTTTTTTGAAGACTGCCGGGGCTCGGCCCCGTCTAGCCCCGGCCTACTCAAGACACTGCCCTCGCTAAGCCTGCTTTTGTGATTAATTCTGTGTTTCCTTGTCTCGTTTCCTTTCCTGGCTCAAGAGCATAAAAGGGGTGTCCGGTTTATCACATGGCAAAAGCGTTAGGCTTCGGGCACAATGGCCTTCGTCAAGCGCCAGAACCCTGTGGTGTCCAAGTGCCTGGTGACTCATGGGTGAGAGGGAGGGAGGGTTGCCGCTGTTGCTGAGTCAGTCCAGTGAGTGCGGGAATGAGTCACTGCAAAGCCTGACCCAATGGAAGGCGCTTGGAGACGAGCGGGCCTGCGCCTCCCTCTCCTGGAGGAGCATCACACCAGGATCCGGGCTGCATCCTTCCATCCGTGGTCCTCCTCCCGTAGGAGCAGGCGTGGCCCGTGGGCACGTGCTTTGGAAAATTGGGATGTTTCAATTGTTGCAACTGTTTGTGCGGTTCTTGCTCAGCCTTCTCTCTGCTTCAGAGCAGAGAATGTTAGTTGCTAGGCAACAGGAAGCAGGTGACTGCATGCAAAGAAGGTAAAAGCGAATAGTAGGGGCGCTATGTACAGTGGCGGAGACGAGAGGCCGGGGGGTTTAGCTCGCCCCCACCTCCCTCCCCATGGTGCCCAATGCACCCCCAGGCACACGCTGGCGCCCTATCAATGCCCCCGGATGGAGATCCCCGCCCCAAAGCTTCCTCCGCCACTGGCTATGTAGCCTCACGCTCTGGAAAAGATTGGGACAGGACAAGCCGAGGGTACAAGTGGACAGACCCCTACTCTTTAGAGAAAGGGGTCACCCGTAACCCCCTCACACCCCCTCTTGAGCCAGACCCTAGCGTGCGAGCCCGAGGAGCAGAGCACCCCAGCAGGACCTCATGCTGGGGTGCAGTTACTCGGTGTGGCGCTGCCCCTTGAAGGGACGCGCACGCGGCAGCGTGACGTTGCACGCCTCCACCTGCAGTATAAATAAAAGGGGCATTCCTGGCCGCGGCAGTGCAACTGGGAAGCCCGAGCAGTACAGACGTGTGTGTGTGGTCTGTACGCGCTGGGGGGCTTACGGGTATCGCTGGGGGTCAGAAGGTTTTGCCTGAAGCAGAATCTTGATGGCATTTCGTTTCATGCCATAGGCCGTGCATCACCCACGAGGCTGGTGGCCATTTTGGATTTTGGCCGTGGAACTTCACTGAGCTCCGGTTTAAGTGGCGAGTGGCATCCAGGCCTAATTTTTGGACACACTGCTAGCAGGCAGTTATACATGCAAGCCCATGCCCGATTTTTGATTTTTTTTCACATTTGGGGTCTCCTACGTCGAGTGCAAGCAAGGAGGAGGGCTACAATGGCTGGGACTGCATAGCCCAAATCTCTTTCTTGGCTCAATTTTTGGATCATCTGTGCCCACAACATGCTGCTGCCGCTGGGTTTTTGATTGCTTCTTCATCCCCTTCATCATCAGGCTGGAGAGTTCTTCTTCTTCATCCTCTTCATCATCAGTGAAGACTGCTGCAGCTCTGGACCTTCCATTTTCTCCTCTCCCTGTTCATCATCATATCCAGCTGCTGGGTCTGCGCATGAGGCAGTCTGGGGAGGGGGACACTTTGCCATCATCATCTTTGCCCCCAGGTTGGGCATTTCATTTTGCCTGGGTGTGCATCAGAACTGTGTTGTGGTGGTGGGAGTTGAGTTGCGGCCCCCAAATTCTACTCCGGGGTGCCTGTGCGCTCAAGCCCATGAGTGGGGCTGGTGATGAAGACGAGGGCTGCCAGCGGTTCAGCAGCCTCCCCAGGACGACGGACAAGCAGCAGCTCAGCAGCAACCTCTTCAGGCTCCAGTAGGGGGCCAGGCTGCAATGCCTCAGGCGCCGCCACAAGCAGCAGCTCAACAGCAACCCCCACAAGCGCCAGTAGGAGGTCAGGCTCCATAGCCTCAGGCGCCGCCAGTAGTGCAGCCGTTTGGCCAGCCAGGACTTCCCGCCATGGCCCAAGCACGAGCCCATGCGACCCTGCAGCCCATCATGGAGTTTAACGTATCGGGCCCGCCGTCCAGCATTGGGCCCAGATGGAAGAGGTGGGTTGACCGCCTTGATATGTACTTTAGGGCTGCACAGGTGATGGATGATGACAGCAGGCTGGCAACCATGCTGTATTCGACGGGACCTTCGGTCCAGGAGATATTTGAGTCGCTTCCACCAGGGGATGGCTCCTGTGCGGCAGCAAAGACTGCACTCCAGGCTCACTTTTTGCCCCTTGCCAACTCGGACTATGAAAGATTTGTAATGCTGTCTGCAAGGCAAAAAGAGGATGAAACTTTGGACACCTTTTATGGACGCCTGCGGCACCTGTCGCTGGTATGTGCGTGGGGCGATGCAGAGGACATGATAAGAACTATGCTGATCCAGGCGTGCTCCTCGGGCAAACTCAGAAGACAAGTCCTAAGAGAGCCAGGCACCACACTGCCCCACATCCTTGAGCTGGGGCGGTGCCACGAGGTGTCTGAGTCTCGGGCAGCTAGGATGGAGGCCGGGTCCCGCTCAGTCAAGATGGAGGAGGTGTGTGCCATGTGGTGAGGTGGAAGAGGCATCAGAAGACCTGGTGCAGGACCCCGTGACAGAGCTGGAAGAGCTGGCGAATCTTGCCAGAAGTGTGGGTACGATCTTCCCCACCTGACTGAGTGCCCGGCGGCGGGAAGGACATGTGGTAGGTGTGGACTGCCTGATCACTTTTCTCGGGTGTGCAAGGCAGCCTTGCCCGTGATGGTGCCTAGAGGCCTGGCCTGGTCCGGGTTCCTGCACCAGAACCGCCCGCCGAATGTTGCCCAGGTGGACCAGAGCGAGGAGGAGGCCCAGGTGGAGGAGGCAGATGAAGAGGAGGAAGAGAACATTTTCTTTGTCTACAGTGTGGGGGCCCTAAAAGGGAAGAACAGGAGACAGCCGAGGTGTGAGGTGGAGGTCAATCAGTCGCCAGTCCCGGTCCTGGTAGACACGGGAGCGTCAGTCAATGTGATGGCCCGTGGGTATTATGATGCCATGGACGCGCCCCCCAAGCTAGTCACAACGAAAGCTCACATCTTCGTATTTGGGGGGCTGGAACCGATCCCGCTGGATGGTGCCTTCGTGCCGAAGGTGGAGCATGATGGCTCGCAGATCACTGCCCGATTCTACATAACGCCGGTAAGCACAAACACTCTGTTGAGCTGTGCCACAGCCGAGGCTCTCTGCATTGTCAGTTTTGCTTACTCAGTGTACCTGGAGGACATTAACAACCTGCTTGACAAGTATGCCGCCCTTTTTAATGGAACTGGACAGATGGCAGATGACCCCGTGAGGTTACATATAGATGAATCCGTGCAGCCCATTGCCCTAAAACATCGCAGGGTACCATTTCACCTTCATGAGCAGGTGGACAAGGAGCTGGACAATCTTGTCAACCTCGACATAATCGAGAAGGTGGAGGGCCCGACCCCCTGGGTGTCCCCAATTGTCGTGGCAAGGAAACCCAAGCAACCTGACTGTCCGCATTTGTGTTGATATGAGGCTGCCGAACAAAGCCATCAAAAGGGAGAGACACCTTACCCCAACCAATGATGACATCATTGCGGAGGTGCAGGGTGCTCACTTCTTTTCCAAGCTGGACCTCGGGCGCGCTTCCATCAGGTGGTCCTCCACCCAAAATCAAGGTACATCACTATGTTCACCACCCACAAGGGACTCTACCGCTACAAAAGACTTAGTTTTGGAGTGTCCTCAGCAGCAGAGGTTTTTCAGAATAACATCTGAGGCGCCCTCACAGACCTAGAGGGCGTTTTGAACATTAGTGATGATATCCTGGTGTTCGCTAGGACTGAGGTGGACCATCTGCGGAGGCTGGCAAAGACCTTCGAGAGACTGCAGTCACTGGGCCTCACCCTTCACAGGGAAAAATGTGAGTTCCTGCACCCCTCCATCGAATTCTCTGGCTTTGTTTTCAAGGAGGTGGGTGTGTCGCCAGATCCCAAGAAGGACCAGGACATCAAAAAGACACAGCCACCCAAGTCAGTGTCCGATGTGAGGAGCTTCCTCAGCATGGTCACTTACTGTGGAGGGTTTATTCAAAATCTCGCCTCCAGATCTGAACCTCTCAGGGCCCTGACGAAGAAGGAATCCACCTGGCACTGGGGCCCGCTTGAGCAGGCGGCGTTCGAGGACATCAAGGGCGCGCTGGCGGCTGAGGACACCAGGGCGTTCTTCGACCCGGCCTTACCATCGGAGGTCATCTTGGACGCCAGCTCATTTGGCCTGGGCACCGTGCTAACTCAGATAGATCGTGATGGGGTGTCTGCCCAGTGGCCTACGCCAGCAAGGTGCCATCAGCCCCTGCTTCCCATCCTGGCTGGGTCATCATCAAAGCCACCTGCTTCTGGAATACGGGGTCACATTGGTGTATTGGCCTGGGGCGAACAACGCAGCGGACTATCTCTCCCAGCACCCGGGAGCACATGGGGGAGTAGAATATGATGCATGTGCTGAGGAGGCTGATGATCACGTCCGAATGGTGGTGGAGGCGGGTACGCCCAATGCAATGCCCTTGGGGGAGCTTGGAGCAGCTGCAGCCGGAGACGAGTGCTTCCAAATCCTGAGACACTCCATGCAGCAGGGCTCCTGGAAGTCGGTGCTGGAATCCCTGGCGGGGCGTACTCAAGAGGCCAAGATGGGACTGGAGCAGCTATGGAAGGTCAGGGAAGAACTATCATTCTCGGTGTCCGGCCTGCTGCTCAGAGGTGACCGGATAGTGGTCCCCCAGTCCAAGGTGAAGGACGTGATCACCCTTGCCCACCATGGACACCAGGGCGCTGCAAAGACCAAGGCTAGGCTACGGCTCAAGGTTTGGTTCCCTGAACTAGAGCGGAAAGTGGACGACTTTGTGGCAGCCTGTGTCTGGTGTCAAGCGGCATCTCCCCTGCAGCGAGAACTGGCCATTGAGGCAATTCCTCGAGGGATGCGACCCTGGGAAGTGGTCCATGCGGACTTCGGATCAACCACCATGGGTACCCACTTCTTAGTGATTGTCGATGAATACTCGAGGTATCTGGAGGTGTAGTTCGTGGAGTCGGTGGCCTTCGAACACATGGTGGTGGCCGTGGAGAAGCTGTTTGCGGCCCATGGGTTCCCCCACACGTTGTGCTCTGACAACGGGGCGCCATTCCAGAATGAACGGTTCTCGGAACTGATGGAGAGCTGCGGGGTACAGCACCAGAAGATAACCCCCTTGTGGCCCAGGGCAAATGGAGAAGCCGAAAGGCTAATGAGGACACTGAACAAGACCTTCAGGATTGCCCAAGGACAGGGACAGTCCCTCCAGAGAGCTCTCTATCAGTTTCTGCGGGTATACTGTACCACCCTGCATGCTTCCACGGGGGTGGCCCCAATCGAGGCTCTATTCAAGCGTTGCCCGCGGGGTTTGCTGCCCAAGGTCGGGGAGAAGGAGCCGGGGGTGGTTGACAGCCAACAAGTAAAGGTGGACCGGCGATTGAGGATTGAGCAGGAAAACATGAGAAGGGGGCTCCACCCGCAGCGGCTGTAGCCCGGTGACTAGGTCCTCATCCGCAACAGACACCCCCATGGAAACCTCTCCCTTCCATAAAGGCAGGAGCCGGTGGACGTTGTGGCCGTCAAGGGGTCCATGGTGACTGCCTCTGACGGAAGGTCTGCCGTCACCCGGAATGTGAGCTTCTTCAAGTAGCTAGGAGATCCGAGAACTGACCACCCCTCCCCCCGGAACCGGACTTACTGGAGGTGCCTGACGACAGAGGAGGCCCCCCCCGGCACACCCGGGTTCCCTGTCCGGGGAGTGCCTGCGGATGGACTACCCGTGCCGGAGGTAAGCGGGAGGTACCCCCAGAGGGCTGGGCGAGGGAAACCCGCTTACCTCAGCGATTACGTGCTGGGACAGTTGTCTGATCGGCCTGAGTCCTGGGAATGTTGAGTAAGGGGACCTGGGTGGATGTTAATAGAGGGGTGTGTGGGGAAACTGTTTTTGAAGTGTTGCGTTAGTAGAGTTTTGATTTGCAGTGTGTATTGGTAAAGTATTTCTTGTTGTCCTCCCGAAAAAGGAGGAGTGTGGCACTGCCCCTTGAAGGGGCGTGCATGTGGCGGCGTGACATTGCACGTCGCTGAGTGCAGTATAAATAAAAGGGGCGTTCCCAGCCGCGGCAGTGCGACCAGGAAGCCCAAGCAGTACAGATGTGTGTGTGTGGTCTGTACGCGCTGGGGGGCTAACGGGTATCGCTGGGGGTCAGGACAAACCCCCAACACTCGGCATCATCCAGACAGTTCTGGGCCATGGTCGTTACGCGCACATCTGCTCCCTGGAGCCAAAACCCCACGCGGCCCACGATTGGCTGCTCTAATACATGGGCTCAAGAAATTAAACGCAGTCTATCCCATTTCCACGAAAACCCATTCACATCCAAATATGCATTAGTTCTATGGATGGATCAGTTGTATCTGGTCATGCATAAGTCAGCCCGCTGCTGCAAGCCTGTGTCTAGCGACTAGAAGCAGGGACTTGGCGCTGGTGCCTAGAGTGTGCGCAAGGCCTTCTCTGCAGGAGTTACGGTAACTGCACATGTGACCCTTGCCAGGTGTGGTCTGCATCCCTTTCTGCCACTTGCAGCGGGTGAGATGCCATCTGCCGGCACATCGGCCTGTTTGGGTCGGCTCCTGCACCCGGAGGGTTGGGCCTCACGAGACTGGCCTTGTTTTCTGGCAATTCATGACGTGGGGACGTGGCATAATGAGCACCCGAAGGCTACCACCTGGGCAAGTGGCCAGAATGGCACACTGGCCTTCGCCTTACACGCCATTGCTGCGGTCACTGGCCTGGCACATGAAGGGCTGTGTGAAGGACACGGCCAGCGCTGCCCCTTCAGCGCTTCTTCAGAACTTCTTCAGCTGCCCCTTCAGTGCTGCTGAAGAAGTTCTTGGTGCTCAACAGCGTTGAGGCGGTTCCAGGGTGCTTTGCAGCCCTAGAGACAGTAAGTGGCGGGAGACAGCTGCGGATACCAGGCGGCAGGCAGTTCAGCAAGGGGGGCTGGATGGATGTCTGCAGGCTTTCCGGCGCATCGGCTCGGGGCAAGGAATTGTTGTCTCTGTGCTGGTTGGCAGATCTCGAATGCTGTTTGAGGCGTCTTGGACAGCTCTGGTGACTGCGGTGTGACAACAGTCAGCGGTGCAGCCAGATGCTGTTCGAGGACTCGACTGTCTTGGAATTGTCTTAAAATGATGGACGTTGGATGTTGCTTGTTTGGCACTCCTCTTCGCTTCTTCACAGGGCTTGTGTCCTTTGAAGGCGGATGGCCCAAAGCTCAGGAGGGTGTTAGCAGGCAACGGCCTTGTCCTGTGTCCAGAGACTCTCTGGCACTTTCCACATAGGAAGCTTGCTGTCAGAACCTAGCAGTGCATGCTATGTGCTGGCTGGGTAGCGGTTGTGGAGCTGCTGGATGGGTCCTCCGAGTCTGGTATCTCCCGCTGTTCCCTCAGAGGTTTAGGGGAGGGATCTGCTTCCCTCTTAGAACTCCTGGCCTTCCTTCACTGGTGGAAGATTAAGGTAGACTGTACCTTCAGCTCAGGTCCAAATGAGTCCTTCTACTCCATGCGAAGTCTTCAGATCTGATCAATGAGGGGCAATGCCCTGTTTTAAAGCCAAACAGGCCCCAGTGATTGGTGCAGGCTAATCCCACCTTAATGAACCAATTATGGGTCCTCACCAACAATCTTCAGTGATGAGTCAGGTCAGAATCAGAGCGCCTGGCAACAGACGGGGGGCAAGGATGACAACATATACATCCAAGTCCCACCCATCTTCCGGTCTGCTGTACCTCAAAGTGTCTCCCTAATTAAGTGAGCCCTACACAGCGCTTGGTCACAACATGGGCCTCCTTTGAAGTAGGGGGTTGCAGGCAGACTTTCGTCTCCTACAATTCACATACTTCCCTGCTCTGCAAGGAGTGGTTGCAGACAGGACATTGACTGCCCTTTCATACCAAGGAGGGGTGTTAGTACCAAGTTGACACATTGCATTACAAAGAGGTGTTGGTATCCAGTCTCCATTGTTACTTCCTGCACCCAGGCCTCCCATTAATATTCTTCAGTATTCGCCGCCACCAGCAAGGTGTAACAATGGAGATGCTAATCCATTGGTGCCTTGAAATTCTAATCGGCCCACAGTCAGAGGCTTTTGATGTACCTACAGTGGTCAGGCGTCAGCTCCACATGACAGGGGAGGTCAGCGCTGGTCAACTGTGTCCTCCCAGAGTACATTACTATTTTTCTGCTGTGCAGTGAGCGTGGAAAATGTGTGCGGTAATGGCCTCATCATTCATTCTTTTAAACAAACAAAAATCAAAAGGCCCAGGCGAGCACACTCCCCTATGCGGGTGGTTGAATTCCTCACAGTAGGCAACCAAACACGCAGCTACACCAAAATCGTACTCCCCAATGGGGTAAAAGCATATGTGGTTGTTGGTATTCCGTGTTCTTGAATATAGCTGGTCCTCCTTTGGAATGCACAGCACATTACCTGCACCTTTAATCATCTGCACATTAGTGGGGTCTATGAGCGGTTGAATGGGACCTTTGCAAAATCAATAACGGCGATAGTAGGACCTGCTTTTAAATACCCACTGAACAAGGGACTTAAGGAAGGGGACTACACAGATCGAGGAAGCAGATGACCGAGGAGACGTCCACCAGTATTCAGAAGCTTTCCCTTCAACATCAATATGCCACTGTGGAGAGGGCCTTGCAGTTGCCAAGCCCTTAAAGAAATTCCAGCCACAAAGTTTCTGTATGGAATTCACTTAACAGTGCAAAAATATCAAGTCTGGCAGACTAAAAATCCTAAGTGAAAGCAATAGAAAGCCGACATTTGGTTAGAGACAGGTTTAACTGTCTTGGCCATTCAAATAAATATTGCAAACATGCTGGCAACATAAAAGATGAGCTAGGAAGCATTTCAACACAGGAAAATACTAATGTTGCATCAGGCAACAACATTCACACTCACTGGGCAATGGCTAGTGCCATTAACTGATGGCGAGTAAGAAACGGTGGTCTTTGTACACTTAGAGAATGCAGGGATGAGTGACTAAGCCTTGCCAGTACCTTGAAACGTTTATTCCAACCTAGACACAGAGTCCAACTTTACATTCCCTGTAACTAGGAACATCGTGAACACTTAAAGCCACCAAACTCTCTCTAAAATTAGACCAATTAAAAAAAGATGCCAACAACTCAGATTATCTACAGCATTTTAAGGGACCAGAAATTAGGCATGTGCCAGTCGTGTCTAGACTAAGGGACCAGAAATTAGGCATGTGCCAGTCGTGTCTAGACTAAGGGACCAGAAATGAGGCATGTGCCAGTGGTGTCTAGACTAAGGGACCAGAAATGAGGCATGTGCCAGTCGTGTCTAGACTAAGGGACCAGAAATTAGGCATGTGCCAGTCGTGTCTAGACTAAGGGAACAGAAATGAGGCATGTGCCAGTCGTGTCTAGACTAAGGGACCCGAAATTAGGCATGTGCCAGTCGTGTCTAGACTGCTTTGGCAGTGCAGGTGCATGTCGACCCTGCTAGTCATGCTGTACATGGCTACAAGGGCCTCTGGACAATCTGAAAAAGCATCTTTGTATATGTTTCCCCAGCATTTAATGACCAGTTGTGTTGAATATCTAAATTCAGCATGGATCTTCTCTGCCTGGAGTGCAAATAGCGGGAAGTTGGCCGCCCACCCACCCCGACAGCACTGTTGATGACGATGCATTTTGCCCATTAATGGCCCCTGGCACATCTCATGGCACAGCTCCTGGCACAGCTCCTGGCTACATTATCAGCCGCAGAGTAGCAGTTACATTACATCAAACCCAGCTGGACCTGCAGCTGCTCCCGCAGCCTACAGGTGGTGCAGGTTCCATTTTAGGCTGTGCTGATGCCCCTCAGTCAGCCTTTGGGGCGATTCATGCCTCACCGAATGATGGCTATGCATGGTGCAGAAATGCTTGCCTTCACCGTGTCAAGGAGATGCAGGCTTTCTCAGAATACTTCGCTTTCCTTGTGCTCTGCTCTGTAAATTCGGCACCGCTGCACATATTAATTATAAACTAAGCCACTGGATTTGTCGGACTTAAACCACCGGGATGTCATGGCAGCTGGTCTCTGAATACATTTCAGTTGGTGTAGCTGTGTCAAGTCGCCACCAATGATGTGCTCCTTTCTCCTCTCCTCGGGAGCGGGGCAACCTGCTCGCCTTGGAAGCAAGACGACACGGAGCCACAGGTTCGATCCCCGGGTCCGTGCTTAGAAACCTCTGGGTATTAAGCGCATTATAAATAACCAATCATTTCATATATCTCCCTAGGTCCACTCTTCCACTACAGGGATTTGGATAAGTACTATGCAAGAAACGAACATTGCATAACAAGTGCCTGCCCATCCTCCATGCTTCCCCTTTATACCTCCCTTCCTTCCTACCCCCACACATGCCCCTTTCCCCTAAACTCCCCCCTCAGAACTTTAATCTGGCCCAAAGGGTGGACAAATGCCAACAGGGATCTAAAATGGCATGCCATGCATAAGCCATAACAAGCGTACCTTGGCCTTCCAATTCCTATACAACATTCTCCCTAAAGCTTCTTGCGGTACAGCAGAAGGCCCCACAGAGTTCTTAAATGCAGTCATGGAATATATACACAGCTTGCCTAACCTTTGGTCTGGGCTGTTATTTATCTGTCATATACGTCAGGGTGCAAAATGTCAAGTTGCAAGCAACGAGCCAGTCATAAAGGCACTCGCCATCTCAATTCTACACAAACAGCACACTAGTTCTTACTCGCAAGAGCCAATCAGCACTTGCCAATAGCAAGTGGCCAGGGCATATTGTGCACCCTGTACATCCGTATCCTTTGAAGAGGGCTACCAGATTACATTATAAAAAAGGTCTCAAAAGTTGCGCTCAGCAAGTGATAATTGACTCTTGGCAAAAAAGCAATTGTGTACAATGCTGAACTGTGCGCATGCAGAGAATTAGTGAGCGACTACACCTGGCTAATAGCTTGCCGCATCAAAGTGGAAGTATAGAACCGTTGTAACCGAATATCCGTCATCTTGTTCCTACTTTAAGGATTTCGGTCCATCCCCATCCCCCCCCCCTGCATAAGGAATTCGACCATCCACACAGTGGGTGTGCGCTCCCGTTGGCTTTGACATTTGAAATGAAATTGTATGATGGTAGATCAACCACCAGAGAATGTGTGGGGCTAATCCGCACACATTTTCCTATGCTCAGCACACGACATACACAGGCCAGTGTACTGTGAGTGGACACAGACTAAAGGCGCGTCCCTTCCCCCCCACCCTCCAAGTCATTTAGTTGGAATATGACAGCCTAGAGTGCATCAAGGCATCTCAGAAGGGGGAAGGCAAAACCATTCTCCTGCCATGGCCAGACTAATTAACAAAGGCTCCATGGTTCCGCCCCTGTCCTTTGTTAGCTCCTGGAGGCAGCTTTGCATACTAATCAGAGTTAATTCAAGTAGGCCCAGTCGCAGGACTAACAAGATAGGAAAAGACCCAAAACCTTTCATATGCACTGTGTCAACCTGATGCCACCTCCCGCCTCTCAGTATCAAGGGCAGTGACCCATCATATCCTGGACTATGTGTTTACAGTAGGCAACCACCTCTGGAGGACCACATTCAGAAGGTACGAGAATTTTGATTGATGGAGACAGAAAGTCTGTTCTCACAGCAGCTTCAAAGGAGAACTGCCGCTTAATCTTGAACCACAGAGAGCTCCATTAATGAGAGACCCTTTGATCCTCAACAAAAAGGAAGATGGGTAGAACTTCTTATTACATGTTTTCACCCCTTTACCTTTTCTTATGCAAAGCACTCTGGTTATGACCTCATGCTTACAGGAGATCATTGGCGGGGACCCAGGACTGGTTCATTATGGTAGGTTTAGCATACAACAACCACCATCGCTCATTTGGCTTTAAAAGAGGGCAGAGCCCCTCTTTTGGGCACATCTAAAGACTTCATAAGGAGTAGTAAGAAGAACTCATTTGGACCCCGTCTGAAAGTACAGTCTGCCTTATAGCTTCCGCTAGTAAAGGAACGGCAGGATTTCCAAGAGGGAAGAAAGCTCCCACCCCTAAACATCTCCCAGGGAACAGAGGGAGATACTGAATCCAGAGGACCCTCCAAGCGTCTCCAGAACCGATACTCAGCCATCACACAGCTTGCCCTGCTAGGCTCTGCAAGCAAGCTTCCAAGGAGGGAAGTGCCAGAGAGCCTCCAAAACAAACCAAGGACAAGGCAGTTGCCTTCAACACTCCTTAGCTTCGGGCCCTGCGCCTTAAAAGGAAGACATAAGCACAGCGAAGAAGCTAGGAGGAGTGCGACAACAAGCATCCACGGACATCTGCCTTAATGGACATTCGAGCCAGTGAAGCGCCGCAAGCTAGAACCAACTGCACCGTTCCCTGTTCGGCTGCAGTCGCTCATGCCGTCCGAGACGCCTCTCCCAGTGCTTCAGAACCACTCTCCCAGTGCTTCAGAACCACCTAACAGCACAGCGACAATTCCTGACCCTGAGCCACTGTGTAGGCCAGCCTGCAGCCGTCCATCCAGCCTCGCTCACCGAACTGCCTGGCGCTTGATACCCTGTAGCTGTCTCCAGTCAAACTCTTTCGCAGGAGCTGCAAAGGGCCCTGAAACTGACTCATCACGGTCTAGCACCAAGAACTTCTACAAGCACAAAGTACATTATGGTTCTGTCCCCCTGGTCCTTCTCCAAAGGCCCCTAGTGACATGTTCTGACCAATTGCCCCCTTTGTGCTGAAACCAAGTATCCTTGAACTATTGTGATTAATTACTTTACAGACTATCCTCCTGTCAGCATCCAGAGTGCATTCCTTTTCCTTGTTGAAACGGTCTGTCCTCTGTATTCCTTTTCTGGGTGGTACTGTATTTTGCAGTGTTGCTAGAACGGTCTGTTGTGAGAATAAAGTCGATATTTGTATACAACCTTGACTGGACAGTCCCTTTTATCATTGGGTAATAATTGTATTTTTGCTGTATTGCAACTAACAAATGATACACAACCTTGCAGAGATAAGCCTGCCATTCTGTCCACGTTACCAAAATTGGACAAGGAGGTTTTTTTAATTTACTTGCGTCTCCAATCTGTTTGGATCCCTTCTGGTGTACTAGAGGTGGGGGGCCGATTGATGATTTTGACACAGATAGGGTATCAATAATATACCAAATTAGAAGCCATCGAGCTTCAGGCAACCGAGCTCTCTGGTGGGTACAAAACCCCACAGATTTATCTTTGCAGCCCTCCTGCACCGCATCTACACTACTGGGGTTACCGAGGCCATTAAGAGCGCTCTGATTTGCAGGCCCCAATGGGCTTCTGGGCGCTATTTCTCTTTCCACCGGGAAAAGCCCCAGGTTTCCGGTGGGACATCCGGTTTAGAGAAATGTGTGTTCTCTGTTCTGGCCAATGGCGCAGCTGAAATGCACAGTCCCCCATTAAACGCGATGGCACACAGCAACACATCTTTCCTGTGTGTGGTGGTGATATAACAAAAAATATATGAAGCCACGGACTACTAACCTCGGCTTTACCGCTGAATGCGGGTGCGCCCTGAAGACCTGTGCATGCATGAGGCGCCTTTTAGACCCAAGATTGCCCTAACCATCAAAAGGAGTGCTAGAGCCTTTACAAAGCCAGTGAAGGCTAAGCCTGATGAGGCGCGCGAGAACGGATGCCAACTACAGGAATGCGGCATTTTGGAATCACCAGCCGCTCGCTACAGTCACCCACCCTCTGCTCCATCTCGGCAATGGCATCTGCACACCGTGCGCCTTGTGCCAAGCTCAGTGCACCGTGTCATGCAGCACAGTCAACCCTGCTTAACCAGGGCCCGTGCCCTTCACCCAATTTACGATCTGCACCCCCCCCCCTCCCCACCACGCCACCGCCGCACACTGCATGCCCCCGCCCATCCCCAATTACACAGTGTGGCCGTGTTGGGTAGAAGATGTGGGCTGCTAAGTGACACCTAGCGGAAACCACACCACCTAGTTCTTAGTGGGAGGGGTCGAGTCGCATTAAAGGAAGAGGGGGGGGGCTGTCGAGTGCAGTGCAGCAAGACCAAATGCTTACACTTTAGAGCGATGGCGACTGTGTGTGCTCAGATGGAGTTAAAAGGCGCCTTGGCCCATCCACATTTCACCCTGCACACAGAAATTGCAAGGATTGCTGAAAAGTGTTGGGGGGATGGGGGCTCTGAACAAACCCCCGACTCTGCAGTTTCCGCACCTCCCAAGCCTCAGCATAAGCGAAATGCAAGGAGCCTGGCGGCCCCATGCAGAGGTCCAGGGGCCGAGCCACCGATTTAAAAGGCTGAAGAACTAGGACCACCGCCATTTAGAAACTCTACCACAAAAACATAACAAAACCCCAAGCAATTGAACTGTAGGCAGGATTACAGAGAAGGACCCATCATATGTACATGAATCTGGTCCTCCCACCAATGAGAGCGTTCTAGACAGCGCTGCTAAGCAACTTGCACCCGCACAGGACAGCAAGCAGCCATCAGGGGTCATCCTCTGGACTCCAGGAGTGCACACTCGCGGTACACGTGGACCCCAAACAGGGGTCATCCTCTGGACTCCAGGAGTGCACATTCACGGTACACTTGGACCCCCGCGGCGCTCACTCGCGGTACACGTGGACCCCAGACAGGGGTCATCCTCTGGGGTCATCCTCTGGACTCCAGGAGTGCACACTCGCGGTACACGTGGACCCCAGACAGGGGTCATCCTCTGGACTCCAGGAGTGCACACTCGCGGTACACGTGGATCCCAGACAGGGGTCATCCTCTGGACTCCAGGAGTGCACACTCGCGGTACACGTGGTACGGTACACGTGGACCCCCGCGGCGCTCCCAGACAGGGGTCATCCTCTGGACTCCAGGAGTGCACACTCGCGGTACACGTGGACCCCAGACAGGGGTCATCCTCTGGACTCCAGTAGTGCACACTCGCGGTACACGTGGACCCGTGACAGGGGTCATCCTCTGGATTCCAGGAGTGCACACTCGCGGTACACGTGGACCCCAGACAGGGGTCATCCTCTGGACTCCAGTAGTGCACACTCGCGGTACACTTAGACCCCAGACAGGGGTCATCCTCTGGACTCCAGGAGTGCACACTCACGGTACACGTGGACCCCCGCGGCGCTCACTCGAGGTACACGTGGACCCCAGACAGGGGTCTTCCTCTGGACTCCAGGAGTGCACACTCGCGGTACACGTGGACCCCAGACAGGGGTCATCCTCTGGACTCCAGGAGTGCACACTCACGGTACACGTGGATCCCAGACAGGGGTCATCCTCTGGACTCCAGGAGTGCACACTCACGGTACACGTGGACCCCCGCGGCGCTCCCAGACAGGGGTCATCCTCTGGACTCCAGGAGTGCACACTCGCGGTACACGTGGACCCCAGACAGGGGTCATCCTCTGGGGTCATCCTCTGGACTCCAGGAGTGCACACTCGCGGTACACGTGGACCCCAGACAGGGGTCATCCTCTGGACTCCCGGAAGTGCACACTCGCGGTACACGTGGACCCCAGACAGGGGTCATCCTCTGGACTCCAGTAGTGCACACTCGCGGTACACGTGGACCCCAGACAGGGGTCATCCTCTGGACCCCTCGCGGTACACGTGGACCCGAGACAGGGGTCATCCTCTGGACTCCAGGAGTGCACACTCGCGGTACACGTGGACCCCAGACAGGGGTCATCCTCTGGACTCCAGGAGTGCACACTCGCGGTACACGTAGACCCCAGACAGGGGTCATCCTCTGGACTCCAGTAGTGCACACTCGCGGTACACGTGGACCCCAGACAGGGGTCATCCTCTGGACCCCTCGCGGTACACGTGGACCCGAGACAGGGGTCATCCTCTGGACTCCAGGAGTGCACACTCGCGGTACACGTGGACCCCAGACAGGGGTCATCCTCTGGACTCCAGTAGTGCACACTCGCGGTACACGTGGACCCCAGACAGGGGTCATCCTCTGGACTCCAGGAGTGCACACTCGCGGTACACGTGGACCCCAGACAGGGGTCATCCTCTGGACTCCAGGAGTGCACACTCGCGGTACACGTGGACCCCAGACAGGGGTCATCCTCTGGACTCCAGTAGTGCACACTCGCGGTACACGTGGACCCCAGACAGGGGTCATCCTCTGGACCCCTCGCGGTACACGTGGACCCGAGACAGGGGTCATCCTCTGGACTCCAGGAGTGCACACTCGCGGTACACGTGGACCCCAGACAGGGGTCATCCTCTGGACTCCAGGAGTGCACACTCGCGGTACACGTAGACCCCAGACAGGGGTCATCCTCTGGACTCCAGTAGTGCACACTCGCGGTACACGTGGACCCCAGACAGGGGTCATCCTCTGGACCCCTCGCGGTACACGTGGACCCGAGACAGGGGTCATCCTCTGGACTCCAGGAGTGCACACTCGCGGTACACGTGGACCCCAGACAGGGGTCATCCTCTGGACTCCAGTAGTGCACACTCGCGGTACACGTGGACCCCAGACAGGGGTCATCCTCTGGACTCCAGGAGTGCACACTCGCGGTACACGTGGACCCCAGACAGGGGTCATCCTCTGGACTCCAGGAGTGCACACTCGCGGTACACGTGGACCCCAGACAGGGGTCATCCTCTGGACCCCAGGAGTGCACACTCACGGTACACGTGGACCCCCGCAGCGCTCCCAGACAGGGGTCATCCTCTGGACTCCAGGAGTGCACACTTACGTAAACTGCTAGACACATATGCAGTCAAACTTACATTGGCGTGTTGCGGTGAGTACATGTTGACTTACGGCCCATGCCCTCCCCGTGAAATATCACACCACAACATTTGGTCAAGTGATGCCAATAAAAGGCCGTAGGTTTTTATTGTTTACAGATAAGGTTATGAAACAAACAATAATCTCATAACATAATAATACAGTACTTTTGTGCACCAGGTCCTGAGGTTACCCCCTCTGGTCTGTGCCGCCTTCTTTGCCCCACGACCTGTTGTGGCCACCGTATGGTGTCCTGAGTTTCTTTCCGTTGTTATTCTCCCCCCTTTTCTAGGGTGGGAGGGTTTGTGGAAAAGAAAAATAATGTGATCAGCGAACTTCCGTAATTGTTTGGGTCCCTGTGCAGGGTCCACAAACAGTTAGTGATCTTCCCAGCTGCAAGCAGCTCATTATATAGGACCCAGGGAGGTCCCTGGGTCTCTGTAGTCCTCTGTGTGGGCTGTAAGCAGCCCAACCGGCCAGCCAGGCAGCTGACAACCTATGCCCCCATGAGGGGGGGTTCCCTTTGTTCTTCGCCCTGCCTGGTTATTCTTTCAAGCCCTGGGTGCACTACACCCATATATTCTCGTGGCAGGGTGAGGTATTTTTAAAACCTCACCCCTTCTGCGCTTTGAAGCGCCAGTGGCTGCTGTCTCCTTATCTGTTGTGCACAAGGGGAGCTGGCCCTGGGGGGAGGGCCGCTGACCCCCTCATATTCGCTAGCCATTGGCTAGTGCACACTTTGCACCCTGAACAGCAAGGCACAGTGCATCTTCCAATCAGTATTTCAGCAGACACAGCAAAATATTGTGGTTAGGGGGTCCACGAGCAACCTACAGGAACAAAAAGAAAGAAAGCAGCAAAGCACCTGCACCCCCCCACACAACAAATCCGCAATGAGAGCTGCAGGCCAACGGCGAACCACAGTGGACCATGAAGCGACCTGCTGTGGAACGGCCACCAGCTCAAGTGATCTGTCGTTGAATGCCCACCACCTTAAGCGACCTGCCGTGGAACGGCCACCAGCTCAAGCGACCTGCCATGGAACGGCCACCAGCTCAAGCGACCTGCCGTGGAATGATGGCCACCAGCTCCAGCGACCTGCCGTGGAATGATGGGCACCAGCTCCAGCGACCTGCCGTGGAATGATGGGCACCAGCTCCAGCGACCTGCCGTGGAATGATGGGCACCAGCTCCAGCAACCTGCCGTGGAATGATGGGCTCCAGCAACCTGCCGTGGAATGATGGGCTCCAGCAACCTGCCGTGGAATGATGGGCTCCAGCAACCTGCCGTGGAATGATGGGCACCAGCTCCAGCAACCTGCCGTGGAATGATGGGCTCCAGCAACCTGCCGTGGAATGATGGGCTCCAGCGACCTGCCGTGGAATGATGGGCACCAGCTCCAGCGACCTGCCGTGGAATGATGGGCACCAGCTCCAGCGACCTGCCGTGGAATAATGGGCACCAGCTCCAGCGACCTGCCGTGGAATGATGGGCACCAGCTCCAGCGACCTGCCGTGGAACGGCCACCACCTCCCATAGAAAGGAGAGGTGATGGGATTGGTTAAAAGTGGATTGGCACAGGGTCATCAAGCGTGGCCCTCACCCTAAATGGGGCATCCATGTACTCTTAACGATATAGGGCTCAGACACATTACAGCACAAGAGGACTGATTAAGCATTGGCAATGCCAGTAGTTGTGGCTTTTCTGTATGCATGAGGAAAGCAACTTGCAAGGCACTGCCGTAGTGGCATTAACTGGCCATTGATGGTAGCAGGTGAAACATGGTGCGAGTAGCTGGGCATCGAATAGCAGTGCCTGGCAAATGCCTACTACTTATACACAGCAACACTGTTGACTTTGCCAATGCTAGTTTTTAACAGGACTTTATTGAAGGACAGAGTGCTTGTAGCTGAAGGCACACCTGGTAAAGGCATTTTTATTACACTTGCACCAGTAGTGTGTTTACAGCTCTAATTGAGTAACTACCTCTCAGAAGACTGCTTTGAAAAACCCCTTTGAGTGAAAAGTTTGATGGAAAGGCTTGAGCAAAGCGAGCTCAAAACTCCCATGAGGTGGTGTTTTGGGCGGGGAGAGGAAGGTACTTGGTGGTGATGGCCATAGAGATTAGCATGGCCATGGGCAGTGTATGATTGGGTAAATAACCAAACACCATCAAGCTGCGTGTCCCTCCTCATGTGCCATTCCACCCGATCTGTACTGTAATGCAATAGTTTCAGCTTATAGGTGTCTGCGGAATTCGACCATCCTCATGGTGGGTGTGCGCTCGTCTGGCGTTTTTCAAATTGTATATGAAATTGAGTGATGGTAGATCAGCCTCGGGAAAAATGTGTGCGGCTATTCCGCACACATTTTCCTATGTTCACCACACACACACACAAGTTTTTCTTTTTTTCTTTTTTATAAAACGACCAGTGTACTCTGGGTGGACACATCCTACAGGCGCCATCCTGCCTGACATATTTAATTGCAACATGGCAGCCAAGAATACACTATGGCCCTCATTACGACCTTGGCGGAGGACCATGGTGCTATTAGCACCATGGTCCATGGCGATAAGGGTGCAATTCCGCCGTGGTGGTCGGCGGACTTACCGCCCCATTCCGACCTTGGCGGGGCGGTAAGTCCCCAATCCCCATTTACCCTCCCCATTCCCATTTTTGCCCCATAGGGCATAATGGGAGTGGGGAAGGCGTTAATTACGCCACCGTAAATTACGGTGGCGTAATTAACAACAAGGTCCCTTAGCGCCATGGATTTTAACACCTGCTAAAAGCAGGTGTTAAATCCGCCATGGCGCTAAGGGAACTCGTACTCAGGTGGTAAGGGTCGGCGATGTTTACGCCGGCGTAAACCCCTTACCGCCTGGGTCGTAATGAGGGCCTATGTCTTCTACGAAGGGGGAGGGCAAAACCTTCCTCCTGACATGGCAAGACTAACTATCCAAAGTCCCATGCTTCCGCTCGGTCCTTTTGTCGAGCGCTGTAGCTGGTGGCAACATTCAAAACAATCAGTTTTATTGAAACAAGCCCACATGGAGTCTGGCTGTAGAGGCTGACAAAAGGAGACCGGAAACCCCAACACCCTTTCATATGCACCGTCAACCTGAAGCCAGCTCCTGCCCTGGGGTATAAATTGACAGTAAACTGTCATGTCTGGGACTGCGTG
The DNA here is from genome assembly GCF_040938575.1 of Ambystoma mexicanum. Taxonomy (NCBI): domain Eukaryota; kingdom Metazoa; phylum Chordata; class Amphibia; order Caudata; family Ambystomatidae; genus Ambystoma; species Ambystoma mexicanum. The sequence goes on along the minus strand of NC_090934.1, from coordinate 51,806,128 downwards.
TTAGTCACCGCCACAGGGGGACCCCATTCAGAAGGTACGAGTATGTGGTTTCACGGAGCCAGAAAGTGGTGTTGCTGCAGCTTCAAGGGAGACATGCCTGCCGCTTTAATCAGGAACCACAAAAAGATCCATTAACCAGAGAGACCCACAACAGACAGGAAAATGAGTGTGACTTAAGTAGTACATGTTTCACCGCTTTACCTTTCCTGTTGTTCTGACCTCATGCATACAGAAGCTTGTTGGTGGGGACCCAGGATTGGTTCATTAAGGTAGACTTAGCCTCCACCAATCACTGGGGCCCATTTGGGCTGAGCCCCTATTTTGGCAGATCTGAAGGCTTTGCAAGGAGTAACAAGAAGAAGTCAACCTTGGACCCTGGCTAAAAGGTACAGTCTGCCTTACAGCTTCCACCAGTGAAAGAAGGCCAGGAATTCCAAAGAGGGAAGCAAGATTCCTCCTCTGAACACCTACCAGGGACCAGAGGGAGATACTGAATCCAGAGGACCCTCCAAGCAGCTCCAGAAACCGTAACCAGCCAGCACACAGCAAGACCTGCTAGGCTCTGCAGCAAGCTTCCTAGGTGGGAGGCCCAGAGAGTCTCGGAACAAAACCAAGGACAAGGCTGTTGCCTACAACACTCTTCTCAGTTTTGAGCTGTCCGTCTTAAAAGGACAACACGCCTACTGAAGAAGCTAGGAATAAAGCATAGACAAGCATCAACCAGAGTCCACCTTAAAGGACATTTTCAAGCCATTCGAGCACGTCCAGCTGCAACCGACTGCGCCGCTGACTGTTGTCACGCCGCAGTCGCCAACATCGTCCGAAATGCCTCGACCAGTGCTTCAAATGAGATAACTAGCACTGAGACGATTCCTGACCCCGAGCTACTGTGTAGGGCAGCCTGCAGTTGTCCATCCAGCCTCACTCGCCGAACTGCCTGCCGTCTAATACCCCAAACTGTCTTCCGCCTTGAACTCGGTCAGAGAAGTTGCAAAGCGCCCTGAAACTGACCCAAGCACCAAGAACTTCTACAAGCACAAGGTACAGTGTGGTTCTGTCCCCCTGGTCCTTCTCCAAAGGCCCCTAGAGATATTTTACGACCCATTGCTCCCTTTGTGCCTGCCGTTCCGTCCATTTTACGAAAAACTGGACAAGGTCTTAGAAATCTGTTGTATTCCCATCTGTTCGGATCCCTTCTGGTGTACCAGAGGTGTGGGGCTGATTGATGGTGTAGAAAACGATATTCATCCCTGGACCCCTGCTGCTCCGGAAGTTGATTTGTGTCACTCATACTGTAAAATGTTTGTTTGCAGATTCTCCACGTAGGCCTTATGACGTGAAGTTGTCAATGTGTGTTCCCATCACCCACCTCCACTGCCATACTCTTGCCGCCGGTACTAAGGCACCCAGAAATGGGCCACCGCTTTGACCTTACTGTAATGGGATTCTGTGAGAAGTACGATATTCTTGCAAAATCGATACAAAATAAATGATTGCACAAAAATACAAACTTCTTAAGGCTTGACCCTACTAAAAGGTGCTGAGCAGGACCAGTTCAAAACCTAGTCGAGTTGAACCTTCATACCTGTGTTGTGCCCTTCTCTGCCGTCTTGCGCCCCTCTCTCCATGAGTGTTTAAAGGGGAGGAGTATGGAAGACCCCACCGCCCAGTCCTCCGCCCCCCCCCCGTTCCATACCCCCAGCAATGCTTAGACGTTCATCACCTTCCTCCATTTCACTAGCGGGGGTCTGGGGGGGCTCACCTTGAGACCTTCATCTGCCTTTTGCCCACGACAAGCCCATCATGCAGAAAAGGGTCTGTTCGGGGGTAGTTTCAAAGAATGCATGCTCTCCAAAAAAAAAAAAAAACAATACTAATATTCCCAGTTTAAAATGGGACCCAATGCCACCCACGACCCGCCTACTGCTGCCACCCTCACCGCTGAAGTGTGTTTGAATCAGTGGCACCAGCAGAGAACTGCCCCAGGAAGGGGCTTCATTACTTGCTGACCTGAAGAGGAACTTTTAAGAGAAAAATTAATGTTCTAAATTGCATGACAGCCGCCAGTAATTATGGATTATAAACAGCCCTATTTACAAGTTGAACTAGATTTGTACTCCCCCTAAAACTACCCACATGGAAATGGGAACTCGTTCTTACTCCCCAAGAAGATATTTTCCTCCAACTTAACACTTGCAAGTCAAAATCATACATTGTTCCTACGGGGGGCGGGTGGGGGGGGGGGAGGGTACCCTTTGCACGGTCGATGGAAATAACTGCGCAGGCAAAGGCCCGAGTCACAGAAACCGTGTATGCAGCTGGAGGCAAAGCAAAGCATTCTGCCCACTGAGGTTGGAGCAGGAGCTCCCTCACCCCGAGCTGCAGGAGCAGCCCCATGCAGTCCGAAGCACTGCTGGCACAAAGGTAAGCCTGGAGGCCACACCTTTTGAATTTAGGCTTCGTCCGCAAAACCGCCCTTCGCTATCCAATTGTTGCACCCTCCAAGCGGTGCACTAGAATCCTGTTGCAGCCCCCTGCGCCTGCTGTAAAGCAAACAAAGCCTATTTCCACCTCATTCGAAAATAGCACCTACTTGAGGTTTTTGCTATTCTAAGATGGCCGCCGCCATTCATGCCATTTGAATCTCCTCGACTGCAGAGAGCATAGGCCCGCCCTGTCCCCTGATTTGTTGCCCGCACAGCCTTAGCCAATCGGCACCCACTGGCAAGCGAAGCTGGCTCGACGAAGGCATCCGACAAAGGCTGCTTTCTGACCGAGCTGACCGAGCTTGATCATGCTCGAATGCTCTAGTCCCCTATGCGGAAACCACTGAACCCTACTACAGTCCTGTATACAGCGCTCGACCTACCCAACCACCACCAAACCACCAAAGTACATTGCGCACAAACTTTTGCCTGCAAAACTGTCCCATGTCTTCTTAAGAAATATACATTGTCTGACTCCTGCCGACGCTCGGCTACGCTTGTCTAACATACCTGTTAGATACATGCCCGCCCTCATCGCTCATTGCCTCCTCACCCGTTGCGTTCACTGCAATTCAAGTTGTTGTCTCATGTCGCCTAGCACACGGCTTTTACATCAACTGTGATTGTGTACCTTAGTAAAGCCTTTACCCCACTTAAATGCAAGCCTGCTAATACTGCCACTTTTCTCTATCTACATGGTTTACTATTGCACCTCAGCCATCTGCCCTTAGCTTGACGGTGGACACTACTTGTGTGCACTCCTAATCAACCTGCTACACCTAAATCAGGTCATATTTTATCATGCGAATATAGCACTGCTCATGTGAAACCAGACTAATGTGTACCGCAAATATAGGTGTTTGCCTGTATACATACATAGTTGCCTTATTCTTACAACTAGGAACCACCAACTGCATCCGCATACCACTCTGATTTTAGTACTATACTGCCAGTATACTGCATTTAACTTATGTTGATCTGCCTATGCCGGATCATTGCTCTTCGCATTTGCTGACCTGCCTATGCTAGCCTATCGCATTTAGCCCATGTTGATTTGTCCATACTCTAATGCACATCAGCCGAGGTGGCCCAACGCCTCACTGCCCACCCTTCGTTAAGGAAGCCCCTACTAGCCTGTCTCCCACCTACCTTACCCGTCACGGCAGCCAGTACGCTACCCTTATGTGTCTTTATGTGTTTTACTCACGCATGCCTAGCGTACACACACTGTTGTTACCCTATGGCATCCAACCTCAGAGCATACTTTCCAAACTAGGCATTGCCCTAAGGTACCCTACCCTAAGAGTGCACTGGACCTGCATCGCGCAAACTCACGCCCAGACCATGATCACCTGGTTTACCCCTACCATGTTCCTCTCCTGCATCATACCAGATAATGTACCCTGTAGCGGCAACAACCTCATAACTTTCAATGATGGCCTAGCCACTCTTGGATGCCCTAGGCACTACCCGATACCCTGCCCCACACCCTTCTACCCAACATGCCACCCTTCCCACCCAACCTCCACCCCCACCATACCCCTTCCACAAGCACCAGCCCCCGCGACAACACTATCTCCATGATAATTCCTAACTACAGTGGACCCTGTGCCCCATGCTACACTGTACCACCCACACTGAAATCTCCACATTCCACTTGCTCTGCTAATCCGGATATCACTGTCCGCAACAATAGACTAGGCACTAGGCTACCCCACATAACCTGCAAGCACCATGCTAAATTCAACACCAAAACTATAATGAAAACAAAGACCCCCAACAAGCCGGAACCACTCCCCCTAAAAGGAGCCCTACTCAACATCAGATCCCTGGCCGCACACCCCACTGAAATTGCCGACACCATTCCTACACACGATCTCGACTTCCTTGCCCTAACAAACATGGCTACACGAGGCATCTGGACCATACCTATCACTAGCTACTCCTACCAACTACTCCATCCTCAGAGCTGACAGACCGAATGGTAAAGGAGGAGGCGTAGCAATTATCTCCAAATCTCTACTAAGCTGTAGACTTGTTTCTACCCTAACACTTAAATCCTGTGAACTACTCACAGTCAAGATACAAACTTCTCCCACAAGCACGATCACCATTCACCTCATATACAGACCCCCAGGCCCTCCTGGAGTCTTCGAAGAAGACATCACTGCACTCATCACTGAAAACTCCAGACCACTAGCACAAACGATCATCCTCAGTGACTTCAATCTTGGCTACAACGACCCTAAGGATGCCCCAGCCACATCCCTAACCAACGCCCTAACTGAGCACGGATTTACTCAACTCAGTACCTCACCTACTCACCAGAAAGGTAGAATCATCGACTGGGTTGCTACTCTCAACTGTAACACCACATGTAGGGACCCCCAACCTCTCACTTGGACGGATCATCACCTTATCCCTTTCGAAATCCACATCAACCTCACAGCTCCTAAAAAATGCCCCATGGCACCTGTCTGCCCAACCAGAAGCAAGCGAAACATCACAGCTGAAGCCTTAGTACCTCTGGTCCTACCCACCCTCAACGCACTACCGGACAATGCTGACCTCAACCTACTTGTTGACACCTTCAACAACTCTAAGGCCTCGGCCATGGACACTATTGCCCCTTTGAAACTACGTAAAAGCAAGCCAGTAAACCACCTAAATTCATGGTACACCCCCGAACTTAAGCTACTTAGGAAAAAGAAGGCCAAAGCTGAACTCTCATGGAAATCTAACCCATCTTCTGAAAATAAATCCACCCTCAAGAATATCTCCGCGCTTTACAAAAGCGAGATAATTTGCACCAAAAAAGAGGCCTACAACGTTAGGATAGATCAAGCAGGCTCTTCCACTAAAGAATTATTCAAAATATTAAAGGAGCTAGAAAACCCCAACCCGCCTCTAGACACCTGCTCAAAAGACAAACCATGGTGCACCAGCATCCAGAACGCACTTAAAAAAATCATAGGACTCCAAACCAAAATTGAGGACAAACGTCAACAACTTTTCAACAACTCGACCACAAACCCAATCCTTAACGCACCAACGCCTGCCAAAGCTAATACAGCCTTCACCTTTAAGAAAGTAACTACTCTAGAAGTACAAAAAATTATCACCTCACTAAAACCATCTAACTGCAAAGGGGACAGTTGTCCTGCACAGATAATAAAAGACGCAGCCAGAGACCTGTCCCCATTCATCACTAAACTTATCAACCTGATTTACTAACAACTCTGTCCCCAGCAACCTAAAACAGTCCTGGGTTCTCCCTCTCCTAAAAAAGCAATCATTAGACCCAGCGATACCAACCAATTATAGACGCATCACCACTGTCCCTTTCCTATTAAAAATCTTGGACAGAGTCGCCTACATTCAAATTCAGGAGTACCTAGAATCCAACCAACTGCTAGGTATACGTCAATCTGGCTTCAGACCAACCGCTTTAGTTGACCTCAAAAGCCAGATTGATGAAATCAAAGACAAAGGCAATGCTGCTATTGTACTTCTCTTAGACCTCTCAGCAGCCTTCGATTTAGTCGACCACGAAATCCTCTGCAAACACCTATCTATTGCAGCCCACTTCTCTTCCTCTGCATCAATACAATCATTCCTATCAGAACTATGCGAGTTTTCTCCACTACAGCAGCAGCTGACCCCATCCCCATTGCATGCGGAGTCCCACAAGGCTCCTGTGTCTCCCCCACTTTGTATAATATATTTACAAAGCCGCTATTTGACAAACTGGACCTTCTGGGTGTCACCTACACCAACTACGCAGATGACACCCAGATCCTCCTTACCATCACGGGCAACTACAATGCAGATGTCACCCGGATGAACAAAATCTTCTCCATCATTCAAGCATGGATGGCCACACACAGCCTCTGCCTGAATGATGAGAAGACTGAGCTTCTCCTGGTCGGCTCTCCCAATAACCTGGCTAAACTCAATCCATGCTACAATAACATTACCATAGACGGTAATACCATCCCCATTGTCAAAAGCGTGAAAACCCTAGGCTTCCACTTTGACGCCAATATCAACCTCACCAAACAAATTAACTCTACTGCCTCAGCTACTGCCTACACGGGTAAGCTAATTAGGGCCAGCAGACCCTTTCTATCCTCCAATAGCTGCCTAACTCTGGCCAGAGCCCTCATCCAGTCCAAACTGGACTACTGTAATTGCCTGTACTTAGGAGCCAATCAATCTATAATAAACAAACTCCAGGTTCTCCAAAATAATGCTCTACGCGCAGCACTCAACATCCCTCGGCGAGAGCACATCTCCACAACTAGAAAAGCGTGCAAATGGCTTTCCATACATTTAAAAAAAAAAAAAAAAAAAAAAAACGACCTCAAAACTATCTGCCTCACTCATAAGTCCCTTAACCACCTAGCCCCACCCTACCTCACTAACAAATTTACTTTAAAAACTGCCTCCAGAACCACCAGATCTTCCAACTCCCTATGCCTGGTAGTGCCTAGATTTGCCCGAAAAAGAGCAGGAGGCGCCAGCTTCACAGTACTTGCCGCCCAACTCTGGAACACACTACCACTTGACATCAAAACTATTGAATCCTTTCCGATCTTTAGGAAACATGTTATCAGCTGGCTACTGAACAAAGAATAGCCCGTATATATGTAAACTGCTGCACCTTGTAATTTGTTGCTATGTAATTGTATATGCAAAGTGTCGCACCTTATAATTTGTTGTAATATGTAATTGTTTATATCATGCCTGTAACCATATTCTTAAGCGCCCTTCTGCCCACGGGTCCGGAGCGCGCTATACAAAAAAATAAAACAAACAAACAAGCATTCAGAAAACTATGTGTGAAAAGCAATTAGTCTCTGCATCCAGATTTCCACACAGGAAATTAAACATTTAACTCCATAAATATTTGCAAAAAGGTTTTTTTTTTTGCATGCAGGTTTACATACTCTAAAAAAATATAGGTTTTCTTTAATAAGAGAGGGCAATAAATGTATAGATTCCACACAGCCAAAATCAGCGTCAGAGCAGAGCAAACAGCCCCTAATCCCGAGGTCTTCAGACTGTGGGGCACGGCCGCATCCCAGGGAGGGGGTGGAGCGCGAGAGCCCAGCATGAAATGTGAAGGGTAAAAAAAAACACAAGATATTTTTTTTTTTAGGTTGGGAGGAAATGGGCATGGGCTCACATGGTCGGACTGGACTGTAAAACTGTCTCCGGAACCAATGAAAAAGAGGCCCGCAGTTGCAAATGGATATTCATGCCTTTAGTCAAAGACTGTGTAAGGGAGGATAGGTCATTAGGACCCCCCTCTCATACATCTCCTACCCAGGTGGAGACTCATGACTCGTCAGCGGCCCCCTTGCTTTAAGGGCCCAGGAGGCGGGGTGACTGTGGATCGACACGTGAGGCTGCACGACTACAATATAAGACATAGCCTAGACCCCATTTTGTATTAAGACAACTCCATTTTGTGTAAAAAGGTGCTAAAATCCAGTCCATGCAAAGTTGCTCTCACACTCGCACACACAGAAAGATGCAGCCTGACCCTTGCTTGACTGCGCTCACAGGAACATACACACACACCCCCCCCCCAGCCTCCATCTCATGGTAGATCCGCTGAAGGCCTGTTCTCACGAGTAACCAGACACGAACAAACAACAAAATAAACACTGGATCACTTGGCCTTCCGCAGCACATCATTTGCCCCAGCCGTGACCGGGCTCGTTAGAAGGTAACTGAAAGCCGCCCAATCCTGCAGACCCGGACCCTGTACCAAGCCCTCTAAACTGGACTGTGTGGCGCCCCTCACCCCTAACAACCCCCGAGGCACCTTGCATAACGAAATAAGCATTTGTATAATATATGTCGTGTTGACTAACGTTTGCTGCTATTCTGGAGATGTGTGATTTAAGAGTAATATATGATCACTCCTGTACATGATGAACAAAGCGCATCAGCCGAGGCAGTGGAGCCAGATTGTACGGTGATGTAATATGTGATGCCTTCTCTCTTACACACAAGCCAACCTAGTGCTACCTAATGTTCCTATGCCAATTACTGATGTGAAATTCTGTGTTAAATGGCAAAACCCTCTCAGCTTGTGTTCCCATATCAATGTAAACATATGTGTATAATACCAGAAGCCACCCACCCTTGCCAAAAGTATGATGCACTGCCCCATGCAGGGAAGCAGGTCCAGAGCTGCAAGGTCGTCTCCCCCTTCCTCCCAGGCTCGCCAGGGATAGCTGGTGTTCAAACAGCACAGCCTCGCCTCCCCTCCCAATCTCACTATGCCCGCTCCAAGCATCCACCTCCCCCATGGCAGAGGCCGCCACAGCCCGGCCCTATGAATTACGAGCTACCTGGTCCTAAATCCCACCGTCTCTTGGGCACCAACTACATGCCCCCCACGGCCCATTGGTATCCCCGCTAACCCCGGGTTAATGGCCCTCAAAGGGGGGGGCGCCCACCCTTGTACTAACAGATCGTAATACCGTCCTTCATTATAGCCACCGGGACAGGGCGATCAAATAACCCCCCCCCCCCCTCTGTACCCCTGGCCCTGGACACGGACTCATGGGACTACCATACTTAAACCCAAGGAGTCACTAAAACAGATGTATTGGAATACCCCTTATCGCATATCTATGTCCCGTCCCCTCCTGGAGCAAAGGTCAATGTATTGCAGGATTTACACGACACCTGACATTGTAGAATGTGACGAATGATTGTGAATGTGTGGCCACAAGGGCAAGTGTTAGAGCAGCCACCAATCATCAATACAAGTTGCGTACGGCCGGCAGCTCCACCCCGAAGAGCCCAGCTGACCCGTCTACCCCACGCGGCACCGCACCGACGTCCACCAATCCTGGAGCAGCAACTATAAACAGTGTATAGTATCTAGTCAATGCCACCCAATCCCTAAGACAATATGCCCCCTATAGCTAGTGACATGTATGACGTCGTTTTTGTAATAAGTAGGTCTGTCTTTGCTATTGTCAGACAGAGCGCTCTTGGAGTTTGCAGAGTCCTTTGCATGCCCTATATTGATTTATATAAAACCCTTTTGATCGCACCCGCACTTGGTCCTGATCGCATTCCCTTCCTGGGGTGTGTCCTTTATTGCCTCTCACTAAGGGGGTTGCGTTTTTGGGGGACACTCACATTCAACTGTTTGAATAGTACCCAAGGGGGTGTTTGTTAACATTTAAGCAAATTGTGATATTTAAAGATTTATTCAGCAACAATGGTCAAAACTACCAGCTGCCTAGTGAAGTAACTCAAACTAGCCCATATTGGTCAGAAAAGTAGCCCATTCTGACTGCACGACACTGGCATTTTTGGTACTGGTATTGCCCTATTACCCTATAGGCCAGCCTGAGCTCATCCATAATGGGTGAGGGGGCGCCCACCCAGTGGCGCACTCACCGATTATGCAAGAGCCGAGGAGCCAGTCCAGCTGAGGGAGTGCTCCTGTGCTGGCAGAACTGTTTAAGGGAAACGGTTTCCCTTTGACAGTTCTGTTCCCCAGCCGCACATGCTCACTAAGCCATGCAAGGCTGGGAGTGTTTGCTTTGCCAGCCTTGCATAGATCATTGGAAATGCTGGCTGGGGCACTGCATGAATGTATGTGTGAGGGGGAGCTCCTGCACCTCCACGCACATATGGACAGAGCAACCTGGAGCATTTCAACACCCACGCACAGCCCCTGCAGAAGCTACGTTTATGTTCATTTATGTTTCATTTAAATATGTGTATGGATGCTTGTGTTATGAGTGAGTGTATGGTGATGGGTGCTCGTCTGAATGATCGAGCGATTGCTGTGTGAACGTGTGGGTTTGTTTTTGGTCAGTTGAGTTGATTTTGGCGAGTGGGGGGGGGAAGGAGGGTTGTACAACAAAGGTATTTTAAAAACACCTTTGTTGCCCAATCCTTCCCCACCTGTCAAAATCAGCTGAGGCGCTGTGGAGCCCAGGGGACAGGGATGGTATTTTTTTACTGGATATCTATCGTAGATGTCCAGTCAAAAATACCATGCTTTCCCTCTTGGGCTTCCAGCGCCGTGCACACACACAATCACGTTGATTGTGTTAGACACTGTGGGGCCCAGGGGACAGGGATGGTATCTTTTTACCATCACAGAGGTCCTGTAAAAAATATTGCGTGCCCCCTGGGGCCCCCCAGTGCCAATTGCAAACCGTTTGGCTTTTTACCCCTTTTTTTTAAATGGTGCTCTAAAATGCAACAATTTAACCCATTATTTAAAAAAATAAATCACGGGGGGGGCAAACCCCCCTCTTCCCCCTTCATTGGTTCGGGCTAGATCGCTACCCTGAGTCGCTATGGCATTTTTGTGGGGAATATTTATGACCCTCCACTTAAAATTTTTGTTTTAAAAATCACCAGCCACCACTGGCCCTCGGACTGTGTTGGGAACGGGGTGGGGGCCATGGGATAGTGGTGGGAGCAGGATGGGGAGAGGCCAGGGTCTGTGATGGGGTGGCGAGAGCCCAGCGACTGGGTAGGAGTGAGATAAAGGAGACCAGAGACTGTTATGGTAAGTGGTGAGGGAGCCCAGCGACTGGGTAGGAGTGGGATAAAGGAGCCCAGAGACTGTTATGGTAAGTGGTGAGGGGGCCCAGGGACTGGGTAGGAGTGGGATAAAGGAGCCCAGAGACTGTTATGGTAAGTGGTGAGGGAGCCCAGGGACTATACTGAGAGTATGGTGCAGGGACGGCGCGCAATAGTTCCTAGCCATTTATACGTACTGTCCATTTGGCATTTTTGGGGGGCCTGGCCTGTACACATTTTTCTCAAGGGGGGGTACAGGCCCAAAAAAGTTTGAAGACCACTGCCCCAATCTGTCACTAATCTGGAACAAATCAATCCAAGCGAAGCATTTACAAAAGTAGACGTTACATCGCTTAAAATTCTCCAGGCTTCACCGCAAGCAGGACCACCACGTATTGGCTGTGAAGGTCCAGGATTTACTTGGGTCTAGAAGTTAGGATTAGGCCATGTCCGGTTACCGGCAGGCTTGGTGGCTTCGGGAACTTTATACTTTAAAATCTATTCAAGCAGAAGGCCTCAGTGAGCTGTGGAGCAGCCAGCACTAGGAGTCTGTTGGCGCCAGACGATTCCTCGAGCTCTTTTTGAATTTACAATCGTTTAGTTTTTGGTCTACAAAAACGTACTCCCTTGGAGTCTCTGGGTTGGCTCCAGCTTTGAGAAGTGGGGCAGTGGGCCACAGATTACCAGATTCCTTCGCCCCTGGTACAGCGGAGCAAACAGTGCTTCTAATGAGGCGATATTAACCGAGGCGGCGGGCCAACCTTGTCGGTAACAAGCGAGTCGATTGATCAACTTTTGGAGAGGGATTTCTTCGGCCAGCTAAAAAAATGCGCTATTGAATTTACACAGTCTTTACAAATAGCCTACAGGCCACCCAGTGCCTTCCAATTGCACACCCTTGGATGGACTCACAAATTGGCACACTTGGCAAATGGAGCAGGCATCCAGATTATGGTTTGGGTGAAACAGAGACCATCCTGGTTCCTGGTCTCCAGAGAGGTTTCTTAGATTTCAGGTGGAACAAATCTTTAAAAGGCTTTAAGAGTCAGTCAGGGGGGGTGGGGGGGAGGCAGAAGAGACAACACTGGGCTCCACCCTAGGGAAACACTGAGGGGACCTGATGGTCCCTATAGGGGACCACCAAGTGAGTGCAGGAATGTAAGACCCCCAGAATAATAAAGCACTTATCTGAAGCTTTGAAATGATTAAAATGAAGCAGAGGGATGGAGATTCTACCAGAAATCATTGAATAAAGAGAACTTTGGAAAGGACCCCCAACTCTTCGGGCCTCCTGGGGTGGAGCTCAGGGGGGCAGTGCCTATTGGCTACAGGTAAATGACAGAAAACATGGTTTCTTTTATGTCTATGAAAATGCCTAATGTTAGCGAAGATTCCCAGACCTACGACTGGGAATATTTCACCAGCAGGCACATCTATGAAAGATCCAATTCGGAAGCTCACCCCTTTACCAACAGCCCCCCTCAACTGCACTGTGGCATGTTGGCTGCCCTCCTATCAAGGGACAGAAGTAAACAACCCCCCCCCCCGGCCTCCCCACGACCACAGACCACCCAATGCACACCGGTCTGACAGGTATTCTTGGATACACTCAAACTGGAACTTCGTGTGTGTGAATGCAGCCCAAGGACAGCCGTCTGCTTCCTCTACACACAGGTCTGGCAAAAAAGACTTCAATCCATTCCTTTGAAATGCCCCCCCCCCCCCCTACACCTTGGGATGACCACGCTAACAAAGCTTAATGTGGTGATTATTTCTCAGCGCCCCGATGGAGGCCTTTCTTTGTTCTGTTGTCCAGGGGCTAATCAATAATTAGCAGCTTACTTCCCTGTCCCTCCATTGCTTTACCAAAGCTTTTACCAAAGCCACAAGGCGGGGCGGCTAGAAGGCGCATATTCCACGAACAAGCAGCAGTCCCTCAAACTAAAAGGTGGTGTCACTAAGCTGGCATGGGTTTGCTGGCTGGAGATGGTTCCCCTGCGTCCATCTTTTTGGCGGGGGAGGGGCTCGGTATGAACCGCAGACGTGGGGCAGTGCGTGGCAGGCCCAGAAGTTACCCATCTCAGGCACGCCCCGTTTGCCACGGATCCAAGGAGCCTTTATTCCTCCATATGGACTTGGAAGGCCTTAACGATGGGCCGCTGCCCACTCTTGCTTCCAGCGCCGGCGGGCAGAGGCGGGGGCTCACATGTGCCCTGTAAAGACCCCAGGATGCCCAAGCGCTCGCGCAAAGCCTGGCACAGCAGGCTCGGGGAAGCATGTTCTTCACAGCGTGGCGAAGCAGCAGGCATGGCCTTTCAGAGCCGAGCGCCGATGCCCGCCAGACGGAGACGCCTCCACACGAAGCTTCACAACACGCTCCCCCTGTGGAGGACCTGCGTGCCCGCAGAACCGCACACAAGCACATTTACACACACGAACACACCTTGCACGTGAAATGGTGAGCGCCACTGGCAAGCCTGGCAAAGCATGAAGCCAATGGCGGCACCGCAGGGGGCGCAGAGGCCTGCGCCGGCTGCCAGGAGAGCTGGGTACCTTGGACACAAACAGCTGCCCGGAGCTACGTTCAGCGCCGCATGCCAAGTGGTGCCACGCAAGATACCCATGTGGCATACGCTTTGTATATTTTGGGGGTGTGTATAAACAGGCGTCAGGACACATCTATAACCCATTTAAAAACACGATGGACCATTAATGGGGGACGAAAAGTAAACCTTGCAGGTCATGTGGAGGGCAGTGCATTATCTGCTGCCCACCCTGGTGATGCCAGATACCCTGGGGCTGCCTACCCAGGAGCTGCCTCCATGGTGATGCCAGATACCCTGGGGCTGCCTACCCAGGAGCTGCCTCCTTGGTGATGCCAGATAGCCTGGGGCTGCCTACCCAGGAGCTGCCTCCCTGGTGATGCCAGATACCCAGGAGCTGCCTCCCCTGGTGATGCCAGATACCCTGGGGCTGCCTACCCAGGAGCTGCCTCCCTGGTGATGCCAGATAGTCAGGAGCTGCCTCCGCTGGTGATGCCAGATACCCAGGAGCTGCCTCCCCTGGTGATGCCAGATACCCTGGGGCTGCCTACCCAGGAGCTGCCTCCCTGGTGATGCCACATACCCAGGAGCTGCCTCCCTGGGGATGCCAGATACCCTGGGGCTGCTTACCCAGGGGGTGCCTCCCTGGTGATGCCAGCTACCCAGGGGCTGCCTACCCAGGAGCTGCCTCCCTGGTGATGCCAGATACCCATGAGCTGCCTCCCCTGGTGATGTCACATACCCAGGAGCTGCCTCCCTGGTGATGCCAGATACCCTGGAGCTGCCTACACAGGAGCTGCCTCCCTGGTGATGCCACATACCCAGGAGCTGCCTCCCTGGGGATGCCAGATACCCTGGGGCTGCCTCCCTGGTGATGCCACATACCCAGGAGCTGCCTCCCTGGTGATGCCACATACCCAGGAGCTGCCTCCCTGTTGATGCCAGATACCCTGGGGCTGCCTACCCAGGAGCTGCCTCCCTGGCGATGCCACATACCCAGGAGCTGCCTCCCTGGGGATGCCAGATACCCTGGGGCTGCCTACCCAGGAGCTGCCTCCCTGGTGATGCCACATACCCAGGAGCTGCCTACCCATGAGCTGCCACCCTGGTGATGCCAGATACCATGGGGCTGCCTACCCAGGAGCTGCCTCCCTGGTGACGCCACATACCCAGGAGCTGCCAGATACCCAGAATCTGCCTCCCTGGTGACGCCAGATACCCAGGAGCTGCCTCCCTGGTGATGCCAGATGCCCAGGAGCTGCCTCCCTGGTGATGCCACATACCCAGGAGCTGCCAGATACCCAGGAGCTGCCTCCCTGGTGATGCCAGATGCCCAGGAGCTGCCTCCCCTGGTGATGCCAGATACCCAGGAGCTGCCTCCCCTGGTGATGCCAGATACCCAGGAGCGGCCTCCCCTGGTGATGCCGGATACGCAGGAGCGGCCTCCCCTGGTGATGCCAGATACCCAGGAGCGGCCTCCCCTGGTGATGCCAGATACCCAGGAGCGGCCTCCCCTGGTGATGCCAGATACCCAGGAGCGGCCTCCCCTGGTGATGCCAGATACCCAGGAGCGGCCTCCCCTGGTGATGCCAGATACCCAGGAGCGGCCTCTCCTGGTGATGCCAGATACCCAGGAGCGGCCTCCCCTGGTGATGCCAGATACCCAGGAGCGGCCTCCCCTGGTGATGCCAGATACCCAGGAGCGGCCTCCCCTGGTGATGCCCGATACCCAGGAGCGGCCTCCCCTGTTGATGCCAGATACCCAGGAGCGGCCTCCCCTGGTGATGCCAGATACCCAGGAGCGGCCTCCCCTGGTGATGCCCGATACCCAGGAGCGGCCTCCCCTGGTGATGCCCGATACCCAGGAGCGGCCTCCCCTGGTGATGCCCGATACCCAGGAGCGGCCTCCCCTGTTGATGCCAGATACCCAGGAGCGGCCTCCCAGGTGATGGCAGATAGTCAGGAGCGGCCTCCCCTGGTGATGCCAGATACCCAGGAGCGGCCTCCCTGGTGATGCCAGATAGTCAGGAGCGGCCTCCCTGGTGATGCCAGATAGTCAGGAGCGGCCTCCCCTGGTCACGCCAGGTACCCTGGACCCGCTTCCCTGGTGATGCCACATACCCAGGAGCGGCCTCCCCTGGTGATGCCACATACCCAGGAGCGGCCTCCCTGGTGAAGCCACATACCCAGGAGCGGCCTCCCTGGTGAAGCCACATACCCAGGAGTGGCCTCCCTGGTGAAGCCACATACCCAGGAGTGGCCTCCCTGGTGAGGCCAGATACCCAGGAGTGGCCTCCCTGGTGATGCCAGATACCCAGGAGCGGCCTCCCTGGTGATGCCAGATACCCAGGAGCTGCTTCCCTGGTGATGCCAGATACCCTGGGGCTGCCTACCCAGGAGCTGCCTCCCTGGTGATGCCAGATACCCTGGGCCTGCCTACACAGGAGCTGCCTCCCTGGCGATGCCAGATAGCCAGGAGCTGCCTCCCTGGTGATGCCAGATACCCAGGAGCTGCCTCCCTGGTGATGCCAGATACCCAGGAGCTGCCTCCCTGGTGATGCCAGATTCCCTGGTGATGCCAGATACCCAGGAGCTGCCTCCCCTCCCCTGGTGATGCCACATACCCAGGAGCGGCCTCCCTGGTGAAGCCACATACCCAGGAGCGGCCTCCCTGGTGAAGCCACATACCCAGGAGTGGCCTCCCTGGTGAAGCCACATACCCAGGAGTGGCCTCCCTGGTGAGGCCAGATACCCAGGAGTGGCCTCCCTGGTGATGCCAGATACCCAGGAGCTGCCTCCCTGGTGATGCCAGATACCCAGGAGCTGCTTCCCTGGTGATGCCAGATACCCTGGGGCTGCCTACCCAGGAGCTGCCTCCCTGGTGATGCCAGATACCCTGGGCCTGCCTACACAGGAGCTGCCTCCCTGGCGATGCCAGATAGCCAGGAGCTGCCTCCCTGGTGATGCCAGATACCCAGGAGCTGCCTCCCTGGTGATGCCAGATACCCAGGAGCTGCCTCCCTGGTGATGCCAGATTCCCTGGTGATGCCAGATACCCAGGAGCTGCCTCCCTGGTGATGCCAGATACCCAGGAGCTGCCTACCCAGGAGCTGCCTCCCTGGTGATGCCAGATACCAAGGAGCAGCCTCCCTGGTTAAGCTAGATACCCAGGAGCGGCCTCCCTGGTGATGCCATATAGCCAGGAGCGGCCTCCCTGGTGATGCCAGATAGCCAGGAGCTGTCTCCCCGGTGATGCCAGATACCCAGGAGCTGCCTCCCCGGTGATGCCAGATACCCAGGAGCTGCTTCCCTGGTGATGCCAGATACCCTGGGGCTGCCTACCCAGGAGCTGCCTCCCTGGTGATGCCAGATAGTCAGGAGCTGCCTCCCCTGTTGATACCAGATACCCAGGAGCTGCTTCCCCGGGTGATGCCAGATACCCTGGGGCTGCCTACCCGGGAGCAGCCTCCCTGGTGATGCCACATACCCAGGAGCTGCCTCCCCTGGTCATGCCAGATACCCAGGAGCTGCCTTCCTGGTGATGCCAGATACCCCGGCGCTGCCTCCCTGGTGAGGCCAGATACCCAGGAGCTGCCTCCCTGGTGAGGCCAGATACCCAGGAGCTGCCTCCCTGGTGAGGCCAGATACCCAGGAGCTGCCTCCCTGGTGATGCCAGATACCCAGGAGCTGCCTCCCTGGTGATGCCAGATACCCAGGAGCTGCCTCCCAGGTGATGCCAGATACCATGAGGCTGCCTCCCGGGTGATGTCACACACCCAGGAGCTGCCTCCCCTGGCGACGCCACATACCCTGGAGCTGCCTCCCTGGTGATGCCAGATATACGGGGGCTGCCTACCCAGGAGCAACCTCCCTGGTGATGCCACATACCCAGGAGCAACCTCCCTGATGACGCCAGATACCCTGGAGCTGCCTCCCTGGTGATGCCACATACCCTGGGATGCCTCCCTGGTGATGCCACATACCCAGGAGCTGCCTTACCCAGGAGCAACCTCCTCTGGTCACGCCAGATACCCAGGAGCAGCCTCCCCTGGTCATGCCAAATACCCTGGGCATGCCTACCGAGGAGCAGCCTCCCTGGTGATGCTAGATACCCAGGGGCTACCTCCCCTCGTCACGCCAGATACCCTGGGCGTGCCTACCCAGGAGCATCCTCCCTGGTGACACCAGATACCCAGGAGCAGCCTCCCCTGGTCACGTCAGATATCCAGGAGCAGCCTCCCCATGTCACGTCAGATACCCTGGGTGTGCCTACCCAGGAGCAGCCTCCCTGGTGACGCCAGATACCCTAGGCATGCCTACCTAGGAGCAACCTCCCTGGAGCTGCCTCGCCTGATGATGCCAGATACCCAGGAGCTGCCTCCCCTGGTGTACTCCGAGACCCACGGCTGGCCCATAGAGCCGAGGTTTGCTCAGAAGTACTTTAAGACGAGATAGCTGCACCCTTGAGATGGATGGGGTGTAGATTTATTACTCCAACACCAATCAATAAGGACAACTCAATGGTGTGGCAAAGGGAGTCCGTTTAATGACAAGTACACAAAACGGGGAGTTATGGATATCAGCAGTGATGCGAGCGTCCTTCTCGCTTAAACTCCAACGAACTTCATACAAGGTTTAACATTTATACTCAAAACTCGTCATAATTGACCTGTATCAGTCAAAAGTTAACATGCAATTCTATTGGTTAGGAAAAGGTAGCGTTACTATATCTGTATATGGTAACGGAGTGAGGGGATTGGGTAAACACTGTCAGGTGGGAATCCAAGCCCTTCTTTCAAAATTACTACCGCAGACGTCACTAAAAGTACGATGTCCCATTGGTTCTACCAACTATAGGACCCTAGATTATTTGGTCCATTGTGATTGGGTTGGCACCAACCCCATGCATACTTTTTCACTTCGCTTAGCAGCATGCAGAATGGTCGGCCAGGTGCGGGGTGCCCCTTAGTTACACGGCCTTCCTCCAATTATGGTTACAATCAATCATCACTTTAGTAGCCATGTGTCAATTAGTTCACTGTGGTTGGCCTCGAAATTGCATCTTCTGTCTGGAAAAGTTCTGATATCTCTGCCTGGTCGGGTGCCAAGCGTAGGTGTGAACCCTCACTTCTTCTTGCTCGGCTGGTCACGTGCTTCCCACACCGTGAATTTGTCTTGTTTTTCTCAATTTGTGTATTTGATTCTTATTTAGCCCACCACCTGCCTACGTCTTCTTATCTCGATCTTTCAGAAGCAGGATATTCTGTTCTTAGTTAAAATTAAATGTAGCTTCTGTTCGCCTCGTCTATTGGTATGACCTTAGCTTCCCTGGCACGGGTTGCTTCTGCCGAGTTTCGATTCAGCCGTCTCTTCTCGTTTTGCTAAATATGAATCTCTGCTCATTTGGCCTTTAGTAACCTGGGTTGATTATGCTTTGTTTGCAAAGTGGAAATATACTTATAATAAAGTACTTTGTTTGAGGAAGATTTATGTATAATGGCGCTTCCTGCCCTACTCTTCTACTTAGCATAGCAAACGGCACTGTTTCCTTAGCTTTCTTGTGGTTCCAAGCATATTTACAGGTGTAAAGTGGTTGACTGTCTTTGCCTGCTTACAGCTTAATTTTCTTACACTTGGACATCTGTCTTTTGTTTTAAGTTCACGATATCCTTACTCATGGCGTTTCGTCTCTGTATCATTCTCGGGTCGTCATATCTTCTATCTGTGAGTCTGTCCGGGTCATCGTGACGTCACCATTAGTATTCTATTAAGACCTTTTTGGTATCTTCTGGGACAGTACTTGGGCAATCTTCATTTCCTTTCATTTGCTGGTAGGGTTTCCTGAATGGATGCCTTACTGTCCATGGTTTTCTGGGTATCGGTACCTCAATAGGTTTTGCTCTACTGATAGGCACTGGGCAGAGTCCCACTGCGGCTCTCTGCTGGTTTATTTGCTCATAATACATCACATATTTGGTGTGAACGTTACTGGTACTCCAAAATCTGTGACTGGAGTGCAGAACCAGTACCCAGCCAGCACAAAGTGTGCCCTGCTATGTTCTGCCAGCTAACTTCCTAGGTGGGAAGTGCCAGAGAGTCTCAGAACAAAGGACAAGGCTGCTGCCTGCAAACACTCCTCAACTTTGGGTCATCCGCCTTAAAGATAGACACGTGACCTGCGAAGAATCTAGGAGTGCCACGACAAGCAACCACCAGCATTTATCTTTTAAGGACATTTTCGAGACAGTCGAGCTCTCGAACCGTGACAAGCTGCACCACTGACTGTTGTCACGCTGTAGTCACTAAAACATTCCGAGCCACCTCGACCAGCATTCCAGATCTGCTAACCAGTACAGAAAATGATTCTTAACCATGTGTAGGTAAGCCTGCAGCCATCTGTCCAGCCTCTCTTGCCGAACTGCCTGCCGCCTGATAGCCCCAGCTGTCTCCAGTCTTGAACTCTATCGCAAGAGCTGCAAAGCGTTCTGGACCCGACTCTAACACTGTCGAGCATCAAGAACATCTCAAGCACCAGGTACATTCTGGTTCTGTACCCCTAGTCCTTCTCCAGAGGACCCTAGCGACATTTACAACCTTTTGCTCCCTTGGTGCTGAAACCAAATAACCTTGAACCGTTAACCCATTTATGGAACCTTGCCACTCTAAGTCTACTATCATGTTTTAATTCTGTGCCACACCTCAGAGAAATTAAACACTGGAGTATTTGTTTGCTCCCCATGGCAAATGCTTGGAAACTGCTGGGTGAAGCCGGGTTCTGACGAATCAACTTGCGGGACACCAGTGGTCGAGGGATGAATAGCGGTTTCTAAACCATCAATTAGCCCCATGCCTCTAGAACACCAAAAGGGATCTGAACAGATTGGAAACACAACCAAATTATAAACCTCCTTGTCCAATTTTGGTAACGTGGACAGAATGGCAGGCTTATCTCCGCAAGGTGGTTTATCATTGGTTAGTTGCAGCACAGCGAAAAACAATTATTACCCAATGATAAAAGGGACTGTCCAGTCAAGGTTGTATACTAATATCTACTTTATTATTATTACAACAGACAGTTTGATCACAGTTTGAATGGATTTACTGTAATGCCGTTCTGAGTGGAGCGAATTAGGGCTGTATCCATAGGATGCAGGTACTGCCGAATGATGCAGTCCGTACTGTGAAGAGTATTCCAAGAGGGGACCCAATTTCTGAGCATAGAAGATATCTCCATTGGTTGGCCATTGAGGAGAGGATTAGTTTTAAAATTAACACAATCACCCATAAGTGCTTGTAATGTTCAGCCCCAGCAGATCCCTGGGGATGGGTTCCAGCAGCAGCAATCCTGCAGGGTCACTGGGCCCAGTGAATCTATTGCCCACATATGAAACGAGCTAAGAGTAGTGGTCGTTCTTTGCCGGTGCAGGCAGCCTCGGCATGGAATAAATTACGCACTGAACTGAGGCCGATTAGAGATCTGCACTGTTTCCGGAAACGTCTGAAGACACTTTTGTTTAAGTGAGATAACAATACCGACTCTTGCTCTTTTTCCTCTTCTGTCTTTTGCGCCTTGATGCCTGCGGGCTCTGGCGCATTACAGGAAAAATAAATACAAAGTGCTGCTCATTTGCAGATGGTGGAAAAATGGGCTCTAATTTAGGCAGGCTTGAGAATGGCAACTTCTCAATGCACCCAACCATAGTCCTACTAAACGCAAACACAGCAAGTGCGCCATACTATCGCCCCGACACAAAGGGAAAACAAAAAGGTTTGCTCCCATAGTACGCAAGCAAATTCAATGATGACAAGAATTGATCTAGACATTTTCAAAGATCAGGTGCTCAAATAAAACCCTTGAGAACATGCCATCCCTTACAGCCGCCACCCCTTGAATGGAAAAGCACAAAACGCAAACTTAAAAACACAAAGCAAAATTAAAATGTGGCGAAACCGATTCGCACAAAACTCATGTTCCACTCTCATGTAGTCCAACCCTGTTACAACCCTCCTCCAAAACCTGTCATTTCACAGTGAATCTAAATATCCAACAAGCAGTGAAGCTCCAATCTGAATACCATGCCAACATCGAAATCACAAGGACGGAGAACTCCCCCGCCCCCCTCACAATATACCACACGCTGCACCACTCCCAAGAGACAGTCTCCATTCCATAATTCTGTCCCACTAAGCAATCTATGTTGACCACCTCCCACCCTAGTCTATCATGAAACCCACGAAATCTCCAGTCCCCCTTGCCATTCCCACAAAGCTGAGCAAATCACTCCCTTAAAACCGGGGCGCCACAAAGGGGGGCCACGGCCGCCCTTATAAAAATCCCCCCCACCCTCTCCTCCCCCAATCAATGAATGCAACTTTGCTTGCGCCAGGGCACCTCCGTGAAGAATCTGGGAGTGCCACTGCCATTAAACCAGAGAAAACGCACCCATCAAGGAAAGACTTTGAAAAAAATGCATCCCGACCTAAGTGACCCTGACAAGACCCACGCTACCATCCAGCCCATCACTCACCTCCCTAATTTTGGCAAACGACTGCTGCCCGATTACACTGACTGTAACAGCTCCCTGAAGGACTACCAGTGCAGCTTTGAGGCACACTGCACTACTGATGTCTATCCAGGCAGCGTGCCACTGACCTGCGGATATGGGCGACCCTCGTCTGGGGGCCTACGAGATCGCCCAGTGGTCTTTGTCACAGAGGCTCTGGAGGGAGACGAGACCCTCAACTAAACAGTTCTACGAAAATAAAATGTGTGTAGTTCTAGATTTTGTCTCAAATGAAACCAATCTATGATGGGACGTCTATTAAAGCCAATAATTTGATCGGAATTTCATGAGCGGTCTAGAATGATGAACGTGGACAGAGTTCAAATGACCCTGCTGCTGTATGTGACGATTGTGTAAAAAGAGGAGGCACATGTATGCATACATTGGGGCAATTGCCCTATGACGAGCAGTAAATTACTTTGATTTTTCAAAGACTTTGTATCGGAAATTATTAAATGGAATTTCCTTTGTAAAGGGTCACTGAATGTACTAATCAGGTCATGTTTTTTTTTTTTAATGCACACATGTATGAACGGAAGGCAGTTATATAAACGCCTGCCCGTCCCGCATACAAACAGGGGCCACGGAGGCGGCCGGTACCCAACTTGGCCAAGGTTATGTATATGAACGGATGCCAGATGGGAAAGGGACCGCGACTGTCGTACAGTCCTTATCTGGACGCAGACACTGAGACGCCAACACACCCCAAATTAGAAATGGGGAAATTTAGCACCTCACTTCAAGACAGCAATGCAAATTAACCAACCCACTAACATCTTCACCCTCTGCATACATCTCTCAAACTCTAACTAAACACAACCACAAACCTACAACACAAAATTCACTACAGCAACAAAACAAAGCACACATGGACCTGCACAACAGCACACAACGTCTTCCGACAGTATAAGACCCCAAGCCCAGCCAACGGAATTCCGAGCTCATCCCTGCTCTCTTGCACTTCTCCAGCTCATCCCACTAACCCCCCACACCCCACCCCTCCTTTTTCTTCAGAGCCACCAGAGCGCCAGGGGACCACTCCGGTGGTGATAGTGCACGGTACAAATGTCCTTTAACATTAACATTCGCTGGCCTCACTCAGGCCAGCAACGTTATTGACTAGAATATGGGGCCATTACGTTGTGGGAGCTACGCAGCGTGGCGCTGCCGTCATTGCGTTGCGCGTAGACGCCATTTAACGGTCATCGCATCTAGATCCACTGCAATCTCCGAGACCGCACTGGGTGTTATTCCTCGTGCTAGAAACACATTCTGAACCATGGGTGGACTGGCCCATAGGGAACTTTGGAGATTTCCCGGTGGGCCTCTGCACCCTGGGCCTCTTTTGTGTGGCATTTACAAATTTTCTCATAGGAAAAGCATTGAGCTTGCTGAAAATGTGTCATATGGGGCCACTTTGAACATTATTTCCAGGGCCTCTTTTGGTCCCCAGTCATTATTTCCAGGGCCTCTTTTAGTTCCCAGTCCACCCCTGTCACGCACAACCACATTTTAGTGATTCTTTTCGTTTCCTTTTAACACTTCAAGAAGTCTTTCTTTCACATTGTATGGACAGTG
This sequence comes from Ambystoma mexicanum, assembly GCF_040938575.1. NCBI lineage: Eukaryota > Metazoa > Chordata > Amphibia > Caudata > Ambystomatidae > Ambystoma > Ambystoma mexicanum. The sequence goes on along the minus strand of NC_090934.1, from coordinate 51,782,383 downwards.
CATTTTTAACTGTTGATTCTCCACAGGTTAGGGGATTTTATATTCCCCCTCCAGCGCCCCTCCCTCCTCCCTGACACCACCCCGTCACTTCCATCTATAGAAGAGCGAAAGAAAAAAAAAAAAAAAAAAAAAAAGGCAGTTCATTTTCTTTCTAAAAATTACTTTGGAGTGTGCTTTGGGAATACCTATCAAATTCCCTTTTAATGTTCCTCCTTTTTCTTAGCCTGGTGTGGCTTCTGAAGATGGTCTTATGACGAAAACGCATTAGTCGTATCATGTCCCGGGAGGATAGCTCAGCGGCAACGTGCTTGCCATGGAAACAAGATGGCAAAGCAACACAGGTTCAATCCCCGGGTCCGCGCTTAGAAACCTCTGGGTATTAAGCGTGTTATAAATAACGCAACTAAGACATTTCCAGTAACAGCGCCTCGATGCCCCTGGCTGTGTAAACGCTTTAAAAATACAAAATAAATATCTAGATGGCTTTGTTAAAATTGAAACCATCAAGATTGAATGTAATCGAATGAATATTTGTTTAATACCATGGAACAATGTTAAGTCATTTTCATATATTTTTTGAAAATCATTAAAGAAAAAGATTTTATAACGATACATCTGTATTTAGTTGAGCGTTGGTGCTCGGGCCTAGAGTGATAGGGCGGCCTAGAGTGATAACTGATGAGTGCACACCTTTATCCTTCATTACACTGCCGTCATTTCTTTTCACTTTTTCCATTTAAAAAAACATTGAACCTCTTTATTCAATCAAGGATGGTGAGAGCATCACATGGTGTTGGTTTTATCAGTGTCCATTATTTTCTCCAGCTCCCTATGCTCCCCTCTCAAGTAGCTATGTCCATATGACTCATCCATGTCACCACCAACCTCTTGCTCACCCGAGGCGCTTGCCAGAGTTCCACCCGGATACCAAAGATATCAACCGTGACCCAGACACCAAAGATATCAACCGTGACCCAGACACCAAAGATATCAACCATGACCTGGACACCAAAGATATCAACCATGACCCGGACACCAAAGATATCAACCGTGACCCGGACACCAAAGATACGGACACCAAAGATATCAACCATGACCTGGACACCAAAGATATCAACCATGACCCGGACACCAAAGATATCAACCAAGACCCGGACAGCAAAGATACGGACACCAAAGATATCAACCGTGACCCAGACACCAAGGATACGGACACCAAAGATATCAACCGTGACCCGAACACCAAAGATATCAACCATGACCCGGACACCAAAGATACGGACACCAAAGATATCAACCATGACCCGGACACCAAAGATACAGACACCAAAGATATCAACCGTGACCCAGACACCAAAGATACGGACACCAAAGATATCAACCGTGACCCGAACACCAAAGATCTTAACCATGACCCGGACACCAAAAATACGGACACCAAAGATATCAACCGTGACCCGGACACCAAAGATATCAACCGTGACCCGGACACCAAAGATATCAACCATGACCTGGACACCAAAGATATCAACCATGACCCGGACACCAAAGATATCAACCATGACCCGGACACCAAAGATACGGACACCAAAGATATCAACCATGACCCGGACACCAAAGATATCAACCATGACCCGGACACCAAAGATACGGACACCAAAGATATCACCCATGACCTGGACACCAAAGATATCAACCATGACCCGGACACCAAAGATACGGACACCAAAGATATCAACCGTGACCCAGACACCAAAGATACGGACACCAAAGATATCAACCGTGACCCGGACACCAAAGATATCAACCGTGACCCGGACACCAAAGATATCAACCATGACCTGGACACCAAAGATATCAACCATGACCCGGACACCAAAGATATCAACCATGACCCGGACACCAAAGATACGGACACCAAAGATATCAACCATCACCCGGACACCAAAGATATCAACCATGACCCGGACACCAAAGATACGGACACCAAAGATATCAACCGTGACCCAGACACCAAGGATACGGACACCAAAGATATCAACCGTGACCCAGACACATCGTGACCCAGACACCAAAGATACGGACACCAAAGATATCAACCGTGACCGCCTGACATTGGTTGTCCTACAGTCCAAACACAAACACGCCAATGACCATTCTGCCTAAATGTGTCATCTGCCAGTGGCATTGAATTCATCCAATCATGTTTCACCAAAACCCAGAACTGGAAGTCCTCAGTGTACCTTAAACCAGATTTGTATTCAAAAGTCATTTATCACCTAGAATAAATGCCCATTCTCCTACTCTCTGAGGGCATTATACCCTTTCCTAGTAGAGTGTGTTAATTTTGTGGCCCACCTTAAGCAATGAAACTAAAACTGAAATACTCATGATCAAAAAAGAACATTTGCAGTATTTAATGAAATGGCTCCAAAATGTATCAACAGTTCACCCCGCCCCCCCCCACCCTTCACTCTGCCCTCTACTGGCAAGACAAAGGCTTCCACAGAGACCAGGAACTTGCATTCAAAGATCACATCTAAAAGAAAGTCCTACTGCTCAGAAACAACGTGTTCCTCCAGAGGACCAAACCTTACAGCTCTCACACCCACAGCAACACTTGCACCATGGTACAAGCCCTAGTACTCGCTCATTAACAGTAATAATGCCCTCCTTACTGGCCTTCATAACTCCACCCACACTCACCCCAAGACCACCTCTCCTGCATCTGCAAAGCCACCATCAGTCCATCATAAATATGATCAGACCAAACCTCAAAACCTACCTCGGGCAAGCGAAAGCGCATTACAGGCAAGTACGCAATGGTGTGCTGCGTGCATGTGGATAATTGATTGGAAAAAGGGACTTTATGCCGGACTAGTAGTTTGCAACTTAAAATGTGTACCCTTGATAACACCCACATGTTCATGGGTGTGACAAATCAACTTGCGGCGTACCAGCTGACCAGGGACGAATACCGGTTTCTAAACCATCAATCAGCCCCACACCTCTACTACACCAAAAGGGATTCGAACAGATTGGAAACACAATCAAATTATAAACATCCTTGTCCAATTTTGGAAACGTGGACGGAACAGCAGTCTTATCTCTGCAAAGTCGTGGATCATTGGTTAGTTGCAACACAGCAAAAATACAATTCTTACCCAATGATAAAAGGGACTGTTCAATCAAGGTTGTATACAAATATTATTACAACTGACAGTTCGAGCAAACTATAAAATCCAACCCACACTGTAAAGGAACACAGAGGACAAGACCGCTTCACGAAGGAAAGTGAAGCACTGTGGATACTGACAGGAGGGTAGTAGGCAAAGCAATCAGTCTTACTGTTCAAGGTTTTCAGGTTTCAGCACCAAGGGAGCAAGGGGTCGTAAATGTCACTTGGGGCCTCCGGAGATGGACCAGGGGGACAGAACCACAATGTACCTGTTGCTTGAGATGATCGTGATGCTCGACAGCGTCAAGTCCGTTCCAGCCGCTTTGTAGCTGATGCAACAGAGTTCAAAATGGGAGACAGCTGTGGGTATCAGACGACAGGCAGCTCGGCCAGCGAAGCTGGACAGACGTATGCAGGCTGGCCTACCCGGCGGCTCACGGTCAAGAATCGTTGTCTGTGCTGGTTGGTGGATCTAGAACGATGGTTGAGGTGTCTCGGTTGCCTTTATTGACTGCAGCATGATTACAGTCAGTGGTGCAGTCGGTCACGGTTCGAGGGATCAACTGCCTCGAAAATGTCCTTAAAAGATGGACACTGGTTGATGCTTGTGTGGCACTCCTCCTAGCTTCTTTGCAGGGCTTGTGGCATCCTTTCAAGGCAGAAGATACAAAACTGAGGGGAGTATTTGCAGCCAACAGCCTTGTCCTTTGTTCAGAGACTCTCTGGCACTTCCCACCTAGGAGGTTTGCTGACAGAACCTAGGAGGTTTACTGACAGAACCTAGGAGGGCACACTGTGTGCTGGCTGGGTCCCAGTTCTGAAGCTGCTGGACGGGTCCTCAGAGATCCACAGCAACCCTGTTTAGAGTTCTTGGCAGTCCCTCATTCCCTCAGTCTTTCTCCAACTGTCCCCAGAAAGAGGTCTGGGAGACTGCAAAATAACCCTGTGTTAATTCGGGGAGCACAGTTTCCAGGCAAACCTTCCGATGCAGCAACATAGTCCTCCAGTGTCACCTGATCAAACAGAGGTTTCCCAGTAGATCAAAATCCGAGTGTTACGGGTGATTCATCGTCCGCCATTTTGAAAGCACCCACACTAGAACTCCAGATGCAGAGACAATACCAAATCCCAAATCTTTCCTCAACTAATGTCCGTGCACCTGTAACCAGACGGACCTCATTTCCTACACACAGAAGCCACGTTATTCTTCAGACCCTAAACCAATATGGCGGAGGTCGGAGTTAAGCAGACGAGAACCGTCTTCCCAGCAACGACTTCCCATTCACAGACTGGTGACCACTGCCACGCCTGGTACAGGTCACCCAGCACACCTTGCTGTAACTCTTGAAGTATCAGACCACTTCCCTAGCCCCCACCTCCAGCAGTGAAGATCTGGGACAGCCCGGGACCATCCCTGCATGCAGAAACCCCCGATCATTAGCATGTAACAGGAAAGGCAAATAAGCTTCTGCATGGTGGGGTCAAATTATAATTAATTGGGACTTTTTAATCTGATCAAATTCCATACCCTTTCAGGAAATTGAACGTGTAGCATGCTGAGACCACATATTTCATTGTTTCTCCAATTTGCTTCAGTCTTGCTGCATGGACAGGTTTCAGCACAAGGCCTCTTTAAGCCATACTTGAGCCAGCTACTGCAGATGGAATGCAGTCTTTGCATCGAAATAATTTAGATCGAATCATTATCCATCAAAATGTATTAATTGAAATGTATTTCCATCGAAAAGCAAATTCAGCGAATTGATTTCAATGCATGGTTAGGGTTAGAGTTTGGGATAGAGTTGAGGGGGGAGGTGCGCCCCCCCAATAAACACTACAAGTTAGAGGAAGCTGGACAGCGCTGAAATACTTTAAAGATTTCAGCACTGGACAGCTCCCTGTAACGTTTTAACGTTAGGCGCGTTTCATCGAATTTCCATGCAAGCAAAAAATGTAAAGGTTTTATATAACGAAACCCTATTGATGGAAGGGTTTCAATGCATAAGCACTTTACACTTTATGTATGGGAATTTGATTAATCATTTTCTGGTGAAAATGATTCGATGCAACTAATCCTTGATGGAATAAATTTGATGCAAAGACTAGTAACCACTGCAGACCTGCAAACGTATAGCACAAGTCACACAAGGAAAAAAAGAAAAGATTGCTAAACAAAATGAGCTTTAACACTATGGCGGTGATGTGCCACTCCGGAAAAGTGCAGGCAATGAGGCCAATCTTTTTAGGCTTCAGTTTCCCAGTGGAGTCCAAACAGTGCAGAAAAACTGTGGGCTGAGCAGGGGGCAGCACCCAGAAGAAAACACCAGAGAAAACATTTGGAAAACAAGGCCTCATTTATTCTAAATAATTTCATCACACAAATGTGACCCGAAAAACAGCAGAAGAATACCACAACATTAACATATCAACACCGGCATGAGCTTTTTCCCCCCGTGCAGACAGGTGGACCAATCTGCCCAATGGGCGGTGTGGCGCTATCCAGGCCTACCCATCATGTTCTTCTTGGGTTCGGTACCAGAAGGCACCATCCACAGTAACTATACAGACTACCTCCTGATTCGGCCCCCATGGCCCATAGTGGTTTAAAACCCTTCAGTGAGAAGGCACCAGCCTTCACCACTGGCCGATGGCAGGCACCAGGGGCCCCCCAACGGGGCACATCACCATCCTCCTGGACCTCCACCAACTGCCACAGTGACCAAGACCTACCGGTCCGTGGGCATTAACCCACATTGTACAGATGAATGCCAGAAAGTTCTGCCACAAGAGTTCAGTTCCTTGGTCAGGAAGGTGCATACCTGTCTGATGAAAATACGATGTTCCCTTCAACAGTCCATTACCAATCATCTGTAAAACGCCCATGGCAGGATGCCAACCGGGCAAAGTTCATTGTTCAATTTCCTCACCGAAACGCTCCAGGGGCGAGCCGCCATGTCCAATCCCGACCAAGTATGTGTAATGATCTGAGACCAAACTAGTATCGCCCGCGGGTAGGACCTGGCCACCCAAGAGAAGACCCCAACCCCTCCCTTAGCTCCCTCCTTCCCAAGAGAACCGAGTCGTTGCCCCAACGTGCAGAATCACCACGTCCGGGTCGAGCAGCCACTGCCTAACGCGTTCCTCTGCCACAACCTTGCGTACCTGCTGCACCTGCAGGCCCAAAGTCCTTCCGGAAGGTACACGTCGGGCGATGAGCGGGAGCAGCAGTGAGATCCCGGAGGAGGGTGTCCTCACCCTCCTCAGGCCGCCCTTAGATGGCAGTTCTTCACGCCATCTGGTCCCCTCCTTACCCCCACCAAGACTGACCCTATACCACGCCGCCCCCTCCCCAGCAAGCTACTGCCAGATGATATTTTGGTTGAATGTGCTCTTTTGATGGCAGTAATGAGGATTTAATTCAACTAGCACAACCAATTGCTTGCGATTGCCTAAAAGCACACGTGGGTTCTGAAAAAGCGTAGGAGTGCTAGTGTCAAACTAGAAATTATATCGTGCCTCCTATTGCTATGAATATATGTATATTGGCCTACGCCAAGCTGCTAACAAGCTGCTTATAAACTACATGTGAATAAATTCGCATTGCAAGGTCCTGACCTTAAAACCCATGTAAACTCTCATTTTGGATCAAGCCGCCATTTTAGGTTTTCTTGCTCTATAAAGTCACCATGTGAGCTAAAATGGTAGCCTATGTTATTCAGAACAGAACTCGATTGTCATGACCTCTGTACAGCTAATGTATAACTTGCCTGCAGGCCACTTGTTAGGGTCATGAGCTGAGACCTTGTCCTTCTGCTGACCTGTGTGCAATGGATTACCTGTATCACCAAAACTGATCTATAATTGAATGAGAACACCTGCTTAACTACATTGTATAAACTAAGTCCTGCACTGTAATGTTAGGCCTAGAGCATACATTATTACCATTTCTTCTTGTTAATGTATAAACCTAAGATGAACTAGATTTGACCTGGCAAGGGACCCTAGAGCAGTAACTTATTTATGGAATGGTTAACCTGAAGAAAGGCTGGACAACAGGCTGGAGAAATGTATAAAAGCCTGACTGTTTCAATGAATATTTGCACTCACTGAGCACACCGAACCACGCCGGAGCTCGCTGTGTTGTACTGAGGGTCGATAGCTATCTGAAATTTGTTCTGTTCTTTTGTAACTGGATTCAGTATAAAATAAAGTACTTTGTATGTTCCTTTGTAACCTGTGTTTGGTGTGTTTCCTTTTTGGTTACCCTGCCTCATATTATTTCCTTGTTTTCACACTAGGACCACGCTCATTAAAACCTGAGGAAGTCTGTACAGACTGCATGAGCCTGCCACTGGCAGTCCAACAGCCAGCTCTGTAGAAGCAACTTCTTGCATGGGAGAACATTTTTAAAGCAGTCGAGACGAATAGCCCCTAGGACATGGGGCACTGCATGGGCATCGCAGGGGGGCTAGACAAAGGAGTGTTTTACTTCCTAGTTTCCGAAGTTGGGAGAAAACCTTTTAGGGAGTAGAAAAATGAACTCCATCACATCAACACTGGGGTAAAAAAGCTGCTGCCTCCCCATACACATCCTTCGCCACCCCTTTCCTTTACAAACAGCGTCACTGCGATCATTGCAAGCATCCGGTTGGAAGGGTCCAGAGCTGCCATGGGTGGGGCACACGTACCAATCACACAAGTAACGTGGGGATGTAAAAGTCACATGGTGGGTGACATCGGGAGGGGTGGTGTCAACAAGCGCGTCACAGGTCGTATAGACAGTTTATTAAGACACAGGAGCTGGCGGAGCGTAAGAAGTCCCACGGAGGAACAGAAAGGGGTGGGTAACCGGATTAGTGCTAGGGTAGCTGGTGTAGCACGGGCATAGGGGTGGGAGCGTAAGGCCTCTTATGAGATAATGGGCTATGGGGCTTTTGAGCAACATGTGAACATTAGAGAAGCAATGTTTGGTAGGCCCATGTTAGGAAAGCATTGCAGGCAGCTCATAATAAAGGGTTGTGGGCTTTTATGACAGCAATGATCATTTTTGAATATTCAGCAGAAACGGTGCACAGTAATGATTCAAGACAGTTTCCCAGGAGAACGCAGGCCTATCAAAGTCTCTCCAGGAGATACTTTCAAGGCCATTGAGATAGCACCCGGGTGTCAGAATAACTGGCAGGGGAAAAGGAATTAAATACTGTTAATTAAAATATATTCACAGTGCTGGATACGTTTATTAGACACACGCCTGGCAGCGAGGTGTGAGAAGGGAGGGAACCAATCAGAGGAGAGAGGTTTCAGTGTTCCAGGGTGCAACACTGCAAAGTGTCCTCGTTGATGTCCGCGGGGCACGTCATTGGTCAGCCGCAGTAAGAAGGTCTCGCCCTGTGCCATCTCAAGGTCAGTATGCAGCAGGTTATCCATTTGCATCTTGGGAAGTGCCAACCAATGACAATTCAGTATTTCGTTGGCTGCTCAGCACAATAAATTGCTGGGCGGCGTGGGCAGGGTCGTGATGTCAAAAGGGGCGTCAATGTGATTTTGTTAGAAGAAATGATTTATCCAATAAGGGTCACATAAGATAAAGCTCACTATATGGTTCTGATGTAGCGCCACCAATCAGCTTCTGTGATCTGCCCCAAAAATGTTGCATGCTAATTTTGTAATTCATATATAAAAAGTATAGCCGCAGGGGGTGGCGTCGAGCTCATTTCATTCAGTTCCACGGGTGGGGGGGGTTAGAACTCTAGTTCTCAACTGTGTGGGTCCAGTAAATCAGTGTTTCTTCTTGCTCGGTGACCCTCTGTTTTGTTTACTTTGTCTTTCCTTGGATTACTTTTGACAGACCTAGTACAGTCCTTTCACGACTAGACAATGCTACGCACTTGACCTAGGCACTCCTGGCTTGCAGCTGAGAGTCCTCCTAGCCCTAGGCCCTATTCAACACAGCTAGTCTGCCCTCTGTGTCCTACACTGGCTTCTGATCGAGCAACGATCCTCCTTCAAGGCGATATGCATTAACCATCAAGCCTTTTACAAAGAAACAGAGTACCTCCAACATAACTATGCCCTGTGAGCAGCTACACAATGCGCCCTGGTAGCTCTGCTGGACGGGACAGCCACCACGCCCTGTGAGCAGCTGCACAATGCGCCCCGGTTGCTCGGATGGGCTGGACAGCCACCATGCCTTGTGAGCAGCTTCACAATGCACCCTGGCATCTCTGCTGGACGGGACAGCCACCATGCCTTGTGAGCAGCTTCACACTGCGCCCTGGTATCTCTGCTGGACGGGACAGCCACCATGCCCGGTGAGCAGCTGCACAATGTGCCCAGGTCTCTCTGCTGGACGGAACAGCCACCATGCCCTGTGAGCAGCTGCACAATGTGCCCAGGTATCTCTGCTAGACGGGACAGCCACCACGCCCTGTGAGCAGCTTCACACTGCGCCCTGGTATCTCTGCTGGACGGGACAGCCACCATGCCCTGTGAGCAGCTGCACTGCGCCCAGGTATCTCTGCTGGACGGGACAGCCACCATGCCCGGTGAGCAGCTGCACAATGTGCCCAGGTATCTCTGCTGGACGGAACAGCCACCACGACCTGTGAGCAGCTGCACAATGCACCCAGGTATCTCTGCTGGATGGGACAGCCACCATGCCCTGTGAGCAGCTGCACAATGTTCCCAGGTTGCCCGGATGGGCTGGACAGCCACCATGCCTTGTGAGCAGCTTCACAATGCACCCTGGTATCTCTGCTGGACGGGACAGCCACTATGCCCTGTGAGCAGCTGCACTGCGCCCTGGTATCTCTGCTGGACGGGACAGCCGCCATGCCCAGTGAGCAGCTGCACAATGTGCCCAGGTATCTCTGCTGGACGGGATGACAGCCACCATGCCCTGTGAGCAGCTGCACTGCGCCCTTGTATCTCTGCTGGACGGGACAGCCACCATGCCCTGTGAGCAGCTGCAGTGCGCCCAGGTATTTCTGCTGGACGGGACAGCCACAATGCCCGGTGAGCAGCTGCACAATGTGCCCAGGTATCTCTGCTGTACGGGACAGCCACCATGCCCGGTGAGCAGCTGCACAATGAACCCTGGTATCTCTGCTGGACGGGACATTCACCATGCCCTGTGAGCAGCTTCACAATGTGCCCAGGTATCTCTGCTAGACGGGACAGCCACCATGCCCTGTGAGCAGCTGCAGTGTGCCCAGGTATTTCTGCTGGACGGGACAGCCACCATGCCCTGTGAGCAGCTGCACAATGAACCCTGGTATCTCTGCTGGACGGGACATTCACTGTGCCCTGTGAGCAGCTGCACTGCGCCCTGGTATCTCTGCTGGATGGGACAACCACCATGCCCTGTGAGCAGCTGCACTGCGCCCTGGTATCTCTGCTGGACGGGACAGCCACCATGCCCTGTGAGCAGGTGCACTGCGCCCAGGTATCTCTGCTGGACAGGACATTCACCGTGCCCTTTGAGCAGCTGCACAATGCACCCTAGTATCTCTGCTGGACGGGACAGCCACCATGCCCTGTGAGCAGCTGCACTGCGCCCTGGTATCTCTGCTGGACGGGACAGCCACCATGCCCTGCGAGCAGCTTCACAATGTGCTCAGGTATCTCTACTGGACGGGACAGCCACCGTGCCCTGTGAGGAGCTGCACAAGGCGCCCAGGTAAGTCGCATATTTTGATAGAGGCGCTACGATTGGAATTATGTTTTTTTTAACTCAATGAACACATGTTTCTCTCCCTCACAATTTAGACCAAGTGGGAAAAATCTAGGCGGTGGCAGGGTCAAGAGTGCAGTTGGAATCGCTCACATGAGACTTGCCTCCGCGTCACTAACGTGCAGGTACCACCCGCACAGCCATCAATCACCCAGGACCGCTCCTTCTACTTCCCCTATGCTTCCAGCCAGGGAGAACCTGTTGGGTTGCAAACTACTGCACAGGAACTAGAAGGCCACCCTGCGTGGGCCACATGCTCACAGCACACGGTTCCCTACTCACTGAGATCAACCATGGTGAGACACGTCGCGAGGCATGGGTAGAGGACCATATGGAACGCATCCATCCATCCGCCGAACTCCTGCTCTCCAAATGCTGGGGCAGGCCTCGCTAACCTGCACAGCTCAGCCGTGCGCCCAGCTTCATTTGGGAGCGTAAAGGGCCCTACTGGCCTACGGGTCTGCAGTGTAACGACCGCAAACAAAATGAGACTCAGGGGAGAGGCCCTGGAGCTCAAAGAGAACTTCCACCAGTGGAGCCATGAGACAAAGTCACGGGGCGGGCAAGACATGCAGAGCACAGGCAAGAACGTGCATCATGGCACTGGCAATGTTACCTAGGAGGTACAGTCTAGCCACAACCCCAGATCATCAAAACAGACCGGAAACCGCTCGAGCGAACATCACGCTGCGTGAAGCTCGAAACAAGTCCTGTCACTGGGAAGAGGGACCCAAAGATGCGCACACGCGGACGACGGCGGGAACCAAGAGCAGTGGTCTGCAACCTTTGGCCTCTCCTGTTGCGGACCACAATTCCCATGACATCTGGCTATTGACTTCGCTGGTTAAGGATGATGGGAGCTGCAGTCCAAAAACATAGGGAGATCCAAAGGTTGAAGGGCCGCCTGTTAAGGAATTCAACCCTCCAAATGGCAATTAAACCCACTACAAAATAACATTAAAAAACATGTTTCCACTGAAGACTTCCAGAAGTAGAGTAGAAAGACTGGAGGAAGAAAACAGCAGTAACATTGAACACGCCTGTTAACTGCATGGAGCCACTTCCCAGGCAGGCAGTCAGCCCAAGAGTCGCACAGGAAATCTAGATGGGTCCTAAGAGCGGCAGTGTGGGGAATGCGCAGGGATTGGAGGAGTGAAAGGCCGGCTAGTACATTACTCTGTGTGTGGCGGGCTTGGACTCCCTTGGCCCCTTGACCCCAAGCCAGCGCCCACAGAGGACCAGGGATAGAAGGTCCACACGATGAGTACCATGGACTAGAAACTAACAGGGAGATGAGCTCCCAGGCCACCGTACGCCCGCCCCCCCACCACACTCATGGCAGACTGGAGCAAGCTTGCGTAGCCCCGCTGCCTCCCCCACCCCCCCAACACAAACACGCAGTGATACCGGCTTAACTACCAGCGCCGCGGCCATCACACCCTTTATCCCTAAAAACGAGCAAATCCACCCACCGAAGAAGGGAGTCCAAAGCAGCCCCTCGCTCCTACCCACTAGTCTCCATTGGCTCGCTGGGGCCAAGGGCGCCAGTAGACGGGAGGTGGGGGTGATCAGTGTACACTCCGGACCAGACACTGGCAACTAAAAAAATATAACAACGCTTTGCGGGCCCTCCTCGCGCACTGTACCCTAAAGGCCCACATTCTCAGACGGGAAACAAAACGTGAGGATTTGCAACACACATGAAGGCCCCCTGAGGTGCAGTGATGTCCCATGCACGACCCAACATCAGCCCCAAGGTGGCGCCCTCTGCACGTGCTGCCGCCCTCATATGAACAGCACGTGTTCCTGGCGCGTGAATACCAAAACGTGTGCATCTAAATTTGGACCAGACTCAAAAAGCACCGTGTCCCCCCCCCCCCTTTCTCCAGTGTTATGGGAATTGCACTGGGCGAGTCCGTCGGCGGCTTCCAGACCCTTTCCACAAACTTGCACTGCTAGACACAAAGGTTTCGGCTCTTGCATAGGAAAGGCACTTCCAGAATACCATTTGTGACAATCAACTCCGTGGCACCAGTGGTCCAGGGGTGAACATCGGTTTATAAACCATCAATCAGCACCACACCTCTAGTACACCAGAAGGGATCCAAACAGATTGGAAACCTGAGCAAATTCTAAACGTCCCTGTCCAATTTTGGTAACGTGGACGCAATGGCAGGCTTAGCGACACAACCTCATGGATCGTTGGTTAGTTGCCAACACAGGGAAAATACAACTACCCAATGATAAAAAGGGACTGTCCAGTCAAGGTTGTATAAAAATATCGACTTATTACAATACACAGTTCTAGCACACTACAAAACACAACCCACACTAAACACAGAGGACAGTTTCACAAAGGAAATGGATGCACTCTGGATACCGACAAGAGGGTAGTCAGTAAAGCAATCAGTCCTACTGTTCAAGGTTATTGGTTTCAGCACCAAGGGGGCAAAGGGTCGTAACTGTCTCTAGGGGCCTTCAGAGAAAGACCAGGGGGGCAGCAACCCAATGTACCTGATGCTGAAGATCTTGGTGCTAGACAGTGTCGAGGCGGTTCCAGAGTGCTTCTCAGCCCTTGAGACACAGTTAGTGGTGGGAGACAGCTGCGGGTGCCAGGCGGCAGGCAGTTGGGCAAGCAAGGCTGGAAAGACGTCTGCAGGCTGTCCGGGGCAGTGGCTCGGGCCAAGAATCGTTCTCTGTGCTGGTTGGCAGAGCTGGAATGCTGGTCGAGGCGTCTCGGATGGCTCTGGTGACTGCGGCGTAACAGTCAGTGGTGCAGCCAGATGCAGTTGGAGGACTTGACTGTCGCGAAAATGAGATGGACGCTGGACAATGTGTGGCACTCCTAGCTTCTTCGCAGGGCTTGTGTCCTTACCAAGGTGGACAGCCCAAAGCGCAGGAGAGTGTTTGCAGGCAACGGCCCTGTCCTTAGTTCGGAAACTCACTGGCACTGCTCACCTAGGAAGCTTGCTGGCAGAACCAAGCAGAGCACGTTGTGTGCTGGCTATGTACCCGTTCTGGAGCTGCTGGACGGGTCTTCTGTGTCCGGTATCTCCGTCTGTTCCCTGGGAGATGTTTAGGGGAGGGATCTTGCTTCCCTCTTGGTACTCCTGGCCTTTGCTCACGGGCGGAAAATGTAAGGTAGACTGTACCTTCAGCTGCGGTCCAAATGAGTCGTCCTTATTCCTTTCAAAGTCTTCAGATAATCTGCTAAGTGAGGTGCTCTGCCCTCTTTTAAAGCCTAATGAGCCACAGCGATTGGTGCAGGCGGAGCCCCCCTTAATGAATCAATCCTGGGTCCCCGCCTATAATCTTCGGTTATGCATGAGGTCAGGACTAGGGTGCTCTGCAACAGGACAGACAAGGGGTGACAACATAACTACTTTCTCATTCACACACACACACCTTCTCTGATGTTACAACCAAATGTTTTTTGCTATTGCCAACACATCTTACCTTCGTATGTATGAGAACACACTCTGCAAATTGATGTAAATTTATATGCAAACTGTTGTTCGATTAAGCAAGTATACTGTAACAGAACCCTGATGCACGCTGTACAAATGCAAATAAATAAATAGTCCCACCCATCTTCCTGTCTGTTGTAGCACAAAGTGTCGCACTGGTTAACTGAGCCCTCCGATTCTTGATTAAAGCGCAGGCTTCCCTTGAAGTATGTGCTTGGAGCAGACTTCCTGTCTCTCCCAAATCACATCCTTCGTCCCTTTGAATGGGGTCTGCTCTGCAGGGACACCTGCGGTAACTGCTGGACCCAAACAGGCCATTCACTGCCTTTCATATAGAGAGGTGGGAACTAGCTTCCAGTTGACACATTGCATACCAAAGGGATGTTAGTCCCGACTTTCCGGTTGTCTATTCGGGCAATCAAGCCCAGTTAAGCTTGCTTCAATTATCTCTCATTAGTATGCACTGCCACCAGCCAGAGGACAAAGGAAATGCAGATCCATGGAGCCTTTGTTATTTAAATTAGGCTTCTCATGGCTGGAGGAAGGTGTTCCTTCCCCCTGCTGGAGATGCTTTGATGTACCCAGGGCTGTCACATTCCAGCTGAATATGACAGGGGAAGACGACACCTGTAGGCTGTGTCTTCCCGGAGTACATGTGACTATGCATTCTGTGCAGGAAGCAGAAGGACTGTGTGCGGAATGGCCTTACACAGTCCTCGGAGGTCTATCTCCCATTATTAATTCTCATTATTAAATAAAAAAAATAATAATAATCAAAAAGCCCAGGTGAGGGAACGCTGTTACGCAGCAACCAAGATGACGGCTCGTGTATAGAGCTCCGCACCCAGCGTGAACCACAGACGACATAAGAGCTTCCACAAGCATTTGTCTGCATACCCAGCACCATCCATGGCGTCTTGATAAACCCATCCACATTCTATGACATCTGCCACTTTGAATGGCGGCGTATGAGGTGAGGAGCGAGCGGCTGACATCCCAAGGCGGAGACTGATGGTGGGCAGAGTAGAGGCCGGATTGGCTTGTCGCACCACGCAACCCCGCTGCCTCAGCAGGCCTTCCCACCAGACTCGCTGCGGGTGCACCAATGACAGCAATTGCACAGAGGGAGGGCTATTGTTGCCCCCTCCCTCGCCAGAGCACTTGGACCAGCAGCTGGCTACATCCAAACACTGCACCAGCTTCAATACTGGGGCATCCCGAGCTGGAAAGACACTTGCGTGAGTAGAGGAGGTCCCAAGTATAGCCCGCACTCCAACCGTCCATTTTGAAGTACCAGGAACATTCACACCGACATATGTGACGTATGACGAGCAAATAAACCAGCAGAGACCCGCAGTGGGGCTCTATCCAGTACCTATCAGAAGAACAGCACCTATTGAAGTACTGATACCAAGGAAACCATGTGCAGTAAGGTACCCATTGAGAAAGCCACATCAACAAATGAAACGAAATGAAGATTGTCTAAGTACAGTCCCTGATGAAATCAAAAAGGTCTTAATGGAAGACGAATGGTGACGTCATGAGGACCCAGACTGACTCATATACAGAAGATATGACGACCAGAGAATGACATAAAGAGACAAAAACACAATGGGCTAGGAATATCTTGAACCTTAAGTGAAAGGACGATGTCAAATGTAAGAAGCTTAAGCCATGAGCATGGTGAAGATATTCGACCAGTTTACACATGTACATATGCTTGGAACTGCAAGAAAGCTAAGAAAATCGTGTGTCTTGCTATGATTAGTAGAAAGATAGTGTGGCAAGCGCCACCTATACATATCTACCTCAAAAGAAGTATGTTATAGAAGTATACTTCCACTTTGCACAAGAAGCAGAATCAACCAAAGGGTTACTAAAAGGTCACACGAGAAGAGTTTCATATTTGGCGAAATCAAGACAACAGCGGCAGAAACGAAACTCAGCAGAGGCAAATCGTGCTTGGAGAACCAAGGTTGTATCCGTCAACACGGACGAACAGTGGCTACAATTAATTGAAGCAAAGAACAGTATATACTGCTCTGAAAGGTCAAGATAAGAAGCTGAAGGCAGGTGGTGGGTGAAACGAAAGTCAAATACACAAATTGAAGAAGAGGCAAATTCACGGTGTCTGAACCACGTGACAAGCCGAGTGAGCAGAAGTAAGCCTTTCACACCTATGCATGGAACCTTATCATACCCATCCTCCTTAACTTTCTCAGACCAAGAGGCAGACTCAAGGCCAAACTACAAGGCAGTAAATTGACAGACGGCCACTAAGGTGATGAATGGTTGTAACATAAATTGAAGGAAAGCTGGGTTACAGACTTACTCCCTGCACCTGGCCTCATTTTTCTGCGTGCTGCTAATCGAAGTGGAAAAGTACGGGTGGGGTTGGTGCCAACCCAATCACAAGGGATCAATTATTCTAGGGTCCTATAGTTAGTAGAACCAATGCGATGTCATACTCTTAGTGATGTCTACAGTAGCTAGTTTGAAGGTAGGGATTAGATGTCCCACCTGACAGTCTTTACCCAATCCCCTTACTCCGTTACCATATATAGATATAGTATTTATAGTAAAGTTACCTTTCCTGAACCAATAGAATTGTATGCCAACTTTTAAGCGTTAACATCAATGATGATGAGTTTTCAGTATAAATGTTATGATTTTTTTGAAGTTTGTTGGAGTTGAAGCAAAAGGAAGATCGCGTCACTGCTGATATTCATAACTCCCCATTTTTAGTACTTGTCATTAAACGGACTCCCTTTGCCAAACCATTGAGTTTTCATCATTGATTTGGTGTTGGAGTATTTAATCTGCACCCCCACCCATCTCACGGGTGCTGCTATCTTGTCTTAAAGTGCTTCTAGGCTAACCCTGACTCAATGGGCCGATTGGGGGTCCCGGAGCACACGTGCCAGACTACAGACCTTGAGAGCCTCCCTCCCCATGTAAAACGTCAACAGCGGGGCTTGCACCTATCTGCAGACTAATGCGCCAGGCTGAGTGACAGGCGCACCCCTCTTGCTGCAACACCCTATATAAGTCCCTGAAAGGGACACCACACACCCCCTGCACTATCAGCAGGGCCCCTGTGACCATCACGATACTGCGAATACCGGCAATACAATCAAGAGACACTGACAACATGGCCTGCTATTCGCAAAGCCACGCGCTTCTGGGGTACATGCCTACATCCTGAGTGACTATTGTCAAGCCCCAGAGAGGCGGGATGAGGGCATGTTGGTGTTCTTGACATCCCCACTTTAACCTGCCGGTACACCGACATTGCCAACACGAAGCATCTCACCAGTCAAAGGCAGTCACTTCGTCAGAAAGGCCCACTCTCCAGAGTGAGCCTCTTGTCTTACTGCAAAAGATGATTAAAGGGAATTCCAAGAACCAATGTTCCATGAATCAGTTTACCAAATCTACAACTGTGACCCCAGCTGTCATAGAGGCGACTACTGCCATGGAGTCAGATCCCACACCGACGGAACTCACCGAGACGCGGCAAATGATGGCATGCATGCAGGAGGGGTTTGCTAAGGTACATGGTAAGCTGGATGACAGGACTAGCACCATAGATTCTATTAAGGCACGTATGGATAGAATGCATCGACGACTGGAAAAAGCTGAAACGAGAGTGCGGACGGTGGACGAGGATGTGTCTGCGCTCAGAGCGGTACTTACGATGCTCTCCCGGCGAGTGCTCCAGGTGGAAAAGAAGAGCGAGGACCTGGAAGCGAGATCCCAACATAATAATATCTGCATTATCGGTATCCCCGAGAGCAAGACTGAATACTCCCTCTAACAATGGATTACGACAGTCCTGCTACCACTTCAGGGTGACCTGACATGGTCACCCCAATTTGCCATTGAACATGCACATAGATCCTTAGACCTCAAATCAAAACCTGGAGCACCTCCATGTCCAATCATTGCTCGTATTCGAAACTACCGGGATTGAGATGCTATTCTCTGAGCAGCCTGTAAACAAAAGGGAATAAGGCTAGGATCGAGCAGAATCCACAATTATCCGGACTTCTCAGTGGCACTACAGCAAGAGAAAATCCTGTTAGCAGTGAAGAAATGACTAAGGGACAGAAAATGAAATATGCCATACTATAGCCCAAGCTACGAGTGGAGTGCAGTGGAGTGGAGTGGAGTGGAGTGGAATGCGCAAAGCTACGCGTGGAACGACAAGACTTACTTTTTCACTCTACCCGACGAAGCGATGGAGTTCCTAGACAGGGTTTTGTCAGCACCTTGAATCCTGATTATACCAACCGACGGAAACATTCACGCAGGAAGGAAAAATACTCAAATGCTTATATACTCCGAGGGACCCCTCTACATTATCTGCTAGTCGCTCCCTGGCTACTTTCCTATGGCTTCCTATGTTATAGGGAGTAGAAACTGATTATGCTTCTACACAAGGGTGACCAATGTCACACAGTCCTCTGGATGGGCGATGATCTAAAAGAAGCTCGCAAATATATATCCTCATGTAACTCAGTCCGGGAACGGCCCGGGTTGGTCTGCGCACCGGCTCCCCATCCAATGTTGCACTTTAAAACTTTGTTTTGTTATGTTTTTGGAGGGAAATCATCACCCAAGTTTGGAGGGGGATGCGGGTGGAGGGGCGGGATTGAGGAGTTGAGATAGACATGCATCAGGGTAACGATCAACAAGATGGCAGGTTCCACGAATTAACCACATTTGGGGGCAGATGGTGAAGGATCCAAGGGGACACGCAAACTATTACTGCTTGTGTCAGGATGGGTGACGTGCCTCAGTTGGAACATGGAAATCCCATTAAGAGACACAAGATACACCTCTATATAGACAGACAAAAGGCCAACATCCTTTATTTACAAAACCCATGCACTCTCTGCGATATGAGAGGGGTTTGCCAAGCAATGGGGAGGGAAATAGATTCTAAACATATTCCACCCAATCCAGAGGGGGGTGGGGTGGTCATGATCCTGGTGCACAAGTCCCTAGCGTTACAGACCCACACACTCCGAGAAGCACCAGACACGAGCAGCTCATACAATTAATAAAAAGGTATGCCGTCTCTGGGTATGGGTGATTCACGGTAATGATTGCACCTATCCATACTACTCGTCAGTCCATGACGACTCCTCCCACATTGACATGTGGCTCATTTCTGGTGTGTGGTGGGGGGGGAGGGGTCAAGAAGACCTACATACATGCTCCCCAGAACCTACGCTGACCACTCCACGACTTGCATATGCTTGACCGTAGCCACACTCCCCAGACCCTGTTTTAAATCACAGGCGCTGCTAGATGTGGCATTCGGCATTTTCATCCACTATAGACAATCGCGTTGAATCCTTCAAGATCAATGCTGGCTCAGTGCCTCTGACCAGCACACTCTGTGAATCCTTCAAAGTATATATACGCGGGTTTGCAATGTCCACACAGTTTGGAGTCCTCAAGACAATTCGGCGAGACGGAGAAAGAGTAGGCTGAGGCAACTTGAACACAGGCAGACAGATGACCCCACAGCCACACTGGCACAAATTAAAGAGTCACTCGACACCTTTAGAGTGAATGCCGAGCAGGAAATAAAGTTCTTCGATGCCCCTTTGGCTGCTCGTGCTCGAAGGTATGGAGAAGGTGATAGACCCAGCAAACTGCTAGCCCGTATGTTTCGCAGAAAGAGGGGCAGGGGGTGTATCCTGCTGATAGCCGACGCTACAGGTAACCTAGTTCACACACCAACAGCTATAAATGAGGCATTTGCCAAATTCTACTAGGCCCTTTATACTAACGGTGATACTAGCTCACTAGAGGACATTGATGGGTTTCTTGATCTATTACCACTCAGTCAACTTTCCCAAGACGCCAAAGCCCTCCTGGAGCTACCGATCACCGTATCTGACATCACCAAACAATTGAGCATCAACCACTGGGAAGACCCCTGGGACTGATGGCCTCATGGCCGAGTTTTAGAAGTGCTACAAAACACGCCTGTCCCCATATCTCCTGCAACTGTCAGGAATCACTTAAAACACAGACACTTCCAGACACCATGTGTGATGCCGTGATACCAGCGGACATGGGTAGCTCCTACAGGCCCCTCTCCCTAATTATTACTGACGTGAGAATATTTGCGAAGATACTGGCCACACGGCTTAGGCCATGTCATACCTTGTTCATTCAGATCAGTCAGGGTTTATCCCTGGGAGGTCCGCGGCACTGAATCTGTGGCGTCTCGTTAACGTATTAGTCCAGATAGACAGATAGACTATGACACCCAAGCGGTAGCCGTACTTGATGTCTAAAAAGCATTTGACTCCGTGTTCTGGAGATTCATGTATGCAGTTTTAACCAAATGCGGGTTTGACCCAGGCTTTCTCGCCCCCCCTGAGACTTTTATATGCATCCCCAGTTGCCATGGTCCGCACCAACGGAATACTATCCCCGCTCTTTGCCATAGAAAGGAGGCACTCGACAGGGCTGCCCATTGTCTCCCCTTATATGTGCAATTGTCATTGAACCATTTGCAGACCTCATACGGCATAAACATCCACACTGAGGGATCAGGATGCCCGGGAAGCACTTCTCTCTACGCACACGATGCACTGTACTGCATACGGGACCCCTCCACACACCTGAAGCCCATTATGGCCAATGTCTCAGACAGGATTTACATGGGCTCCTTGGACCATTCGATATCTGAGAGTAGCGATGGCTAGACACAGTCCCGACTTACACAAACACAATTACATGGTGTATATGACAACTGCGCGGACAGCTACAGAGCTGGACCCGCCTGCCCATCACCATAGCCGGCAAAATAGCACTGACTGTGCGCCCCACTTTACTGAACCTATTCCTTATCATACAAACATGGCCTGGCCAAACCTTTCAGGAATTAGAATCCGAGATCTGTAAATGTGTGGCACTCAGGGGGAGTGCGCCTGAAGTAGAGCACACTAGCACAGCCATACGAGAAGGGGGAGTTTGCTGCCCCAAATTGCCACTTATTTTGGATGGCAGCGCAGGCGCAGTTTGCCACCTATTGGTACTCTAATGGCTCACCTTCCCTCATACACGGCTAGAAAAACTTTCAGCAGGTGGTAGAGACTTACGATCCCCAGACCCCCACCCCATGGATTTGACCCTTCCAGCATTACATCACTGGCCTGTGCCAAAATATGAAAGGAAATATGGGTACCCGCCCCATCCCACAAAGACTTTCCATTGTGGAATTTTATGCCCTTCCAACCCTAGACACAGGTCATGCAGTATTTGAACGAGATATGGGTTACATACACTAGGGCTTTATACACTGAGGGTAACTTCATTCAACCCGACACCGCTATGCTCACGAACCATGTATCGTCACCGTGGTTGCAATACGCGGACCCGCGCAAGGCGTGCCAAAAACAGTGGGCAGATCTCCCTGTAGAACCTGGAAATTATACACTGCTCGAATATATTTTGACAGAAAGTAATAGAGGTCTAGTGTAATCTTGATATCGACTGGTACAGGGCCGCCTGCCCGTGCCGCAGCAAAACGCCAGTTCCAGATGGGCAGCGGATCTGCAGGTAGACACCACAGACCTCTGGTCAGACATATGCACTCAGACACGCAAGGTATCAGAACTCTAGATTTCAATGGATACAACTGAAGACACTACACAGGTTCCACTCCACACAGACTATGTTCATGTTCTGAGGAAGGATCTGGAGCGTGCCCCCGATGTAACTATGACAACGCATATGACCTGGGATTGTCCGAAATTAAACCCGTTTTGGCATCTTGAGGGTGCCCTCCTGTCGACTATGACCGGCCAAACTATCCATCCCCTACCGCTACCTGACCTGTTGTATGTGTTTGAATCCCCTACGGGTCCCATGAACACGTTTGTAAATCACTCTTCTTGCTAAGCGATGCCTATTGATACAGTGCAAGAGCCAGTGCCCCCAGTAGGGATCCCTGGCTGAGGGATGTCGAATGGGCCAACGATATGGAGGAGCAGCGGGGGCGCAGGCAGCTACCCGAATACCGACCAACAACTCACAGCGTATCTCGCATCTCCGTCGCCTACGATGCACGGGACCTCGGACCCATGATCCAAACGTACTGTATGCTTTCCTGCAGGTGGAAGAGAGCCGGTACACCTGATCACCCATCACCCTGTGCTCCCTCCCCCCTCCATCCCTGGATTAGCAGAGTATATCATATTCTGATCCTCCTTCTGGACCTACTGTCTGTACTGATGATATCATGTGATTTATAATTTACTGTCAAGTATGTTAATAAAGAACGGTTAAAAAAAAATGTTTTTTTTTTTTTAAAAAGCACCCAAGCGAGCGCCCTCTCCCCATGCAGATGGTCGAATTCCTCACACCATTGTCCAGCAGTTACCATTTTATAGTCAGGTAGCCCCATTATGTCAGTCTCTGGCATCGCATTCCAACGCAAAAGTGAAAACGAATGGCTTTGCAATGCCCATTTTTCAAAAGTAATTCAGTGCAAGGACCAGATGCAAGGACATTCATTACTTATAAATCAAGTGGCTGAAGGCACACTTGATTAAGACATGTACATTACACCGATAACTTATTCACAGTGGCAATTAAGCCATTGTGTCTTAGAAGACATAGAAGGTAGAAATAACAATGGAGGGTCCCACACAACACAAAGTTTGATGCTATTGCACGAGACAGCTCGAAGAGACCCCAAGCGACTGTTTTGGGCTGAGAGGGCGAGGTAGTGTCTTGGGACAGCCATTGGGATTGAGGTCATGGGCAGTCAGTGGTGGGGAACAGTCACTACCATGCAACCACATGCTGTGTGTCCCTCTTTGCCACCACCTGAAAAACTAAACTAATAAGGAAAATAATTAGGGAGGGGGGGATAGGGATGTGGAGGGTCTGTGCATGGGGGGCGGGGGTCTCCAGGTGCAACTACCTCGCCAAAAAGACATGCAAGACAATTTTTTGTATCCTTAGTGTATCTAATTTCCTAATATTGTCGTTTCAATGTTATGTGAATTGGAATACGAAATATATGTTTTTCTCTGTATTTGGAGATTTTCTCATTTTAAGTCTTGGAAATTTAACCTGTAAATGTTCTGTTCTCTCCGTTTGTATGCTTTTTGATTACCATTTTCTTTTGGACTACTCAGTATTTGTATTCTGTATTATGTGATCTTATGTTTAAAATTTGATCGTTTAAATTTGTAAAGGTTTTTTTAAAGCCATATACAAATAAATAAAATTAAAAAAAATAAAAATGCAAGACAATTTAAGTAGATCAAGCAAACCTCTTGGGAAAACACAGCAGTTATTGACATAATGGCAGTCCGGTAAAATGATTACCACCGAATGCCAATACAAAGGCCACGGTGCTTTGGTGAGACTTCAATTGTGTTATTTGGAGCTCAATTAACTCAGGTGCCATTTAAAGAACACAGTGTTCTGCAAGTTATTATCAAAAAAAGAAAAAGGCAGGTTTTATTTCTCTATCCCTTGTAGTAGCAATGCCATCAGTGGCAATACAATGAGATTTATAAGAGTGATGGAGGCAGTAATTAAAATAGAGATCAGAAGATAAGGTTTGCCTGCTCCACGGGGGATTACATCATGAAGGTTTTGCCAGAGAAAGTTAGGAAGTCAGCTCGTGAAGTCACGTGGGTTTATTGCACAGAAAGAACAAGCTTTGAATATGGGGCAACGGGGCTTGCAGCAGCGATTCCTGCATCGCCCTCCTTTTATCTCCCTCCTTCCAAGAGCCGGATCCCGAGGCTGGGGGAGGGCAGGGGGGGGGGGTATGCCACTACAGGGACAAGTCTAGGCGCTCTGAAACTAGTACAGTGGTGGTTTGGGCATTGTGAGGAATTGACCATCCACATGGTGGACGTTTGCTTCCCCTGGGCTTTTTGAAATGTGTAATTACATGGAATGATGGTAGACCAACTTCAGGAAAGTGTGTGGGGCTAATCCGCCCACATTTTCTTATGCTCACACCAAATGCATAGACTCATGTAATCTGAGTGGACACAGCCCACAGGTACAGTCCGCCCTGTCATATTTAGTTGGCATGCAACAGCCAGAAGTGCACCAGGTCATCCTCAGGAAGGGAGGTGAGGGCCAGGAGAGGGGGGAGTGGCAACATTCCCTGCTGCCATGGCCAGCCTTATTAACACATCTCCAGGGATCTGCCCTGCTATTTTGTTAAGCCCTATAGCTGGTGGCAGCAATTAACACAATAGTGTACACTTCAAAGAGGCCCACATGGAGCCTGGCTGCAGAGTTTAGCAAAGGAGACAGGACGCCCAACAACCTTTCATTTGTAAACACCAACCTGAAGCCAGCTCCCGCCCTCAGTATCAATGGCAGTGAACCGTCAGGTCTGAGGCGGATGTTTACAGTAGGCCACCCCGGTAGGAGGACTCTGTTCATAAAGTACGAGAATGTGGTTTATAGGGGCCAGAGAGTCGGGTCTCAGTGCAACTTCAAGGGAGACCTGCCGCTTTATACAGGTACCACAGAGAGACACTTTTATTCTGTGGGATGTATTTACCCATGCATCCGAGCCCTACCTCAAAACTGTGCAGTACTGACATGGAAAACATCATGATGGCCAGAGCTTCCCAGAAAATGCACAGGGAAATGCATGAAGAATAGGCGGCCACTCATTTTTGCCGATGTTATGGGCACAGTAGGACACTGCCTAAAACCACCATTGGACTACCCACACAGTAGTCTGAAACCATTGGGAATGGCAATGCTGATTGCCAAAAGCAAACCCATAACTGTTGGGAATTCATTTTCTTAAATCCCAAAAAGGGGTGCAGTACCAGTACTCACCACTATCCAAAAGCCGGTGTTTTAAAACCACCAGATTTTGTAGAAAACTGAATAAATGAACCCAAAACATGCCAAAGAAAGACATTTTAAGAGGTGGATCCAATGTAAAGTTATATTCTGAAGTGACTTGAAGGTTTATAACAAGACTGGCTGAGCTGTGGATTTCAGCAGTTTAAGTAAATTTGGACTGAAAGACACTAAAAAAATCTAAATGTTTAAAAGAAATGAGTGACCTACTTTGAGTGTCAGATAGGTTGCAATTGTTTAAATGTCATAGTTTTAAACTTAGAATCAGCATCCTAGCTGCATATGTAAAAAAATGTATTGACTTAAACTGGGGAACAGAAGTGACATTTTATCTGAAACCTGGCTTAAGGAACTGAATTCTGCCTGGCAACTACCCCCATCAGGAGTGAAACTTGAGTCACAGCTGTGTTCCCAGGCCGATCTGCCTTTTGCTGGCCACACTAAGGATATGCCATCTCTCTGATAATTGAATTAAGGGGAGCCCCACAGAATACAGGAGCTCTGAACAAAGCCCTGTCCTGACCCAGGCAGATGGTTTATTGCAGACGTCGTAAATGTAGCTTCCTCTTGGCAGAAGCTGGGAGGGGCAGGGTCTCTGAGCTTGGCAGAAACTGGAAAGACTGGTTTCTGTACCATGTGACATGAAAAGACACACCTCTATAGCCAGAATATGGTTTTAGAAAAAGATGAATAACTCATAGAGCGGACTTGTGAAAATTTTATAAATGACACCATAATTCTTGTGATTTTTCTGCCCACATTTTAAGAGGTTTTTAGAACCGGTGGCATGTTCAGGGGGGTTTTAGCGGAAAAGAGGATATTACTCAAAATGTGTGCATGTGAAAAATCTGACACTTCATCAACTAATGTCCATACTCCTTGCGCACATGTGTGTAAATTTGGGTTAATGTCCGAAATTGCGAAACCAGTTAAAAAGTGAAATATGTGCCATTTTTGAATGCAAGCCCCCAGGAAGAGCAGATTTGGACAGGGTATACCTCCTGTGATATGTGATGGGTGCATGTAATTTCAAACCACTGTGTAGTTATGAAATATGTATTTGGTTCAAATCTAGATTTGTGTGCAAGTTGACAGGAGGAGTGGACTTTCTGCAGGCTGTAAAATGACATCACTCTGACACAACTTAGCTCCCCCAATCAGGGGAGAAATGAAAGCTTGGCCAATGATAAGTGGAGAGGGGCTGGCTAGTGATGCTGCTCACACACACCCATTTTCAAAACACATAAAAGCAGAGAGACAGGACAGATAGGACCTTCAAATCCATTTGCAGCTGGAAGCTCTGCGGGAAAATCCATACTTTACCTCCATCAACTTCAGAGACCCAGACCAGACCAGCAGAGTAGAGCTGACCTGTTAGCAGAACCAGAGAGAGCTGACCCAGATCACTGTGAAGTGCAGAGACCAGAGTCCAGTCCTAAACCTGACCAGATCCGTGGCAAGGCATATTTCTAAATATATTGTGAGTACATAGCAAAACTGTGCAGAACCAATCTCTTAGTTAAAATAATATAATTCAATCTATTTTAATCTAAGTAGAACTGTCTCCTAACTGTCACCTGTCATTTTCTAGTTGCAAGCTGCACTTGTCTTTTTGAACTTTAAAATTTCAAATCTGAAAAACGACCTTTATTTAATCGCTCATATCTCTGTGACCGTTTGTGCTAGAGACTTGTAGTAACTTTCATCTGGAAGCTGAGATCCTAGGCTTTCCTAGTACCCCAAAACGATATTGCTAGCCCTTGTCGTTCCTCTGTAATCGCACCAGACGCATTCGCGAATTTTGCCACGATTTGAAAATTTCTCCACTTGCAAAAAGATAGCTGCTTTTGCTTTCCTCTGAAAAAAATCGTTTGCCTCATAAAAACTATCCCTGCATCACTGCTAAAGTGAGCCTGGACTAATATTAACTTGATTTCACTCACCCTGAACCTCTAGAGGGAATTAAAAGCATTTTAGCATATTTTTCACTTTATTGCCAGCACATATAAAAGCATTTTGCCTGTGTTTTAAACTTCTGTAGTCTAAGTTGCTGGGTGAACTGAATTACATTTGAATTGCATTTCTGAGAATTGTGTGCCTTCCTTCCATTTCCTTGCATTGCATAAAAGGGGGGGTGAATTGTCCAAGAAAGTGATTACATTGTCTTTTGCTGAAATCCTATCAAGTTATTTTCTTTACTGCATTTCATTCCACATTGCATCCATTTGAAACCATAAAAGTATTGTTGCTATCTTATCCATTTCATGTCAACTCCTTAGTGATTATCAAGAAGTGTGCTAGTGCCAGACAGGAAGATGGGTGGGACTTAGTATTGCATGTTTTCACCTCTTTACCTTTCTTATTTCAAAGGACGCCGATTAGGACTTCGCGCATACAGGAGATTGTTGGTAGTGACCCCTGGATTCGTATATTAAGGTAGGCTTAGCCTGCACTAGTCACTGTGGCCCATTTGACTTTAAAAGAGGGCGTAGCAAAAAAAAAAAATCACCGTTGGACCCTGGCTGAAGGTACAGTCTGCCTTACAGCTTCCGCCAGTGAAGGAAGGCCAGGACCTCCATGAGGGAAGCCAGATCCCTCCCCTAAATATCTCCCAGGGAACAGCGGGAGATACTGAATCCAGAGGACCCGTTAGGCAGCGCCAGAACCGGTACCCAGCCAGCACACAGCATGCCCTGCTAGGCTATGCAGCAAGCTTCCGGTGGGAAGTGCAAGAGTCTCTGAATAAAACCAAGGACAAGGCTGCTGCCTGCAAACACTCTCCTCAGCTTTGGGCCATCCGGCTTGAAAGCCACAAGCCCTGCGAAGAAGCTAGGAAGAGTGTGACACAAGCATCAAACAGCGTCGATCTTTTCAGGACATTTGAGGCAGTCGAGCCCTCGAACCGCGACCGACTGCACCACTGACTTGTCACGCTGCAGTCTATAAAGCCGGCTGAAACTCTCGACCAGCGTTCCAGATCCGCCAACCAGAACAGACTATTCTTGACCCCGAGCCGCTGTGTAGGCCAGCCTGCAGCCGTTCATCCAGCTTCGCCTGCCAGACTGCCGGTCGCCCATTACCCGCAGCCGTCTCCCGTCTTGAACTCTGTCGCAGCAGCTGAAAAGCATCCTGGAACCGACTTGTGGCTGTCAAGGATCAAGAACATCTCAAGCACTGCGTGCCCTGCTAGGTTCTGCCAGTAAACCTAGGTGGAAGTGCCAGAGAGTAATCTGCAACCGAGGACCAAGCAGCTTCCTGCAACACACTCCTCAGCTTTGGGCCATCCGCCTTTAAGGACACAAGCCCATAGAAGAAGCTGGGAGAAGTGCCTCGACGAGCATGTCATCCACTTTAAAGGACATTTGAGCCAGTCGAGTTCCGTGATCCGCAAACTGACTGCAAAGCAAGCCGCAGACATCTCAACCAGTGCTTCAGAACCACTGGTCAGCATTGAGACAACGAATCCTGACCCCAAGCCGCCATGTAGGATGTCTACAGCCGTTTTTCCAGATTTGCTCACCGACCTGTCTTGCCACCCGATACACGCAGTTGACTCCAGTCACGAACTCTGTCGCAGAAGCCTGCAAAGCACCCTGAAGCAGACTCGGCCATGTCGAGCACCAAGAACACCTACAGCACAAGGTACATTGTGGTTCTGCCCCCCCTGGTCCTTTCCAGAAGGCCCTTAAACACATAGTAAGACCCATTGTTCTCTTTGTGTTGAGGCCAAGTAAACTTGAACTGTTATTAACCACAGAGCCTACCCTGCAGTCAGTATCCAGAGTGCATCCCTGTTCCTGCTTTGAAAGTCTGTCCTTGGCATTCCTTTACAGGGTGGGCTGTATTTCCTCATGTTGTTAAGACTGTCTGTTGTGATATAAATAAAGTAGATATATTTGATACAACCTTGATGAACAGTCCTTTTTATCTGACGGGCTGTCCACGTTACCAAAATTGGACAAGGTTTATAATTTGCTTGTGTTTCCAATCTGTTTGGATCCCTTCTGGTGTACTACAGGTGTGGGGCTGACTGATGGTTTAGAAACTGATATTCATCTCTGGGCCACTGGTGCCCCGGAAGATGATTAGTTACAGTGAGGTCACTGGTCTCTTGAAACCTGTAGCATCACTTTTTATGCAATATTCTGCTATCACAATGCCCTGCTTCGCTAAGCAGTGCCTCCAAACGTAAAAAGAAGGTCTCTTCTGTCAGGAAATAGGCTGCAATTTGTTGTAACGGTCTCATGTCCATAATATTGATTAGATAAGAGGGACATGAGAGAAGGGACACGTGGGAAGGAGGAGCAGAAATTCAGAAAGCAGTCAGTGACAAGCGCATGCTTAGGAAACAGCAAAGCCACATAAGATTGCAGGGGTAGCAGGTGCCATGCCTCACCACTCCCTGGACACGCCTCTGGACGAGCGCCTGCAGAGGAGGCAGCATAGCCACATCAGATTGCAGGGGTAGCAGGTGCCACACCACACCACTCCCTGGACAAGCCTCTGGACGAGCGCATGCAGAGGAGGCAGCATAGCCACATCAAATTCCAGGGGTAGCATGTGCCACACCAGGCCACTCCCTGGACACACCTCTGGACACACCTCTGGACAAGAGCATGCAGAGGAGGCAGCATAGCCATATCAGATTGCAGGGGTTGCAGGGGTATCAGGTGCCACACCACTCCCTGGACAAGCCTCTGGACGAGCGCATGCAGAGGAGGCAGCATAGCCATATCAGATTCCAGGGGTAGCATGTGCCACACCAGGCCACTCCCTGGACACACCTCTGGACAAGCGCATGCAGAGGAGGCAGCATAGCCACATCAGATTCCAGGGGTAGCAGGTGCCACACCACACCACTCCCTGGACAAACCTCTGGACGAGCGCATGCAGAGGAGGCATCATAGCCACATCAGATTCCAGGGGTAGCATGTGCCACACCAGGCCACTCCCTGGACAAGCGCATGCAGAGGAGGCAGCATAGCCACATCAGATTCCAGGGGTAGCATGTGCCACACCAGGCCACTCCCTGGACACACCTCTGGACAAGCGCATGCAGAGGAGGCAGCATAGCCACATCAGATTCAAGGGATTGCAGGGGCAGCAGGTTCCACCCCACACCACTCCCTGGACAGCGCTCTGGATGAGTGCATGCAGAGGAGGCAGCATGGCCGCATCAGATTCCAGGGGTAGCATGTGCCACCCCACACCACTCCCTGGACACGCCTCTGGAGGAGCGCATGCAGAGGAGGCAGCATATCCACATCAGATTCCAGGGATTGCAGGTGCCACCCCACACCACTCCCTGGACAGCGCTCTGGACGAGCGCCTGCAGAGGAGGCAGCATAGCCACATCAGATTCCAGGGGTAGCATGTGCCACACCAGGCCACTCCCTGGACACACCTCTGGACAAGCGCATGCAGAGGAGGCAGCATAGCCACATCAGATTGCAGGGGTAGCAGGTGCCACACCACACCACTCCCTGGACACGCCCCTGTACGAGCGCATCCAGAGGAGGCAGCATATCCACATCAAATTGCAGGGCTAGCAGGTGCCACCCCACACCACTCCCTGGACAGCGCTCTGGACGAGCGCATGCAGAGAAGGCAGCATATCCGCATCAGATTCCAGGGGTAGCAGGTGCCGCCCCACACCACTCCCTGGACAGCGCTCTGGACGAGCGCATGCAGCGGAGGCAGCATAGCCACATCAGATTCCAGGGGTAGCATGTGCCACACCACACCACTCCCTGGACACGCGCCTGCAGAGGAGGCAGCATAGCCACATCAGATTCCAGGGGTATTTGATTGTTTTTTACTTGATATAAACATGTGTAACTTTGATGTAGTCCTATACCGATAGTGCTTAGCACTGAAGACAGAAAACATTCCGAAATGCATTGGCAAACACTGTTGAGACACATACCTGTGGAAGCAAATTGCCTTTTATGCAATTAAAAGCAGTTGGGAACATTTCCTTTACTAAAGAGTGATGAACCATTAATTCCAAAGCCTTATCAACTTAATATGAATAACCAGTGAGCATGCGTACCATGCACTGGGGATGTTCCCCCTAGACCAGTGAGCATAGCGTGAGTGTACCATGCACTGGGGATGTTCCCCCTAGACCAGTGAGCATACCGTGAGCGTACCATGCACTGGGAATGTTCCCCCTAGACCAGTGAGCATAGCGTGAGCGTACCATGCACTGGTGTGAGCATACCATGCACTGGGGATGTTCCCCCTAGACCAGTGAGCATAGCGTGAGCGTACCATGCACTGGGGATGTTCCCCCTAGACCAGTGAGCATAGCGTGAGCGTACCATGCACTGGACCAGTGAGCATAGCGTGAGCATACCATGCACTGGGGATGTTACCCCTAGAACAGTGAGCATAGCGTGAGCGTACCATGCACTGGGGATGTTCCCCCTAGACCAGTGAGCATAGCGTGAGCGTACCATGCACTGGGGATGTTCCCCCTAGACCAGTGAGCATAGCGTGAGCGTACCATGCACTGGCGTGAGCGTACCATGCACTGGGGATGTTCCCCCTAGACCAGTGAGCATAGCGTGAGCGTACCATGCACTGGACCAGTGAGCATAGCGTGAGCGTACCATGCACTGGGGATGTTCCCCCTAGACCAGTGAGCATAGCGTTAGCATACCATGCACTGGCGTGAGCGTACCATGAACTGGGGATGTTCCCCCTAGACGAGTGAGCATAGCGTGAGAATACCATACAATGGCGTGAGCGTACCATGCGCTGGGGATGTTCCCCCCCTAGAGCAGTGAGCATAGCGTGAGCGTACCATGCACTGGGAATGTTCCCCCTAGACCAGTGAGCATAGCGTGAGCGTACCATGCACTGGGGATGTTCCCCCTAGACCAGTGAGCATAGCGTGAGCGTGCCATGCACTAAGGATGTTCCCCCTAGACCAGTGAGCATAGCGTGAGCGTACCATGCGCTGGGGATGTTCCCCCCCTAGACCAGTGAGCATAGCGTGAGCGTACCATGCACTGGGAATGTTCCCCCTAGACTAGCGAGCATAGCTTGAGTGTATCATGCACTGGGAATGTTCCCCCTAGACCAGTGAGCATAGCGTGAGCGTACCATGCACTGGCGTGAGCGTACCATGCACTGGGAATGTTCCCCCTAGACCAGTGAGCATAGCGTGAGCGTACCATGCACTGGGGATGTTCCCCCTAGACCAGT
The DNA here is from genome assembly GCF_040938575.1 of Ambystoma mexicanum. Classification (NCBI taxonomy): domain Eukaryota; kingdom Metazoa; phylum Chordata; class Amphibia; order Caudata; family Ambystomatidae; genus Ambystoma; species Ambystoma mexicanum. The sequence continues at coordinate 51,749,910 of NC_090934.1, read as the reverse complement.
GAGCATAGCGTGAGCGTACTATGCACTGGGGATGTTCCCCCTAGACCAGTGAGCATAGTGTGAGCGTGCCATGCACTGGGAATGTTCCCCCTAGACCAGTGAGCATAGCGTGAGCGTACCATGCACTGGCGTGAGCGTACCATGCACTGGGGATGTTCCCCCTAGTTCTGGGTTTGTCAATTGCATACATCCTTGTGCCAAGGCTTTAATGGTACGCTCCGATTCATTCGGAGCCTAAAATGTATTTCACTATTGAATCACTATTCCATACACTAGTGCCCACCCTCCTCCTCGCTCTCAAAAGCGGAGCATGGACTGGAATCTAAAATGGTCAACGCCCCTCGAATTCAAGTGCTGTGTAGACCTTTCAATAGACCAAGATCACATCCTGTCAAAGAGCGCCACATAAATAACGGGTTGAGACAGGCGCTATCCGACCAGTGCGTCACCAGCTCCCTCAGCTGGGCATGGATTGGGACATCCGGTTTAATGGTGCTGGGTGCACCAGCTGCACAGTGGGGCAGAGTAACATGTGCCTTGCACAAAGAATTCTCGGCATTTTAGCCCCAAGATCGGTGCGATTGAAGAACACTGGTGCTTCTCGTGCCAGCGGCACGTGCGCGAGATATTGGTGACGTCGAGGGGACAGCTGCGCGCGCAACATGAAGAATGGGTCAATTACACAGCTGGAGCCGCCCCCTGCAAGACCAGATGACCCCATTGTTAAAGTGGAGGCGACCCTGCAGAAATCATAAAAAGGCATGCCTAGGGAGGCGTTAGTTGCCTCATTTGGAGGATGTACGAGGAGGCGATCCAGGAAATATGCGTCTCTTAGTGGCCTACAACGTAAGAACCCTTCAGCTCTACAACCACAGCCAGTAGGGCTCGCAAAATGTGTGCTAGGCACTAGTTATAGGGGAGAGAGACAGGGTGCGCCGGAGCACGTGAAGGACTTGGCTGCCAGAGGGCGGGTAAGGGGGTGTGGTTGGAGATTGGCTTTAATGCCTGCCCCAGTAGCTTGCTCATCCTGCAGGTCATTAAACCCCTGAACACTTATGGCCAATTTTGTTCCTGGAAGAGACCTGTGCACTCTAACACTCACCGGGCAGATCCGCACGCGCCTCCATCCTCCTTTGGACTCCGAACCATTGTAAAGTGCCCTGCAGCTTCCCAACTAGGATTGGCTGTAACAAGTACCTGGGGCACATACTGCCTGCAAGATCGCCAGGCTCCCTGCATTATGTAACATTGGCAGACGCTGGTGGCTGCGCTGCCCACCGCAGACCCAACAGTGGGCACCATTTCATTTGTATTGTAGTGCTTATATCGCAAACCTCGCTCGAGAGCAGTACAGCGCTTTACAGCCAGCAGTGGGCAATGGTGGGTTTCCCTAGTAGCGCAGTACTGTTGGCAGAAATACATAATTTAGTTGTGTAGAAATTATTTTTGAAAAGGGCGTGTTTTTAGTCGCAGGCATGGAGGATAGTGGGGGCATTAGCAGGATAAGAGTTCCAGAGGGTCAGAGCTTGGCAGGAGAAGGGCCGTTTCCAGGTCTTCGGCTTGAAGGCTAGCTTTGACTCCAGCCTTTCACTACAGCAAGCACGAGAGCTTTCAGGTGTGGAGATTAGCAGTCAAGCATGTTGGTGTGCCGCTCAAGGCGGACTTGTAGATGAAGCAAGCAGTTTCCTGAAGGATTCTGGAGGGCGGAAGAGCTAGTAAAGTACGCAGAGCGAGGGGGAGATGAGGTGGCATTTGCGGGCGCATTCAATGAGTGAAGCCACAGCATGGTGGACATCTTGGAGGAGGGCCAGATGCATGGCTGGGAGCCCGGTTACAAGGTCATTCCACCCAGCCCCCGTCAGCGTGTGACATCACAGGAGCCTGAACCACACTACAGAAGTTGTACGCAGAGACGAAAGGTTGGATTTTGTAGCGTGTGGCAGCGGCGTGGTGAATCCTTCCGGTTGCATATCACCATGCCACATTTGGACGTGTTTGGCACGGAGAAATAGGAGGCAAACAGTCTTGGGGTTTAGTTTAAGGTAGGCTTTCCACACCCACATTGAATGGTGGCCCGGCACTCCCAAGACGCTGACAACACACAGCTGGGTGTTGTCAGCGTCTTGATGAAGACTATGTTGGGGTCTCAATGATAAATTCCCAGAGGTTCCATCTAGAGATTAAAGTCTATTGGAGAAAGCAAGGAATCTTGAGGATCCACTATTGACTGGGAGTAGCTTATATCTAAATGGAGACATCTGTAAGCCTTGGTGTCTGCCATGCGTGTAGGAAGGTCCCGAGAAGCCCATCCTGTCAGCATCGAGTGTCTGTTGGGTGAGGGTGCCCAATGCAGCTGAGAGATCCAAGAGGACTAGGAGGCACGAGTCGCCCATGTCCATGAATTGCAATACGTCATCCACCACTTGGAAGTTGGCCGTCTCGCGGTACAGCATTTGAGGAAGAAACTAGGCTGGCAGTTTGACCTGTTCGATTTTAGACAATAGTTGGGACGCAACAACAATTTCTACGAGTTTCCCAATTAACAGGAGGCTTGTGATGGGTTTGTAGTTATCAAGGTCCTCCGGGTCGAGGAGGGGTCGTATGAGAAATGTTTTGAGTGTATGAGCCCTCATTGAGGGACATGTTCACTATGCCGAGGAGCGCTGTGCAGCAAACTGTTTGATGAGGGAGGACGAGAGGACATTGCCCAGGTTAAGTGGTGGGATTAAGGGAGAAGAGTGTATCTGAGAGACCCTTGGGGGTTAGTGGGGCGTGGAGAAGGGAAAAGCTGGGATAGATGCAAGCTGGACCTTTCTCCACCTTGTTTTCCATGACCGTTTTATTAATCGTTGGTGTTGATCAACAAGTTCTACTTGTGAAACTGGCGCCTAGGGTTGGGTAGGAGCTTGGTGCAGTGCTCGACTACTTCCAAAAAAGGCTTTTCTCCTCTTAGAGGGTGCCTCGATTGTGGAGGAGTAGTGAGCCACCTTAGCCTTAGAGATATTCCATCTATGCTGGGCAAGGATCAGAGGGATGCGAGATCCTGTCAGGGGTGGATTTTGCACCAACGCTTTTGCAAGGATCTTGAGCCTTTATTGGAAGCAAGCTCAGATGCGTAGCACCACACAGATGGTTTGGCTTTGGGGCATCTACCCTTTAAGGGCACCTGGGAATCTCCTTCCTCCTTCCTCAACGGCGAAACAATTGAACAAATGATTCTAGAAGGGCTACGGCACCCCCTCCGGTGGAATGTTGCGAAGCTTGCCTCTAGGGCATTCAACCTGGCCTTTATGTGGCAATGATGTGTTTGATACGCAGGGCCGGCCTTAAGGGCAGTAGCGCCCTGGGCGAATTGGCGCCCCCTGCACGCCCCTGGTTAACCGGGGGCGGGGCAGAAGGGGGTGGCGGGGCCATGATGGGCAACTTTTTTTACCTCCTCGCTCTGGCGAGGAGGTAATGATATAAACAGGGCGCATTAGCATCCTATCGTCATTGAATGAGCCCCTCGCCGTGGGTGCATTTTGTGACCATGAGGCGCCTGCCACGCCTTCTACCACTACGCCTTTGAGGGGCGCCCACGGGCTGGCGTGGTGAGGGGCTAATGGCACTATTTGTCATTGGAGGCGCACGCGGCGGAGGGCGCATTTGATGACAATGGGGTGCTAACAGCACCCTCGTTGAATGCGCCCGCGGGCGCGTTTGACAAAAAGGGGCCACGTGCCGCGCCTTCTCCCGCGGCGCCAGCTCGGAGGAGACCTTGGGGGACTCCCCCGATCCCCCGAGCTGGCGTGGTGGGGACTAAGGGCCCCCCTAAGGCGGGTCAGCTGATACGAGCAGAGGGATTGTGGCATGGTCAGCCAAGTCAAGAGGGAGTGTGTGTAGGAAAGTAGCGGCAAGAGGCAACGCAAGTCGAGTGGGTGACATTTTTAAGTGTGTTGGGGCGAGTACGATTTGAGTGAGGTCCATGGGAGAGTGAGGTCCGAGAGAAAGAGGTTAGTAGAGGAGGAAACGAGGTTGTCGAGTTCATTGCAGTCCCCATCCCCTGCGGTGGCCAGTGGGTGACGCGGAAGGGGACCGAATCGTCGTGTCTTTAGGGAAAGCGGCGTAGAAAGAGCTCGCTGCCTTCCGGGGTCAGGATTAACATACAGGAGCAGTCGATCATATGGATAACACCCCCTCCCCCCCTCCCTAGCACCCCAACCCATCGCTGGATGTCCCTGGAGACGAGGACTGTACTGCGCCATATGTCCAACGTGGTCTGGACAAGACGGTTTACCCTCCACGGCACCGACAAGCATCGCCAGGAAATAATAAATGCAGAATATGAAATCCTCGTCACGCACCGCGACCCCGTGAACTCGGAAGCAGAGAGTGCTTTGCACTCGGGGGCCCGAGAACATGAAAGCATTCAATGATCCACGCGCCGCACCGCTGCCAATTAGGATTGAGATGCACACAATGGCGCGTCCAGAGACGCACGCCATCAATCACCCGAAAAACACTGACAGTCCTCCAAGTTTCAGCGTTTTCCCTCACAAGATCGATGAGCAGGGCCATGCCTGCTGCGGGAGCTCCTCGTATGGAATGCAAGGGAAGCGCGCATGCGCCGCACTGTCTCAGCACCCCAATGCCTTGGGCCCAAGAGTTAAGGCAGCCCCGCAAGCAGGTGGTCCAGCGACCCTGCATGAGCAACCGCTTGCATTGGAAGCCACGTCTGCTTAAAATGCCAGGACTGCCGCAGTCCCTGGGCACTGGGTAGTGTTCAGTGCTTTAAGTGGGGTGGGGCTAGCCGGGTGTGAGGAATTAGACCATCCACACAGTGGGTGTGCACTTGCCTTGTGCTTTTAAGAAATGGAATGATGGGAGATCAACCTCGGTAAATGTGTGGGTCTGACCCACACACATTTCTCTATGCTCACTGCACAACAAATCCATAGACCTGTGTACTCTGGGGGGGTGGAAATACAGCCTACAGGTGCCCGTAATACTCTCCTCAACTATGGGCCATCCGCCTTCCAGGACGACACGAGCCCAGCGAAGAAGCTAGGAGGAGGGCATCGACAAGCATCAGCCAGCGTCTGCCTTAAAGGACATTTTCGAGACAGTTGAGCCCCTCAAACTGCAAACAACTGCACCGCTGACTTACGCCTCAGTTGCTAACGCAGTCCGAAATGCCTTGACCAGTGTTTCCGTTCTGCCGACCACCACTGAGACAATTTCTGACCCTGAGCCGCTGTCTAGGCCAGCCTGCATGCATCCGACATGCATCCGTCCAGCCTGCCGCGTGATACCCACAGCTGTCTCCAGAGGTGCTGCAAAGCGCCCTGAAACCGACCTTGACCCGGTCAAGCACCACAAACTTCTACGAGCAAAAGGTACAGTGTGGTTCTGTCCCCCGGTCCTTCTCTGAAGAGCGCTAGTTACATTTTACACCCATTGCGTCCTTTGTGCTGAGACCCAAGAATCCTTGAACATTACATTTGATTACTTTACAGACTACTTTCCTGTCAGTATCCAGAGTGCATCCACTTCCCTTCTTGAAACAGTCTGTTCTCTACAGGCTGGGTTGTATTTTGTTGTGTGCTAGAACTGTCTGTTGTCATGATAATAAAGTAGACATTTTTATAAAACCTTGACTGGACAGTCCCTTTTATCATTGGGTAATAATTGTATTTTCGCTGTGTTGCAAATAACCAACAATCCACGAGCTTGCGGAGATAAGCCTGCTGTTCCGTCCACGTTACCAAAATTGGACAAGGGGGTTTATAATTTACTGGTGTTTACAATTTTCTCTGATCCCTTCTGGTGTACTAGAGGTGTGGGGCTGATTGATGGTTTATAAAGCGATATTCATCCCTGAACTGCTACTGCCCGGGAAGTTAATTCATTAGATCGGGCTCTGAAAATTGTGTCTGAAACAGCCGGCGCATTTCGGGATCCCAAGCAGGGCGCTAAATCCTGTCCACCAGTTTCCTAGAAGCCGAGGTTTTTATTCTAAAGCCTGAAGCTCCCGCAAGCAAGAGCTTAAGGAATTCAAGAAAGAAAAGAAAAAAAGTGTCGTCTTTTCATAGTGTCACCGTGCCGACCTCCTGACAGACACCTTTCATTAGAGAAGCAGGGGTGATACCTAATAAAATGGTTGTCTGTCTGGAGGACACAATGAAAGGTCAAGGCTTTTTTTCTACAGCCCGAGTTTGTGTGCAAGGGAGAACTTCAGGCTTTGCAAAAACAAGCCTTGCCTTTTCATTGTGACGCGCCGCGCCGACCCCCTACCAGGCGCCTCTTTCATTAGAGATGCAGGGATCATCACGCTCGCACCCTAAGGGGTGAAAAGGGTACCTGGCAGGAGGTCAGCACCACAATTAAAAGCGCAAACAATGACCTTACCAGACTGCAGCCCGTTAGGCCATGCCCGCAGCACTTTTGCTCTTATGCACATTCTGGTGAAGTATTGCCTCTAACCCCTTGGTGTAACCTAGACCCCGGATACCTTGTGAACACTTCCATCCATATATTGTGCGGTGATGCTCATTACTAAGGCTCCCTTGAGGACTTGTGCCGTTCTCAGGGGTCACAGTTTTGCTCTATGACCTGAACTGTAGCCGCAGAGATAGGTCCACATTACATGCGCCTCGCGCTGCATTTACCTGCAGAACTGGCTAATGAATGGAACACCAGTAGAACCAGAAGATTCTGGGAGGTATATTTCTTGGAAAACGAAGATAAAAGTTTCAGACCCCATTTAGTTTATTTTATTCAAGACACTTTGTCAACAGCAGTGACCGGGCCCAAAGGCACAGGAAGCGCTATACAACAACATACTAAATATAACTGTATAATAGTGCATTAATGTGCAATACTAGCAGACACGACACAATAACAATCAGAGATTAAGAAAAAGATCCCAACAATGTCAAAGAGAAATAATTCAAAATATAGAAGGAAAAATAAATTGGAGTTAAAGCAGACGTCCCTGCAATGTGGCATCCAGCATGTGGGCTGCTGGGGAATGCTGGCTTTATGTATAAAATGTCCTTTTGAGGCCAGGATCTAGCTCAGCAGAATGGAAGCCAGAGCAAGTGGGAGCTGGGGGTGGGAATCTTGCAATGCTTGCGTTACCCAAACCTTCTGGAAGTAATGCCTTGAGTTCAGCCGGGCTACTTACAGGCGAGTCAAGAGAACAAGAGAACAAGTCGAGTCAAGAGAACAACAAAAAAAAGATTTTGGCCTGTATCTCTTTGTTTCTAACAGGAGAGGGAGTTGTGGCAGCCCAGCTGCAGTGCGGTACAGCCTCCACACACTCCCAAACAGATGACAATTAGCCAGTGTAGGGTGCCAAGGGCCACACATACGCGAAGCTTGACCAATGCTCCCCGCATTCATCCGCTTGTTTGGTTTGCTTTTCATGCGACTGAAACTGTTCCCACCTACTGTGCCCCACCATTATACATACACATGTAGTGATTGCCGCTAGGAAGAGCTGAGCACACTTCACCAGTCAAGATCGGTGGCGGCAGAGTTCAACATATGTTGCATACAGTATGCTGAAAATGCATGGCATACTGGTATACTTGCATGGCACCAGTTACCTGGGGAGGGTCTGGGGGACAGCAAAGCTCCAGGCACCCCAGAGTACGCCTAGTCTGCAAGCAGAAGCACACAAATAGTTCCCAGTAATTCAGAGTTTTAGTTCACTGCGTCCTTAAGATGTCAACGCTCATCTTCCGATAATTACTTGGGTTCCCATTCCCACCTGCTTTTTCAATTAGTCAAAGTATTTTTGGAAGGATGTACCAGGGTTAAAACAGGAACAAAGCTGTAGAACACACGACTTTATTTACACGTTGAACCGAAAAGTACATTACAGTTTGTACTCATGGCAGAGTGCAATCAAAAAATACCAAATGGATACTTAATGGCTAATCCATGTTTTATTTCTTTTTGATGACGTATGCACTATCAATATTGATTTACCTCACTGTCCTATGACCATATACTTTTATTTGATCACTTGAATACTATTGCCATTTTTATCAACACTCTGTCCAGTTCTGAAGAAGGCTGAAGGCCGAAACACGTGTCGTCGCTGGACACCTGTAAATGAACTAACGCTTCTGAATTGAAAATTTTGACCCGTGAATAAAAGTCACATTGGCAAACTGGGGCACACATCGTAGGGGCATCTATTTCTATCGAGTACGAGAGTGCAGTAGGGGTATTGCCCGCACACGCTGACAGCCAGCAAAGACTACATAAGAAACCATTTTTCAAAACAATAATCGTGTCGCGCTAAGATCCCTTTAAACCATCCCACAACCGTCTCTTCTAAAAAGTAAGATACAAAGACTAAAAAGCTGGACAAGTGGCAGGTAAGGCAAGAGGGTGGAGAGTGGAGAGGACTAGTCGCTTCTACATTCCGAGCTGCTCCATCTTTCTTAGCCCATATGGTGACCCGGTGGGTGCAGCATCCTAGAACGGGGACCACCCAATATTCTTAAGGCTGCCCTCTGAAATACCCACTGATAACCTTATGATTAAGCAGAGTGACCCAGCTCCAGTCCGGTTCCCAGAAACTAGTTTGAGAGGAAGACAGAAACGTGTTCCTAGTCGACGTCGAGCTGAGCTTTTTTTAGTATACGAGGGAGAAAGCTTCATAATCGGTAATTCCTGGCCATCCATCTGCATCTTCTGCTGAATTTTCCATCTAGTGCGAGAAGCCCGACGGTGTCTCATTTACTAGTGCCTGGGGATCTGTCATCCAGGTGGACAGACAGACAGAAGTGAAGAAACACAGAGAATGGGTTACCCCTTTCTACACAGACCTGTGCGTAGAGAGATTGGAGCGGTGGTCACACAGTATTTAGCATTAACATAATACAGTGTCGGCTCTGCAGCGGAACCAGCTGAATTAACACAAGGACGTGTGAATTAATATATAAAAAAACGTATTAATACAAAAGTAAAAAAGCACCGATTGCAAAAGCTACACAAATGAAAACATTGATATAAGCACAGTTGAAACTAGAAACTAAGAATCAAAGGGGTGTACTATCATGATAGTTGTCTGACTAATTACATTTTTGTGAAAAGTATTGCTCACCGAGTGGCGTACATCCTTTTGATTCTTCGTTTTTAGTTTCAACTGTTCTTGTATCAATGTTTTCATTTATGTAGCTTTTGCAAGCACTGTTTTTTTTAATTTTGTATTAATAAAAATATGTTTTTCTATATATTAATTCACACGTCCTTGTGTTAATTCAGCTGGTACTCACAGGTCTGTGTAGAAAGGGGTAACCCATTCTCCGTGTTTCTTCACTTCTGTCTGTACACTCCCATTTGAGAATTGATCCCCCAGTAACAAAACATTAGGGACCTTACCTTGTTTTTTTCTATATCCAGGCGGACAGGACACAGCCATCACTGTTGGATCCAGTTCCTGGGGGCGGGGGACCAGTACGGGAGGATCATCTAGATGAAGTGGGACACCAATGGGTGAAACGCGGTGCCCCCTTCCCTATAACACCTTTTCCCCATTCTACCGCATAGGATATTCAAAAGTTGTACGCCCCCTCTTTTCCGACAAAAGCACGTACACTGTGAAAGTCTCAATGGATTAACGCCACAGCCGATTACCTGACATGTCCCAACACAAGGGTCAGTCAGAGTCAGGCAATTGACAATAGCTACGCACACCTGGTGGCCCTTTCCCTTACCCACAGGGATAAAAGGCGGAGCACGCAAGCACACTTAGAGCAAGGCCGAGCGCACAAGGAAGGAGCTATTCCAGACCGGCAGTTCAAGCGGAGGAGAAAGGCAGCGAGACCTGGAGGGACGATGAGGAGGCAAATGCCCTTGCCCATTTCAACTCAGACCCGGGAAACCTCAGAAAGGGAAATCATGACACAGGAATTACAGCTAGAGTGTGGGGTGAGGGGTATAAACGGCACACAGGGTCCTCCCGTGTTAATAGCCAAAACGGGGAGAAGCGCTTGCCACTGTGGTGCTGTCCTTGACTTCCAAGACAAGAAGCTCCAACAGTTCAGCACAGCAGATGAGTCGGAGAGGACTGATAGTAAACCAAACTGTGCTGGGCCCAACGTTGCAGGTGGCATCATTGTTGAACAAAGAACTGTTATATTTGAACCTTAAAAGAAACTGCAGTAAAGGTCCAGAGACAGAGTGGTCTGGTGCCGCAGGGGCGCTCATTCGAAGGACTTTTGGCTTTGTTTTGTTGAAACTACGAGACCCAAGAGGCCTTAGGAGAGGCCAGGGTGAAGTGTCGAAGTGGTCCTACGAGGATGAAGCAAAACCCCCTTGAAAGTCTTTGGTACATTGAGGAAAACAGAACTGTGACATTTGCTAATGTGAACCCGATTGAGGGATGCCTACAAATCAGCGTAACCAGTGACACAGGGACAAGGTATTACAAGAACTGTGTAAAGCCTGGCTGCGAGCTTTAAGGGAAGCCTGGCTGGGGGCGGAGACCCGACCTTAGGTAAAGGGAATAAACTAAGGGTCTAGTGAACTGTGGTAAGTGTGAACCCGACGGAGGGATGCCAGGAGAAAGCTAGGGGCAGGGAACCCTGCTTTCTGATGAGATTGGGAACTATGATGTGGGCAAATGTGAACCGACTGAAAGATGCCTGCGAAGACATTGAGACTTATTTAATGTTAACACTTTGAGTGCAAGGCCTTAGTGAACCATATTGAGGGAGGCTAACGTTGCAAGAAGGATCAGAGCCCGGCTAAGGGGGATACAATTGGCGAAGAGCAATTGCCCAAAGTGAAAGACTACCAAAGGGACTTTTGTTTATTGTTTATGGTCCAGCAGGCCTTCTAAGAGACTTTACAGGAAAGAGACTTGGCCCCAGAAGGTCCTGGCATCGTTGAAAGGAACTATAACCTCCTACTGGTGAGGCCTTGGAGGGTCCTGCCTCATCGCGTGCTAAAAACGAGGGGGAAGTGAGACCCCAGCCATACCACCCTGACTTATTTGGTGAACACTTTCTGGTGAAATTTATCCCACACTATTTTGTAACTTAGTGGTAAGGATTGTCAATCACCACTAGGGCTCCATTATTATGTAATGGTTGTAGCTTGCTCCCATCTTAGATTTAGGTTTAGATTAGGCGTTTCTCTAACCAATTATCCAATTTATTTAACACCTTTGCAACTGTGATCACTTGTGTCTGTCTTTACTGTTGCCACCATGAGTTCCTTACGCTAGAAATTCCACCCAGCCATCTTACTTTTTAACATTTTGAAGGCAGTTTCCTTACATGGGTTGCATTTTGTTAACTACCCTCAATCTCTGCAAACAGGGCCTTTTATCAGGAGGAAGCGACAGAGTGCAGCCTCCATAACCAGAACCCCAGGAAGGATGCCCATACCCTCCCCCCAGCAGGTTTAGTCATACTAACATTGCATCTACTCCCATTAGCCCAGCAGGTTTAGTCATACTAACATTGCATCTACTCCCATTAGCCTCAGGGTGCAACTAGCAGTTATTCTAAGGCTAGTAAGAGGGCCAGAACTAGTAGCACTACCACCCCACTAGTTCACCTACCCGAGCCACCGTCAGTACCACTGCCACTGCTGGATGTACTAGTAACGGTATGCTGCTACTAGTAATGTTACCATTGGTAGCAGTACCAGAGGAAATAGACCTAGTACCGGGATTACTAATACTAATGTTAGCGATCGCCGATCGTACTAGCAACATAGCATGCATTACCGCCCGAGCAGAACTAGCGACGCCCTCCCAAACCTTCCGGCTTTCACACATAAGCAGGGGGGGCACATGTTATACCCTCCCAGGAAATCTCTCAAAGTGACCTCACCGGGCCATTCATAGAGAGAGTTAGGTAGGCTCTACTGGCCCTCATCACAGGTAGGTAAGTGATGCAGAATATTTAGCGGGGGTACACTTTATCTACATCAGGCATTTTTGAGACGGGCGGGATTCAATGTCTTGCTTCTAAGAGAAGTGGCCTCCAAGGGGACTAAGGCCTTGGGTTTGTGGGGTTAATGGAACAGCAGTCGATTTTGCTTTGCCGCATTTATTCGGATGTTAGAAGGCAACTGGTTGGGTTGTTGGGCGACAGAGGCCTACAAGAATGCAGACGGCTGATTTGAGGGGCGGGGGCCTACGAGACTATAGTCTGGCTGCTTTGAGGGACAGGGGCCTACAAGACTATAGGCTGGCTGCTTTGAGGGACAGGGGCCTACAAGACTATAGGCTGGCTGCTTTGAGGGACAGGGGCCTACAAGACTATAGGCTGGCTGCTTTGAGGGACAGGGGCCTACAAGACTATAGGCTGGCTGCTTTGAGGGACAGGGGCCTACAAGACTATAGGCTGGCTGCTTTGAGGGACAGGGGCCTGGAAGACTATAGGCTGGCTGTTTTGAGGGACAGGGGCCTACAAGACTATAGGCTGGCTGCTTTGAGGGACAGGGGCCTACAAGACTATAGGCTGGCTGCTTTGAGGGACAGGGGCCTGGAAGACTATAGGCTGGCTGCTTTGAGGGACAGGGGCCTACAAGACTATAGGCTGGCTGCTTTGAGGGACAGGGGCCTACAAGACTATAGGCTGGCTGCTTTGAGGGACAGGGGCCTACAAGACTATAGGCTGGCTGCTTTGAGGGACAGGGGCCTAGGAAACTATAGGTTCGTAGACCTCTGCCCGGCAAAGCAGCTAGACTAGTGACCGGCTGCTTTGAGGGACAAGGGGCCCACGAGACTATAGACTGGCTGCTTTGAGGGGCAGGAGCCTATGAGACTACAGACCGGTTGCTTTATTTGCCACTAGCTTTATCAGGTAGGAATACGGCTTTTACACTTAAGCTTTTGAACAAAGGCCTGGGCCAGGAGAATGAAATACCACCCAAGACGAGAGGCCGGAATTACTCCCAGTTGAAGGGAGATACTTTTAGGATTGATGATTTATCGAATTATCTGGTGTGCTGAATTGCATGTGTGGATTGCGATTCTAGTGCTACATGTACTCCTATGTAGGGGGGACATTTCTACAGAGCCTGTCTGAAGAAGGCTGATGTAGTGCGTCTGTAATATGACACAGGATTGTGTGGTTCTGTTGTAAGCGTGCGCTTGCTGGGATCTAGAACACTCTGGCGTTGTGCATATTCTACCCATTACAGGCTACGAGCCAGGCATTAAAGGTCACTCGCCCCCTGCAATGCCAACATGTGCAGAGGCACCGTTTCTTATTTGCCAAGAGTCAACTTTCCACAGCCAATTGCGCTTGGCAAGTGCACCTCGTGGCTAAGTTTTAATGAGTTGTTACTGATTTTGGATTTTATGGGTCTAAATTTGCAGCTAATATATAATAGAAAAATGCAAGGTTTACATTGCAGCTCTGCTAGAGTTCATCTGAAAACAGAACTTCCTCTCCATCTCTGAGGTCACTTCCTGTTTATGGAATTGAGGACATGTTCACAAAATAAGAAAAATGCTTAAATCGTTTAAATAAGAGATGGAACGTGGGAAATCGGCAGAAAATAAAACTTTAGTAAGGGACAAGAAATGTTAAAAATGTTGCCCACTTCCTGCCATAGCACGGTCTTGTGTCCTTGGAAATCCGGCAGAAGGCAGACATCCAGGTCAGACACCCAGGTCAGACATCCAAGCCAGCCATCCAGGTGCTGGCTGTGCCTGGATGCTGCAGAGCAAAGGCGAGCATGGGAGCTTCGCCAGAAGATCCCACTTCCCCGTTGGGGTAGTCCTTCAAATAGATTTTCCCCCCAAAAGGTCACAAAATACATGGCTTGGAGTTATAAAAAAGCACGTATACCTACCTGGAGGGCTGACCATACCAGCTAAGGGGCTTTTTTTTTTTTAAATTGGCAACCACTACTTGTCACTGTATTCAAAGGTATAATGTTTAGCTATCCTGAAAACTAAAGAGTGTGCTTGCAGCAACACCTCGTACCCCCCCCCCCCCAAATGCCCCCCGACCCCTGTCATCCCCGTGAACCTGCCTTGGAGACCTTTTATGAACGAGCCTGGTTTGAGAAGACTTCATTCAAAGTGATCTTTTCTTTTTTTTTTATGAAATTGTTTATGTAAGTGTTCCTATTTAGCTATCATAATTAAGCGGCCAGGCTTAAACTAAGCACTGTTCAGCAAGCCTCAGATCCATCCAGAACTCTAAGCAAAGCCTACGATGTAAGGATAGTCCTGGGTGCGGCCCAAGAAAGCTCCGCCCTGGCCCTCCTTCAGGGGACCCAGAAGACAAAGTGGCTGATCTCAGGCGATACAGCCCCCCCCCCACCTCATCCCCCGCAGGCCTGAAGAGTAAGGACATTCTAGGCCACCATTCGAACACTGCACGCAGGACCAGAAATAATCCCCATTCGACACCCACAAACATGGCTGCGCGGCGACCCCAACACTCAATGACATGTGTAACGCGCCTATACACAAGTGTTTCAAGGCGCGATGGACACGAGGGCCACAAGAAACGATGCATAACTAATCTTTCATTCAGCAACAACATCCTACCAAGAATAGAACGGGAACAAACTACCCATGAACGTTGCTCAACTATTGCCCAACCATTGCCTACTGATATGCTGAATCCCACCAGGGCCGCCAAACAATAGATTCAAGCAAAACTGAAGTACCCAGTGACACCAGAGCCAACCAGATACCCTGAAACAAGGAGGTGTACAAGCCAAGGCTTCACCCTCCAATTGCTCCCCTCGTCTACCCAGACTGAATCTTTTCTATTCATTAAAAGAGTGAGTAAATCAAAAGCAAAAATCTTTTATATCTGCCATTTTCCCAGTCATCGTTTCCACTGCTCCACGGTTAGAATAGAAACAGAAAAGGGGCTCAGAGATACCCATGGAGGTCATTTTGTGTGCCCTTTTCGGTAAGCAGGTTTGAAAGCCCCTCCTGTCTCCAGGGATCACAAAAGCTCGGAGCCGTTTTCCTACTTTTCTCATCAGAACAAGAGTAGTAGCTTCACACATACAAATCCCAGGAGCTCCTCTTGACAGCTACACTCCCCAATGCCAACTGGCGCTGCACAAAAAACAGTTATCCAAGATGAAGCCCACGTTTGGAAAGAGCAGCAGGACCCCTAGAAGTGATCGAGTCATGGGTAATGGGTAAAAGCGTGTACTTTGCATGTCACATGCATGTTAGATGTGCAGCACGCAATTAGCGTTCCCCAGGGGCAGCTCTTACTTGCTGGGCGATAGGACACCCAGCAGCTGCTTTTAGCAACTGCTCAAATATTCATTGCGATCCCCGTTTTATGATCAATTGGTAAACTTAAACACTAGCGAAAGTGGAACTTCCGTACACAACTACACAGCAAACGTTATCCCGCAGGGATCGAAAGGAAGATTGGATTAGCGGTTTAAAAAAAAAAAAAGGGACCAGGCACTACCACAGCGGGAGAAGGCGCTAGTGCAGAGCATCCCACAAATCTAACTTCCAGAAAAGATGCAGAAATATCATTTATGACCCTTTATCTGTAAAATGTTGTATCGATGGGTCCCAATGCTGAGCTCTAAATGTTCCCAAACGCAGAGAGTAAAATTGACATAGGCTTGCTGGTTTGGCCTCAGTTGGTCCAGGGAGCCAAAGGTAGGCCCTGGTTGCCGTCAAGCCAACCAGGATCTTCTACGCTCCTAGTAGGAGCTACATCGCACCCTTCAAATATGGAACCCGCTCCTGGCTGAGGAAAGCGAACCGACATATCAGCATCGACGTTAGCCTTCCATCGCTACCTTCATGCGTCCCACTAGGTCTACTACTCATTGTAATTAAGTTAACCAGACCCCCGCCTTCCCGAGCACCAGATATCACAGAAGCCAAAGCACACCTGAACAGGTAACATTAAAGACACAAACACACAGAAGAAAAAACACTGTCAGACACACAAGTACCTAAGCCTGTATGTTGGGTGCCCCCTCCCCAAACCCTCAAGAATCTGCAGGCGATTTACTTTATTGGTCAAGCTTCTAGGAGGACAGGAGTTTCCCTCTTTCTGGGTCTTTCAGTACTTTTCGCCTGTGTTTTGCTCCTAATGAAGCGTTATTTCTCCATTTATTTTAGAATATAGAATATTGCAGGCGGGCAAACGTCTGTATACACCTCGCGTCTCGCTGAACAGACCCCCATAGGGGAACCTGGATGCAGTCACCCTAAAGAAAAGTTGATACAACAAACTGAACATGGTGACTGGTCAAACTGCGGCAAAATGAGCCCTGCAGGTAACCAAAGTGAATTTTGCCAAGACCGGAAGCACATGAAACAGCGCGAAAAGCACATCCATCGCAGCCCTGCTATAAAACACACAGAATGCTCTGCAAGTCAAAATATTATTTACGTTTTATAAATGAAAGGAATCGTTTAATTTATTTTTATCTGAGTGCCAGGCGGAGAGAAGGTAAGAATTCGAGAAAAGTTGCAAAAATATTACCAAAAAAAAAATATATAAATAAAACGATTCGGAGTTAATAGTTCCCTACAATTCCTAGACCGATATGCATTACTTCTCAAAATACGACGGCTAAATGAAAATGATTTGTAAAATACAACAGCTGCCTGCATGAAGCCATGGAGCGTGGCGAGGGGGGGGGTTAAGATCTGGGGTTCAGAGAGCCATCTGACAGGAAAGTGGGGTCACGGGACAAGAGAAAGTTTAAAGAGCACTTGCACAAAAAAATGGGGAGTGCAGTTTGAGAAGCAGGCACTGTCCCAAATGGCCCACTTGTAAACACTTTCGTCAGCTATTAAAATGCCCTACTATTTGATCTTGTTTAGCAATGTGTTTCTTCAATGGTTCCGTTTGCACCATGTATCATTTGGGCCTCGGTATATTTCGCACAAATACATTTTCAAGGCGCAAGTTGTTAGCCAGGCCTAACCCCCGAGGGTTTGGACATGCGTCTAATACTCCATTCTTACTCGCATGTAGAGTACACATTGAGGAGCTTAATGCATAGATTTTTGCAAAAGCTATATGCAAGGTCCGGTTTAAGGTCAAAGTTTATCTACTCCCCCCGTCGCCATGCTGTGATGTGATAGAGGCAAAATGGGAGTACACATCGTAAAGAGGGCAACAACGTCTGTATTCCAATAAGTGGGGTAGTGTGGTGGGCATGGGGAGAAGGGCTCTGAGTCGAATTCAGCCTATGTGACTTTTGAATCCACCCCTGTTCCGTGGTGCCCAGGACGCAATCCGTTTCAGTATGCAGGGAAATGGGGGGTGGAGGGGCAACCAGCCAGGAATTGCTATACCAGAGGAATGCATGCGAGGTCACCTGTGGCCCTAGCAGGTTCAGATGTTGCCCCCTGCTCTCCTGGCCATCATCGGGCAAATCCTGGTGATGCCCCTTTTCCAGCCACGAGATCGCCCTCAACAGACGGCACGGAGTAGCGAGTGCGCATGGACAAGTAACCCCATGAGGGGAAGGCACCGTGTCCGGAAGTCGTGGCAGCATCACGCATGTGTGGGGCATGCTGGGTAGGACGGATGTCCGTCTCCATGGTTACCGGTACCCCCTGGATCCAAACAGGGGTAGTAGCATCTAGGCCGCGGTGGTGCGCCATGCAGTGGGTGGCCACGCGGGCAGCGGGCATGATGATGCAGACACTTGCTTCTGTGGATACTTATGCTTCCGGCATTCTATATCCGCCAACACAAACAGGTAATCTCGCCTGCCACATTCAATTGCAAGTCAGTAAACACAATTCCACAGTGAATTACAAAACATTTCTGCTGAAGACAAAATATGCCCGAGAACAAACAGAAAATAAACATACATGACTGGAATAACCACCAACACAAAAAACCCAATGTTTTCAATGTTCATAACATCATAGCGAAATGCATACTCGCTCATTCACATGCATACCTTAGACTCGTCTCATACCTGGTCCACACACATCACCCAAATGCATAAAACTGTGGTGTGTCAGAATGAAAGCACTTGATGGCTACAAACACCATCCAAATCGAAAATGTGGACAGGAACAGTAGAAATGCCGGGATAAACAGACAAATAATGAAAAACACCTGCAATTCACTGGCAGGAGAGGATTCTTGATACAATTCTTGATATGGTGCAACCTATTGCCTAGTAACTTCCACACATGCCATTTTGACAGAGCAAAGCTGCCGTATTCTGGCTGTCAGTTAATGCTGGATCTACTTTTGTTGACATAGCCTGGTTGTAAAAGGCCTACTGGAGTTTCGGCTGAAGTGGTGCAATGTATTCTCATGAACACAGCCTTCTTCAGGGCCAAAGTTAGTGCTTGTGTGGTAGATGAACTACCTGTTAAAATTCAAGCGTGGTCAAAACCAAGGAACAGACCTATTGGTGTCAGTAGCAGACCAGATACTGTCGGGGGACCACATACGGACAGGAAACCTCCTCTCAAACAAATCTCTGATGCCACGATGTGCAGTGGGCGGCCGAGTATGTAGTCCTCTATTGAAGCCAGCCCACAATACTGCAAGGACCTGATGCTGGGAACCACATTGTCCAGAATGTACCACATGTGCAAAGCGCATTTAGGCGCATTCAATCCGCTGAACTCCACAGTTGGCCTGCTTAGTTCAATACTCAATGGTCTGTCTCCGCCTCTGCGCACCACATCCACGGTTTTATGCTTTCGGGTGAGGAGTGTGGACCAGCTACGATACTGTGCATGCATGTGAATGAAAGAGTATGAATTCTGTTGTGAAAATTCAAAACTTGCCTTTTTGTGTTGGTGGTCTCTCCAGCCATCTATGTTTATTTTCTGTTCGATTTTATCTTTAGCACAAATAAACAAATATTTGTATAATTCACTGTGAAATTGTGTTGACCGACATACAAATGAATAAGCATATGGCAGACGAGGTGACATTTTTGTGTTGGCTTATTTTCCACTCATCTCAATACCAACAAGTGAAGCCTGTGGAGCACGCTCCGCTTTTTGATACTCTATATCGGACATGCTGGTGTCGAGAGGTAAATGAATGAGTCAGTCATAGCGTCGGCCCCTCCCATGTCGCCATACCATAGAAATGAAAGGAGTTCATCATTTATAGCATCTGTTCCCTCTCCGCCTCCATACCGCAAGTATGAGAGATGATAATCCCAGAGACAACCCTACCGGCCTTACTCTGGAATGATTGAAGACGAGATGATATAGCATTTGTCCCCTATCCGCCTCCATACCGCAAGTATGAGAGATGATAATCCCAGAGACAACCCTACCGGCCTTACTCTGGAATGATTGAAGACGAGATGATATAGCATCTGTCCCCTCTCCGCCTCCATACCGCAAGTATGAGAGATGATAATCCCCGAGACAACCCTACCGGCCTTACTCTGCAAGCTCGAGCAGACATGGACGTAACCAAAGACGAAAGCAAGTGACATCACTGCCGAAACGGACACACATCGATGCACGTGAAAGAGCTTGGCGCAAGAAACCCCAATGCCATCACTCTGTCATATTACAAACAATGAGTGATGGAATTCAAAACTGCGATTATCTACTCCAAATCTACCTACTATAACAACAGGATTAATAACGCCCATTCTAATGTCAGCAAACTATGATCATGACAGATTTTCAAGACTCTCCCCCCACCAACCAGGACCTCATAAGGGACTCTGCTTGTTGCCAAGAAATCCATGACGGTCTCCTGGCTAAAATCGCAAACCACAGGAAAACTATCAATAATATCAAGACTTCTTCTCGGGAATGCGATATATATTTGACGAGTCCCCAAGTCCCTGTCCCCGATACTAATAAAATTCATTGCTTCAACTTTCTCCATTATTCGGAGGAACAAGTCGCCAAGATCATTTGTGACCTCAAACTCACCTCATGCCCGGGTGACTGTTGTCCAGTAGATGTTTTCAAGGATTCACTTGAACTATTAGCCCTGTGGATGACGAAACTCATCAACCTCTCCTTTGATGAGGGCGTGGTTTCTTACTCTCTCAAGAAAGCTTGGATTACTCCATGGCTTAAAAAAGTCAGTCTTGACCCACGTCATTGACAACTACTGGCCCATTACAAGTGTGCCATTTGTTTTAAAGAGTATGAACAAAATGGCATATCGCCTACTACGGAAGCATATTGAAGATGACAAGATTCTTGGCTCACGCCAAATCAGGTTTCAGAGCTCAGCATGGGACGGAAACTGCCACGCTGGACCTTAAATCCACCTTGGTCGGCATGGTGGACAAAGGTCATCCCGCCCTGCTGATGCTTCTGGACCTTTCTGCGGCTTTCGAACTGATGGACCACTCCTTACTGGTGACAAGACTGGGGGAGGTTGCACACTGTTCCAATCAAGCATCCCAGTGGATATCCTCATTTCTTGGCCCTCGGACAGTCTGGGTGTGCATTGGTGAGGAAAGTTCCAACCCTGTTTTTCAAACATGCAGTGTCCCCCAGGGTTCAAGCCTGTCCCCTACTTTATTTAACATATACATCCAGCCTCCCCTTAACATGCTGGAAGCCCTGGGTGTCCAGTATACATACAATGCCGATGACGCTGAGGTCGTCTTCAAGCTCAGTGGGGGGTATGAGCAGGTCCCGACTGCCATAAACACAATCTACAACGCCATCCGGGCTTGGATGGTAGGCAACTCACGTGCATTGAATTGTAAAAAAATAAAAAATAAATAAATAAACCTTCTGATCGTGGCATCCAGAGCTCGCCTTGGTAAATTAGCCCTGCATATGCCAATTCCTGCATTGCTGGCAATATCATCCCGGTTTCGAAAAGAAAACAAAAAGACCCTGGGGGTTGTCCTAGATGAGGAATTATCTATGAGACCACATGTTTCTTACATCCGATCGTCCTGTGGCCTTATTGGCAAGCGAATAAACTATATTCTCCCTTTTCTCTCGGTAAATAACTGGGTGCTGCTCGCTTCTGCGCTAATTAATCCCAGACTTGATACTACAATAGTCTCCTAGCGGGCACCACCCACCTTAACATACAAGCCCTGCAGGTTGCACAGAATAATGCTGTTCGGGCCATTCAGAGCCTGCCCAAACGTGCGCACGTCTCGGATGCTAGGAGGCCACATCATTGGGTGCCTATAAAACACAGGATCACCCACAAGATCGTGACATCGTCTTTCAAATGTCGCTCAAATACCTGCCCGACATATCTTATTGATTGGGTAAAGCCCCAAGTAGGCGGAAAGGAAGCTTCGCTCCTTACACACTCATCCAGCCCAGATACAAGCTGGTGCGTTTCAGATACAGCACCTTCGATACTCCGGCTCCGCTGCAGTGGAACCCACTTCCCGGCATTATACGACTGGCTGAAAATCTGGTACTTTTCAAGAAGGAAATAAAAACCTACTTGTTCAACCTCAACGCAGGCTGAACCTAGTCTGTTCTCTAGTCCTGTGGCCTGATCTCTGACCCCTTTGGCCCCATTCTGTTTTTTGTGCGCCCTGAGGCCCCCGGGCATGCGGCGAGTTATAAAAATTAAAATAGATAATAAATTAGACATGAAGCAGATCTGCATTCCCCATAAATGCATTTAGGCATGAAGAATGTTACGTGCATTCAATAGACACTAGAGAACATATACTCAATATACACACTGAAACGTAAGACGCATAAAAATACATATGATGCTTGCTCAGCGAAGAAACGCAACAGAAACGAGTGGCCATGTCCGAGTGAATGGGGAACATTGAAGAATCATTGAAGCTGCGGGAAGAATAGATTGCTGAATTAGCTAAAGGCACAGAGCAGAGCACAATGGACAGAAGCTGCTCAACTCCTGCCAAGGTTACGGTAGGACAGCACCAAGGGGGACAGAAGATCATTCCCAAATGCAAGGCACATTTCTCTTGGTTTAAATAAAGAAACAAACAGCCCTTGAAAACCAGGTTCCCATCAATTAAGGCCTATTATTGAAAGAGAAATGGCTCGATCAAGTCTCCATTGGACAGGAAAGGTAATAACACCTGCATCAAAGTAGGCTAAAACCCTACTAAAAGACTAGCAGAAGAAATCCAAACATGGCCTCCTCGAGAAGAGGGGCTATTCGTTAACTCCAGACACAGACGGACGGAGGCCTTGACGCTCCTAAAATGCTCAGAACAAAGATACAAGAGAAAGCCAAGTCCAAAGCTGAAAGTCCTGGCTCGTCCCCTAGGAAATCGGAGAGGGTGTGTTAGCATTGAGAATAGCAGCACTTTGGTGTCACTCCCTCTGCCAGTGCTGTTGCTAATGTGCTGGTGAACGGCCTGTGAGGAATTCGGCCATCCACGTGTGCGCTCGCCTGAGTTTTTTTTAAAAAGAAATTGAATGATGGTAGATGAAACTCTGGAAAATGTGTGGGGCTAATCTGCACACACTTTCCTATGCTCATTGCACGGCGTACACATAGACCTGTGTACTCTGGGTGGACTTGGCCTACAGGTACCGTCACCCCTGTCATATTTAGTCGGGATATGACAGCCAGGATTACTCCCGTCACCGCAGATGAGGTAAGGCCTCTCCTTCCTGCTATAGCCAGCCTAATTAACTAAGGCTTTGTAGATCTGCCATGTCCTATTGTTTGGACTGCTGCTGGTGGCAGCCATGCATACCAATTAAAGTTTAATTCAAACAAGCCCACATGGGGCGTGGATGAGGAGGCTAAAAAATAAATAAAAGGGGACAGCAAACCACAACACCCCTATCATATGCACAGTGTCAACCTGAAGCCAGCTCCTACCCTAAAGTATCAATGACAGTGAGCTGTAATGTCTGGGACCACGCGTTTACAGCAGGCAACCCCTGCAGGGGACCCTATTCAGAAGGTAAGAGAATGTGGTTTGCATGAGCTCAATTAGCTAGAGAGACCCTTTGATCCACAACAGATAGGAAGATGGCTGTGACTTAGTATAACTGTTTTCACCATGTTACCTTTTCTGTTGCAAAGCACTCTGGTTATGAGCTCAGTCATACAGGAGATTGTTGGTGGGGGACCCAGGATGTGTTCATTAAGGTAGACTTGGCCTACACCAATCACTGTGACCAGTTTTAAAGCCAAATGGGCCCCACTGATTGGTGGAGGCTAAGCCTACCTTAATGAATCAATCCGGGGTCCCTACTAACAATCTTCTGTTATGCGTGAGGTCTTTGATATTTTAATTAGGCTGCCCATGGCCTGAGGAAGGTGTTGCCTTCCCCTTTCTTGAGATGCAGTATGTACCAGTGGCTGTCACATTCCAGCTGAACTGGACAATGCAGGAATGTGCCTGCAGGCGGTGTCCTCCCAGAGTATGTGTGATTATGTGTGCAGAATGGCCACACATGCTAGGAGGTTGATCTCCCATCAAGCAATTTTTTTTTTTGTTGTGGAAAGGAAAAGTCCAGGTGAACGCACACTTCCTGTGCAGATGGTCGAATTCCTCACACCTCCTCCTTCCCAATTTCCCGCTGTGACTGGTTGCCTGGTCTCTTATGAGTTTTACTGGGGCGGGCCCCCCTCAATCAGTCTTCACCAGCACTTGCCCTTGGGCACCCTTCCCGGACTAGCCACTGAGCCTGCTCCACCCCAGTCCTTGCACTAGTTAACTCCGCGTTTCCTGTGGCACTGGCACTCCCGGGCTCCCCTTAGCACTTGTCCAGTCCCTGCTCCCCCCTCCCCCTCCCCTTTCTCTTATCCCTTCCACCCTGACATGACCCCTCCCTTTGCACTTGCACGATCCGAACGTCACGAGGCCTAGTAGAACCGGTATTGTTTTCTCCTCTGGTTTCATGTACAATTTCAAAAAAGCCTAGGCGAGCGTAGACCCACCGTGCGGCTGCTCGAATTCCTCACACCTACGCCTTGCCTTACCCCACCCCCCCTCCCCCTCACCACTGAAGCTTTAGGTCTAGGCTTGCTGTTAGTAAGGAAAGGGCGTTCTCTGGCCTACGCAGAGGCTTGTGGGGGGCAGTGTGGCGGGCATGGCAGCTCTGGTGAGGGGTTCCCGAGGCTCAGCGCTGCAGACGGCCGCCCAGGTGGGCCTCACGAAGCCAGGCACGCCTATAACACAGAAGCATCGCTGCCGAAGGCTCCCGAGCCCTCAACTGGGCGCTTAATAGCATCCTGGAATGATCAAGGCATGAACCGTTTAGCTGACAATTAAAAGCGGTCTTAATCGCGACAGCCGGCACAGGGCGCCGTGTGCAGTGTAGGTCCTTGGGGCTTCAAGGCGGTACAGTGGGGGCCAGACATTCTATAAGGGTGGGAATCGCTCGCGCTACCTTTGACTCCCCAGCAAACTGGTGCCATACCAACATACCGCATGCAAGCCCCACTGCGTGTCCGGGAATGTGCACGGGGAGAGTTGGGGCACATCCAGAATACATGGACACGCCGCTGCCTTTAGCGCCTCTCGGGAATGGGGATTTGCGAGCGCTACTCGAGGCGCTGTATCGAGGAGCTGCTATTAACGCTGCCATCGACCGCCGAGTGGGGTCTGGTGTGTTGTGCAAGCGCCCCCACTCCCCAGCCCCGGCACTTAGGTCTAGGTTAGTAAGGATGGCTAATGCCCCAGTGCCGTGCAGCCAGCCCGCAACCCAGGCACGCGCAAGCTGCAGACTGACACGCGCACCACGTGCACGGGGCAGTAGCCGCAGCCGTGCGAGGGGAGAACGCCGGGCATGCACCGGGTGCCGTGCATGCCCGCCGGCGTGCATGCTCATTCTACACACGGCAGTAACCGTGCATGGCGGTGTGCGGGCGCAGGAAACGTACACGCACCATGTGCACGGGGCAGCGGCCGTGCACGACAGCGCTGAACGAGGACGGCTTTCGGCGCCTGCATTCAATGCACACAAGGCATCGCAGGGGCACGCGAGACCCCTCACCCATGCCATGCTTGCAGGGGGTGAACAGCAACAGTGCAGGGAAAGGGTGTCGAGATCATCCGTGGCACCGCAGGCGAGTTCGTGGGCTTCAGGATACCAGGGGGCACCGTGGAGCGCTGGGACATTGACAGGAATGTAGCGCTTCACCCTTGTGTAAATAGGTCCAGGCGCTACAGGATTCGGTGACTGGGCCTTGCTATTATGCAAATCATGAGTGGGGGAGCGAGTCCTGTGCACAGAGCACCGCCGTGCCCCGCACAGGGCTGTACAGCGGGAGGCGGGAAAAGGCATTTCTAAAATATGGAAACACGTACTCTGGGGAACCCCATCCTAGGGTCCTCCGGTGGGGGCTTCGGGTGGCTGCACTGACACGCAGGCGCGGTCGTGAGGGGCAGACAGGACACAGCCTGGGCACTCTCCGTGGGGCCCCGGTCAGGCCCTCACCGCTCCTGTCTTCACCGGGCTGTGTCAGCGTGCCATGCGGCCTTGTGTGGCTTCCCGCCCTGGGGTGTCGGGGGTCTGCAGCAAGGAAGGCACTCTCCAGCCCCGGACCAGCAGAGCAGCTTTTGAAGAGCCCCCTGCGTCCGCGAACATGTACACCTGTGTGGGGTCAGTGTATGGGGACGGGAGCACTCGGGACTCCCGGCCTGGAAGGTACCCGACCCGCCCTTTCTGGACACCACTCCACCCCAGCAAACTCAGCACGGCCTTCCAAATACCTTGCAACACTTGCACCGTCTCCCAAGACAACAAACATAACAGGGTTTTAATCTGACTGTTTCCATGGCGAATTTTTACTTGACGAATGCAAATGGCGGAACTTGAAATGTTATGTGCATCACATAATGTGCAAAGCAGCACGCCGTCTCAAACATGGACTACGGGCAGGTGGCCTTATCACGCATGTGCTGTGTCTACACACCTCCCAAGTAGGTTTGCACATTCGAAATCGTTCTTTAGTTCCCGCCCCCTCCACCCTTATTCTACAAGGAGGCGCCTGAACTCATTCTAACGGGGGAGGGACAACATCAAAACATACCTCCGAAAAGCTTTGCATATGTTTCAAGTTGGCTTACTGTGTTGGGTGCATTTGAAGTCGAGTCTATAAGAGTATTCTTGAAATTAACATATCCCTCTCCCAACGTGTGCCGAGATTGCATACATCGCAGGCTAGTCACAAATCCCAGCGCGCCCACTGCGTGTGATCCTAGGCAGACCACTGAATCTCTCCGTCATTCTCCGAGACAGAGAGGCCCGTAGAATCGACTCCGTGCACAGTGGAGTCCGGTATCGCTCTATTAACAGCCATCATTCGCGCAAGGCAGTCCCCCCTGCCCTGTGACGTCATGTTACGCGGTGTCACTTCTGATGGCCAACACAGATGGCCACAGGTGGTCCCGCACAGCACGATGGGGACATCTGCAACTTTCCGCACGGATGTTAACACATACCGGATTACACTCGGGCTAAAAGTCGCAAATGGCTCCCTTTCATCCCACAATGCCCGCATCTACCACAACGTCGCCAAAAACATCACATGGGTGCGTGCACGGTTAAAAAAAAACAGCACTGCCAAACTCCGTGTCATGCGCCCATCTGTCCCAAAGGTACCCCTGTACGCCATGGACACTGCTTGCCAGATCCTCGCCTACAGAGAGGCACCACAGCTGCCCGAAAGACACCACGAGTCAAGCTGCCATCTGCCCCAGCGGCAACACAAGTAGAAGCGCACAGCTGCCACCAAGGCCCTGTGGTCCAGGTGCTCACCTCCCCACAGGTCAAGCTCAGATTTCCCCCGGAGGGACCCTGCCTCCCCCGAAAGGTACCCCCAGAAAAGCCCTCTCCTGCACCAAAGCCGCGCATTCTCAGAGGCCGCCGCGTTGAAGATCACGTCTAATGGCCGGGAGTCAGCAGCGCACCCCGAGTTTACATCCGCCAGGAAGCAGCAGGTGCAGTGTGACATCTGCCTCTAGAACGCCCCATCCCCAGCAGGCGGCTGTCCTCAAAGCAGGACATCCCAGGCTCCCAGCACCCGCACTGCGCCCGACACCCACCACAGCTCCGCAACAGCGCCTCCGTTTACGCAGACACCCGCATATCAGAGAGGCTGCGCCAAGCAAGGACCTTCAGCGCTGGGGGGGGGGGTGCTGTGCAGAACGTGCGGTGTGCGGGGCAGGGGGGGGGGGGGTGCTTCGCTTGCAGTGCGTGGGAGAGGGCAGGAGGCTGCATTGCACAGCACTGGGAACGCAGGAATGCACCAGAGTGCAGCGCCAGAGAGAGGGTGCATTGTACAGCAAAGCGACGCAAGGGCAGGGCGACATGGGGGGAGAGGGGGGGGGTGCACTACTGTACTGGGGGCCTGTGAGCGGTCACTGGGTAGGAATGAATCGAGAGGCGCGAAGGGGGGGGATGTGGACGGTCACTGGGTAGTAATTGTGTAGTGCGTGGGAACTACGCATTCTGAGGGGTTGAGGTGATGGAGAAACGTCTCCTCGCTGATGGGGCGCAGCCTCTACTGTAGGGCGAGGGTCCAACTGGTGGTATGGAATACGGACAGGCGGTTCGTGTATCACACTGAGGGGGCTGCACGGGAGGGGCGTCCATGTGGGTGCCGTGTGTGAGGAGGGAGGCCCATGCGAGGGCAGGGAGGGGCCATGCGGGAGCAGTGTGTGGGCAGGAGGGTCCATGCGGGAGCAGTGTGTGGGCAGGAGGGTCCATGCGGATGAAGTGTGGGTGGAGAGGGTTCAGTATGTTTTTGCAGAGGGATCATGTGGGTGCAGTGTGTGTGGGATCTCCATGTGGGTGGAGTGTGTGTGGAGAGGGGTCTTGTGAGTGCAGTGTGTGTGTAGCGAGGGTGTTTGTGGGCGCAGTGTGTAGGGGGTTCATGTGGGTGAAGGGTGTGCATTGTGTGTGCAGCGGGTCCATGTGGATGAAGGGGGTGCATTGTGTGTTCAGGGGGTCCATGTGGATGAAGGGGGTGCATTGTGTGTGGAGGGGGTCCATGTGGGTGCAGTGTGTGTGGGGTATCCGTGTGGGTGCAGTGTGTGTGGGGTATCCATGTGGGTGCAGTGTGTGTGCAGAGGGCTCTTGTGAGTGCAGTGTGTGTGTGTGGCGAGGGTGTTTGTGGGTGCAGTGTGGATGGGGTCCATGTGGATGAAGGGGGTGCATTGTGTGTGCAGGGGGTCCATGGATGAAGGGGTGGATTGTGTGTGGAGAGGGTCCATGTGGGTGCAGTGTGTGTGAGGTATCCATGTGGGTGCAGTGTGTGTGGAGAGGGCTCTTGTGAGTGCAGTGTGTGTGTGTGTGGCGAGGGTGTTTGTGGGTGCAGTGTGGAGGGGGTTCATGTGGATGAATGGGGTGCATTGTGTGGGCAGGGGGTCCATGGATGAAGGGGGTGCATTGTGTGTGGAGAGGGTCCTTGTGGGTACAATGTGAGAAGGCCCCCGTCACAGGTGTCAGCAGAGGGTGGGTGCTGCTGTGGCTGGACCCCATGGATGTAATCCGCCCCCCACCCCAGACACTGAATGATTGTAGAGGCAGTGGAGACCTGAGCTCCACCATGCAGACACCCACTCATTCTATGCCAGCACATGTAAACCCCCCCCGCCCCCCGCCCCCCCGGAGTGTAGAGGAATCTGACCCTCTACACCCCCATACCTACCAGCTAGACCTTTCCAACACACACACGCACCCTTCCCCCCACCCTGCAGAACGAGCCCTCTCCCCTGCCCGTACCTGGTCCGCTAGCAGGACTGCGCGGCTCTCCGGTTGCTGGGGGGGCGCTGGGGGGACTGGGCGGCCATCCCTGGCACCCGCGCTCAGCGGCCAGTGCGGCTCCCCGGGGTGCAGGGCATGGTGGTGCTGCTGGGAACCCGGGGTGTCCTTGATCACGCGGGGGGGGAGAGGGGGGGTCCGCGGTGCCCCTGGCCTCCCTTGCACGGAGCTGTCCACCTCCTGCTCAGCCCCGCACAGCTGCAGCTGCCGCACGCGCCGGCTCCCTCCGCCTGCAGCAGCCGAGTGTGTGTGTGTGCGCGAGGGCGAGAGGCGGCGGCGGCGCGCGGACAGAGCAGGAGGGCGCGCGTGCGCGAGTGCCGCGCGAGGGGCGGGGCCGAGCGGTACAGAGACGCGCTGAGCAGAGCGAGGGGCGGGGCGCTGGCAGCGCGTGGGCGGTCACCGCAGCAGCCAGTCAGAGCCCGAGGGGCGTGGCATTGCACTGCGCGAGGGCGGGGCCAGGGCCAGCCGCGGAGTCACAGGCGCGGTATTGGACCAGAAGGAGGGAACAGTGGCCTGTCACCGGCAGCAGCACAGCAAGCACGCTGCCAGGGCACCCCAACGCAACGTGGGCCAGAGCAAAACTGCACTGAACCTACCCCCAGGGCGGCCAAGGAGCTGCACGGAAACTACCACCAGGGCGACCAAGGAGCTGCACGAAAACTACCCCCAGGGCAGCCAAGGAGCTGCACGGAAACTACCCCCAGGGTGGCCAAGGAGCTGCACGGAAACTACCCCCAGGGCAGCCAAGGAGCTGCATGGAAACTACCCCCAGGGCGACCAAGGAGCTGCACGAAAACTACCCCCAGGGCGGCCAAGGAGCTGCACGGAAACTACCACCAGGGCGGCCAAGGAGCTGCACGGAAACTACCACCAGGGCAGCCAAGGAGCTGCACGGAAACTACCCCCAGGGCAGCCAAGGAGCTGCACGGAAACTACCCCCAGGGCGGCCAAAGAGCTGCACGGAAACTACCCCCAGGGCGGCCAAGGAGCTGCACGGAACCTTCCCCCAGAGCGGCCATGGAGCTGCACGGAAACTACCCCCAGGGCAGCCAAGGAGCTGCACGGAACCTTCCCCCAGAGCGGCCATGGAGCTGCACGGAAACTACCCCCAGGGCGACCAAGGAGGCAAGGCCTCACGCCCCTAGCAGCTAACCTGGAGGTGGCCACAGCACCAAAGGGAGCTTGCAGTTCAGACAGAGGCTTACATGCATTGTGTGTGGTAGCAGCAGAGGCCAAGTCCTAAAAGAAAAGCTGGGAGACTCATTATCATACCAACTGAATGTGGTATCAGCTGGAATGAGCATATCAAGGTGCCCTCAGAAACAAAATGGAGGGACTTCTGAAAAAGGTGGGAGGACTTGGTCCACCCACGCGTGCCTTCCTCTTAAGCTCTTGGTAGGATGGGTGGTATGACGTTTGGTGTAATACGTTAAGGAACAGATTATGGAGCCGTATTGTTAGAACTCTTTTGCATTATTCGTTGTTGCAAGATCACGTGTAAGAAGTCCATAGCTTAAAGGACAGGAGGAGAGGCAGCAGTTGTGATCGAGAACGCCGCCACTGAAGACGTCCGATCTCTAGGGCACAGTAGTAACCCCCCATCCTTGCCTGGTGTCTCTTTACCAGCTGTTGGACTTGTGGCCTGGCATCTCCGGTACATACTAAAATCAGCCCTGCACTGCTGGTCATAACATCAGTAACACACGTAACTGTTACCATGCCATACCTCTCGGCTCACACGCTTGTGGCACGTGTCACCTGCTTTCATATGAATGAATTCACTGCCAAACCTCCTACCCTCCACTCATTTCAACGGGCTCTCACCTGCCTAAAACAACATTCTTTTTCACCCACCTGGGGATTTAAAATGTAGAGATTAATGCTTAGTCCCGTGAGGATAGCTCAGTGGCAACATGCTCACCTTGGAAACAAGACGACAAGGAGCAACACAGGTTCGAATCCCGGGTCCCTACTTACCTCTGGTTAATAAGCCCTTTATAAATACTCAACAAAAACAAAAATTCCTGTAATAGTGCCTCCATGCTCCCGCTTTAAAAATGCAAATAAATAAAGAAATAGAATTACCCTCCCTCACTGGGACTTCTCGCACTGTCTTTACTGCATGTTGTGTAGAGGCTTCGTCGTCTGATCTGAAGGATTTACTATTTCTTTTCACAAAAATGAGAAAAAACATCCTAATTACAAAGATCCGATTTTATAATTCAATTTCGAGAGTGCCCCAAAATATTCCTGGGGGATGAAGAAAGGGGTAAATAAGGGTCAGGTGGAGGCCAAGTTAGGGCCTTGAGGTCACCCCCATAAATGGAGCAAGAACGGATCGAAACATGCAGAATCGAAAAAAGCAGAATTTTAATCTTTAAATTCATAGCTCTCGATGTGGTGCGTTCTCACAATACCCACATTGTCTGTGCACCGTAGCGGGAGAGCCGCTTCCAGGTTTCCCGCCGGTGGCCGGTGGGAGGAGCTTTTGTTCTTGACTTTGCTTTCACACTGGCTGCTTTGCAAGGCCTTGTGTCCATGACCTGGTGTACCACGATGCATGAGCGCTGCTTCCTGATGCCAGGCTGTTCTGAAGGGAAATGTGTGTGCTACCTTACACAGCTTGAAGTTCTATGGCATCTGCATCTTCAGACACACAGCACATGGTGGTTACAGATACACTCTGGCATGAAGCCGTTCCTTCTTCTTGATCGCCTTCTGCAAAGCTGTTCCAAAAAAAAGAGCTTCCTCTAAATTGGGCTCACGTGTGGGTTCTTGGTGATGGTGGTGGCTGGTGCTCTGTGATGGCTGATGCTCTGTGATGGCTGATGCATACTCATCATTCCAGCCAATGTTGGACCGAACACGTTGGTGGACATTGTTTCCCAGCAGCTGGGCCATTATTGCCCACTTTACGAGCAGATACTATTTCCACGTGGTGCAGAAGTTGTATTCGCCACCTCTTCCATCTCAGACTCACAAACAGAGCAAACGATGGCTATGTTCTTTCTGGGGTTTAGATAGCACACACCGAGCTGTCGAGGAACACCACAAAGGGGAGTCAGTAACATGGTACACAACTGTGTATACATACACCTGGGCCTATGGAGCGAAGCTCACCCGTCCTACAACGCGGAAGACTGGTGGCAACAAATGTTCAATGGTATAGACATGAAATTGATATTGCCATTGACATATTTTTTGGCAACTATTGAAAAGCGCCTACTGTACTAGGGTACTATTGACTGGTGTTGACATTCTGATCTGGACTACTGAGTAATGCCTACTGAGATTTTAACATGAAGATAATGCTGGGAACAGAGAAACAAATAAGTGGTAATCAGATGTAAGGAGTAAGGGGGAATGCTTGTATTTTAAAGGTTTGTAAGTAAACCAATAAAATTATAAAAATAAAAAAATAGTACACTTTGAGGGATACAGTGATCTAGAGGATACAGGGGGGTGCATGCAGTGGGGTACATCTCAGGGGCGAGAGGCGGATGCAGTTTTTTTATTTGCGGCTGGATCCACAGCTGTATTCCTTTTGGCACTATGTTCCACTGAGTTTCACACAATCTATCTTTCCTGACTGCCCTGCAGAGTCTCGGGTTCTGCAGCTTCAGGTCCTCCCCTTGACTTTTTCTGCTCTGAGAAAGAAGGCAAAGTTTGCTCCCTTTTAATCCCCCAGAAAAGCCCAATGGAGCCAAGTCGTTAAGCAACTCCTCATCCAGTTTCCCCTCCTTTTCTCTTCTGGTGTTTAGCGGCTTTGGAAAGCAACTCTGGTTGTATCTATGACACTTGTCCGTCCAAAATTATGAACTCTCTATGTTCCTTGGTACAGACAGGCCTCCGTCATGTACTGATTGCTTCTCTAGAGGACTGGAGAGTTCCAGTGTTGCAAAAAAAAAGTAGTATTAAGACCTCAGCTGTAACAATCCTCCCCGGATCCCACGATTCCCTCAAAATTTTGCCCAATTTCATAACTCTCTTGGACTATGTGGTGGCCTCTCAAATACACAGCTTTGTGGAAAAAAATAATAATTGCATAGACAACAATTAGCCTTCTAGCTAAGGATAAGTGCGTTTTAGTGCGTAAGTGAATAAGTGCCCAGTTTAGTGCACTGGACGATTCACCGTATTGCTGATGGAGGTTTTGTGGCCAGATGCTGCCAGACCATTCAGAAGCTTTGGTCGCTGTGGACCATCAGCTGCTCACCAGTCATCTCTACTCATGCATACCTTTACAGGCTGAAGACAATCAGTGGTCCTTCTCCAATATAAGTCCACGGAAATCCTGATAAAATTGTGAGAAACACGTAGTGACAAGTAAGACAGACACAAGTGATCACAGTTCAAGGGTGTTTATTGAACAACGACTGCTGTATGCTGGTTGGAAAAACGCCTAATCTAAACCTATATCTAAGATCGGAGCAAGCGGTGACCATCAAATGAAAAAATAAGGCACTCTTAGTGGCGTTGTGTCCAAATAAAAAGGGGCCTATACTAAGAAACCTATTGCTAAACTAATACGAAAAGGGGTGTGGGACAGTTCGCAAGAAAAAAAAGAAGTGTTCCCAAATAATATGTCAGGATCCAGTAGCTTGAATCTCCCTTCCCCACGTTTTGGACACGGGATGCGAAGATATTGATATCTTGGAGCACAGTACAGTCTCATTCCTCTCCAGCTCGAGACAGCAGTTCTAATGGCAGCTCTCAGGACACACTCTCAAGGTTACAGCTATCAGATCCGTCGATGGCCACCCACGTATCAGAGCCGTTGATGGCCACCCATGTTTTGGACACGGGATGAGATGGGAGCTTGGAGCACAGTACAGTCTCGGGCTTCTCCAGCATGAGACAGCAGTTCTAATGGCAGCTCTCAAACGCACTCTCGAGATTCCAGCTATCAGGGCTGTTGATGGCCAAGTCTTATTTCATGTGAGAGTCTCTTGCCTTCAAGGATCTGACGTGTTCAAATAACAAACCAAAAGTTCCTTTAACAAATGAAACATTTGTTTCCAAGGTTTACTGAGTGATGGCTCCAGCCTTGAGTACCTCTCTTCTGGGCGCTGATCCTTCTCAATTGTTTATCACAGTTTCACGTAGGGTGATGACTTCACCCCCTGGGTCTCCCTCTTCTGTGCGCTGACCCTTCTCATATTGTATTCCTCAAATCTCAATGTCTTTTTAAACAGTTCAAAACACACTCTTTCTTGGGACTTCAGACTTTGCGCCGCTTGGGATTCACTTTCCTTATTTCTTCTCACTGAGGGATTCACTTCCCTTGCTTTCTCATAGTGTGTCAATCAAAGTCTTTCGATTGTACAGGGATTTTACTAGACCTCCTGTATGACCACTTTGACCTCTTCAGGGACTTTCCTATGGCCTTCTGGTACCTGTAGTTTTGCTCAGATGGGGATCGACCAGAGTATCTCAAATTAGCACCCACGTTGTGCCGTATTCCCTCTGCAGCTGCTGGTCTCCCCGTAACACTTCTCACAGTTCTTTTACACAGTTCACTAATCTTGCTTCAAACTTGCCACTTTGAGCTTCTCATTCAACACAGCCCGGTTCTTATCGATTCTCCCCTCGACTCACCGGCTGTGATGAACCGCTTGGCTTTTCCTCTTCATTGGAGTCAAGGCCGGTACCACGGTCGCTGGAGCTTCTTTTGCTCATGCTTATCGGCGTAGGCTTGCCCCGTGTACCGTTGACATCTGTTACAAGACACTGGTGCGATTGTTCGCAGTCTTAAGCTCTCTCCCACAAAGGTTCTGCAGGTCTGGGACGAAAAGGGCCAGGTCACTTATCTCCTTGCCACCCTCCCGATTCCTGCCACCTTTCTCCTTCGCTTGAACTGCCGCCTCTGCTTAGCCGTCTCATGCTGTCTGCCCTGCTCGCCTCCCCTGTCCTCTCTGGCTCCACATTTTATCCCTGTGGGGAAGGGAAGGGCCATCAGGTGTGTGTGATTCTGTTCTATTGCCTGACTTTGCCTGACCCTTGTATTGGGATATGTCAGATAAACGGCTCTGGTGATAGTCTGTTGTCCTTTGTGTTGTGCAAAAGTGTTTGTGTTGAAAAGGGGGTGGGGGGTGCAGTGGTTTTGAACGTCCTATGAAAAAGAATGAGGAAAAGGTGTTAGAGGAAGGGGTATGCCGTGTCTCACCCGTTGGTGTCCCACTCCCCAAGGACTCCTTCATCCAGGTGATCCTCCCTCACTGGTACACCCCCAAGAACTGGATCCAATAGCAATGGCCATGCCCTGGCCACCTGGTTGACAGATCTCCAGGATCTAGCTAGGGAGACACCTTCAGTTTTCTCACATTCCCTTCCTCCATGTAATGTAGCCACATTTGTTTCACAGGGGAACTAGGAAAGAAAATCCACCTATCCCTGGACTTTTCCTTTCCTGTGCTCTACCGTGAAACAATAGGGTTGTAGGTCTAGAAACCATTGCATGACCCGAGGGTTGGACTCTTTACTTTGGATAATCCAGACTAAGGGTGAGTGGTCGGTAGCCAGTGTGAACTTTCTACCTAATAGATCGTACTTGAGATGGATAATGGCCCATTTGATGGTTAGGACCTCTAGTTCCACCACAAAGTAGTTTTTCACATGTGGGAATAGCTTGTGACTGGTGTATAGTATGGGGTGTTCTAATCTGTGACAAACTTGGGACAGGACAGCTCCTAACCCTGCAAGGGAGGTGTCCATCTGTAACACAAACTCCTTGAAGAAGTCGACTACCTTTAGGATTGGGTTTTGGCATATTGTTTGCTTTAGGATGTTATAGAATACCTTGCTGTCTTCGCTCCACTCAAGTTTCTGGGGTTCAGCTTTTTTAAGTTTATCTGTCAACCATGCCGTTTTATCCAAACAGTTGGGGATAAACCTAGGGCAATAAACTATTCACCCAAGGAAAGCTCTAAGGTCTCTTTTGGTCTTGGGAGTTGGATTATCCAAGACGGCTTTTACTTTTCATGTTGGGGCTGTACAGTTCCATTCCCTCCGAAGAAGCCAAGATATTTCACGGTGGATTGGGCTAATCTGCAATTAGCTGGATTTGCAGTTTAGACCAGCATTCCTAAGGACGTTCATGATAGTATAAAGATGGACAAAATGGTCTTCCCAGGTCTTACTATAAATGACGATTACATCAATCTAAGATCCACAAAAGTTCGAATAGGGTTGTAGGACATTATCCATAAGACGTTGGAACGTAGCTGGTGCACCTTGTAGGCTGAAAGGGAGGACTTTAAACTGGAATAACTCTAGGGGTGTTGAAAACACATTTTTTTCTTATCTGCCAAATATACAGGGACTTGCCAGTACCCCTTTGTTAAATCTAGGGTAGAGAGATATGTTGCTGTTCCTAGTTTGTCAATTAGGTCATCGATGTGTGACATGGGATAGGCATTGAAGTCTGATTTGGCATTTACTTGATGGATGTCGATGCAGAATCTCCAGGACCGGTCGGGTTTAGTGACCAACACGGTGGGAGAGGACCATGGACTTGAGGAAGGTTCGATGATATTAGCAGTCAACATCTTGTTGACTTCCTCAATCACTACCTGTTTCGTGCCTCTGGTAGACGATAAGGTTTCAGGTGAACTACTTTGCCTTTAAGTGTTCAAATGTAATGATAGGTACCTTTTACTCTTCCCGGTTTTTTGGAGAATACATCAGGGAATGACACTATTACGTCCTTTAGATCTTCTCATTGTTGGCTAGATAACTCAGGTGGAATTAAGTCAAAGTTATTTATGTCTTTGGGAACTAGGCAGGCTAAAACTTTGGCATGGGTGGCGGACAGGTTTTCTTTGCACCCTTTTAGGAGGTTAATGTGGCATAAGTGGACTTTCTGTTTTCGGTCTGGCTGGGTTATTTTATACGTGCACATTCCTGTTTTTTTAATTATCTCATAAGGTCCGTGCCATTGGGAGACACGTTTGTTTTCTGGGGTGGGTAAGAGGCCTAATACTTTCTGTCCATTAGAGAATGATCATAAATTTACTTATTTATCGTAATTGGCCTTTTGCTGGTTTTGGGCCTTTCCCGTGTGAGTATAAACTAAGTCCCGGACTAATTTCATGGGATCTCACGTTCTAGAGGCTGTTTGGGATATTGGAATGGGGGCCTCCTCGCATTCTTCCCAGGTTTCCCACAGAATGTCATGACCTCCCTCTGTTCTCTTCCATGGAGTAGCTCAAAGGGAGAGAAACCCGTGGAAGCTTGGGTGGGGGGTGGGGGTTCTCACTGCAAATAATGTCCATGGGATCATTCGGTCCCAGTCCTTCCCGTCTTTGTCTACCAATTTATGTAGAATTAGTTTCAAGTTCTTATTGAATCTTTCTACTAGACCATCTGTTTGGGGATGGAACAGAGAAGTTCGCAAGGTAGTAATATGGAGTAGCTCTTTGACTTTGGCCATAAGCTAACTCATACAATTTGAACCCTCATCTGTTAGTATTTCCTTAGAAAAGCCAACGCTAGAGAAATACGGTAGAAGATGTTTCAGGATTTTCTGAGTGGTATTATTTCGCATTGGGAAAGACTCAGGGTATCAGATCGCATAATCCACGATCACCAGGACATACTTGTTGCCCAATTTAGATGTTTCCAGAGGTCCTACTATGTCCATGCCAATTTGTGAAAAGGGGACTTCTATAATTGCCAACGGTTTCAGAGGGCAAGCAATGGAAGGGTTAGAGGCTCTCTGACTAAGCTTTTGAAATTGTAGGGTTCCCCAATTTGCTTCAATTGAATCACATCTGACTCCTGACACCATATTTGAGGAACTCATGGTGATAAGTAAGACAGACACAAGTGATCACAATTCAAGGGTGTTTATTGAACAATGAATGCTGGATGCAGGTTGGAAAAATGCCTAATCTAAACCTATATCTAAGATGGGAGCAAGCGTCGACCATCAAATGAAAAATAAGGCAACCTTAGTGGCGTTGTGTCAAAATAAAAAGGGGCCTATACTAAGTAACCTATTGCCAAGCCTCACAACTAATGCAAAAAGAGGTGTGGGATAATTCTCAAGAAAGAAGTGTTCCCAAATAATATGTCAGGATGCAGTAGCCGGGGTCTCCCCTCCCCACGTTTTGGACACGGGATGAGATGACATTGATCTTTTATTTTTGTCGTGCTCGCACACAGGTGTTTTATGTGTATGAGCGCAATAGATGGGAGCTTGGAGCACAGTATAGTCTCGGGATTCTCCAGCACAAGACGACAGTTCTAATGGCAGCTCCCAGGACATACTCTCAAGCCTTAAGCTATCAGGGCCGTCGATTGCCAAGTCTCATTTCACTTGAAAGTCTATTGCCTTCGAGGATCTAATGTGTTCTAATAACAAACCAAAAGTTCCTTCAACAAATGAAAAGTGATTTTGTGGGTGATGGGCTCATCCCTGGGTCCCCTTCTTCTGGGCGTGGCCCTGCTCAATTGTTTATTAAAGTTTCACGTAGGGTGATGGCTTCACCCCCTGGATCCCCACTTCTGGGCGCTCACCCTTCTCGTATCGTATTCCACAAATCTCAATGTCTTTTTAAACAGTTCAAAACATTCTGTTTCTTGGGACTTCAGACTTTGCGCCGCTTGGGATTCGCTTTCCTTATTTCTTCTCACTGCGGGATTCACTTCCCTTGCTTTCTCATAGTTTGTCAAAGTCTTTTGAATGTACAGGAATTTTACTAGACCTCCTGTATGACTTTGACCACTTTTAGAGACTCTCCTACGGCCATCTGGTAACCGTAGTTTTGCTCAGATGGGGATCGACCAGAGTTCCTTGAATTAGCACCCACGTGGTGCCGTATTCCCTCTGCAGCTGCTGGTCTCCCCTCAACAACACTTCTTACAGTTCTTTTACACAGTTCACTAATCTTGCTTCAAACTTGCCACTTTCGCTTCTCATTCAACACAGCCCAGTTATTATCGATTCTCCCCTCGACTCACCGGCTGTGATGAACCGCTTGGCTTTTCCTCTTCATTGGAGTCAAGGCAGGAACCACTGTCACAGGAGACTACTTTGCTCCTGTTTATCAGCATAGGCTAGCCCCGTGTACCGTTGACATCTGCTACAAGACACTGGTGCTATTGTTCGCATCTTAGGCTCTTGCCTACGAAGGTTCTGCGGGTCTGGGATGAAATGGGCCAGGTCACTTCTCTCCTCGCCACCCTTTCGATTCCTGACGCTGTCTCCTTGGCTTAAACTGCAGCGTCTGCCTAGCCATCTCGTCATACTGTCTCCCGTGCTCACCTTGCCTGTCATGTGCTTTCTGGCTCCACCTTTTATCCCTGTCATGAAGGGAAAGGGCCGTCAGGTGTGTGTTTCTGATCAATTGCCTGACTTTGCCTGACCCTTGTATTGGCACATGTCAGGTAAACAGCTCTGGTGTTAGTCCCGTGTCCTCTGTGTTGTGAGAAAGTGTTCATGTTTAAAAAGGGGGGTAGTGGTTTGGAATGTACTACAAAAAAAGGATAGGGAAAAGATGTTAAAGGAAGTGGGATACCCCGTCACACCCGTCTGTATCCCACTCCCACTCCTGAGGACCCCCATCCAGGTGATCCTCCCTCACTGGTCCACCTCCGGAACTAGATTCAATAGTGATAGCTGTGTCCTGCCACCTGGATGACAGATCCTCAGGGACTAGCTAGGGAGACACCTTCAGGTTTCTCCCAAAATGCAGAGTGTCCTATGGCGTGTCGCTCTCACTGGTTCAGTCTATATTAATCTCCATTGGCAAGACTAGTCAAGTCTTTTGGTGTCTTCTGTAATGTGTATTCAGAGGATACACAGGTTCCTGTCTGGCTGGAGGGGGACTTGGAGGCTTCAGCAGCCATCTTTATGACATGCCTCAGTGCAGTGGGCAAATGGATATCTCTCAACCGTCTTACATTCATCCGTCAGAATACAGTTTAAGTCCTGTTGCCCAAGATTACCTTAGCAAGTAGACCATTCCCAGCTTGTAAGGCTTAAGCACAACCAGAGTCTAAACTGTAAAAAGCCTGGGGGAAAATCTGGTTGCTGTTCTCCTTGTCCAAGCAGATTTGTTATGTTGGCCTTGGGTTTTCAGCTACGATTACTTCCCACAATTCTTAAGTCCTTTTTTAACAATGCTCAAATCACAGTTGTAAATAGATTAGTTTTATGTAGGCTGGACTGTGGGAATGCATTGTATTTTGGTTTACCCATGCTAGCTCGTTTATGCTTCAGAGCCCTCAGAATTTAGTAGCAAGACTGTTCTAACTCAGGACACCAGACCCAGATTCAGCATAAATCTCAGAAACTGGTTCACAAGCTCCTGTTTGGATAAAGTCCCACATTGTTTAAACTGGTTCACAAGCTCCTGTTTGGATAAAGTCCCACATTTTTGTCAGGTCCCCACCTCTGAACCATCCTGTCATGGTGGAGGCCGAACAGAGCAATCGGCACTCATATCATACATGTTAAAAGTGGGTTTATTCAAATTTAAAGTACGGTTGGGTCAAAAGCATGACATGCAATAAAGATGGCCTACTTGGTGGTACACAGTAAATCTCACTTTCGAGGAAGCAAAAAAATAATGTCGGCAATCTCCCCATTTCAATGTCTCTCAATAGGTCCCTGAATCAGATGTGACATACTCTAATGGCCATGACATTGTCTTGGGTAGAAATTCTGACCCTAATTTTAAGTCAGACATCACTCATTTAACATCTCCTACCTTTAATAATATCCAGTTCAACAATCAGATGAATGGAAGAAGCAGGAAAGGAGCAGTAGAGGCAGAAGCGTGCGGGAACGACACTGTTGCTAACGGTGCCTGTGCTTCCGTGTCCCCACTCCCATAGAGTCCCAGAGGGAGCCATGTCTTTTCAAAATGGGGAGTAAGTATGTCTGTGATTTCTTTTAGTGGTTTATTATTATGTCTTATTTTGTTTGACCTTGCAGCATTTAAGACTGTTGAGAGAGAGCACACAGGTTTACACCTCACAACGATGGCAGGTGCAAACAGATGTTAACCACTGTTCGGCAACTGAAATGGTAGGACAGGCTGGAACAATCACAAAGAGGGACCTGCCAAAATAAATGCAGTTTGGCCGATTGCCCAAAATTCCTGAAAAAATGTGTGCAAATAAATCACAGCGAATGGGCCTCAAAGGCCACTATTCAACTTGAGCTAAATCAGTCTACAAGGATATACAGTCATTTATTTGAATTGTTGAACACAAATTGCTATGACATAATTTGCATAAACCTTTTCAATACATTGCAAACTCTGTACACTTTTAGAAACAGATCATTATATTCACAAAAAGCACATCAATGTGCAACAATAATACAACAAACATATTGTGATGAAACAGTGAAAGGAGAAACGAGTACACATGAGACAGATATCTTTCTATACAATGAATCCGTGGTCTATGCATAACGCAGGAACATGGAGGGAAGAATATGCTGTGCGGTTACTTTTCTTCCGCCCTTGATCCTGTAGCATGCGCTTTGCCAAGATGTTTGCGCGCTGATGGTGCCTCACTCTGTAGATGTTCTACTGAACCGAACTCAAACGCAACACCTCACTTCTGCACGGTTGACGAGATATGAATTGATCTTGTTTGCTCCTCACATTCAAATTAAGAGGTGTTGTGTCCTTAATCCGGCTGAACGCCTACCTTTCCCGCAAGATGCTACTTGCGGCGATGAAGTGCCACATGATTGTTTGTATACGACCGAACAAGAGACAAAGGGTAGAATTGATTTGAAAGATACTCCCTTGGATAATCTGCAAGGAGAGCTGTTTTGTGACGGCTCCTGCTTCAAACTTCCGGATGGTACATCCACAGCCGCTAATGCAATCACTACATTAAGCACGGTTGTGGAAACTAAGAGAATCACGCATAATTCTGCGCAGGCCGCACAGATTATAGCATTGACCCGAGCTTGTGAACTTTCCGAAGGGCTTGCAGTAAATATATATACTTATAGTCAGTATGCCTTTGGGGTGGTCCACAACTTTGGGAGACTTTGGTCAAAGAGAGGGTTCCTAACTTCTTATGGCACCAAAATTCAACATGGCTCCCTAATAGTACAACTACTCTCAGCGCTTGCGCTCCCTACTCAGTTAGCAGTTCTGAAATGTGCAGCACATCGAAAGTATACAGATGATATAGGGAAAGGGAATGCTTTCGCTGATCAGATAGCTAGGCAAACTGCTACCGATCTCCTTACGGAGATGTATGTTTCAAGGGAATCTGTAGATGCTTATACAATAGATGAGGGTGTTGGGTCTGTATGGGACATCCAAGCTGATGCCACGTTAGAAGAATCCAAAAGGTGGGCTGAAGGCTTGGGGAAACTTGATGATGACGGGTGTTGGGTGGACATAGTAGAAGGGAAATGGCTACTCCCTGACACGTAATGTCATGATGATGGTCATCATGGCCCATGGTCCTACGCATGTATGTGCCCAGAAAATGACAAAAATGTTAGAGAAGGTTTGGGTAAATGACAAAATTTCAAAAATTGCCTAGCGCTACGTCCGGGAGTGCATGATTTGCCTGCAACAGAACATAGGAAAGGGGAGAGTAACTCCAAGGGGTAGTTTTGTGTCACCCTCTGTCCCTTTGGAGTGATCCACTTTGATTTCATTGAAAGGGAACGATGCGATAATAAGAAATATGTACTGGTGGTTATCTGTGCTTTTAGTAAATGGGTTGAGGCTTTCCCTGTTAAATATGCTTCAGCTATGACTACTGCAAAAATCATGTTAAAAGAATACTTTCCACGGTTCGGTTTGCCAAGAGTTATCTGGTCGGACAATGGTCCACATTTTGTCGCCGCTGTAATTCTACAGATATGTACAGCATTACGAATTGACAAACGGTTCCATTCGGCCAGACATGCTCAGAGCGTCGGACTAGTGGAAAGACACAACGGTATCATCAAGAACAAGCTCGCTAAGATGTGTGCCGGCACCAAACTAAAATGGCCGGACGCCTTACCGATCGTGTTGTTATCTATGCGCACAACCCCTCAAACTAAGACTGGGATCTCTCCATTTGAGGTGGTAATGGGGAGACCTGCCAATATTTGGAACCTTGCTAAATGTAACTTGTTAAGAAATGTTGAAAATGTTCTACTTTCAGATTATTGTAGCCAATTGACTAAAAACCTGTACTTGATTTATCACCAGGTACGAGGAGCTTTACCTGTGCGATACGAGGTCCCGGGCCACGGCATACGGCCTGGTAGTTGGGTGCTTGTCAAATCGTTTGAGCGCACCTCCTGCCTCGTGCCTCGCTGGTGTGGCCCATTCCAAGTCCTGCTGGTCACCCAGACAGCGGTGTGGGTCGCTGAGCGAAAGAACGGGATCCACGCGTCCCACCTCAAGAAACTTCCTCACACTGTGCAACACGTTACAGAAGAAACAGACCCCCTCGCTGACACTGCAACCAATGATCCCGAAGCAGCACTGAGAGTGTGTCGGAGAATCTCTCTGAGCCCGGGAGGCTTAGGGAAACTGCCATTTTGTCTCTGCACTCTCCACAAACTTTGCATCCGCAAACTGCTGTTTCGAATTCAGCCCCTTCACTTGCCTCCGATACGTTGCTTCCAGCAGGAAGTGACGACATATTGTTTCAGGATCAATCAGTACCAGGAAAAGTATGATATAATCTGCGACCACGAAGATAGACTTACGGCACGGTTTTGCTGTGCCTCTGATAGACTTACGGCACAGTTCGGCTGTGCATTCGGAGAAGGAAAAGAGTCATTGAGGGCTTGCTTTTTGCCCAAATTTGAGAAAGGGGATTCTGGTGGCTAGGGTAGTGGAAGGACTAAGAAGTTGCTCGACCGGGAGGTCGCCAGCAACAAACTTGGGAGTGTCTGTTTGAAGACTACGATGCCCGCCACCGCAACAGCTCGTATGGGACTTGTAAATAAGGGGGTGACCAACCGGGACAATGGACAAAATGCCTGGGCCCTGAAAATGTATTGCTGTATTCTTATAATGATATTGTTTTTTTTAATAGTCGCTGCCTTAGGATTATGGTACCTCAAGGAAACTCACTCTTTAGAACTTTTGTTGCCGACTGAAAGTGCACCCATTGTTCCTCCTCCCTTTGTAAAGTGGGTATAACACATATACTGGACACATTTAGTGAAATGAAAAATTGCAGCAAAAAAGAACTGTGAAAATATGTGGGTCCATAACAATAATGATTGGTCAATCAGTGAATACATTGTTTAGCATGAA
The DNA here is from genome assembly GCF_040938575.1 of Ambystoma mexicanum. Taxonomy (NCBI): domain Eukaryota; kingdom Metazoa; phylum Chordata; class Amphibia; order Caudata; family Ambystomatidae; genus Ambystoma; species Ambystoma mexicanum. The sequence continues at coordinate 51,706,032 of NC_090934.1, read as the reverse complement.
TTTGAACATGACTTATGTTGCATACATTTATTCATTTGCATTAAATAACATAGAACTGCGATTCAAGGATAGTTGTTATCAGGGAAGAACCACAATGAATAACACTTGTTCTTATACATTGATAGATTCAATATGATAATTAATAAAGTTATCATTAAATAGCAGAAACTATAAAAAGGAATTGAGATTGATTCATCTCATCAAAAAAAATGGAAAATGTAGAACCGGCGGTAATCAGGAATGCCAGAAATAAAGAAAGGACTGTAATCGACGTGATATATTTGTGAGCACATTAAACTGAAGATAAGTGGAGCATTAAGCCATAATTAATGTATTCACATTATGACAGATGTAACACAATTTGAATGGAATTTAAGATCACATAAACAAACACGATGATTTGCATTAATGAAATTAAATAATTTCGAAGTTTAAATTTTAATTGTAAGAACCACGATAATCGCACAGGTGAGGAAGAAATCTAACTCTATTTTGAATCAATAGAATGGATCTCAGAGATTAAAATTAAGTGTAATACAGAGAACGAAGTAAGCGCTCTCCCAATCCAACATGGCCGCGAGTAACAGCATTGCAGCTGACCTGGGTTGCTAGGCAACCAAAGTGCAAAATGACATTAGTCAGGCAGAGACGCAGAAAACACGAGGACTGTTTAGCACAGGATGAATAGTGTTAATGTAAGCTCGCACGGGGGCTCAAAAATGAAGGGGTCTTGCTTATCTCGCCCACGTGGTAACACGTGGAGCCTTTCATAAATTAAATTGGAAAAACATACAATTGTAATACGAGAGCAAAAACAAGGAGTTTTAAAACTGTCAATAAAGTTGGGAGGAACAAACAAAAATAGGACATGAATACCCGTATTCTTTTCAAACATCACTTCTTTTAACTTTGTAGATGGACCTGGGATTTAACCCGTGAAATTACTTTGAAAGACATAAAGAATACTAGTAGCGAACAGCACAATTAGGTAAGGTTATGTGTCCAGTATATGTTACCATAACAAACGGGTTTTGGTGGATTTTTACTTCATACATGGAATATACATGATAATGAGCAGAATTTAACTAAATGTTATTTTTTCTGTGTTTTAATTCATTAATTCATATTTATTTTTTCCTTATTGATCTTTTTTCTCTTTAACCCTTAACACTCCTACCCTTTGCCCCTCCTCAAAAATGGCCAATCTTTTCTTTTCTTTCATGAAAATTATCTTGAATTTCTGAATGTTTGAATGTTCTTTTATGACATTTAATGACTCTCATATGACGTTAATATGGGGAAATAATGTTATGTGTTTAAATATTGAAAAATATAATTTTCTTGCTACTCTAACAGCCCTGATTTGAAAAAGATGAGCAAATTATCGAAACACGTGTAATCACATAGGGCACGAGAAAACTCTGAAATAAACCATAACAAGTGGAGTTTTTTCTGAACATTGAAAAGGAGGCTATTTGTCATTCTTTTTGGTAATATGTGAGTGCATGGGACTAAGTCTATGTAGCAACCCAATAAGGGGTATTTAAACCATGTCCGACCCGAGGGACACACTCTGCATTATTCTGCTCTAGCAGCGTGACATTCACCGGGTCCTGCTCAGCATCCTGGCCTGCACGGGCGAGAGAAGACAAGAACCGCAGTCATCCTTACCTGCCCAGCTGCAGCCTCCATCCAATCGAAGTCCTCCAGTCTTCATCATCTTCCTCCAGAAACATCCCTGGAAAGGAGGGCGTGAAAGAGACATCGTGTAAGCTCACTTACCCAGCCCATCTGTAAGGCCATCACCACCTGCACATCGTTCGCCGGCTTTGGATTCCGGGTGGTCCATCTTCCTGGATTCTTCCTCGACCTGTAAGAAACAACAGCACAGGTTAGCCAACTGCAAGGACGCTCTCAGCGCTGCATATTGCGCATCCATCCTTACCTTCTCGAACTCTGCCTCCAGCATCAGCACTCTGCCAACAGCATCTGCAAGATAAGAGGAGAAGGTTATTCGGTGCATCAATCAATACAGAAATTATTCTTACTTCTAATAGACTTACCTGAAAAGTGGAGTCGCAGCCGGTCTGGACTCCAGGCCCACGCCAGTGAAGAAACTCGGTGGAACGGTGCTATGAAAACGCGCCCCTGCCCAGCACAGCAGGACGGAGAGCGCATCCTCACAGAAATCAAGGTGAGAGAAGCCCCAAGGGGAACTGCAAGGGAAACACCGGGAGGTGGGTCACGAGGGAAGGAATAGCAGCTAAATTCCACCTCCTATCTTCTAGAACTGATCCCAGGCAGCACAAACCCCAGAGAAGGCGCAGAGAGTCAGAAGCATTCCGGGCCAGTCGAGGGGCGTCCCTGTGGATACAAGGTGAGCGTTACAATCATCTGTGTACAGTCCCTGAAGAAACCAAGAAGGCCTTAATGGAAGACAAATGGTGATGTCACAATAACCTGGACTGACTCTCAGATAGAAGAAATGACGACCAGAGAATGACGCAAAGAGGCCAAATGCCATGAACAAGGATATCGTGAACCTAAAGTGAGAGGACGATGTCAAAATGTAAGAAGCATAAACTGTAAGAAATATGAAGATATTCAATCAGTTCACACCTGTAAATATGCTTGGAAAAGCAAGAAAGCTAAGAAAACAGTGCGGCTTGCTATGCTTAGGGCTGCCACTGAACTATCACGTAGGGACCACATCTCTGACCTTAGGCATCAGGTCCACTGGCTACCGGTTAAGGAAAGAATCATCTTTGAAACGCTTGCCCTCACTCACAAGTGTCTCCACGATCAGGCCCCCTACTATCTCGTCCAGAGATTCTCCAAGCCCTGTGCATCTAGGCCATCTAGAGCGGCTTATTCCAACTTGATCACTGTGCCAAAAACCTGCAGAGTGCGTGCTGGTGGCACCAGCTTCCCCACCATGGCAGCCACCCTCTGGAATTCCCTTCCACCGCATATCAGACAAATTGACTCTCACACTGCCTTTCGCAAGGCCATCAAGACTAGTCCCTTCATATAATTGTGCCTGTTTTTGTCCGCAACGGAGGCATATGTAACACTATATTCATTTCTAAGAACACTTCTGGGGAGGCTTTTTTGTAACCCTTAATCAAGCCTTCCTATGCACCTTTCACAGCACCTCAATGCCCGCGGGCTGCAGTGCGCTTTACAAATGTAAAATATAAAATAAAATAAAAAATTAGTAGAAGAATAGTGTGGCAAGCACCACTATACATAATCTACCTCAAACAAAACACATTATTATAAGTGTATTTCCACTTTACACAAGAAGCAGAATCAACCCAGGTTACTAAAGGCCAAACGAGAAAAGCTCCAGATTTAGCAAAACGAGTAGAGACGGCTGAAACGAAACTCAGCAGAGGCAACTTGTGCCAGAAGAGCCAAGGTCATACCAATAGAAGAGACAAACAGTAGCTACATCTAATTGAAACTAAGAACAGAATATCCTGCCTCTGAAAGGTCGAGATAAGAAAGCGAAGGCAGGTGATGGGTGAAACGAAAATCAAATACACAAATTGATGGAAAAGAGGCAAATTGACAGTGTCCGAATCATGTGACCAGCCAAGCAAGAAGAAGCGAGAGTTCACACCTACGCAGGGCACCATCCCAGATGAAGATAACAGAACCTTTTCCAGACAGAAGATGCAGTTTTGAGGCCAACCACAGTGAAATAATTGACACATGGCTACTAAAGTTATGATTGATTGTAGCAAGGACTGGAGGAAGGCCGGGTAACTAAGGGACACCTCGCACGGGGTTGGTGCCTACCCAATCACAATGGACCAAATAATCTAGGGTCCTATAGTTAGTGGAACCAATAGGACGTTGTACTTGTAGTGATGTTTTCAGTAGTCATTTTTGAAGGAAGGGCTTAGATGCCCACCTGACAGTGTTTACCCAATCCCCTCGCTCCGTTACCATATACAGATATAGTACCTATATTAAAGTTTCCCTTTCCTAGCCAATAGAATTGCATGCTAACTTTTGAGTGTTACACGTCAATGATGACGAGTTGTTAGTATAAATGTTACAATTTTTATGAAGTTCGTTGGAGTTGAAGCGAGAAGGAAGATCACACCATTGCTGATATTCGTAACTCCCCGTTTTTTGTACTTGTCATTACACGGACTCCCTTTGCTAAACCGTTTGAGTTGTCCTTATTGATTGGTGTTGGAGTAATAAATCTGCACCCCCATCCATCTCACGGGTGCTGCTATCATGTCTTAAAGTGCTTCGGCGCTAACTCCGACTCTATGGGCCGGTCGGGGGTCTTGGAGTACAGCAGTCGATTAACAGCGGATATGGCAAATGTTTTAGTATATTTGGATTTGGCACACTCCATACATTTGCTGGGAGGCCCATGACTACAAGCATGTACTTACTGTAAGCCCTTCACATGTTCTGGTAAGGGCAATAATTTTGGCTGCCTGTGCTGAATGCTAAGGCATCCTACTGGTTTCAACTATTTTTTTTAAGGTTGTAATAGCATATGCTGCTGTAGAGGGGCCATCTGGTAATTTAAAACAAGACCCATCTACCTACAAAATATTATTATTATTATTCTATTATTAAAAAGTGCCATCCAGCTGTTCAACAGGAACGCCTACCAGAACCACCCATCCCTTCGTCTCTTCATCAGTGGTTAGTACACAATCATGCATTTCTACATAACCATCAGAAGAGAGGGGGAGCAGGATGGCTGGATTCAGGGTATTACAACGCTGAATCATAATGTGAGGTGTCAATAATGTCAATTCACACCTAGTGAGCCTGAAATTGGTTAAATGTTGGATCTTGATTTTATTCATCAATATGTCTATTGCATGAGGGACTGAAAGAATGACAGGGTGTCCTAACAATATGACATCTGCTTGTTTCATGGATAATGCTGCAGCAGTAACACCTTGCAAATAATTTGGTAATGCCTTTGCTATTGGATCCAAAGTGGATGGCCTATTTTTACCCCCTTGCAGTTGTGTTAGTACAGACAATGCACAGCTTTGGCTTTCATGCACAAACAGGGTAAAGGGTTTCGTATAGTCTGGAGTTCCCAAAGCAGCTGAGTTACAAAGTGTTGATTTGACTGCCTTAAAGCATTCCTGGTGAGCAACAGTCCACAGCAAAGGAATAGGAGTGTTGCTTGAGGTTAGTTCTAGCAATGGTTTAGCCAGGAGGGAAACGTTAGGGATCCACCACCTACAGAATGATGTAACCTCTAGAAACCCTCTGAATTCTTGCTGCGTGTTTGGGTCAACTATTTTCATAATAGCTTCCGAGCTCTACAGATGCAGGTGTCTCTTCCCCTTTGACAATAGATCTCCTAAATAAGTGACCTGTGTCTCAGAAAACTGCAACTTACTGGGAAATACTTAATGCACAGGGGGTGCTAAGAACTGCGACAGACACACTGTGCAATCTGCACATTGCTCTTCGGTGTCAGCTGCTATCAAATGATCATCATCATATTGTAAAAGCACTGGGCCTCATTATAAGTTTGCAGGTCTGGTAACAACAGTACCTGTAAGCATGCCGGTTTCCGTTGTTACCAAACCAGCAAACTATGAGTTCTGCTCGTGAATGCCATCCCGCCCGCCAGGCCTGACCTGGCGGGCATACCAGCACCCACGAGCAGAACATGTAGGCCGGACCGGCACCATTCACGAATGGTGCCGGTGCATCAGACCTCCCCATTCCCATTGAGCCATATAGGCCTCAATGGGAATGGGGAGCATTTTTTTCTGGTGCACGCAAATGGACAATTACTGGCTCTGGTGGGGGCCGTAATAACCCGGTAATTGCCCATTCGCGGGTGGCGGAAAAAAAATTATACCGCGGCATCAGTGCCTCTTTTACCAGCATGGCTACCGCCAGTATCGTAATGAGGCCAACAGTTTGAGTTATTGGAGTGTACATGTCCAATTGTGTCTTTAAAGCTTGGCTATATATACTCAGACTTTCAGTGTATCCCTGTGGTACTATACAGAAAGTATATGATCACCCTTCAACATGGAAAGCAAAAAGGTACTGTCACGATGCCTGCCCCCGGGAAACCAGATCAGGCCCAGCAACCCCGAAAGCAGGCATCATGCCATTTTGAGCGCGCCCAAAGACCCCAGCTAGGGACTGTTTGGGTGCAGTCCTGGCGCCTATGGCGCCAGGCTCATAAACATAGAGTCAGTCCTGGCGCCATGGGCGCCAGGCTCATAGTAGAAAAACCCACCTGATGCAGACCATGCTGAATACTTACCTGATGCAGACCATGCTGCATACTTACCTGGTGCAGACCTTGCTGCAAAAGGCCTCAAGCCAAATGAGGCTTAGGAGGGACTACTTTTTACTCGGGTGGGGCTATGGAAGGATACTTACCGGGGACTTCTTCCAAGGCTATTTAAACCACGCCCGAACAGCAGCACACGCTTCACGTTATTCTGCATCCAGCAGCGTAACGCTCACCGTGCCTGCAGCAGCTTCCAGTCTTCTGCCACGCAGCTTCAAGCCCGGAGCTCCTAGAAATAAGAAGAAAGAAGGAGAAGAGGTTAGAACAGGAGCATCACAGTAATCCTTACCTGAATCCTTGATCCATCACGCACTCGAGCTGGAAGCAAGAAGTCACACGTGCGTCGCCTCGCATCTCGCGGCACCGCGCTGAACTCACTGCCTTCGCTGCATCTCCACATTCCATCGCGATCTTCAGCATCTCCCAGCTGCTCGCTGACACCTAGGGAGACAAGAACAACAAGGTGAGCTAAGGGAAAACAAAAGGACAAGTAAGCAAGCTACCCCCCAAAGACTTACCTGATTACCACAGGGGGTGCTTAGCTCATCTCGGGTCGGCGCAGCTTACACTGCATCTTCGCCGTACCCTGGCCCCTAAGGGGAAAACAAAGGACTATAGGGGAAAACCTATCTCCACAATAGACTTACCTAAATCTTACCGGTTGCCACGTGGAACTCTTCCTGATGGCAAACCGGCAACCTGCTAGGAATCGGACAGAGTGAAGATCAGACATTTTGAACTCTTTCTACCTACCGTCTCACGGCACCTTGCCTGGATTCTTAGAGTCAATACCGCTCTGGAACTCGCCAATTCCTCCACACCCGTGAAGTAACTGGTCATCTACGCGCCCCTGCGTTCGATGCAGGATGGAGAGCTCATCCTTCCAAACCATCAGGTGAGACTAAAGAGGAGAGATCAAGAGTGATCTGTGGGAAGACAACAGGGGGTGGGGAAGGTGGGTGAACGCTCAATTCCACGGGTGGTTAATCCCCTTTCTCCTTTGCAGAAGGATATTCCTGCGAGCCAGACAAACTAGGCTGAGTGGGCCAGTCCAGTCAGTCATCTCGGCGCTACGCGTCACGCTGGTGGAAACAACAGCGGCCCAGTTCCGATCGACACCACTGTGGGATCCAGGTGAGCGTAACAGGTACTGACAGTCTTTGTTGATTGGAATGCTAAAGAAGGCATGTTTAAACTCAATGACAGTAAAATATTCTGCTGAGGGTGGAATCATATTAAAAAGGGATATCATGTCAGGGTCCACAGGGAACTGGGGAACAACGACCTTATTTACGGTGCAGAGATCAGTTATAAGTCTCCACTGAATTGGAGAATCTGGCTTTGCTTCACTTCGCTTCTGTATTGTAAAATAGGACTGTTACAGGGACTACACACTATTTCCAATATCCCCTTAACAATACGTCTTCTATTACTGGTTTGATGCCTTCTAACCATTCATTTGCTTTCTTATATTGGGGTACTCTGGGAAACACGCCCATGGTTTTACTTGATTATAATGGGCTCCACTTCCATGCAGCCTACATCTTTAGAGCCAGTGGACCAAATAACAGGGTTAATTTGTTTTAATGCTTTAGGTAATTTGTTAGTGGCAACAACAAAGCACTTAGAGAAGGACTCTGCACAACATATCAAATATACTTTATCAGGCGAGCAGTAAATGTTAGCATGCAAGCGCTTAAGTAGATCCATGCCCAAGTTCAAAGCATATTTGTCCGTGACCACCAGAGGAGCCTTGCAAAAGACAGGACCACTGCTGACAAACACTGGTTCCGATATTGGACTTTGAATAGGTTCATTTGCAAAACCCACTGATGTATTAATATTCCCTGAGAGGGGAATGGAAGACACTATTTTGTGGAATATCGATGTGTTGGAGGCACCCGTGTCTAGCAGGAATGTAGTCCACTTGCCGTCTACTGCAATTTCAACAAATGGTCCCTTTGGATCTACAGGGATACACACGCTTCCCTTTCCCTCTCCTGGGAAGCCCTATTCCACAGAGTCACCCACTGTATAGTCATCCACATAATATTCCCAAGCCAAATACTGGTCACCCTGTTGTGGGGCAAAGTAATTGAGCTGGTTGCTATTCCCTTCAAGTGCCCCACTGTTCATTTGAATGAATCTCTATGCCTTTGTAAATGCTCCCCTTGACATACTGCGATCGGCCACAACCTCTTATCCTTTGCGGACATTCTCAGAACCAATGATCCTCAGCCTTACAATAGCAACAACCTGTGTCAACTAGGGTTCGACCACCTGGTGGTGCACTTTCTACTCTTCCTCTGTACATGCCTCTTCTTCTATGAATGCATAGGATTCCCCTACCTCTTTCGGGAAAAGCCTGCTGCATTAATGCTCTGGTCTTTAACTCTCTTATTTTACCCCCCCCCCCTTGTCTTTAGCATTGCGATTAGCATAATACTTAGACATGGTCAATATTTGAGCAGCACTTTGGGTTGGCCAGCTGGACCCATATGCCTGAAAGTCATTTTTTAAGTGAAGTAACAATCCTTCAACAAAATGGGAACAGAACGCCTTGTGCCCCTCTGCAGTAGACATATCCATCCCACGAAATGAGGTAAAAGCTTCTTCCTTTCATGCAAATTATTTTTTCTACTGACTCCCCTTCTTCCTGCCTGCAAGCGGTCAGCTTTTTCCAATTCATTTGCTTGCGGGGAACCACTAGCTGGTTACGGGTAATCAGCACTTGATGGATACGCGTTATCAGGAGTTAAGCTCACCGGCACCCTTGTTTCCAGACCGGCATACTACAAGTCTGCCTGCCGGAGCCGATGTGCCCGACAGGTCTGACCCTTCCGGACGCAGTGGCCACGGTACGCAGACTTGTCACAGGAGCATTGGCACCATTGCTAACGGTGCCAGTGCTCCTGTGTCCCCACTCCCATAGAGTCCCATGGGAGTCCCATGGGACTCTATGGGAATGGGGATTAACAAGTGTACTGACTTCTGACTTCCGGCCACCAAACTTGTATTAGCCCAGTAGCACCGGGAAGTCAAGCACCCGTAAATTATTACGGGTCTGGCGGCAACCCGCCAGTAGCACCGGCAGGGTTACCGCCTGACCCGTAATGAGGCCCACTGTCAGTCTGGGTATACCACTGCTCAGAAATGTAACAGAAATGTAACTGATATGTAACTGATATCTGGGTAATCGTTAGTAAAATACAGTAACTCCATTCTGTTCCAGGGTACATGGACCTGGTGTGTGGGGTTATCAGTATCAAACCCAGGCATTTCTCTCATAGGAAACCATGGACTTTGTTGGAGCATTTATGATCCAAAATAGGTATTTAGACACAACTTTTGGACAGGAGTCTGAATCAAGCTTACACTCCTGGATTGCTTGTCCTTATAATCGATTGGGAGGGGATACACTGTGTACACCTCATTCACCTTTTTATGTAACAGCCACATTAGCCTAGTTAGTTCTAGCACTATTGCAAATATAAGCATATCTCATTGCTGGGGCTCGTATATTTAGGCTTGTTCTACTCCTCCAACCCCGTTTTTGATCCATGCTAACACTACCCTTTCCGTGGTTTCCATTTTGTGGGTTGTAATCCTGTGGGCACGAGGTGGCGATGAGAATGCCTTATCACCAAGTACCCAATACAAGGGTGGCGGAAGCCTTTTAACTATTAAACACTCTAATAACAGGTCTGTCTCATCCTCTAAGGTCACTCCGGATTTCAGGTGTTGGGGCTGAGGGGCCCGCCTTGGCTACATACAAACCCTTAATTCTCATTATATCTTCACAGTCTCCCTTCAGGGTCTCCCTCCTCCCAATCCTTTTTCATCTCTTTATGATCAAATGTGCATGCTTTTCGGATTGCAGTTTACGTTCTTTAATATGTGCTTCTCTCATAGATTTTTGTCTAGCGTAATCTTCCCATTGTCTATATGTTTCCCATTGCAAGGGTCTTATTGCCTTATCGCCTTTAGCGGCTAATGCTTCTCTTAGGCTCCCTATATTCTCCAGGTGAAAAGATCGAAGCACAGGAAACTGTAACTAAGAGCTGCTCGCAGTGTATTTATGCCATTCTCGCAAGTACAACACCACTTCCAGGCACTGTTTAATCACCAATTCCCACCCCAGTGTACCTTCGGGAGCATTGGAACGAGCCTTACAACATTTCAGCCCACAACCCATCATTTTAGTGCATGAACTACCGATGGTTTGAATTTGTGTACACAAGGTGTCTTTCTCTATGGCTCTTTTAACAAAATGCTCCCATAGAAAATACAACATTACACACTCATTTCATGATTCATCCATAATACATCATAGCATACTCATTATCACATCATACACATACTGCACCCAGACCGGTCTCACCCAATTCCGTTGTCTGTGCCGGCTTCCCTCTGTCCAAGAAGAGGGGACCTCTATCACAGAGGATCAGCGTGCCAAGGAAATCAGCTGGCTGGCGAAATCCATGCTGCAGGAAACCTCTGTCCACCTCTTGCAGTGCGCCCCAAGTCATTTCGCGCCATCCAATGCTAGTTCCACGACTGTGGCACACTGTCCAAGTGGATCCTATCCGAGACGAGGCCCCATCTAGGGGTGCCACTCTGTGGGAAATAATCCAGTCATAAAGCCCACTTGTGGACACACACACACACACACCAAGAGAATGAGATACCGGCAGAGTGTTGTTTTTGCAGTCAAAGGTTTATTCAGTCAGAAAACGTTTAAATGGAAAGCAAAATGACAGCAAGGCTTCTTCCGTAACTCTGAGGTCATTATGAGAACAAACAACTATTATAAATTTGGTGCTACATTTCTTCCTGACAGGTCATTAAATCCCAAGCTAAATACGAACACAGAGTGAGGGTCTCAGGCTACTATTAGTGCTGCTGCTATCTGGGTTATTTCTACTCATGGCCTGTTCCAAAAATAAATGTGTATTAGTGAAGCAACGGGTGTTCTTACTGCAAGGCAAGCATACTATGGTCATGTGCACAGAATTACATGATATTGAACTAATGTTCACTCAATTTGCAGAGTGCCTACAGTTACTTTGCTCACAATATTTCCCATTTGGTGTATTATTGGTGCACCTTGGTGCGCTTTTTCTGAAAATAATGATATGTTTCTAAAGGTTTTCAAAGTTGCCAATTTATTAAAAAAAGTTTATGCAAATAATGTCATTAGAATTTGGGTTAAAAAATTCATATAAAGACATAAAGCAATTTATATCCTTGTAGACTGATTTAGCTTGAGTTGCAGAGTGGCATTTCATGAGATTGGAGGGATGAAGCAGGTTCTGTATAGGCTGGAGTCCTGAAGAAGGCTCTAGACAGGCTGGAGGTGTGGAGCTGGCTATGGGTAGTGTGAGAAACCTGATGGTGTCTCCCTAGCTAGTCCCCAGGGATCTGTCATCCCGGTGGCCAGGACACTGCCATCGCTATTGCATCCAGTTCCTGGGGGTGGACCAGTGAGGGAGGATCACCTATATGGGGGTGATTGGGAGTGGAAGTGGTACACAGATGTGTGAGATGTGGTATCCCCCTTCTTTCAACACCTTTCCCCCTCCTACCACGTAGGATATTCCAAAACACTGCCCCCCATTTACCGACACGGACACATTTGCACACCACAAACAACGGGCTAATACCCGAGCCATTTACCTAACATGTCCCAATACAAGGGTCAGGCATGATCAGGCAATTGACCAGAATCACGCACACATGACAGCCTTTCCCCTTCCCCACAGGGATAAAAAGTGGAGCATGAAAGCACACTACGAGCAAGGCAGACTGCACGATGAGACAGCTATCCAGGCACGGCAGTTCAAGAGGAGGAAAAAGGCAGTGAATATCAGGAGACTGACAAGGGGAGACACAACATTGCCCTTTCAGACCCAGAACCGCGAAACCTCTGTAGAAGGATTAGTAAGACTGCAGAAAAATAGCTCAAGTGTGTTGCAGCAGATGTCAACAGTACACAGAGCATGTCTATGCTAATAAGCAGGACTGAGGGAGGCTCCTGCTACCGTGGTACTGGCCTTGACTCCAGATATGCTGAAAAGCCAAGCGGTTCATCACAGCCGGTGAGTCAAGGGGAGAACCGATAAAAACTGAACTGTGTTGAACGAAAGCCGCAAAGTAGCAACTTAATGGAAGTTGAACAAACTGTTAAGAATAAATGGGAGACCAGCTGCAGAGGGTTCCAGCACCATGTGGGTGCTTACTCGAGAGACTCTGGTCAATCTGATCTTTGTTGAAACTGCTAATACCAGAAGGCCTCAGGAAGGCTGCAAAGGAACGGTCGAAGTGGTCATAAAGGGGTCTTGCAAAATCCTCTGTACAGTCAAAAGTCTTTGACCGACAGGTGATTGAGAAAGGCCCAATTGACAAAGTTGGCAACAGTGAAACAGGCAGAAAGATGCTGACAAAAAGGGGTGAAGCCTGAAGTCCCTATGAACAGTGTGTTGACAGAAGGGAACCCGACCGAGGAATGTCCATAGTCTACTGTTTAGCAAAAGTTGGCAAGAGTGAACCCTGCAGAGGGATGCCGACAGAAAGGCCAGAAGCCTGAAGAATTGTTTAAAAAGACATTAAGATTTGTGAACCAAGAAAAAGCCATATTGAATCCAAAAGCCGGAGATGGAAAATTGAGAAGGGTCTATGCCCGGAAGAGGGGAACACAGGAGTGAGCCATTATCACCCTAACTACCGTATAAAAGGATCATTTTGGTTTGTTATTTTCTGACCCTTGAAGGCAATAGAGTTTTTTTCAGGAAAAGAGACTTGGCCATAGATCTTCTTTAAAGTTAGGAGCGGTACTGTCATCACGTGCAGGGGAAGACCGTGCTGTGCTCAGAGGTTTCACCTTATCCCGAGGTCAAAATGTGGGGAAGGGAGACCCCGCCTACTGCATCCTGACTCCTTATTTGTAAACACTTCTTTCTTTCTTATGCATCCTATCCCACACTCTTTTTGTAATTAGTGTAAGGATTGACTTTAGGTTTTACTTAGTATAGGCCCTCTATACGCCCAAATACAATTCAACGCCCTAATACTATCCAGACTGGACTATTGCAACGCCATGTACCTAGCTGCCAACAAATACATAACCAACAAACTACAGACACTACAAAATAACGCTCTCAGAACAGCCCTCAACCTACCCTCTAAGGAACACATCTCCAACAAAAGGAGAGAACACAAATGGCTCAAAATCTCTGACCGCATCGCTCTCAAAAACGGCATCACTCACTTACAAATGCTTAAACAACGCAGCCCCCCCTATCTCGCATCCAGAATAAAGAAGAAAACCTCCACCCACCCCACCAGATTGATTAACTCTTACTGCCTGCAGGTACCCAATTTCAGACTAAAGAAAACCAGCGGCAGTAGCTTCCCTGTCTTGGCAGCCCAATACTGGAACGCCCTCCCACTCAACATTAGGACAGACCAATCCTACTATAGCTTCAGGCGAAACACCCTCACCTGGTTGCGGGCCAATGAGCCTCATGACTAACCCTGCCATCTCATCTGCCCATGCTGTTGTTCTAACCTGACTGCCATGCACAGCTTTAAATATGTAAATATGTAAGTGCAACCAAACTGCCCCTATGCACAGCACTAAATATGTAAATATGTAAGCATTTGTTTAACTATATGTATATATGTACACTCCACGCAATGTAATGCTATGCCTCTTTTTGTTTGTTCTTTGCTCATGTGTGCCTTATCCTGCAACTATGTTTTTATGTAATCCTATCTTCCTGCCCTCTGTTGCGCCCTGTTACCTCTGGGTTTTGCGCGCCATACTAAATAAATAAACAAACAAACAAACAAACAAATAAACTTCTATTGACATGACGCCACTAGGAATGCCTTATTTTCATTTGAAGGTCGAAGATTGCTCCCATCTTAGATTTAGGTTTAGATTAGGTGTTTATCTCACCCACCTTTGCAGTTTAATAAACACCCTTGAACTGTGATCACTTGTCTGTCTTTACTGTTGCCACCATGAGTTCCTTACATATGGTGTCAGGTGTGGGATGTGACTCAATTGAAACAAATTGGGGAACCCTACAATTTTAAAAACTTAGTCAGAGAGCATCTAACCCTTCCATCTCCACCAAGGAATCAATAGGGTTTGACATCTGTAGCAGTAGGGAAGCTATTATTCCCCCTGGGATAAGAGGAATGTGTCCTTCGGACTTAGTTTTGATACCCCCTCCAGGGTGTTACATCCGATTAGCCCCACAATCTGGCTTAGCATGGAAGTTTGGGATAGATGTCTTAGCAGGAGTTATTGATCCTGATTTCCAGGGAGATGTGAATGTTCTCTTACAGAATCATGGTTAAACCCCTTTTGATGTACATCGGAGGATCAGATTGCTCAGGGAGTTTTGGAAAGAGCTTTATTCCCTCAATTTAAAGAAAGCAAACAAGATAAAACAGAAAGAATCATCCAGACATGCAAAATATGTCAAATGACCAGCACGCACATCCCATTACCTGCCCCTCTAAAGTCGTTACTGATCATAGAAGTCCCCTTTTCAAGAATTGGCATACACATAATAGGACCTCTAGAGACATCTAAATTGGGCAATAAGTATGTCCTGGTGATCATAGATTTGCCATCCGATTACCCAAGGCATTCCCAATGCGAAATCACACCACCCAGCAAATCCTTAAGCAACCTCTACTGTATTTCTCCAGGGTTGGCTTTCCCCAAAAAAAACTAGCCAACCAGGGTTTGGATTTTATGAGTAAGCTTATGGCCGAAGTCAAAGAATTACTCCACATTACCACCTTGCAAACTTCTGTGTACCACCTCCAAACCGATGGCCTGGTAGAAGGATTCAATAAGACCCTAAAACTAATTCCACAGAAATCAGCAGGCAAGGGCGGGAAGGACTGGGACCAAATAATCCCATGGGCATTATTTGCTGTGAGGCAACCCCCCAAGCATCCACAGGTTTCTCACCCTTTGAATTGCTCTATGGAACAGAACCCATAGATGTCTTGGACATGCTCTGGGAAACTTGGGAGGAATGAGAGGAGGCCCCCATTCCAATCTCGCAAACCGCCACTCGAATGCGAGAACACATGAAAATGGTCTGAGACTTAGTTTGTACTCATATGGGGAAGGCCCAGAGTCAACAAAAAAGCTGCTTATGATTAAAAAAAAAATTTAAGATCATTCTCCATAGGACATAAAATACTGGCCCTTTTACCCACGTCAGAAAACAAACTGGTCTCTAAGTGGCACGGACCTTATGAGATAATAGAATGAACAGGAACCTATATGTATAAAATAGCCCAACCGGACAGAAAACAGAAAGTTCACCTATACCACATAAATCTTTTGAAAGAGTGGAAGGAGAATCCATCAGCCACCCATGCCAATGTACTAGCCTGTCTGGTTCCTGAAGATATAGATAACTTTGACTTAATTCCTTCCGAGTTATTTACCCAACAATGAGAAGATCTAAAAGATGTAGTGGTCTAATTTCCTGATTTATTCTTAGAAAAACCAGGAAGAGTAAAAGGTACATAACACTAAATCAGAACACCTAAAGGTAAAGTCGTTAATCTAAAGCCATTTCGACTACTGGACAAGCGTGAATAGATGGTGATCGAGGAAGTCATAAAAATGTTGAAAGCCAATAATATTGAGCCCTCCTCAAGTCCATGGGCCTCTACTATCGTGTTGGTCACTAAAACTGACGGTTCCTGGAGATTCTGCATAGACTTCCATCAAGTTAATACCATCTTCGACATCGATGCCTATCCCAATCCACGCATCGATTACCTAATTGATAAACTCGGAACAGCCACTTATCTATCCAACCAAGAGTTAACAAAAGGTTACTGGCAAGTTCCTGTATATGGGCCAGATAAGGAAAAAAACACATTTTCAATGCCCATAGGATTATTCCAGTTTAAAGTCCCCCGCTTTGGCCTGGACAGTGCACCAGCCACTTTCCAACGCCTCGTGGATAGGGTACTACAACGCTATTCCGATTTCTGTGGAGCTTACATTGACAACATCGTCATTTATAGCAAAACATGGGAGGACCATCTTTATACCATCATGAAAGTCCTCAGGAATGCTGGCCTAACTGCCAATACAGCTAAGTGCAGATTGGCCTGATCAGCCGTAAAATATCTTGGCTCCTTTGTAGGGAATGGGAATGTACTGCCCCAACATGAGAAGTTAAAAGCCCTTTTAGATACACAAATTCCTGAGACCAAAAGAGACCTTAGAGCTTTCTTTGTGTTAGTTGGATATTACCGTAGGTTTATCCCCAACTTTTTGGTAAAACAGCCTGGCTAACACATAAACTTAAGAATGCCGAACCCGAGAAATATCATTGGAATGAGGAAGACGAGATATGCTATAACATCTTGAAATAGACTCTGTGCCAGAACCCAATCCTGAAGGTAGTCTACTTCTCAAAGGAGTTTGTGTTATAGACGGATGCCCCTCTTACAGGGTTAGGAGCTGTCCTGTCCCAGATTTGCGATGGACTAGAACATCCTATACTATAGACCACTTCTCTCTGGTAGAACTAGAGGCCCTAGCCATCAAGAGGGCTATTATCCATCTCATGTACTCCCTATTAGGACGAAAGTTCACACTGGCCACCAACCACTCACCCCTAGTTTGGATAAGCCAATTTAAGGACTCCAACCCTCGGGATATGCAATGGGTTCTAGACCTACAACTCTATTGTTTCACAGTGAAATCCGACAAGGAAAAGACCATGGAAATGTAGATTTTCTTTCCCGGTTTCCCTGTGTAACAAATGTGGCTACATCAAATGGAGGAAGGGAGTGTGAGAAACCTTAAGATGTCTCCCTACCTAGTCCAGGAGATCTGTCATCCAGGTGGCCAGTGCACGGCCATTGCTATTGGATCCATTTCCTGGGGTTGGATGGTTGAGGGAGGATCACCTGGATGGGGGTTCCTTGGGGAGTAGAAGTGGGACACCGATGGGTGAGATGCGGCGTCCCCCTTCATTCAACACCTTTTCCCCCTCCTACTATGTAGGATATTCCAAAACACTGCCCCCTTTTCTGGCATGGATACTTTCACACACCACAGACAACAGACTAACACCCAAGCCATTTACCTAACATGTCCCAATACAAGGGCGAGGATTGTTCAGGTAATTGACCAGTATCACGCACACCTGACTGCCTTCTCCCTTCCCCACAGGGGTATAAGGTGGAGCACGAAAGCACACTACGAGCAAGGCAGACCGCACGATGAGACAGCTATCCAGGCACAGCAGTTCAAGAGGATTAAAAAGGCAGTGAATATCGAGAGGCTGAAAAGGAGAGACATGATCTTGCCCTTTCTGAGTCAGACCAGCGAAACCTGCGCAGAAGGAATCGTAAGACTGCATACAATAGCTCAATTGTGTTGCAGCAGATGTCAACGGTGCACATAGCATGCCTATGCTGATAAGCAGGACCGAAGGAGACACCTGCTACCGTGTTACCGGCCTTGACTCCAGATATGCTGAAAAGCCAAGTGGTTCATCACAGCTGGTGAGTCGAGACGAGAACTGATAAAAACCGAATTGTGTTGAATGAAAGCCGCAAAGTAGCAACTTAACAGAAGTTGAACTAATTGTTAAAAATAAAGGGGAGACCAGCTGCAGAGGGATCCAGCATCACGTGGGTGATTACTTGAGAGATTCTGGTCAATCTGATCTTTGTTGAAACTGCTAATACCAGAAGGCCTCAGGAAGGCTGCAAAGGAACGGTCGAAGTGGTCATACAGGGGTCTTGCAAAATCTTCTGTACAGTCGAAACTCTTTGACCGACAGGTGATTGAGAAAAGCTCAATTGATAAAGCGGGCAACAGTGAACCTGGCAGAGGGATGCTGACAAAAAGGGGTGAAGCCTGAAGTCCCTATGAACAGTGTGTTGACAGAAGTGAACCCGACCGAGGGATGTCCATAGTGAACTGTTTAGCAAAAGTTGGCAAGTGTGAACCTAGCAGACGGATGCCGACAGAAAGGCCAGAAGCCTGAAGAATTGTTTAAAAAGACATTAAGATTTGTGAACCAAGAAAAAGCCATATTTAATCCGAAACCCGGAGGCTGAAAATTGAGAAGGGTCTGCGCCCAGAAGAGGGGAACTCTAGGGGTGAGCCATTATCACCCTAACTACTGTATAAAAGGAACTTTTTGGTTTGTTATTTTCTGACCCTTGAAGGCAAGAGACCTCTTGCAGGAAATGAGACTTGGCCATCTATTTTCTGGAAGGTTGAGGCGGAACTGTCGTCTTGTGGTGGGGAAGCCCAACAAGGGTGCTGTGCTCAGAGGTTCCACCTTATCCTGTGCTCAAAACGTGGGGAAAGGAGACCTGATTCATTATTTGTGAACACTTCTTTCTTTCTTATGAATCCTATCCCACACTCTTTTTGTAATATGGTGTAAGGATTGGCAATAGGTTTTTCTTAGTATAGGGCATTATATTTGACACAACACCACTAGGACTGCCTTATTTTCATTTAATGGTTGGAGCTTGTTCCCATCTTAGATTTAGGTTTAGAATAGGCATTTATCTCACCCACTTTTGCAGTTTAATAAACACCCTTGAACTGTGATAATTTGTGTCTGTCTTTACTGTTGCCACCATGTGTTCCATTACAGTAGGCTGGACATGTGTAGCTGGCTTTGTAATAGCTGTAGACAATGAGAAGGCTCCACTCGGAACCTCAGGAAAGAAGGGCAGAAGACAGGAAGAAGCACAAGATGATGGTGAACAGGAAGGAGAAGGAGACACATGCAGATGTCAGCAAGGGAAGGAGGTGGAGGACGAAGGCGGCAGGGAAACTGTAGCATGAGCAATGGGCTGCAACAGAGTTGCTGGAATGCAAAAAAGCAAAGACACGAAGAACACAGTAGCGTCTTGCAACATAGAGCAGTTGCAACACAAAGCTGACTAGGACGGAGGTGGATTGATGCCCTGTGCGTTGCTGCATGTGCATGTCTGATATGACAGCACTGCCATCTTGAGTGGGAGATTGCTTCTCGGCTATAGATCCACAACTCTCACACAGATGGCCAGATAATAGTGATAGTATGCCCCTCCTTAGCCAAAGTGAACCCAGTTTCTCACATCGAATATTGTAAAAGACCCTGAGGTGCATACCCATAGTGAGGTGGACTGGTTCCCAGATCTGTTGCAATGGCCATAGCCTTTCCGATCAATAAGGAACTGCAGGCGACTATGAAATAGGCAGACATCACAGATCTTTAATACCTCTGTGACAAGGCCTTGTCAAGAGGTGATGGGAACACCTCTCAGCTGGGGTGGGAGACCTTCAGGGAGAGATACAGAGCCAGTCCTACCGTTGAGGTGGACGTTAGAAGATGAGAGTGCCCCGATTTCTGCCGCCCTCTCCTCCTGTGCCCTCTCCTTCTGTGCAAGTATGTTATTGTGCAATACACGGTTTGCTCACAGCCTTCCATCAATAAGATACTTACTAGTGTCTCTCCTCTTTCTAGGAGACCACAAGTTTAGTCCAGGAGGCAAGAGGAGAAACACAAGCGAGAAAACCAGAACCATTGCCCAGTTACCCCCGGGGAAGAAATGAGACCCAGAAAACTAGCAGATAAGTAATCCTATAAAGAGAGACAGTGCCCTATGAGAAACAAAAGTGTGCCTCACCTACTAGTCCCTGGGGATCTCTCTCTCAGGTGGCTAGGACAAGGCCATCACCTTTGGATCCAGACCCTGGGGTTGGACCAGTGTGGGAGGATCACCTAGCTAAGGAGTCTTCGGGGAGTGGGGGTGGAGCAGCCAAGGTTGAGACATGGTATTCCCACCTTTTTTGTACACATAACCCATCCTATCCTTTAGGATTCTCCAATGTCCTAACTCCCTCCCTCTTTCTTTACAAACACTGTGCAGAGGAAGAGGGCAAATGCGAGTAACAAGACTAACTCATATACATCTGTAGAAATCAAGACCTGGACCAGGTTTGGGTTGCTGAAATTATACTTTATTCTTGTGATTTTAAACTAAAGAAAATATAGTCCATGAACTCCTTGAGAGTTACTCCACTCTTAGGCAGCCTTCCAGGGACGTGACTTAAACCCTCCTAAGTCTCCTTGGTGTCCGGATAGGCCCACCAGTTGTTCCTTCTCTCCTCGTCCTCTTCGTATGACTAGGAAAATCAACAACAAACGCTGGATTACTTCCCGGGCTTTTATGTGATGTGAGTGACTTGCTTCCCCCCCAATGGAAACCTCCCCTGTCAATCTGGCTTCTCATTGGCTGGTATAGCCATGTCCCGCCTCCTTTAAAGGCTGCCGTGGTTTCCCAAAGTGCCTGATTCTGCTGCCTGCCAGGAGAGTCCCGCTCCCAGGCAACCCCATCCCGTGAGTCCCTCCCCCCTTTGGAAGTCTCTCCCTCTCGCCATGTGGGTTCGTGCACGCGGCCGCTCCAGAGCGGACCGCCCCGCCGAGCAAGCCGTCTCTCCCTCCTCTCCCTTCCTGGCGGGCCGTGTGGGCCGGCTCTCCGTGACCACTCGTGCTCCCCGCGGGCTCGCCGTCACTAACCCGGATCCCGGGCTGCAAGCCGCGGCGTCACCCCTGGCGGGTTCAGGTAAGGCTGGGTGGGAGGGGGCCGCTCCTTTCGTATCGCGCCCGTTGCCGCGATCCTGTAGAGTCCCGGGGAGGACGGGTGGGATGGGGCTGCGCTTTCTGTCTCGCGGCCCGTTGCCGCGATCCCGCGGAGTCCCGCTACCCCTCCCGGCACCCCCTCCACTCCGGGTCCCACCTCACAACATCGCACAGGGCATGTCCCACTAATCGGGTCAGGCAAAGTCAGGCACTTGACTTTAATTGCATACACCTGATACCAATTAGCTCTCCTCACACGGATAAAAGGCAATCCATAGAGACACACTCTGAGCAAGGTGGAACACGAGTAAGAACAGAACTTAGAAGGCAAAGGTGAACTTACTGGAGCAGTGCGATGGACCAAGGGATGAGAGCAGAGGGTCAAGAACCCCAGGAGTTCTATACGCCTCCAAAAGGCCACAAACGACATGTGGAGAAGGCCAAATCCCAAAGCAGAAGCCTGCACTGTGTTTCAAGGACCTCAGTGATCATCCCAGGTGAACAGTAGAGTTGGGGAGGCGAGGCCAAGCCTGTGGTACTAACCTTGGCTCGTGAATCGGACAATTGTAAAGACAAGAAACAAATGCACACAGCCTCTAAATTGGCAAGCGACCTGAGAGACTGGTGTGTGCTAGGGAAAGATTGTAGTTGCAACATTATTAAGCAAGTGAAGCTGCATGTGTGTGGATGAGACACAAAGAAAGGCAGATCTGTGAATGAACTTTTAAGTAAAGATAGCTGTGAAACCAGTGATACTGAGTAACGTAGCGGTCCGGCGAAAGAAAGTAGCCCACTCGAAAGTCTCTGTGAAAGATGAATTGTTTGTAGCGATAAAGTGAATGAACTGTAAAAGCAAAGTGATCATAATTAACCCAGAGAGAAGGGCAGAGTCAAAAGCTGAGCGTTGAACTTTGAGTCGAAGTGGTCCTGCGGAGGTTTGTAAAGATAACCACGCACATTCTAAAGTCTTCAACATCTGAAAGCAGTGTTTGTGCCCTCCCTGTCTTACACATGCAAGAAAATAAAACAGACACTCCCCAGACAGGGAATAAGGCAGAAGAGAGCGGGCTGCGAGAGTTCAAGGAAAAGTTTATCTAGATCTCTGAGAGCGCTCTGGCAAAATTAATGTTACAATACATTTTATAGGTACAATGATGCGTCTAACATATGATACTACGTTGGACCCGGATTGGTCAGCTAGGGTGGTGTTTTAGGTATGGGCATCATCTCGTCCTCTTGGTTGGTTGCTCGGTTTGCGGGAGGATGGACGTCAGACATCTGTGCCCCGGACGGGTGAAGGTCAGGTCGCTGTGAAGCAGGGTGGTCACTATCTAAGCTAACATAATACATTCTCTATAATGCACGCACTAAATAATAGTCATTCAAAGACTCTCAGTACTTTTTCATGTCTCTATAAAAGTCACACGGGTATTTATATCATCTGTAGCCTTTGGATTATACGAGCCATAGGTTAAGCATCTTCACCACTATAATACAATGACCAGGGTGTAGGTTTATGCTTACAAGAATCTCAGGTATGTGGCGTTTGTTAGTACTGGGCACAATATACGGCAGCAGGGGTCTAATGTTAGTTGGGGGTCTGCTGGGTGGGCATCATGGCGTGGTCAGTGGTCTGGTACATGAAAGGAATACCTTGCAGGGACACAGGGTCAGAATGGCAGTAAGTTTCCACTGGTGAGGGTGTGGGGGCAAGGACACATTTGTGGAGATGAACGAGCCATGGGCTTAGTTCATGCCAGTTCACATGCAGGACAGTGATCTCAGAGGAAGAGTGATGTGTTACATTTATTAGTTGTTGCAAATACCTCCGGCTTCAGCCTGAGAATGGAGCCGTGGAGGTTTCCAGTCAGAGTGGGAACGAGGGTGGGGGCCATGTGCCCTGCGCCTGGGCGCTGCGAGGAAAGGGAGAGAAGCATTTCGTACTATCGCAGTGAGGCCTGGTCACCAAGTTGGAGTCGGAAGGGGGTACAAAAATGGATGCCCTGTGTCCTGCTCAGTGGTCCCATCTACGCAAATGTAACCCAAAGTTAACATCGCATAAGGGCAAGGGGCGAACCCACTACTGGAGGCACTTGGTCCGAGTCTTGTACTGAGAAGTGAAGGAGGCTCCCACACAGTCCCCCCTTTCGTTACATCTAAAGTAACAAATATTTATTTTTTATTCTTTTCGTTCTCCCTTCGGTAGTACTCAGCTTCCGCAACTGCTTCGTACCACGCTGGGGTACCCTTTATTGGCATCCATGCCCTGCATACGCTTCTCAAGCTATTCCCTCTTCTTGCATATTTGTCTGGTGTACACATCAAGTAGATCCCACCATCTCCATCTAAGTCCACCCATACCTCTCTGTACCATTGCAACTCCCTTGTTTCCTTTATCGTTGTATGATGCAAATAATCAAGCCTGTCCCCATATTGCCTGTAAATTGCTGTCATCCTGTATTGCGGTGTGGTGTATTCCCCCTGTTTGTATTTGTGCATCTATCATAGTAGCTACCGTTGTCAGTCGGCCCATTGTTACCATCATCACAGCCAAAGTAGGCATGCTCTTTTCACAGCACCAGAGTCCCATTTGGCACACACAGAAGAATAGGAGCACAAAGACAATGATGGGGACGAGTATTTTCATTGCCATGTTTACCCATGATGGTATCCAGCCGAGCAGATTGTCGAACCATGTGCTTTCCTCTGCACCTCCTTCTGTTCTCATCCTCTCTCCTAAATTGTGTACTGCTGTTATCATATGTGAGAGTGTCCCATTCTCAGCATCTTCAGTTGCCACGAATGTGCAACACGCCCCCCCAATTTTTCAGCAAACACCACCGTCCATTGCCGTGAGTAGATCTAGGACATATCTGTTTTGCATTGTCATTAGGCGCAGTGCACGGAGCTTTATATTTATAATGTTGAACCCTTCTCCAGTGCCGTTAGCCAGTTGGATGAGCTCCCAATGCACTATCTGGAACCATTTGGCGTTTGTTTGTGTTTGGAGTCCCGGGACAAGGAGTGAGGCAAAAAATGTCTCTGCTGATGAAAAGAGCTTGTACTTCTGCGGGATCTCAGCAAGGAGTTTCGATGATTAGGATGAGATATAGTTGGAGGATCTTTTACTTCATGATAGTTTTTTCTTCAGTTCACATTCTGACAAAAGTTCATAACCTGGAGCATCTGTTATCATTATTTCAGGCGCTGGTGATGGTTCAGCCGATTGCCCTGCTGCCGATATGCCAGCCGATTCTCCTGTCGTTCCTTGGATTTGGCTTTCTGGTATTACCATCAGGGCTGTATGGAGGGTGGTAAGACACAAGTACCTCTCCATGCTGTTGGGAGGTGTAGCTAGGCTTGTTTGCCGCAAATCCAGTACATGTCCATTAGTGCAGCGGTGCCTTTCTTCATGTCAGGTATGATTACCGTCTTGTTGCATCTCCGTGTCTCCCCCATGTTCACTCTTCCTTCCCCATGGAAACACAGTTCATGTGGTACCTCTTTCTGTATTTTGATAGGTTTTTCCAGCGCTGTGACCCACGTTAGCTTTGTGACATGTTGCGACCATATGGGGGCACATACTTCTTTTATCCATTCGAAGGTGTCATTGGATAGCCCTCGGAGTGCTTCTGCTTTGCATTCGATAGTTTCCTCGTGCCATTTATTTTCTGCATACCTCGTCTCTTTGATGACAAGAAATGGCTCCTTAAGGCAAATTACTCCTTGGCGCTTGCTTGTGCATGTTCTCTCATTTTGCAATTTTTCCATTGTGATGGTGTGCGCTTGGAAGGTGCTTTTTATCCTGCACAAAACCAAATGAATCAAACATTGGGCCTCCGACAAGGGTACTTCCTGGGGTACTAACATTTTCGGTTTTCCTGATGCATGCGGGATGAGTGAACAGACGTAACAGCTTTCATTTGTTGCTTCCTTCGCCGTGGCACTCATGTCTGAATACCATTTATATGATTGATCAGGGTGGCGGGGGTCTTCTATTTCATCTAACCCCAGGTCATGATAAATGTCGCATCTTTTCCCTTCCGCCCCCCCCTTTTTCTTCTCCTTCTCCCTCCCTCCTTATAGTTTCTCACTTTTTTGTAATGTATTGGAAACATTCCAGCCCAGGCTGTGTAATTGTTGTTCAATATGGCATGTGTATAATCATCAGTGGCAGCAGCGTGACATGAGATAGGGTGTATGGTTGTCTGTGCATGCATACTTGTGTTAGTTACATCATTTGGCCAATAATAATTGCCATCATATTCATTAAGTTCATAATCATTACTCATGTTTATATTTGGAAGTATTAAGGAGACACTTGTTGGGCCTGCGTTGACGTGTTCTGGAGGTTGCATTACATTTGTACCATTAGCATCAATGTCATATGTTTCTTTCCACATTGTCTTTACTCCAGTCCATATCAAGTGCGAGCCTTCTCATATCAAGTTAGCCCCGCTTCCCCCTTGTGCATGTCATTAACCAAAGATAGAAGTGTGTAGTACCAGGCCATAAAAAACAACATTACTGAAAACAATACTGCAGCACATTTTAAAATGCATTCAACATTGCTAAATCTATTAGCCCTAATGGCCTCCCTATTGCTATCTAGCATTAATTGATTCTCTGCGATTGTGGTTCGTTGGCCCATTTGTCACCTGGAGGGGCGATACAAATCTATTAAGTCACCACAATATATACCTGTATTTACACTTCAGTTTCATACTTGATCAACATTCGCTTTTGCTTGTTTTTATTACACATCTATTTTTATTAGGTCCTTCGTGAAAAAGAGAGCGAGAGAGAGAGAGAGAGAGAGAGAAAAGAAAGAAAAAAAAGGAAGGGAGAAAGAAAGAGAAGGAAGAAAGAAAGGGGAAAAGAAAGGAAGGAAGGAAGAGAGAGAGAGATCATGAGAAAACAAGGCGTATATTATAACGTTTGTCTTTTGCATATTCCTTTTTGTCAAACAATTTTTCCATTACTTCTCAATCTCATTTTTAGTGCTACTAGCACATTCCTGTTTGTCCTGGGGGATTGTACTATTGTGTGCCCTCCTCATATCTGATAAGTGCACCTAATATTTCAATCCCTTGACTTTCACTGCAGTGGGTGTACTATATATAACCTCGTAAGGGCCGTGAAAGCTGGGTGAATTCCATCTTCTCACAAAACTCCGGACATACACTTGTGCTCCTGGCATTAGCGGCCCACTTGGGTTGTCTGTGGCTGGTGTGGTAGTATCAGTTGCCACATTCTCAGTAAAAGGTGGTGCTATCTGTCGCGCTATGCTGCATACTGAGCGCGTTAACTGGGTCAGGTATTCCTTAAATTTCTCCCCCAGCACTGTGGCAGCCCTGTGTGCGTCTGATGCTCTCCTAATCGGGGAGAGTGGTGTATGTATTCGCCTCCAAGTGACAATTTCATGGGGGCTCAGATAATGATCCTTACATGGTTGAGTTCTGAGTTGAAACAGTGCTAGGGGCAAACAATACACCCATTATTTCTTCAGTGTATTACACAATTTTGATAGTTTACTCTTGAGCAGCCCATTGATCTTTTCCACCACCCCATTCGCCATCGGATGATAAATGGAACACAGTTTGTGTTTCACCCCCAAGAGTGAAGTCACTTCTTTGAAAAGGTCATTCACAAAGTGTGTGTTGTTGTCTGATCTTATCACATCACATATCCCCCATCGGGAAAAGACCTCTCGCACCAGGAAATTCGCTGCACACTTCGCGTCTGGGTGGGGACATGGACCCGCTTCCACCCACCTGGTAAAGGGGCATACCACTACAATTAAATACCTTGCTCCGTTACATCGCTCCCCCATGTCAGCGTAATCTATGTGTAGTTCTCTAAATGGTCAAGGCAGGGTGCCATGCCGTGTTCTCAATGTCATTCCTGAATTGTATGTTTGGAATGTTGTGCATTCTACTATAAATTTTGACAAATGTTCCTGTAAATTGGGGACAAACCAATGTTCCTGGATGTCTGCGGCAATATGTTGTTTTGCTACGTGGGCTGGGAAGTGCAGCTGTTGGAATGCTACCTCTAGCAACTCTACTGGCATTTCTACCTTTCCTGTTGTCTCCTGTCTCCAAATTAGGTCTGTGGCTGATTGTTTGCACCCGCGTTTGCTCCACAATTCTTGTTCCCCCTGTGGTGCTCTCCTTTGTAGTTCTATTATCTGCGCTATTGGTGTGTTACTGTACGCCTCTTCCAATTGCTCTGTAATGGCTGATTTTATAACGCATTCGATTGTTGATGTTGTATTGAAATACGAGGCCTCCTTCGCTGCTGCGTCGGCTGCCGCGTTTCCCAATGAGACCGCGTCTGTGTTGTTGGTATGGGCCTGGCATTTACCACTGCCACTACCGATGGTTCTGCTAATGCATCTATCAGCTCAGTCAATAGTGCGGCGTGCTGTACTGGTGAGCCATCGGCTCTTCTGAACCCCCTCCTACGCCAGCCGGATAGCCCTGAATGGACTGTGGTTGTCGCATATGCTGAGTCTGAGTATATTGTTACTGTGCATCCTCTGGCTGTATGCAGGGCCTCAATCAATGCAGTTAATTCTGCTGCTTGTGCGGAGTAATGGGACGGGAGGAGCTTCTGGACAATTGTTTCATAGCCATCTTCCTCCATGCCTACTACAGCCATCCCTACATGCTTTTCCCCCGTTTCAGGGTTTATCGATGCTGACCCATCTATGAAATATATCTCTCCTTCCTTCAGGGCGTTTTCGCTCGCTTTGGGAATGTCGTCACCCTCCCCTTCATAGGTGGCACAGTCGTGTTCCTGCATGTCCTCTGTGTTGCATGGTTCTGTGATAAATGTTGCTGGGTTTACTGTTTTGCATCTGGCAATGTGCACGTTGGGGCTCGAAATTATTATCTGATACGCTGTTGCTCTCTGTGTTGTTAATGTTGATTTTGACCTCTCAAGAATTGCAAATAATGAGTGTTCTGCATATAGTGTTACTGAACATCCCATCACTATTGTGGCGCTTTTTTCAATGGCGAAAGTTGCTGCAGCGAGTGACTGTTCGCACGCGAAGTGTCCTTGCATCACTGCATCTAATGTTCCACTGTAATGAGCCAATGGTTTGTGTCCTAATGTTGTTTTCTGTGTAAGCACTGCTGTCATCAGTGTTCCATTGCAGTGTGAAAATAAGAAAAATTCCCTCTCATAATCTGGGTTTGCAAGTACTGGAACATCCGCAATGAGGTCTTTTAATCTAAAGTACTGTGCCATCATGTCATATGTCCATTTTATTGGGGCCCTATTCTTCTGTGCTTCTTTCAATGCTTGTAGCAGTGGGCGTGTGTATGCTGCGTAATCAAGGATACATGCTCGGCAATAATTACATATACCGAGGAATTTTTGCATTTCTTTAACTATTTTAGGTATGATCATGTTGCGTATAGCAGCTGCCTTGTCTGGGAGTATTTGTTTCCCATCTTTTGATATTAGCTGTCCGAGGTATACAACGTCGGCCAGGCAGTATTGCAATTTTCCTCTGTCCACTTTATACCCCTTCGCAGCCAACACATTTAAGAGTGTTATGGAGTCTTCTCTGCACTTTTCTTCTGTGGGGCTGCAGACGAGTAAATCGTCTACGTATTGTATAATGGTGCTCTCTACATCTATGTTTCCAATATCTTCACGCAATACTCTGTTGAAAATGCTGGGGCTTTCGCAATACCCCTGTGGGAGTCTGCGATGTTCATACCTGTTGTTTCCTAGTGTGAATGCTGTCAGGTACTGCGAGTCTGGGTCGAGTGGTATGGAGAAGAAAGCATTCTTCAAATCCACCACAATAATGCATGTGGATTCTTCGGGTATGCTGCACAGTATTGATTCTGGGTTATGCACTAATGGGAACTCTTTTTGGATGACGTCATTGAGTGGGCGGAGAGCTTGGATCATCCTCCATGCCCCTCCTTTTGCTTTCTTGATCGGGAAGATAGCCGTGTTACACGGGGAGTTTGATGGCACTACGATACCTTGTTTTAGGAGTGCATTTATTGTTTCCTTAATCCCTTCCTCTGCTTCTCTGGATATGGGATATTGTTTCACTCGTGGCGGTATGGCATCTGGTTTTAGTTTTATCTTTATTGGTGTCACCTCATGGAGTAATCCTACATTGTGGCGGGGGGGGCCTGTAGTCCATATTTCAGGTGCCCCTTGGCCATGTCTTCCTCAAATATTGTCGGCGCAGTATTAATGCTGGCCATAAGTGGGTTGTGTACCTCTCTGTACTGAATCATGATGTCACATGGTATGCTTATTTCCATTGTCTCTCCGTCATCTTCGTTGTCAGTGAATAATTCCTCATCAGTTATGTCTATTAGCATTATGTTGGGGTCTATGCATAACACAGTTCTCCACTCACACCCATGCGTGTCCAGTCCTATGACCACAATGCGTTTGCTTGATACTTGAACTGCCTCAATGTCTATGGACATGATTGAGCCTAGCACCACATTGGTGTGTGCAATTGGACGGAATATAAAATCTGATGGTGTTCTCCATTCCTTTTTCGTTATCTCTGGTACCACTCGGGCTAATACTTTGATGCCATAAATAAACATGTCTATCCCTCGCACTACAACTTCATTCATCACTGTGTTAATCATCAACATCGCTCGTATTGGGCATACTCCTGGGGTGGAGCACACTATTCCCCGCTCAGTAAACAAAATGGTCATGTTCAATTTGCTTAGCAAATCTCTGCCCAGTAAATTGATTGGCGCGTCTTCGTGGTACAGTAAGGGTGCGCGCACAGTTTCCCCTCCACTGTTATATCAAGATCTTTAGTGTAAGGAACTTTTAAAATAGCCCCAGAGAACCCCTGTGTTTCCAAATTCCTGCCTGAGAGCGGAACCCGCCCTTCCATAAGACATGATTTTTCTGCTCCCGAGTCTACCATGAAGATAAACTGCTTGTATCCTATCTCGGCCCCCACTAGTGGTTCCTCTTCTGCACGTAGGGTGGTGGATAGGACTGGGCACGCAAGTGTTCTCTGTGGGCTGTCCTAGTCTGCATACCTTTCTTGCCCTGGTACTGAAAAGCCATTGTCTCCGACCACTGTCACGCTGCGAAATGGCGCAGGTGTGCCATTTGCAGCCGTTGCGAAACAGTTACTATTTGCATTGCCTACAGCGTTTTGTCTCGCCATGGGTTGCTGTGCGCTCTGATGCGGTTGTGGGGGTGGCTGTTTTTGCTGCATTTGGGGTTCGTTATAGCACTGGTCTTATTGTCTTCCCCCTCCCATTGGTAACCCATAGGGGCTACCTGGGTGTGGGCATCCCCATCCTTGTTCATTTTCCATGGGCTGCTGCCCTTGGAAATACCCTGAAGGCCGCATTCTGCAATCTCTCGAATAATGTCCCCATCTCCCACAGTTCCAACAAGACCCTTGCGGTCCTCCTCTCATCCCCTGCCCACCAAATCCTCTATTCCCCATGCCCCCAAATCCTCCTCTCTGGCCACGGTACCCACCTCTTCCTCTTGCCGGTCTTTCTTGCCACTGTTGTCCGCTGTATGAATCCTCTCCGTTCTACGGTCCTTGTTCTCCTGCTGTCCGCAATGCTGCTATTGTCAGTGTCCTACTCCCTGCTCCTTCATCCCCCTCGTTTTCTCTATCTGCTGCTATGCTGGCGTTTACGGCGGCGACCTTCACCAATTTGTTCTGCACTGGTTTCGCTTCGTCTGCCAACATTTTCTGTGCTATCTCCTTTTCTCTCTCTTTGATCCTCCTGCAGTGGTGTACAATTATACTCTGAATCTCAGGCCAACCCTTGGCTTCTATCCCAGCTACTTTATCTAAGGCCCTCTGTACCTCCTTTGGGAGCCCCTTTTTGATGATAAAATAGAACAAGGCGGTGGACTGATTCCACGCCGTGCCAGTTTCACTTCTCCAAAATCTTGCACCCGTAGTATGAATTGCGTAGGATCCTCATTTTCCTCCATTGTACACTGCATCACTAAATGTAAATCTGGAATGTCTGGAAACGTACGCCGCAATGCGTCCCATAATGCTCGAACGTTGTTGAACGGTGATCCATCGTGGCGGTCACAACTCATTGTTACTCCTGGGAATCCAGCCTTCTCCCATACTGCATCTGCCTGATCGCCGACTGCCAATATTAACAAACTTTTTACATCACCTATTGCCAGTGGCACCCCTGTCGCGTGTTTTTCGAACGCGTGTGTCCATTTCCCAGCCCCTCCCGATAGTGGAGGGAGAACTTTCAACAAGTTATTTTTGTCCATTTGGGCCCATGGGATATAGTACAGCCTACCTGCTCCCTTATGTATCAGTGGCATCTGTAACTTATGTTTCTTTCCTGTTTTACTTACCGTCCCTTTCTTCACTTTATTCACCAACATATTCCCTGTTCACTGTCTTAATCTACCCTGCCATCGTGGCGGTGATGGTTCGTCCCAATCGTCAAGCTGCGATGGTAGTGGGGATCCCACAGCGGCTACTGCTTCTTCGTATTCATCTAAGTCACTCCATACCTCTTCTATTTCTGTATTTTCTTCGCCATTCTCCTCCTGTCTTTCCCCTTGCTGGCTTTCT
The DNA here is from genome assembly GCF_040938575.1 of Ambystoma mexicanum. Taxonomy (NCBI): domain Eukaryota; kingdom Metazoa; phylum Chordata; class Amphibia; order Caudata; family Ambystomatidae; genus Ambystoma; species Ambystoma mexicanum. Next base: position 51,674,474 of record NC_090934.1, on the reverse strand, counting down.
GGAGTAGCTGGACATATTATCCTCACTGGTTTGTCATTCAGATGGAACAGGAACTCCCCTGATCTCCACTCCTTTTCTCACCTTTGTGGTACGTGTGTCCCTTGGGACGTAATGGATCGTGCTGGCTCTGATGTGGCTGGTGCTAGTTCCCCGTTCGTGCTTGGTGGGGGTGACAGATCTGCTACGGATAATGGAGGCACCTCCCCTCCCCCAGGCAGTATTTGGCCCCTATCGCAGAGTGCTCTCAGCCGTGTTATCTCCATTTGTGCATGTGCTAATTGGCGGTCAAATTTCCCTGTCAAGTGTGCTAAATTCACAGGAGGTGCACTCGTTGGGTCATACAGAACTCCTTTGTCATAGGGTGGTGGTGCTGTAGCTACCGCTCCATTTGAGGGAGTGGGGGTGGGACATGCCGTATATACAGGGGCTCGCTCTATCCTACTGTTGGCCTTGTCATTAACGGATATATTTTGGTTGTATCACCCTCAGGTGTGGTTGTTGTGCACTCGCCCTTTGGCGTTCCGCTTACCTCTTCCTGTGATTTTTGTATTTCAGTTTGTCCTTCTTTACCTACCTCTGCTGTGGGGGTCACTTCCTCGAACATTCGCCATAGATCCAGTACTTCCCTTCTATTCTGTAACTGCTTCCCCTTATATCTTGCTAGCAAGTGGGTAGGCACTAAATCTAACACTCTCTTATCAAATGACCCTCCTTCTGGCCAAATTGGCGTTACACTGTCTCCTTTTATCTCTGTCAACCATTGATCATGGTACTTTTGTATCTTTTCACTGCATAATGGAAGGTGTTGACAAATATGAGCTAGTGGTGTTATTCCCCCCATGACTATGTTTTTCTCCCCCAATCCCCATTCCACCCGCTTGTCCTTTCCTTTAGACCAACAATATATCAAGTGTTTCTCAATGACTAGTAATTTTTATGTATCAACATTCACTGTTACTTTTGTAATTACTGCAGTTCCAAATTCAACTGTTCATTTTCACATGTGTACCACTTTACCAATAAATCAATTACAATACTTTGATACTCTTGACCAAAACAATAGACAGGACATGGAAAAACATATAACACGTAACATGCACATGCACTATCTGTGCGCTTTTATTTCCTCTTTGTTCCCGTTAACAAACCTTTCCCCTTTCCACCTACTCTTCTCATTCACTTCCCACCTCTTACACCCTTTTACTCTTCCCCAAGAACTCTTTCTTACACGGAAAAAGAATACTCTAAATAAATACTTCGAGTCTACTCAATATACGAGACCCCTACTATTTTCTCTTTATCTTCTCTTATATTATCTGCACTGGATGAGACAATGCTACGCGGCGCCGCCTTCTACCCCGTTCGGGCTAGGATACCTCTTCTCTTCTTCTTTTCACTTCTCTCAAAACCTAATGGCCATATAAAGGACAGATCAGAAAAGCCGCATCTTCACTCACACAGGCCCTACTCTTCCTTATAACCCATTACCACCTGTTCCCCTGTTCCCTCCTATTTCCCCCTTACCTTTCTTTGGTAACCTTCGCAACTGGCACTCACGTGTTCAGTCAGGTGATCCGAGGGTCACCGTTCGCGGTCCGACCCCAGTTATGTCCGCACCCCAACCAAGCCGTGGCCCGCCTCGGCAAGCAGCTTTTCAGTCGGGTATTCGTCAACCGGGAACCCTTGACCCTTTCTTGTAGTACGCACAGGCTGGTCGGCCGCGGAGACGATGGTTTTGCTGGGGGGCGTCCCAGATCTCGCCGCACGGCGCGGCCTCGAGGCACCTTTCCAAATCACGTCGCAGGGGGTCACCAAATGTTTGTGCCCCCCCTGTCTTACACGTGCAAGAAAATAAAACAGACACTCCCTGGATAGGGAATAAGGCAGAAGAGAGCGGGCTGCGAGAGTTCAAGGAAAGGTTTATCTAGAGCTCTGAGAGCGATCTGGCAAAATTAATGTTACAGTACATTTTATAGGCACAATGATGCGTCTAACATATGATACTACGTTGGACCCGGATTGGTCAGCCAGGGTGGTGTCTTAGGTGTGGGCATCATCTCGTCCTCTTGGTTGGTTGCTCGGTTGGGGGCAGGATGGACGTTAGACATCTGTGTCCCGGACGGGTGAAGGTCAGGTCGCTGTGAAGCAGGGTGGTCACTATCTAAGCTAACATAATACATTGTCTATAATGCATGCACTAAATAATAGTCATTCAAAGACTCTCAGTAATTAGTCATGTCTCTATAAAAGTCACACAGGTATTTATATCATCTGTAGCCTTTGGATTATACAAGTCACATGTTAAGCATCTTCATCACTATAATACAATGACCAGGGTGTAGGTGTATGCTTACTAGAATCTCAGGTATGTGGCGTTTGTTAGTACTGGGCACGATATACTGCAGCAGGGGTCTAATGTTAGTTGGGGGTCTGCTGGGTGGGCATCATGGCGTGGTCAGTGGTCTGGTACATGAAAGGAATAGCTTTCAGGGACACAGGGTCAGAATGGCAGTAAGTTTCCACTGGCGAGGGTGTGGGGGCAAGGACACATTTGTGGAGATGAACGAGCTATGGGCTTAGTTCATGCCGGTTCACATGCAGGACAGTGATCTCAGAGGAAGAGTGATGTGTTACATTTATTAGTTGTTGCAAATACCTCTGGCTTCAGCATGAGAATGGAGCCGCAGAGTTTTCCAGTCAGAGTGGGAACGAGGGTGGGGCCAATGTGCCCTGCGCCTGGGCTCTGCGAGGAAAGGGAGAGAAGCGTTTCGTACTATCGCAGTGAGGCCTGGTCACCAAGATGGAGTCGAAAGGGGGTACAAAAATGGATGCCCTGTGTCCTGCTCAGTGGTCCCATCTACGTGTGTTTGTAACCCAAAGTTAACATCGCATAAGGGCAATGGGCGAACACACTACTGGAGGCACTTGGTCCGAGTCTTGTACTGAGAAGTGAAGGATGCAAGGGGCCTGCTAGCCCCTCGCTCCCACACACAGCAGTCTGAGCCTGACTGAGGGATACCCGAAGTGTAATACGTCTGGGGAAGAGAGCCCCCTTCAAGTATTGTTCAACATGTGTTTTGAAAGGTCTGAGCTCGACAGAGGGGGATCAACGTGAACTTTTATTTTGAAGATGTCTGAGCCCGACAGAGGTGGACTGGCATGAACTTTGTTGAAAGTTGTTTGGAAGACTGGAAATAAAGACTTTGACATGGAAGACCAGACACTCCTGAACTGTTCTTGTGTTGAAAACCCGAGCCAGAGTGTGTCATCCTGCCTACAGGGTCTGCCTTACTCCGTGCTGTCGAACGTGGGGGGAGAGCAGATTCAATCACATTTATTCTTCATATTTGAACACCGATTTTCCTTTACATACAAATTCCTTCATACACTATTTGTACAAGAGATAAGGCAGGCATTAGGTTTTGTTAGCACAGGTCATTTTGATTTGACAGACTCTATAAGGACTGTTTTATTTATTATTTGATGGTCGAGACTACTCCCATCCTAGTTATAGGGCAAAGTAGGAGTTTTTCCAAACCCAGAAACTTTAATAAAGGTTTTACAAATTGTACATTTTGTGTCAGTGTCATACCTGTGATGCCATGCCTCCCCTTCAGGACCCACAAAGATGCAGAGATAGCGGCACACCGCTAAAGTGGCACTGAGTGCAGCCACTTCCCTGCACAGCCTACAGACATGCAATGCGAGGCTGCCAGAGGCTGGTGGCAAGCCTGTGCAAAAAGATCAAACCAAGATCAAATCCGACTAGACCACCAGAGACTGAAAGAGGAGAAGCATCCACCTGTTGCCGCACTGAATACCCAAGAATGCATAGTATCACAACCCATAATAGGAACCAGAAAACCAACCATCCTCCAACGCCATGCCCGCTCTGCTGCAAACCTGAACTAGGAAAGTGTGTCAGGGTTAGCACCCTAATAATACTGTTCCATTGCAAATACACACCCTGGGAGGGAAATGGCTAGATTGGCCAAAGGAAAGAGACCAAGCCCCAAAGAGAGGGGGAATATATGGGAGGAACATGAAGCAGGTATTGTGGGTTATTTGGGTGAGGTCACAGTGAAAGTGGAGGTTGGTGAAGAGGCCAGCAGGAGGAAGGAAGGAGCGGGCAGATTGTGGAGGCCAATTGTGGAGCAGCTGAGGCATTAGCTAGGGAGTGGAAGTGGTACTGCACTGTGGGTGTACATGCTTTTGTGGCGAGTGAGCAGGAAGGGTAGAGTAAGACTGCATATGAGTTGAATGGTACAGAGTGGATGAATGGGGTTTGCATAGTGTAGAGGGCGGAGCAGTAGTGTGGAGGACAAAGGAGTATCCAGCATTAAAAGAGTCAGAGGGTGAGTCACAAACAAAGTATTGCTACTTTTCTTGCCAAATGCACCATGGAAAATGAATGCAAAACTGTCACACAATCATTCCTGCCCCCTGTTAAATGGGAAATCATATTGTGCCTCCTTCAGATTTATATTGGCCTAAGCCTAGTTGCTCTGCGAAGAAAACTGCGTTGCAAAGTTCCGATTTTGGATCAACTTCAACGCCATTTTAGAATCGTCCGCCATTTTGATTTCTGGTCGTATGTGAATTCTCGGTTCTAAAATGGTGGTCTCTGTTTAACTTGCAACTGAACCTTCCCGAATTTTGAGCCTTGTTAATGGTTAGACTGTCCGAGGGCCGACTGTCTAGGCTAGGTAATGCGACCTTGCTCCAAGTTTGACTTGTTGTCCTAGGATCGTCTGTATTAACAAACCTAATCCATGAACACACATCGAGGACAATACTATGTAAATGTCGAGCGTGGACACTGGCAGAGCTACATTGTGAAGGGATATGTACTAAGGCTCACTGCTAAATCCAGGAATACACTTCGCCATTGTAACTTGTTGGAAACACAAACCTATGTAATCCATGTGCATATTATTGTATGAGCTATGTGTGAACTTGGCACAAACTCTAGTCCACAGATTATTAACCTGTAGAGGGGCTGGACAATATTGTAGGAAATGTATAAAAATGTAAATGTTTAGATGTCCCGCACTCTCCCTCCTCACTCTGACGGGCTGGTACTCATTGCGGGGTGTCGAGAGCTAGATAGCCATCTGTATTAGATCTGTGTTTCTTTGTAACTGCACAGTATTCAAAATCTGTGAATCTTTATAGCCTGTGTTTGGTGTATTTCCTTTTATGGTACTCAGCCTCGATATGTCCTTGCTTTTACACCCCTATGTGATGACTTGACTCTGTACCCTCACCCTGCAACATTCGGACAAGAGTGGGACATGGAGCTGTGTGCTCCTGCTCTGAAGCTGGCTCTGCCCCTTATTGAGCATGCAGTGCAGACAACCTCCTGGCGTGGGGCATAGAGCTGTGTGCTCCTGCGCTGCATCTGGCTCTGCCCCTCATTGGGTCAACCTCCTGGAGTGGGACATGGAGCTGTGTGCTCCTGCGCTGCATCAGGCTCTGCCCCTTATTGGACCTGCAGTGCAGTCAGCAGCCTGGAGTGGGACATGGAGCTGTGTGCTTCTGCTCTGCATCTGGCTCTGCCCCTTATTGGGCCTGCAGTGCAGTCAACCTCCTGCAGTGGGACGCAGATCATTCTCCTGCTATGGCCCCCACTGTGCTTAGAGCGTGCAGAGCAGGAGTATACAGACACACTGCTGTCAGTGTTCTGCTCTTGTCCACTGTTCTGCAGGCAAGCAGGAGAAAACAGCAATTCTGCTGTTCCAGAGAGGATGCCCAGAAAAAAAGTCATGCCGTAGTAAGAAAGGGCTAGACTGGTAGCCCCCAAAGGCCAGTCTAGCCAAGTATTAACACATACCATACATGCAAACATCCTAATTTGCATATGGATTGCAACAATAGAAGTGACTTTGCAGAAAAGGGCATTGCAAGGAGCATCATCCGTCTTTGATGCTTGGTGGCACCATGGAAGTTGCTTTAGGATAAGTTGCCATAAGTGAGCAAAGTGGCAAATAACTTTGTGGTGCAAAATACCAACATTGCACTATAATAATAATTATTATTATAATTATTGTTATAATTATTATTATTAGGAGCAACTTTTTAGTCATTAGGCTATTTTTATAATAGCATGATATATTTATTTATTTATTCACATTTGTTGAGCGCACAGCAGACCGAAGGCATTGTGGCGCTAGTTACAGTGTTGCTTATACTTAGTTACATACAATTCATGTCCGTACGGTTACATTGGACAATCTATTCTTTTTTAGTCCGGTTTCTTCACCGGTACCGATTACAATGGGTCCTTTCACGGATCACTGTCCGTTTCTTTTGACAACGAACTGTGGAGAGAATTTGTTGGGATTGAATCTGTTGAAGGAATTAAATGCAGTAATTCATTGTTCTTCGGATGCAGCGCGTTTGATGATTTTACCACAGCAATTTTCTGCCTCACAGTTCCTGACGAATTCAGTGATGTTCCGGAGTGTTTATGGGCGATTGAAGACAAAGATGTCGGTGTTTTACAAATTGAGCCTGTTAAAATCATTTTGAAACCTGGAGCAAAGTTGCCACGTATTCCTCAGTATAAGATTTCGGTTGATGGTGAGCAAGCTCTAAAGTGCAAAGTTTCCGATTTTGTACATTGTTGGGTAATTGAAGAAATTGCAGGTAGTTTGTGCAATAGTCCGATTTTGCCTGTGTATAAGAAAGGAGATAATTCAATTCCTTTTCATTTTATCATTGATTTACGCGCTATCAATAAGATTGTTGCTCCACAATTTCCTATTGTGCCTGATGTAACGTCGATATTAACAATGATCCCAGCTTCTGCTACTCATTTTAGTGTTGTAGATCTTAAAATTGCTTTTTTTAGCATTCCTATACACAAGGATAGCAGATACCTGTTCACGTTCACCCTAGGGGACGCTCGTTTATATTCACTTGTGCGCCACAAGGATAAACAGACAGTGCGAGCATTTATAGTATGGCTTTGAAAGAGCAGCTTGATACACTCGAGTTGCCTACCACTTGTACATTGCTTCAATACGTAGATGATCTTCTTTTAGCTGCTGATTCAGAAAGTGCCTGTAAGGAGGGCACTGTGTTGTTGCTTATTCACCTAGCAAAGCATGGACATAAAGGTTCACTGAAAAAGTTTCAATATTTTCGACAAGAGGTCACCTATTTAGGCTATCTCCTGTCAAAGGAGGGAAGAAGGTTGTCGCCTGAACGATTAAAATAATTTCTAGCATGTCTGTCCCAACTACACAAAAGGAAGTCAGAGCCTTGATAGGAATGGCTCCTTACTGTAGGCAGTGAATCCCAAACTTCTCACTAGTGATTAAACCAATGTTGGCTTTGACAAAGAAGGGCATTTCTTTGCCATTGTCGTGGAATTGCACTGTGTTCCGCACCAGTTTTGGGCACACCAAATTATGAAAAGGCCTTCGAGTTGTATGTGCATGAACGTGATGGGTGTGCTTTTGCTGTATTAACGCAGGAAACATGGAGGGAAAATAGGCCGTGTGGTTACTTTTCTTCCACCCTTGATCCTGTCACATGCGCTTTGCCAAGATGTTTGAGAGCTGTCGCTGCTGCTGCTGCGTCTGTAAAACAGAGCGAGGGTATGGTCCTAGATCATGCTTTAACCTTGTTGGTACCTCACTCTGTAGATGTTTTATTGAATAGAAAACAAGCACAAGACCTCACCTCCGCACGATTAACGAGATATGAATTGATCTTGTTTGCACCGCGTATAAAAATAAAGAGGTGTTGTGTATTGAATCCGGCTGAACTATTACCTTTCGTGCAAAGTACTGCTTGCAGGGACGAAATGTCACATGACTGCCTTTACACCACAGAACAAGAGACTAAAGGCAGGATGGACCTGAAAGATACACATTTGAACGACCCACAAGGGGAGCTGTTTTGCAATGGCTCTTGCTTCAAACTTCCAGATGGTACATCCACGGCTGCTTATGCCATCACCACATTAAGCACGATTGTGGAAACCAAAAGAATTTCGCATAACTCCGCGCAGGCGCAGAGATTATTGCATTGACTCGAGCTTATGAACTTTCCGAAGGGCTTAGAGTAAACATGTATACTGATAGTCAGCATGCTTTTGGGGTAGTTCACAACTTCGGCAGACTTTGGGCAGAACAAGGTTTCTTGACCTCACATGGAACGAAGATTCAATATGGCTCCTTGATAGTGCGGTTACTTTCAGCGCTTGCACTTCCCACTCAGTTAGCAATCATGAAATGCACAGCGCATCAGAAAATCATAAATGATGTAGGAAAAGGGAACGCTTTTGCTGACCAGATAGCCAAACAAACTGCTAGTGATCTCTATACAGATATGTACACTACAAGGGAAGCCACAAATGGTTGTACCATAGATGAAGGTATTGAAGCTGTAAAGAATATCCAAGCCGGTGCCACTTTAGAAGAAACTAAGCAATGGTCTGAGGGTTTGGCGAGGTTGGATGATGATGGGTGTTGGGTGGATAAATTAGAGGGAAAATGGATGCTGCCAGATGCGTCCATTACTATGATTGTCGCAATGGCTCATGGGCCCACCCACATCTGTGCCAGGAAGGTTTGCAAAATGTTAGAAAATGTCTGGATGAACGATAACGTCTCAAAGACTGCTCAACGTTTTGTCCAGAGTTGCATGATCTGTCTACAGCACAATATGGGGAAGGGCACATTGACTCCAAGGGTTAGTTTTGGTCCACCTTCTGTCCCCTTCGAAGTGATCCACTTTGACTTTATTGTAAAAGGTGCCACAGCAATGACAACGGCGAAAACCATGCTTAAGGAATATTTTCCTAAGTTTGGTTTGCCAAGGGTCATCTGGTCGGACAATGGTCCACATTTTATCGCTGCTGTAATTCTGCAGATATGCGCGGGATTACAGATCAATAAACGGTTGCATTCAGCTAGACATGCTCAGAGTGCTGGATTGGTAGAGAGACACAAGGAATTTTGAAGAACAAGCTCGCTAAGACGTGTGCCGGCACCAAATTGAAATAGCCAGACGCCTTACCGATAGTGTTACTGTCAATGCGCACCACCCCACAGACTAAGACTGGGCTCTCCCCATATGAAGTGGTCATGGGTAGGCCAGCTAACATTTGGAACCTCTCAAAACCCCGGGCCCTGAGGGACATTGAGCATGTACTTCTTTCTGATTACTATGACTGGTTAACTAAAAATCTGTATTTGATTTTCCAACAGGTGCGAGAAGCCCTTCCAGCAAAGTACGAGGGGCCAGGTCATAGTATCTGACCTGGGGATTGGGTGCTCGTCAAAGCATTCGAACGAGCATCCTGCATCGCACCGCAGTGGAGAGGGCCGCACCAGGTTCTCCTGGCCACACAGACAGCGATTCGGGTGGAGGGCAAGAGGCAATGGATACACGCGTCGCATCTCAAGAGGATACCCTTCCCTTTGCCACACGATAAAGGAGATATGGAGAAACCTACCTGCTCTGCTCCTAATGATCCCTCAGCATTGAGCAGTACAGAGAGTGCTTCGGAGACACTCCCTGAGCCCGCAGGGCCCGGGGAAACAGTTGCTTTATCTCCACACTCTCCCACAGATCCTTTTGTATCTCCATCTGGTTCTGCTGCAAATTCATTACTTCCATCAGGAAGCGACGACACGTTGTTCACCTTAATAAGGGCATGGCTGCCTCCATACCGGGTTCCAGATCCGGGTTCTGTGAATGAGGAATTACCGGGTCATTCCAACCTTGGAGGATCCGGTAATTCCTCATCCACAAAACCAATCCCCATTCCCATTTGAGCCCCCATAGTGCTCAATGGGAATGGGGATGGAGCTAATAATGGGCCCGTTAATAACAGGCCCGTTATTAGCTCCTTGACCCCCATGCGGGACCCGCTAAGCACGTCTGGTCTGACCAGACGTTCTGTGTGGGTCCCGCTAGGGGACCTCGTAATCAGGCATCCTGTAATGAACAGTGCCGATCCCGTACCGGCACTCTTCATTACGGGAGAGCCAGCCTCGTAATGAGGCAGAATATCACAAACCTTGCACGAAGGAGCTCTGGAAAAACAGACGTCCGTGAATACACACTCACCGCTCTGGGTTTCTTTCTGCCTCTCCAAACTCTGGATCTTTCCTCCCTCTCATTCCCCACTCTGGGGTTCTCTCACTTTGTTATCTCCACTCTGGGTTTCTCCCATCCCTCCCCTCTCTGGGGCTTTTCTCTCTCTCACACCCCATTCTGAGGTTCTTTGTTTTCTCCCCACCATGGGGCTTTCTTCCTCCTTTCTCGCTCTTCTGCCCACCTCCCACTCTGCGGAAGCCACTGTGTACCTGATTGCTGTGAGCGGTGCTCTTCCGGGGGCGCATTGCGTTATGTCAACTCTACTCTTTCACAAATCCACTTACGCAAATCTTCTACTGGGCTCTGTGATTAATCCAATGGAGTCATAACTAATTCGCTGGCGGGTAAACTCCTCGCATGTGGCCAGGGGACGGCAGCCGCAACCTGATCCTGACCCTGGGGGGCGGGTTTATGAGGGAGGATCACATGGGAGGAGACAGCCTCCGGTGAGATGTCATGGCCTCATTGGATGAGACATTATATCCCTCATTTGCCCGTGAAGAGGATCCCTTTATAGCCAATACCCTTGTGGCCTATTTCCACACCGCCACACCCCCTGTTAGGGAAACTAGAGAAACCCTTTCCCTAAACTCTGTAGATCAGACTTCCATCCCTGGTCTAAAATGTGAAAGATCCAAGACAAACATGTCCAGTTCTAATTAATCCCCATATAGAATTGGTATATCATTGAGAACTGTTGAAAGTGATTTTACAAATAAGCTTCATCACCCGACATCAATGGACTCCTTTTCCCACAATCACCCAAATGATCGGACGAGGAGAAGGGAAAGAGCAATTCAGAATGAAAGCAGCCCCAAGCTCAATGAGCATTCAAGTTGTTTTCAAAGTACGCAGGCGATTTAAAGAACAGAAACCAAGTCAATGAAGGTGCTGCTTGGAAGGAGACGTGTCCTTCATACGCAAAACTCGGAAGCATGAACCAGTGTGGCGGGCCGAGCGGCTCACCAAACGGGGAGAAGAGAAATGCTGCAGTTTGCGCCAGAGACATGCCAGGAGGCCGAGGAAAACTCCTGGGCATGTGGCAACCTCAGAAAGCAACGATTCTCCTACTGGGATCTGCATAGAGACAGACGTGCTGAGGCGTGGCAGCAGGAGACACAGGAACAAAGTGAGAGCAGTCCAGTGGCAAACTAAGGCGGTGCACATTTGCTGCTTAAATGCAAGCTGGGCCGGAATGCTAAACAGAGCCGGTGAGTCAGCCCAAACACTGTGGGGACCCCGGGGTGTTTCGATGACTGCGCCAAATACAAACTGTGATAATTAAAGCCACAGAAGGAGATAAAGCAAAGAGTCTGCAAGAAAGCATATTGCAAATAATACTCCTAACAAGATATGATTGTATGAAATACAAATATGTGAGGACACCAAATCGAATGATGTATCAAGGAGATTTAATATACTAAACGTGGTATGTTTTGTATGGGCTGGAGTCGGCCTCCAGCTTTCACACACGCATGCAGCCACACGCACCCATGCATGCAAGGACGACACGCCGGAGACGTGTGATGGCTCCGGTCTCCGGCGCGAACTGCCGGGCACCGCCTTTATTCAACTAATGCGCATGCGCGAGCTCCGTGGCTGCTCGCGCATGCGTACTCCGTGTACGCAGTACACAACATCCCTCCTTTTCCCCCGAAACAAACAATTAACACTTCCCTGCAGAAACAATAACAATTAACAACGGACTGCAGAAGTACAACCTGGTTCCTTCTTCAGATTTGCAAATGACTCATTTCCCCACCTATGGTGCAGGGTCCATGATGAAGTCTCTGAACCTCTGGGGAAGTTGTCGTCCAGCCCTGCTCGGGTACCGGGGTGCCCCATCACTAGGGGCCTCCGATGTCTCGTGATCTGCAGTTGGGGTGGCTTCTTCCACCCTTGTCTCTTCCCCCCGTTCCGGGACTTGTTCTGCTGTTGCCTCGTCGCTCGCGGCCTTGATATGCTTGAAGAACGACACCTTTCTGGTGACAGTTCCTCTGGCATTGGCAATGTTTAGGTCGTGCACGTCCTGTTCAAGGGAGGATATGCCCCTTGCCGTGCGAGCGCCACCTCTACCGGCCCTCTCCGGTCCTCTGTTTGCTGCTAAGGGCATGGCGGCCCTACACATCCTTGCATAATGGCCCGGTATCCCACACCTGCCGCATGTTCGTGATTTTGCTGAGCATTCGCCCCTGTGTGGGAGGTCATATCCACAGTAGGAGCACGACTGAGGGGTACCTGAAGTCGTGGGTCCTTCTCCCTTTTTCGGTGTCCATCTGGCCTTCCCAGGTGTGAACCGTCCGACTGCTAGGGCCTCCTCCTCATTCTTGGAATGAGTGGCCACGTCCATTTTCGATCCTCTTGCCTCCGCCAGCTCATACGCTCTTCCCATGTCCAGGATTTGCCGGAGGGTCAGCCCTGGTTCCCTCAGGACTTGCCTCCTCAGTTTTCCTGAGCAACAACCTTGCAGCAGTTGGTTGCGGACCATTTCCTCTTCGTTGACCCACCTGCAGGAGCTCGCTAGGTGTCTCAACCGGGCACAAAACTGGTCCAGTGACTCTTCGCTTCGTTGTCTTTCTGCCCCCATGACAAACCTGTCGAAGTCAACATTGGTAGGAAGTGATCCGAAGTGCTTGCTTGACCGCGTCATACGTTGCCACTGGAATGACAAGGGAGGCATATATTTTCTGGACTTCAGTGCCTGCAGAGTACATCATGATGGCGATCTTTGCTTCGTCTTCAGTCTCTCCCGAGGCTCTGAACATCATTTCCAGTCTTTTGACCCATGTGAGCCATTTCGGGCCAAGCTTTGATGGGGGCCCCGTAGTATCAAATTCGGGCATGGGAGCCAAAGTGGTGCGCACTCTGCGTGGTATTGGGGCAACGGCGCCCTCATCATCGGTTTCTTCACCCATCACGATAGGTACTCACTGTATTGTCTTGGCGGGTTGACGGAGGATCCGACTCCCAACTGTGGCAGACTTTACCTGGTGGCTCTTCTGCCACTTTTGTGTCACAGCCCTGATTCAGCTGGGCTGTGAAGTGTCCAAAGATTTCTGCAGATGGCGCACGAGCACCCGGAACGGGCCGCAACCACTGCGTGTGTCGTCGTGAGTGAGCACTCAAAATGGCCGCCGGCTGTTCGAGCGGGTCCGCGACTGCGGAGTTGTGCTTCGTTTCACCGGTGTCGTCGGAAACGGGAAGAACAGCTCCGATCCCACCTTCGTCGCCAATTTTGTATGGGCTGGAGTCGGCCTCCAGCTTTCACACACGCATGCAGCCACACGCACCCATGCATGCAAGGACGACACGCTGTAGACGTGTGATGGCTCCGGTCTCCGGCGCGAACTGCCGGGCACCACCTTTATTCAACTAATGCGCATGCGCGAGCTCCGTGGCTGCTCGCGCATGCGTACTCCGTGTACGCAGTACACAACAGTATGCACAACGTTGGAAGTAAAAAAGGAACAATGTGTAATAATAAGAAGTCCTGGTGGGAGAGTACCCCACGCAATTACAATTGTGTTTGAGTACAAGAAGGCCTGGCAGGGGGGTACAATAGGCAATGATCAGTGTGAATACAAGTAGCCCTGGCAGAAGAGTATACCAGGCAAACACAAGTGAATGAGAAAACTTGGCAGGGGAGTATACCAGGCAGTTGCAACTATACATGAAGAAAATATACAACTGTGTTTTCCAGACAAAATGAACTTGTTGAAAAAAAGTGGAATTACAAAGCTAAGCCACTTTGTAAATAACAGTACTGTTGTGGGCCAAGAAAGCCACAAAGAACAGTTAGACCAAGAATAATTTTTGAATGAGGAGAATTCCAGAAGTGACTCACCCTCTGGAGCCAAGGTTTTTCACCCTTGGAGAACCTTTGTGTTGGAGCTGTTTTTCTTCTTTTACAAACTCGTTTTGCAATCAACTGTGGTTAAAGACATTTTCCCTTTCACCGTATAGTTTAGTTTATAGTGTGGGGGTCTGAATAGAAACTTTGGACCCAAGAACGGTTTCCTTTTGACATCATGACACATAGAGATCCTTAATTTCTGGTTTTAGGTAGGGAACTTCCTCTTAGAGTAGAGTCAGAGAGGCATCTCCCAACTCTTTTGTTTCAATAAAATTCTTTAACCAAAAACATGCCTAACTTGTGTCCGAGTTTCATTACTGATCTACTCACAGCTCCATGCCAGCATTCGGAACATATTCTCTCCCAATCACTCGATGAAGGAATGTGTGGGCGGCTTTCTGGCTGTGTTTCGGTCAGCCCTCTGAGGTAAGTTGTCCTCATTCTTGCCACCTTTCGGGGCTGCTACTGCCACCCATTCCTCATGCCTAGCTGAACTCTCGTAGTTCGTGCCGCAGAGCTGCATGCCAAGACTGACTTTCTCCTTCTCTCGCCGGCCATACACTCTGTGATCTCAGTGCCGTTAAATTCCACTGGACCAGGGGAGACTCTCTCCGTATTGGTTCTGCCAGGGGCACTCCTCCAGTGGGCCGGACTGATCCCCTCTCCACCATCTTCTGTGGAGATTGGGCATAGGTAGGGTCAGAAGCTGAGTAAGCCATCTTTAAAGGGTGTATGGGGTCATCATATAATCTAGCCACTACATACCCTATAAAGAAGTAGTAGCTTGCAGAGAACAGACCAGACTCCAGAAATGTGTTGAGGCCCGCTGTCACAAATTATGTTGATTGGCAAGACATGTAAGAAAAAGATGTCCTTGAAGAATTGTTGGTCTGTTTCTAGTGCCGTAGGTGTTGCTGCCATAGCAACAAAAATGGCCAGTCTTAGGAAAGGAGACATCAGTAACCTTGATAGCAGTACAGTTCTTTGAAGGTGGTAGGTCTACAATGATGTTTTTCAATATGGTTTGCCACCGTCCAACAGGCAACTGGGGTTGCCGCAATTTTCCAAAAGTCTTATATGTAGGTGCTTTGGATGGCCTACAGATCAGACCTGACAAAGCATAGCACTTGACACCCTCGATCAACGAGGGCCACCAAAATGATAGTTGCATGGTATCCAGTGTTCAATTCATCCCTTTATACTCTACTGGATGGCAATCGTATCAAAGTCAAAGATGCTGAAGTTGTAACTTGACTGTCAGAATATATTAGCGTTGGTTGCGGAACAATAGTCCATTGTGGGCCTGCAATGTGTAGGAATTGATCCTGTCATTCACCGTTTCTGTACCTTCTCTGTCCTTCTGAAGGAAGTCAGATACATGACATAATGCCAGCTCGCTTGGATTGATCTTGTCAGGTAAGACCAGTGATTCCATGTCATTCCGTTACCGAGGTAATAAGTCTGCAACATTCGTTACTTTTTGGAAAGTACGTGCAGAAGTACGCAGAGGGTGCAACGAAGAAGAACCATCGGGCATGGCGACTGTTTTGACATTCATGGTTTTTATAGAACCTGTTTACTCCTATGACCGGATCTGACCTCCACTAGGTATTTGGCCCTCAATAACAAATGTCACCAAGCAGCGAATGCTTGCTAAATGGTGAGCAGCTAATTTTCCAGCACTTGTGACAGGGAGATGGGGATCCCTCTCAAACTGGGACAGGAGGGCTACCGGGGTCTTTTCTAGAGTCAGTCCTGCCATAGACAGGCAGGGTGAGGGAGTAGGGAGGGTCCAGGCCTCTGTCACTTCTACCTGTGTGTGGCCGCAAATGTCAAGTACCACTTGGTATCACCACATACCTGCCATGGGAGTGTTATTTCTCATCTTTTCCAAAACTACAATGCCCAGAAGTCCTTGTGGCAGAAGAAGAGATGAGCAACCCAAGAGGGAGAAAGCCGGCAGTGAACAAGAGGGTAACGGAACAATACGTGCCACGCACCATCTGGAGGGTGACCGTGTTTGCCGTGGGCCACTGTCGAAGAACTCCTGCGGACCCATTCACGAAGACTGCACGCCTGAGAACTTTGAGACAGACTATGTTTGTCACGCACCGCCGTGCCAGACCTCCGGCAGACCAGCCTTGGAGGCATGGGAGGGGATTTCTAGGCATTTCAAAGCCTTGCACCTGTATGACATGACCCTGGGGAAGGAAAACAACTACTTAATGGCCTGGGGAACAAGGTTGGTATGAGGACCAATGGGAGTGGTAAGAGGAGCACAAAAGGGGACACTGGAACTAGGGCAGTGTGTGTTGAATGTGTCAGGTCAAGGGAGAAGAAAGTGGCAATAGAGACCAGGTGGAGGAAGGACTATGGGGCAGAGTGTGGGGGAAGGTTATTGAGAGAGTGTGCAAGATGAGGTATTGGTGGCTGAGAGAAAGTGGTACTTGGGTGTGAGAGTGTGTAAATTGTGGGAAACGTTCAGTGAGTAAGAATAAGTGGGACTATAGGGGAGTAAGTGAGCCTGAGTGGGAAGGTGAACAAGATATAGCCAGGAAGATGACTGTGGCAGAAGGAGGGGTGGAAAGTAGTGTAGTAGGAGTGGAGAGAGTAGTAAAGTTGCGACTAGTGAAGTGGAAATGGTACACTAGTAGAATAGAAAGTAGTAGAGTGGATCGGGTGAGAGTAGAGGGAGAATAGTAGAGTGAAGTGGAGTGGAGTAGAATGGAGAGGTGGGAGTAGTAGATGAGAGACTAGTCGAGTGGAGAGTTAGAGAGGGGAGAGTAGTTGGGAGCGAGGGAGAGTCGCAGTAAAAGAAGAAAATCATAGGGATAGAGAGAGTAAAGAGATGGAGAGAAAGAGTAAAGTGGTAGGAAGAGAAGAGAGTAGAGAGTGGGATGGGAAAGGAAGGAGAGAACTGTCAGCACTCACCGTGCTTCTCTGTGGCAGTGGTGGAAATGCTTCCCTTTTACATTCTCCGTCAGCAGAATGCGATCATGTTCTAGTCGTTTTCACGTTACATGGTGTTACAGGCTTGTCCTGCTCCCCAACGACCCCTTGTGCATTCAGACACAAATAATACACAGGAGACCAGAAGTAGAGAGAAATGGCATGTAATACACACAGACCAACGCATGGGAGGTCTTCTCACTGCTCTGCCCCCCTGGCACCCCTAATCCTTATATACAGATGGAGTGGCCACCAATGACATACAGTTACGAAGTCCATATAAGGTGGGATAGGGGGAAGGAGTACTGCCATAATTACGAAATGGTTTCTCTGTCATATCTGCAAGGCAGCCTCTGGACTTGTGGATCCAATCCAGTTCTAGCAGAGTCATCAGCTGTGCACCTTCTTGGGGAGGATGGGGGACATGATCCGGCCGGGCTGTCTGAGGCCACACACATTCCACAGTCCTGTGACCTTGCATTGATCAGCTGTAGCCTAGACTCTCTCGTAGCAGAGAAACCTCAGATGAAACCGAAAAGAAAATGCAGTATCAGAGTTGGTAACATGCCCATTTTATTTCCTTTCTTCTTTTTATTTCTATGATCCACTACAATCGCTGTCCAAAGCCTTGCACCCCACTACTTCAACATAAAACACACTGCAATAAAACTATACAATTATTTTGTTATATACGTACTGTAAGGAACTCATGGTGGCAACAGCAACGACAGACACAAGTGATCACAGTTCAAGGGTGGGTATTTATTAAACTCTATTTGCTGGTTGGAAAAATGCCTAATCTAGACCTAAATCTAAGATGGGAGCAAGCTTCGAGCATCAAATAATAATAAGGCATTCCTAGTGGCATCTTGTCAAATAAAAGGCCCTATACTAAGAAAAACCTATTGCCAATCCACACGATAAATACAAAAAAAGAGTGTGGAATAGTGTTCACAAGAAAGAAAGTTTGCAAATAATAAGTCAGGATGTGGTAGTCGGGGTATCCCTTCCCAACGTTTTGAGCATGGGACAAGGCAGGAGTCCTGAGCACAGCACACTCTCGAGCTTTCCCAGCACGAGACAACAGTTCTGTTCTCAGCTATCAGGACCGTCAATGGCCACGTCTATTTTCTCTTAAAAGTCTCTTGCCTTTGAGGACCTAATGTATTCAAAAATAACAAATAAAAGTTCCTTTCCGTTGGGTGATGACTTTTCACCCCTGCAACCCCCTCTTCCAGACTCAGATCCACAAAGAGTTCCTTTCCATATCGGGACCTTCGGAGGTTGGCCTGATAGGTTCAAAATAACAAACAAAAAGTTCCTTTTCAGATGGCACTTGAGGTGATGATTCTTCACCCCTGGATCCCCCTCTTCCGGATTCAGACCAGACTCCTCTCGAAAATCAGCCTTCCTCCCGTCGGGTTCACTCTGGCTTATACTCCAAACTATTTCTCGGTTGCATTCACGTGTCGTTGGGCTGATTGCTTCTCACCCCTGGATTCCCCTTGTCCGGGCTTAGACCCCTTTCAAACGTTTGCCTCTCTCAGTCGAGTTCACTACATATTTTCACAAATCAATTTCTCTTTTGGCCTTCACAAATCTCTTTTAGCAGTTCACTGTGGAGAGCCCTCTGTCGGGTATACAATTCCTTCTACTTTCTTATGATGCAGGATTCATTTCCCTTATGTTCTCAATGGTTTGTCGGTCAAAGACTTTTGACTGTACAGCGATTTTGCTAGACCCCTGTAGGACCACTTTGACCTTTTTCTCATGACTACCCCAGGGCCTTCTGGTATCAAAAGTTTCATTCAACACGGGATCAACCAGAGTCTCTCGAGTGAGCACTCAAGTGGTGCTGGACCCCTCTGCAGCTACTTTGAACATCCCCCAATGTCTTCCATTCAATACAGTTTGGTTTCTTTATCGGTTCCCCTTTGGCTCACCGGCTGTGATGAACCACTTGGATTTTCAGTATATCTGGAGTCAAGGCTGGTACCACGGCAGCAGGCATCTCCCTCTGTCCTGCTTATCAGCGTAGGCACAGTCCATGTACCATTGACATCTGCTGAAACACACTTGGGCTATTGTTCGCAGTCTTACAATTCCTTCCACGGGTCTTGCAGGTCTTGGTCGGTAAGGGCCAGGTCGCTTCTCTCCTTGTTAGCCTTTCGCAGCCTTTCTCCTCCTCGTGAACTGCCGTTTCTGGATAGCTGTCTCGTTGTGTGGTCTGCCATGCTCGTATTGTGCTCTCGTGCTCCACCTTTTATCCATGTTGTGTTTGGCCGTCGGGTTTGTGTGATCCTGGTCAATTGCCTGACTTTGCCTGACCCTTGTGTTGGCACATGTCAGGTAAATGGCTTTGGTGTTTGTCCGTCGTCTTTCGTGGTGTGCAAAAGTCTTTGTGTCAGAAAGGGGGGGGGGTGGCAGTGTTTAAGTATCCTAAATGGTAGGGTGGGAAAAGGTGTTACAAGAAGAGGTATACCATGTCTCACCTGTCAGTATCCCACTTCCACTCCCCATGGACCCCCCATCCAGGTGATCCTCCCTCACTAGTCCACTGCCAGGAACTGGACCCAATACCGATGGCTGTGTCCTGTCCACCTGGATGACAGACCCCCAGGGACTAGTCAGGGAGACACCTTCAGGTTTCTCACAGTACTCAATAAGGAAGCAAAACAAAAATAAAAAGGCATTTTCACGGCTAGGCGATTCAATTGTGCCCTAATATAAGGTCTCGCGCTATAGCCCCATCCTCTCCTAGGTAAATGCTCCAAGAGTCATTAAGAGCTACAAACACACCTCCATATCATCATCAACCATAATCTTGGGTGCATCTAAAACAGAAAAAACAATCATAATTACATGCCCCCCTTTCTATCTCTGAGCTTCGCTGTCACTCTCAAATCTATTACCACCTGCTTCATGTGGCTGTTATGTACGTGTGCACTGTCAATGTCAAGTTGTGTCTGAGTTTCCAGTCTATAGCCAGACTCTGGTACCTCCAAGTCACTAGGTGCACCCGCACTCAGTTGCAGCAACAACTTGTCAGTGCTCAACATATTTCTCCCGAATAGCATCTGGTATGGTGAATACCCGGTCGCTTACCGCCCTCTCACTCGTAGTTCATTGAGAACAAAGGGCAGCTATTCGTCCCACTGTGTGCCTTTCACTTCAATCTGCTTGAACAGTTCCTTCTTTAGCTCCTGTTTCTATTTCTTCTCCCAACAAGTCACACAATTGTCCACATGCTCCAGCTAGTTCTCTTTGGCCGTGAGCCACAATGCCATCTCTTTCAGGTGACTGTGAGGGGTCAGAAATGAAAGCCAGACACAAAGTTGTCATATTTTTGGTTATAGACTTTTATTCAATTGAAAGGGGTTTGGAAAATGCCTCTCTGAACCTATTCTAAAGAGGAGTTTCCCCACCTAAGAATCAAGAATGAAGGATCTGTCTTTGTCAGGGTGTCATAAAGCAAAGCCGTCCTTGTGTCCAAACATTTTATCCTGACCCTCACACTAAATCAAAAAAATAAACTGTAAGGGAAATGTCTATAACCTGGTAATTGCAAAAAGTGTTGTTAAATAAAAATATAATAGCTCCAACGTAAATGTTCCCCAAAAATGGAAAAAATTGAAACATTTTGATTCCCTTCCCCTGGATTTTTTTGACTGGTATCTCAAATTTCTCTACGTTCAAAAGTTCTTGGTCTCTTTTCGTGGCCCACAACAATCCTGTTAGACAAAATACTGTTCAGCCTTGTAAATTCTTCTTCAACAAAGGTTCCTTCTTTAAACATAAGAAGGTGATCTTTCCTGAGTGGATTCCAACCTCTATCATTCCCACTCAGGCCTACTCCTCTTTTGAATGCCTCGTCTGTAGGCTTTCTCTCCCTCCTAGCCACTCTCTTACTGTTGCTACCCTCTACCGCCCCCCCCCCCTCCCCGGTCAAATCTCCTCCTTTCTCTCTGAGTGGACAGACCTCTCCTCCTCCCTCCTGGTCTCTACCACTCAACTCCTCCTCCTTAGTGACCTCAATATCCATTATACTCTCCTTGTTCCGCCTCTGTACTCTTGAGTGACCTCTGCGACTCCCTCTCCCTGTCCATCCTCCCCTCTGGCCCGACTCACTCTGCAGGGCACACACTTGATGTTTGATCTCCTCTGACCTCCCCCTCTCCATCCCTCTGACCACTCCTCTCTCCTCGAGCGATCACTCCCTCCTCTCCTCTCATCTCTCCCTCTCTTCCCCCCAGGCAAAGCCTACCCCAACACTGCCACCTACCTTCCCGGACATCCGGCCCATGAAGCGTGTGTCAATTGAGGCTTTTGCTGCCAGTTTCTCTCCCCCCCCTCCACCTTTGGCTGTCTCACATCCTGACACAGCCCTGACTCTGCTCTACTCTTCAATTTCTGATACGCTTGATGCTCTTTCCCCTGTCATGAGAATCCGTTTGAAGTTCAAAGCCAAGTGCAATTCCTGCTATGACTCTGACCTATCTACACTTAAACGTAAGTGTAGGGCGACTGAGAGGAAATAGAGGACTTCCTGTTCATCCTCTGAAAAACTGGCCTGTCACCTGCTACAAAGGCAATACCGACTCTCTGTCCTCACCAAGAAGCGAGTCCACATTCAAGCTCGTGTCTCTGTGGCATCTAACAACTCGGCCAAACTCTTTAAAATCTGCGAGGAGCTGGTCAACCCTGCTGCAGTGTCTACCCCTCCTGGTGCCTCCCAGGCTCTTTGCAATGCCCTTGCCTCTCACCTCATTTCAAAAACCCAGGACATCCTGTCCACCCTCTCCACCCACACCCCTCCTCTCCCCTCTCCATCTGTGCTTGCTCATCCTCCTTTAGCCACCCCCCCCCACTATCCTTCTCGTCCTTTCCTCTTTTCTCCCCTGATGAGGTCACTAGAGAAGTCTGATCTATGAAAGCCTTGTCAAAACAGGTTCATCCCTGTTCCTCTAAAACCATCAAGGACCACATTGACACCCTTGCTCAGGCCCTTTCTCATTTTTGCAACCACTCCTTTGCCTCAGGATCCTTCCCCTCCCCTCTGAAGCACACCTTTGTGCATCCTCTTATCAGGAAACCCACAGCTGATCCTTCTTCTCCAGCTAACTATCACACAATTTCCATTACTCTCTTTCTGGGCAAACTCCTCGAAAAGTTGGCCATCTCTCAGCTTAACCTTCATTCCAATTCTGTTGGCTGTCTCCATGACCACCAGTCTGGCTTCAGAGCTGCCAGAAGCATGGAAACTGCTCTACAGAACATCTGTGAAGATCTGCTCTCCAACTTTGACTCTAACATTCCCTCTGTCCTCATCCTCCTCAATCTCTCTTCTGCCTTCGACACTGTCAACCATACCATCCTGCTCAACCGTCTCCGTGAAAACCTGGGTATCACTAATCAGGCTCTGGCCTGGCTGACCTCTTTCCTCTCAGATTGACCCTCCCAGGTCCAACCTGGGTCCTTCCTTTCATCTATCTTCCTCTCTACCTGTGGTGTTCCCCAGGGGTCTAACCTCTCGCCCTGGCTTTTCAACCAATACCTGGCAACTCTCACACACATGCATTGCCCCTTTCTGCTCAAATTTCCAGTGCTACGCTGACAACACTCAACTCATTTTCAGGCTGCCCTCTGCCACCTCCTCTCCCTCTCTCATCTCTGATTGCCTAACTGTCATTCAAGATTGGTGTGCCACCAATGACCTTTGTCTGAATGCCAGCAAGACGGAGATCCTCCTCATCGGGACACCTTCACCATCCTTTCCCCTCACTCTCTGGCCGGCCTCCCTTGGCCCTCCTCCTACACCCACCTGCGAGGCTAAGAATCTCAGGGTCATCTTGGACTCCACCCTTTCCTTCTCCGCCCACATCTCTGAGGTCTCTAAAAAAGTCGAATTTCCTACTGCACCCCCTCAGAGGTACTCTGCCTCTCCTCTCCTTCCCCTAGAAGCTCATGGTATCCCAAGCTCTGGTTATTTCTAGGTTGGACTATTGTAACAGCCTCTTTCTAAATCTACCTGCCTCTACTCTCCACCCTCTGCAACTAATCCAGAACAGGACTGTGAGACTTGTCCTTGGCCTCAAGCGCTGGGATCGTACCAGCTCTGAAATCTCTCCATTGGCTCCCAGTGGAGCAAGGATTAAATTCAAAACCCTCTGCATTGTCCACAAGGCTTTCTGGGGCCTGGGTCCAAAATACCTTCAGCTATCCCTCCGCAAATACCTCCCCTCTCGAGCTCTTCGCTCCTCTACCTCCAACTCACTCAGGGTCAGTCATTTTTCAAAGAAACAAGCTGGGGGTAGATCTCTGTCATTGGCTGGGGCCTCCCTCTGGACCAGCCTCCCTGCCACTCTAAAACTTGAGGAGAACCGTCTCCGTTTCCGGAAGCACCTCAAGACCTTCTTCTTTTCTTCTGCCTTCGCTCCCCCTCTCCCCTGCTGATCATTTCTCTCTTGGCACCGTGCATCTGGCCACCCTCTGTCCTCTGGGCCTAGGTACCTGCTCACCCTGCCACCCTCCCGCACTGCCTCTGGGCCACCCCTTGCACTGGGGTTTGTATCTGTACCCATACCCCCCCCTTTTCTTCCTGTACTTATCAGACCTACCCTGTCTGCTGCCTTAAA
Source organism: Ambystoma mexicanum (assembly GCF_040938575.1). Taxonomy (NCBI): domain Eukaryota; kingdom Metazoa; phylum Chordata; class Amphibia; order Caudata; family Ambystomatidae; genus Ambystoma; species Ambystoma mexicanum. The sequence goes on along the minus strand of NC_090934.1, from coordinate 51,650,921 downwards.
CCTAGCACTCGCAAATTGCTGGCTGCACTACCACTGTTTGTTGCCTTTTGTATTTATTTATTGTTATTTATCTGTTTCTCCTCTGCTTTGCACTTTCCACTTCTCCCCCCTTCCATGCACTTTTCTCCTCCCCCTCTCCCATGCACCTGCGCGTTCTCAATGTCACTGGGCCTAGTAAGATCGCTTTTTTGTTCTCCCCTGTTCCCCTCCCTTGCCTTGTCGCGCTCTGAAACACTTGTGTACGAGCGCGATAGAAATAAGATATCAAAAATATCAAAACATGTCCCTTTTTTAAACACAAGCTCCTTCTTTGTTTAACAAAAACTGTTTCTGCTTGACTCTTCTTGTAGGTCTGCAATTTGCCTCGTCTACTCTCCTGCCATGAATTCTCTTCTCCTACTTTAATTGCCTGGTGTTTGTTTCCCAGGACCTCTTGTATATTATAGTTCCTCTCTACTTTCAAGTTGATTATATCTTTCTTGGCTTGGTATATCTACTTGTTCTCACAGTTCTTATATGTTTTTCCCCACATTTACATCTACTTCTTACTGGGGTTCATGTTGGCACTCTGCCCTTTTAGCTCACAAGCAATCTTCTTATTAATTCACTTTCCGTGACTTCACAAAGTTCAAATTCTCTTTGGCACCATCCTTGAAATTCCCGGGATACCCACTCTGCTCTAGCAGACCCAATTAAGCTTGATGATACTGCTGCTCTGCATCAACCCCTTCATCCTCCTTATCTCATTACATAGGTGGTTGTGGGACTTGACGTCCGTTGATAGTTTCTGATGCATACTGATTGGAGAGTCTTTCTCAATGAGTTCATATGGAGGATCAGTTTAACATGAAGGAAAACTAGTACTGAAAAGTGTTTTCTTATTTTCCCTATAGGGCGGAAAAGATACATGGCAATAGACCATTGGGGTATTGGACAACAGGGGGTATTCCTCGTGGGAAAATGAGGGATACCGCGCCTCATCCAAAGAAGCCAACACATAGCCCCAGTGGCTGTCTCCTTCCATGTGATCTCCCTCACATAGCCATCCAAAGGGCCACAATCAGGTAGCGGCTGCCGTCCCCTGGCCACATAGAATGATGGTATCACTGGGGAATCTGTGATAACTCCATTGGATTCATCTTAATACCCATTGTCTTGTTCTTTCTCCGCATTGATATATTGCATCAGTTGTTCATCCTCCTTTGCAGGTCTTCCAGGAGCAGCTCAAATCTCCTTGATCCTCCATCTTGCCCTTCTGTAGGATGATCTACGTCATTTCAAGCCGTGGGCCCACTGCCACATGCCACTCCCAAGGATGCCAATGGCTGCGGCTGCGCGTCATTGTTAGGTGTCATGAGCCACTCTTGCTCAGATGGGATTATTTTTGTAAATCTCACAGCCACAATACCATTGATTGTAATTCACCATACTGTGCCCTTCCCCCCAACACCATTTAGCCATGATGCCACTGACCACCTTATTTATATGTGGGCCAGTCAATATCCTTCTCTGGTGCACATGGCCTGGAAACGTCATGTTGGGTTTTGTTAGTCTCTGACTTGCATTCATGTTGTTAGTCTGACACTTCTCTATCCTGTTGTAATGTGCTTACTAGCTGAGTGGATGACATCACTGCTGAATGGAATGTAGTGATGTCAGTGTGAGTGGAGTGTTGGTGTGTGAAGGTTCTAAGCTTGGCAGTTGGAGTTATGCTGACTTGGAAAGGACATGCCAATGTTTTGTTCCTGGCATTGAACTACAATAAATCTACTTAATAACTTACCTGCTGGCTCGGGTGTTCTTCAGCTTCCAAGTTATTACACTGGCGACGAGGATGGGATTCCTGTCGTGGAGGGGGCAGACCAGATCCAGGAAACATTGCCCTCCATATAATCCATGTCCTTGAGGAAGTCAGCAAGGAGGGGCCCACAGTTGTTGGACTAGGCTGATTCCTTCTTCAGTAGGCCGGGCGGTGTTGAATTGAGGTCCTAGTCGGCACACAGTCCGGTGTGCAGTGTTAACAGCAACAGCTGTTCCAGTGTGGGCCGCCTGTCCCAGTTACCGTGTGGTTCTGGGAACGGTAATTTATCGGCACACAGTTCGGTGTGCGGTACCCGGGGAGCTTCTGCCATCTGTACCAAGCTGGCCGGGTGGAGTTTGTGATGGCAGATCCCCAGCAGGTGTTGTGGAAACTGTACGGCACACGTGTCGGTGTGCGGTGTAATCCGGAGGCTCCCGGTGCACAAGTCGGTGTGCGGCGCTATCGTGGGCACCTGTGTGCACCGCCGCTAGCGGGCCCTGTTCCGGAGTGGAACTGGATGCCGAAGTAACGCAGCCGGTGGCAGGAAGGGAATGAGCTCTAGTCGTGAGCTCTGGTCGCGGTGCGTGAGGGGGAACACTCTATGCAACCGCGTCATCTCCAGAGCCCAGCTGGTTGCCGGTTTGACAGAGGATGTTGTCCGTGTCATGTGGGCAAGGAGTGAGTGTCCTGGTGGAGCTGCTCCGTTTTTGTGGTTACACAGGTCCCGCGTCCATTCCTGAGCGGAGGAGATGTTGCTCGGGCGGCGAACCAAGTGTAATGATGACGTCGCCTTCATTTAAACGTTCGTTCCAGCACGGGGAGCTGGAACGCGTAGATATGGTTGCCTGTAGCATTCTATGCTCCCAACGTGTGACGTGGCTACGAAGTCTGCGTGCGTTCCAGCGTGGGCGGCTGGAACGCGAGGAAGCGCTCGTATGCGTTGAATGTACGCAGCCGGGGGAAAATCTGTTCGTTATGCTTCGTGTTGCCGGAAGACATGGGCATCGGTGGAGAGAAGAGAGGAAGGTGGATTCCGGAGTTTCCATGTTCGTCAGTGAGGCGGATCTGGATGATTTGGATTCTTGCAGGTGTCAGGGCAAGTACTGTCTGTTGCGCTGCGCGGCTGGGAAGCAGTCGCGATTGGTACACTGCAGTCCGCAGTGCGGAGGGGAACGTTTCCGTTTTGAGAACGTTATATCTAGTGAAGTTGACATTTAAGTGTGCCGGCTGTGTTGGGTGTGTGAGTGTGCGTATTATGGGCCCGTGTGAGTGAATGAGTGCGCGCGCTAAGAGTTGTGTATGGCTGGGTGTTGAGGATGAATAAAGAAATTGCAATTTGTGTGCTAATGAGTTGTGAGTGTGCCTGCAGTATATTGCATTAAATTGCATATGTTGTCACTCATCCAATGATTCTTTGCAGGTGGAACTGTTCATTACTTAAAATGTTTTCTTGCAGGTTGTATTTCCATTATTGGGGGTACGGACTCGTGGGTGGGGGCACTTGCGGGTTGAATTGCTTTGTGAACAGCATTGTTTATCCTGTGCTGTGTGTATTTATATGCACCTACAGCTATCCTTTACCAATAATTATGTGATATACTGCATTTTTACACATCATTTTGTATTTAAAATGTGTGCAATGTTTTGCGTGTATGCCAACCATCCGGTTTAGGGGTTTGCATTGGTGCGTGAGGTGAACGTTGCGTTGTGTGGGAGTGGTTGGTTATTGAGGTGTTCTGCTGGGGTGCAGCAGGTGAGGCTGGACCTGGGGTCCATGATGAGTGGTGAGGGCTGCGTGTTGCAGTTTGGCTGGACCAGGGGTCCACGGTGTGAAGTGTGCTGCGTTTTGCGTTGGGAGTAGGCTGGACCAGGGGTCCACGGTATGTGGTAGGTGTGCTGCGGGTGGCAGTAGGCTGGACCTGGGGTCCAAGGTATGTAATAGGTGTGCTGCGGGAGGCAGTAGGCTGGACTTGGGGTCCAAGGTGTGGTAGGTGCTGCAGATGGCAGTAGGCTGGAGCAGGGGTCCACGGTATGTGGTAGGTGTGCTGCGGGTGGCAGTAGGCTGGACCATGGGTCCGTGGTGGTTACTGTGTGTTTGGTGCGTGACTGGTTCAGGTGGTTGGTCGTGGTGTTGTGGTATCCTTAGGGGTGCTGTGGTGAACTGTTCCGTTGTTGTGCTTGTTGTTGCTCTGTTGAGCTGTGTGGAGTGTGCCCGGGGGTGGCAGCCCTGGTGTCCTAGGGGGCAGACTAGGACGGGAGGATGTTTGTGCACTGAGGGTTGAGGAGTGTTAGGTAGTTATCTATTGGGGACGCTGGTCGTGGCAGGACCTAGGTTCTAAGGGGCAGCTTGGAACAGGTGGAGGTGTGTAGATTTTATTTTGTTTCTAGAAGGTTGTCCAGTTCTGTTTTTGGAAGGAGTGAGCCCTTTGTAGAATGCGTTGGGTTCCTCTCTGTTTGTTATAAAGGGAGGAGTGGAAGTGGTGTAGAGTTGGGCGTAGGACTTGGTATAAGGGTTTGGTAGACACTTACGTGTCAAGTTGCCCAACGTGTTGGCATAGTGTTAGTATCTTGGGGGTGCCATGTAGGTTTTATTGGGTTCTTACTCCTTTTGTGGAGCACTTTCCTGTTCCTTGGTGTGTCGGGGTTTTGGTGTTCTCTGGGGGCAGTTTCTTGTCGCCAGTGGTGTAACTAGTTGGAGCATTACGTGCTGGCCACACGTATATGCAGGGGTTTTTGTCTGGTGATGGTTTAGGTGTGATCATTATTTGTTTCCAACAAAGTAAAGGAGGGAGAAGTGTTGTAATGTGCTTACTAGCTGAGTGGATGACATCACTGCTGAATGGAATGTAGTGATGTCAGTGTGAGTGGAGTGTTGGTGTGTGAAGGTTCTAAGCTTGGCAGTTGGAGTTATGCTGACTTGGAAAGGACATGCCAATGTTTTGTTCCTGGCATTGAACTACAATAAATCTACTTAATAACTTACCTGCTGGCTCGGGTGTTCTTCAGCTTCCAAGTTATTACATATCCCTCTACACCTGATCCAAACCCTGCCACCCGATTGTGTTTCTTTTTTTACTGCTGCTCTTCATTTTTCATTGAACCATGGGGCTATCCCGGCTCCTTTAAAATGGGCCTTGGTTTCTCCTTTGCTGAAAAGGCCTGAGCTTAATCCTGCTCTTCTGGATAGCTATCGCCCCATCTCGCTGCTGCCTGCTCTCATGAAAACTACGGAGACCATTGTTACTCCTCAAGTCTCCACCTTCCTTGAATTGGAAGGTCAACTTCACCCCTGCCAAGCTGGTTTTCGTCCACGCATGGGCACTGAGTCTGTTATGATCTCAGTGCTCAATGATTTGGCACTAATGCAGGACCGCAGAGAGATCAGAGTCCTTATTCTCCCTGATCTCTCTGCTGCCTTTGACACGATTGATCACACGATCTTGCTCCAGCATCTCAAACAGACTGGGATGATAGGTATACTTCTAGCATGGGTCAGCTCATTTCTTGCTGAGCGCCAACAGACTTTATCCCTGTTCCCGTTTCTCTCTACTCCCTCTTCCGTGTCATGTGGGGTCCCCCAGGGCTCCACCCTATACCTGCTACTGTTTAATTTATACGTGCGCCTCCTTGCCAACTTGGTTTAATCTCATGGCGTACGTTTTTACACATACGCCAATGACATACAGCTGATCTTTTGCCTGGGTGCCTAGGCCTCAGACCCTCCCTCTAAATTGAGGGACAGTCTGGCGGACATTGGTGCATAGATGGCAGAGAATTGGCTAAAATGAAATGGGGAAAAACACAGAGGTCTTGGTAGTTGGCCCTGGTGATCCTCTGGCCTATTGGAATTCATATTTTTGCCTGACACTTTCGGCCCTTGTCCGGTCCCAAGCAGTTGTGTGAAAAGCCTGGGAATAAAGCTTCTTTCATCGGGTTCATGTGAGGCTCAAACTTCCTCAGTCTGCAGAGCTAGTTTCCTGAAGCAGAAAATACTGAGAAAGGTGTTGCCCTTTCTGCCATCCATCCATCGCTCCCAGGTGGTTACTCCATCCATCATGGGCACTTTAGATTATGGTAATGGCATTTATCTGGGCCAGCCTGATTTTCTGTTACAGAGTCTCCAGACTTTGCAAAATGCGGCAGCACGTCTGGCTTTCGGAGCTCCTAACTTTTCACATGCCAGTCTACTGCTGGCAAAGCTCCATTGATTCCCTGTCAGAAGCCGGATTGATTGATATTGATTGATATTTTATTTATATCGCGCTCGTACACAAGTGTTTCAGAGCGCGACAAGGCAAGGGAAGGGGAACAGGGGAAAAACAACAACAACGATCTTACTAGGCCCAATGACATTGAGAACGCGCAAGTGCATGGTAGAGGGGGACGGGGAGAAGTGCATGGAAGGGGGACAAAAGGAGAGTGCGGAGCAAGGAGGAAAAAAAACATAAATAATAATAACTTAATGAATAAAAAGGCAACAAACCGAGGAGGTGCAGCCAGCAAGTGGCAAGTGTTGGGTTTAAGGCAGCAGGCTGTATGGGTACAGATACAGACCCCAGTGCAAGGGGAGGCCCGGAGGGTGTTCTTTCTCCGCTCTGGCTCCTTCCTTAGGGAACTCCCTGCCACTGCCTCTACGTGAGACACCTGATCATCTGTAAAGCTCTGAAAACTTTTCTTGTTTCGATTTTCTTTGTTTTTCCTCTTTAGCTGCTTCCTTCCGGTTTCTTTTTCTCCTCTAGCGCTCAGATACCTTTGGGCCAGGTTTCTTTACTGCGCTTATTACATTTAAATATATGCGTATACATACATACATACATACATACATACATAAATACATACATGCTACCCCTTCCACTGGCAGTGTTAACACCGCACAATTAACCGTCCTTCTGAAATGGAGTTTATTTCTTGCCCTTCTGTCGGGGTATGTCTCCACCCATGCTGTCAGGACCCCGTTTATGTGTGCCAGAATGTGGGTGGTACTCTTAGAAGCGGCCATCACCAAAGCCTTTGGGACTACCTATAACCTGCCTTTCTCTACCGGCAGGCACCTATTTGCCAAATCTATTATCGCAACCCTTTCTTCCATAATGTCAACGCCCAGAGAATGTCCTCCTTCCCCTCTGTTGCACACAGTTGCTTCCCTCGGTACCCATCCAGCCCGTGTCTCCTACCTCTTTCTCTTCCTTCTGCGTCCCTTTCTTGTAAATACATAGAGCCACCCCAAAGTGTTCTGTGTCACCCACCCCGATCCAAACAGGCGCTGGTGCTAGCACCTCACCATCCTGCCCCTCTGTGTGTTCGCGCTCCGCCCACTCCAAAAACTAAGCTCCAACTACGCATCTTTCAACATTGATAACAATATTATCAGGGTGATGTCTGTGGTTAAGACCTTAGGATTCTATCTGGACTCCTCTCTCACACTCAAGAAGCAAGTCAACTCCCTTGCCTCTACAACAGCCTACACCTGCAAACTAATCCGAGCCTCTAGACTGTACCTTTCTAGTGTTAGCTGTAACACCTTAGCCAACGCTCTCATTATGTCGAGATTAGATTATTGCAATGCCCTGTATTCAGGAGCTAACAAATATATCACAGACAAAATTCAAAGATTGCAGAACAACGCCCTGAGAGCAGCGTTGAACATCCCCATCAGAGAGCACATTACCAAATTCAGAAAAGAGGTTAACTGGCTAAAAATAAAAGATAGAATGTTCCTTGAAACAGTTTCTCTTACTTCCAAATGCCTGAACAAACTAGCCCCCCCCTTACCTGTCGGAAAATATCACTAGGAGAACAGCCATCCACCCTACGAGATCTGCTAACACACTTATGCTTGAGATTCCCAGATTTAAACGATCGACAGCGGGAGGAACCTGTTTCCCTGTTAAAGCTGCACAATTCTGGAATAAGCTCCTACTTGACCTCAGACTAGAACAACCTTACCCTAAATTTAGACATAAGGTACTCAAATGGTTGCGCACTAACGACCCATAACCAGATTTACCTTACACCTAACTACTCCCGGCTTACATCTGACATGACCTCTGCACACCCCTGACACGACCGCCGTCACTACTCTATACTCACGACCAGTATACACTCCTTTGCATGCATACATGCCCACAAACATCTGTATTGAGCTATATTGTATGCTAGGCGAGGATGTATATATAAATGTATTTGTATTATATGTATGTATGTATTGTTGCATATACTTGTGTTATGCACTATAACTAAGCTATAAGTCTACTTGTACTGCTGCATGGGAGGGCTGCTCACTGCTCTACCCCTCCCCCCACAAGGCATGGCTAATCCTTATATAAGGTGTCAGAGGTGGAAATTGTACTGCCATAATTGAGAAATGATTTCTCTGTCATATCTGCGAGGCAGCCTCTGGCCTTGGGGATACAATCCAGGTCCAGCAGAGTCATCAGCTGTGTACCGACTCAGGAGGGGCCATGAGCCGGCCCGGGCTGCCTGAGGCATTACGCATTCCTCAGCTCTGCGACCTTGTATGGATCAACTGTAGCCCAGTCTCTCTCATCGCAGATAAACCTCAGAGGAAACCGAAAAGAAAATGCAGTTTCAGAGTTGGTAACACATGGTCCGCAGGTCCGCTCAGCATCATGACGTCATTGGAAGACGGACGGATCGGAGGAAGATGCCGACATTCCATCAATCAACGTATCCCCAGTAAGGCAGTGCATCGCAACTCTGTTGCTCCGATGTATGTTTTCTGTGATTCTCGTTCCTTGTTAATCTTCTCCAGTTTTTCCTATTTCTACCTACCTCTTTCCTTTAACTTCATCCCTGGCTCCTTTCAGTGTTCCCTTGTTCTGTTCACGCAGTCTTCCTTCCTGACCTTGTTACTGCTGATGCTCCAAGGAGGAGTCATATCTTCTACTCAGAAGGCTTTCCTCCTGTTTGGGAGTTTTGATCCTGTATCTTGGTCACCTCGTGGAGTCAGGTGACCTTTGTTACTATCCTAGAAAGAGTCGTGGCTGCCCCAGGGAACAGACTTTTTCTCTTCCCGGATAAAGACGGCAACAAACCCCCAAAGAAACTCATAGCGGAGAAGAACATTAGGGAGAGGACTGTAAGAGCATGAGAGGTAAAGATCACTAACTGACTCCTGTGACTCCAACCTCATCATCCCCCACTGCTGTGCCCGCTACCCTAGTTCCACCCACGATGCCATAGTCCTATGGAGCAGCACACTGCCAGGATACATGGAGAAGCACAGAGGAAAACGGACCTGGATAGTCAGTAAGTAGAAAAGCTAGCACACAGGCGATGTGGGTCATATGTCCAAATGTTGGGTGCGGGGGGTGAGCATGATCACACAAAGGATGGCATGACAAGCAAATGCGAAATCCACACTTGACCACCTCACGCACCAACCTCAGAGTACAGACAAGGGTGCATGCACATGTCGGACTTGCCTGCATGGAGAAGCAGTAGTACACATACAGTATAAACCAAACACACCAACATGACTACAGGTACCACAATGCAACATGCGCCTACCAAAGCAATGCAGACAAATTGCCACTTTGAACAGCATCCCTGCCAGTGCCATGGCCATGCATCCATGTGCGGCCAGCCCACAATGCCCACCTGATGCCATCAGATGCCCAGGGAGGGTCCATGGGGAACCCAGCATGCCACATGCACTGTGTAAATACACAGCCACCATGTCTTCTGCACATGTTACCAACAGACACCTTACGTAACAGATGCTGCAAGGGAACCGGGTGCATGCGAAGCCAGAACAATGCATGGCATGAGTGACACTGCATGCACAGACATAGAATAGACACAGGCCGTGAAATGAAGGCCCATTGCAATGCACAAGTAGTCCATTTACCTGATATTGTCTAAGTCCACCCCCACACCTTACACCGTGGCTACTGTCTGTGCCTCCTCCCATGCAGGTGACTCCGGATATCCACAGCTGCCCTGACTAATGACCCCTGTGTGTGATCTACAAACACTGCAAGAGAATGCCTACAACCACGCTCACAGCAGGATCCATGTGTGCATCAAGTGTACCTTCGGCCTCCTGAAGGCATTTTTCCGCTGCCTCGACCGTACAGGTGGAGTCCTGATGTAGAAAGTTGGCATAGTTGTGCTTGTGTGTGCAACGTTGCACAATATCTGACTGAAGAGAAATGTTCCCCTACCCCCTGACGTGGACATGCCCCTCCCAGAGAAGGATTATGCAGTGCCTGTGCCAGAGGCAAATGCGTGCATTGCCAGAGATTAAGTGAGGGATGGGAGAATGGCACGCCAGGGACAGATAGACACTTTCTTTTGACACTTTCACATGGCACAAGCCATTCACTAACTGTGTGACACCACCCCAATCAATAAACAGTCGTTGCGGCCCTGTTCCACGCCATGGCATGCACAACCCTGTGGGTAGCCACCTGGATACTGCCCCAAATTGTCTCTATGTGTGCGGAATGAGTTTTGGGCAATCTGCTCCATCTCATGCTGTCTGCGCTCCATGTCCTCGAGCCTCCGCCTCAGCATGTTGCGTGTTGGACTGCGCTGTGTGGGTGAGGGGTACGGCACTGGCTCAGGGCTGTATACAGGGGAGCCATATGATGGAGTGTCAACATTGGGCTCTTGTTTCCATGTGCGCTGGCGGCATGGAGGGCTCTCTGCGGAGCATTGGCACTGGATGCGTAGAGGGCTCTCCAGGGAACGTTGGCACTGGCAGCATGGTGGGCTCTCTGGGGAGTCTGGCCCTATGGCAAGTGGTGACACAGGGCTGCTCTCCCCCTGTGGCTCCACAGTCTCCCTTCCAGCAGGTGTGGCCTCAGTGTCTGTGCGTACGGCTGTGGGTGTGAGTGCAGTGTGCTCAGCACTGCTCCTGGTGGCCTGTGGTGTGGGCGTTGCCTTGGCCCTGCTCTGCTGTGGAGTTAAGCGCCGGGACATATGCCTTGGTGTGGCTATGTCAGCCTTTGCGGGGGTGGTGCAGACCTTTAGGGCCTGGTAGCAGCACTCCCTCATGGGTCTGCATCCCCCTCCGATGCTTCTGGCAATGCATGAGTGCCTGTAGGGGACATAGAAAATGTTATCAGGTATGGTTCCCCCACGTGTGTTGGCACCCAAGGCACAATTGCAAGGGTAGAGAGCGAGACCCCACACATATGGGCAAATGGGCATGGTGTGACATGGGAGGATGCATGTGGGCACAGCATCATGCGGTTGCTTGTGACGATGGGTCTGTGACTCATTGTTGGTTGGTCTTTGGCCAGTGTGTGGGTAGTCTAGGGTATCCATGCTGGGGAAGCTTACGCCGGGCATGCATGCCCGTGTTCCTTCATGGCCCCACATTCCCTCCTCAGGTGGCACTCGCATGGGAGAGGGGGGTGGCCTAGTCCATGGCACTGTCATGGCTCTATGGGGCACTGCTGTGCAGCCTGGAAGGCTGCACTCTGGTGCACTGTGATTCCCAAGCTAGGCACATGTTGGTGGGTGGGACGTGTACTTCTCTGTGTCTTGTCTGCCATGCAGACATAGGGCAGGCCTACTGGGGCCACAGCATGCCGGCTTGACGGCTGCACAGTGTTGTGGTCGCTCACGCACCTCAATCCCACTGGTAAAGGGTGCGTCAGTAGAGATGTGGTGCCCATGGCATTAGTTTGGTTCACTTGTCTGACCTTCCCGCTGCTGTGACGCTCAGGGGTGCCCTTGGTGACCTGCCCCGTGGCTGATGTGAAGGGTGGCTGATGTGCCACCCTGTCACTCTACCCTGTTGGCTTGCCCAGCTTCTGGGTCTGCTGACTTGTGTTACCTGTCCACTTGGGAATCTTATGCTGGGATGCCATTTGTGCATGCATTTGTGTTGGGGGGTTGACTCACCTCCGTTCTCTTGGCTGCTGGCACCCGCCTCGGCACTGCCGACTCCCTCTATCTTTTCAAGGTCAAGCAGCGTACTACATTTCTCCTCCCAGGCAGTGAGGACCAGTGGCTCTACAATGCCTCCTCCAGTTGCCAGGGACTCCTAGCGGTGTTGGGACAGCAGTCTCAGCACCCTGACTCTCAGGTCATTCCACTGCCTGCGGCAGTCCTCTCTGTCACGGGCTACACTGGATACTGCTGACACCTTCTCGGAGACCGAAGTCCAGGTGGCTGTTCTGCTATCTCTAGTAGTCTTGCGTTGGCGACTGCCATAGAGTTCCCCACAGTTTGAGGTTACCTCATCTGTGAGGACCACCAGCTCCCCCTCACTGAATTTGGGTTTTCAAAGGTGATTTTCAGTCACCTTGCCTCTTATCCTCCCCTGAGACATTTTTGCTGCTTACCAAAATCGTACGTCTGCAGGAAGTGGAGATATGTGCTTTTTAAATGGCCGCCGCAAGCCTTCCTGTTCCGGCAGTGACGCAATTTCTGCCGGCGCTATTAGCGCAGGGATCGGCAGCAGTAGCGGTATTAGCGTCGCTTTCTTGCTAAAAGCACTTTTTTCGGCAAAGTTATCACCAGGCACTAATACTGTTATTGCTGGAGTCGGTAGGCACGTTCATGGAAGGTTGTGATGCAGCGCTAATCTGCCACATGACCCAATGGTAACGCTATTAGCACCTGGCAGTAATTGTGCTGGATTACCGCCTGGCTTGTGATGAGACCATTAGTGAATAAATGTATGAAGAACATACCAAAATATGTTATTGTCCTCAATAAACTCTGATTATCCCTTTGAAGGAAAAACGACCTTGTGCTGAGAAGAGGAGAAATATCTGTGGTAGAATACAGAGCGAAATACCAACTATAAGGAGCTCATGGTGGCAACAGTAAAGTGATCACAGTTCAAGGGTGTTTATTAAACTGTATAAATGGGTTGGACAATAAATCACCTAATCTAGAGCTAAATCTAATATGGGAGCAAGCTACGACCATCAAATAATAATGAGGCAGTCCTAGTGGCGTCTTGTCAAATAAAAGGGCCTGTACTAAAAATAACGAATAATTATCTTTCTCATTCACTGTCAATATCTTATCTCGACTGGGACGAATATGAGCGTTCCAGTAAGGATTCTCTTCCTCTGCTTTCACTGTCAATATCTTACTTCGACTGTGACTAGTGTGAGCATTCCAGTAATCATTATCTTTCTCTTCATTCAGTGTCAATCTTGTATTTCTACTGGGATGAGTATGAACCTCCAGTAATAATTTTCAGCCCCTCTCCCCGGTCTCTCACTTTCCCTGTTACCTTTCATGATCAGGGTTAACCTCACTGGGTTTATCGAATGGTTGGGACCTTTTCCTCATATCCGGTTAACCTCTCAGTATTCTCCCTGTTTTCTTGCCTCCTGTTATTTCATACACAATCTCTCCGGTATCTTGTTTGCCGGTATGTTCCATGTTGCATCCATGGAAGTGGTGTCAGCGTCGTTCACACACCCACTGGTCCACCAATTCCCTGTTGTGGGATAAGGATGCCTCATGCCCGCCTTTGCATCTCTCCTCTCTTCACTTTCTCAATTCCATACCCCTGAAGTTTCACTATGTTTCCCCTCAGGTACAGGATGCTGCACATACAGTTTGTCCTCAGGATACGCCCTCAAGCAAATTCTAAACCTGCAGGTTCTCTCTTTCTTCTCAGTGTTAGCCTCTTTCTTTTATTACGTCGCCATGTGTCTTCCCCAGCGCATTCTTGCAGTCCTTTCTCTCTGTTGTGTGAGAAACCTGATGGTGCCTCACTTGCTAGTCTCCAAGGATCTGTCATCCAGGTGTCCAGGACATGCCCATCACTATTGGATCCAATTCCTGGGAGTAGACCAGTGTGGGAGGATCACCTGGATGAGGGGTCCTCTGAGAGTGGAAGTGGGACACTGACGGGTGAGATGCGATACCCCTTTCTTATAACAGCTTTTCCCCTTCCTACCTCATAGGATGCTCAGAATTTCTACCCCGCCCCCTTTTCCAAAACAAACTCTTTCCTACACTGAGACAGAAAACGGTCCAACACTAGGGCTGTTTACCTGACATGTCCCAACAAAAGGGTCAGGCAGAGTCAGGCAATGAACAATAATTTTGCACACCTGACGGCCCTTTCCCTTCCCCATAGGAATAAAAGGCAGAGCACAAAAGCATACTTCGAGCGAGGCCGAATGCACGAGGAAGCAGACATTCCGGACCGGCAGTTCAAGTTGAGGAGAAAGGCAGCGATACCTGAAGGGACGGCCAAAAGGGAATTGCCCTTCCCCTTTGTAACTCAGATCCGGGAAGCCTCCATAAGGGAAAGCATAAGACCGGGAAGTCTCGCTAGTGTGTGGTGTGACAGGTGTCAGTGGCACACAGTGCCTTCTACACTGGTAGTCAAAGCAGGGAGAAGCGATTGTTGCTGTGGTGCCGTGCTTAACTCCAGAGACAAGAAACTCCAACACTTCAGCACAGCCGATGATTCAGAGAAGACTGATAATTAAACCGAACTGTGCTGGGCCCAAGGTTGCAGGCAGCAACCTTGTTGAATAATGAACTTGTGTGAATTGAACTTTAAAGAAACCATAGAAAAGGTTCAGAAGCAGAGTGGTCAGGCGTCGTGGGGCGCTCATTCGAAGGACTCTGACTGAAGCCCTTTTGGGTTGTGTTGTTCGGTGGAAGCTACAAAGACCAAGAGGCCTTAGGAGAGGCTGGTGTGAAGCATCAAAGTGGTCCTATGAGGGTCGCGTAAAACCCCTTGTACACTTGAACGACTTTGACAAATAGAAGAAAACTGTATAAACCTGTCCAGGAGGCTTTAAGGAAAGCCTTTCTGGGGAACCCGGCTGAGGGATGCCCGCGATTAATAGTTGTTGGACAAGACAGTGAGACTGTAGTGTGTTATATTTTGAGTGAAAGGCCGTAGTGAACCCGATTGAGAGGGGCCGATGTTGCAAGTAGGATCGAAGCCCGTCTGAGGAGCTCCAAGGGGCGAAGAGCAGTCACCCAGCGTGAAAGATTACCAAAGGAACCTTTGTGTTGGTTATTGTTCATGGTTCAGCAGGCCTTCTAAGGCAAGAGACTTGGCCCCAGAAGACCCTGGCATTGTTGAAAGGAACTATAACCTCGTGTTGGCGAGGCCCGGGAGTCTGCTGTGCTCAAAGGTCCTGCTTTGTCCCGTGATGAAAACATGGGGAAGGGAGACCCCCGGCTATAACATTCTGCTTATCATTTGTGAACACCTCTTTTTTCTTCTTGAGACCATTATCCCACACTCTTTGTAAAGTTAGCTGTAAGGATTGGCAATAGTTATTTTTTTTAAAACAACAGTGAGATGGAAAGTCAGAGTCTGTGTCCTTCTGAACGGCCACAGTTTCTATGTACGTGCCACAGCAGTCTAGTGTTCCATGACCCACCTGCCATGCCCCTTCAGGATTCGTCTTCTGCCAGGCGTTGCAGCATAGCTTTCTCTGATTTCCAGTTCCTTCCTTTTTTCAGCTCTGCCTCTTGGCCATTCTTCTCCTTTTCTCTGCGCTGGTTGCTCCTCCCCTCACCAGGTTACTTCCTAGGTGCCTTCTTACCTTCCCTCGACCCCCCCTGGCTCTCCTCGTTACTCCTGACATTCTGAAGGTGCCTTCCCGGAATCCTATCAAGGCACCTCATTTATCTCCTGCTCCTGGACCTTTATCATCAACTAGGTTTTGGTCCATGGTGGACAGTGCTTCTGCTAGCCCCCTTGGGATCAGAAGGCTAGGTGGCTACGGACCAGGGCCAGCCTTACTCTAGATTTCTCACTGCACCCAGAGAAGCAGGTTAAGGCAAATACTGACACAACATGAGAATAAAAGGGTAGGAAAGTCAGAGCAGGGGACTCCTGGGTGACTTCAAGCACTGAGCCCCATGACCAACAGTTCTGGGAAGTCGTAGTAGAACTGGAATTTCTTAGTCTAGATACCCTATCAGAAGAATCAAAGGATCAGCTACATCTGGTAGTGCCCCGACCAGAGTGTTGTGAGTGGAATTCGAAGCGACTACCTTAAAGGACATACAACCTTAAGGGTCAGATGGAAGGGATACACAAGGAGAAGAAGGGAGGAAGAGGAGGGGCTACTAGAGCCCAGGACAGAACGTTGTGAGGGAGAAAGAAGCAAGGAGGAAGAGGAGGGGCTACTAGAGCCGAGGACAGAAATGTGTGAGGGAGAATAAAGAGAAGTCTTGTTTGCATTCGCTCCGTGTTCATTATTCCTTTGCGTCCGATTATGAGCCAGGAGTATTGCTTCATCCTTCAAGATCCTCAATGTCCCTGTGGTTGGGTACACAACAACTGGAGATGAGGATAAATCACAAATAAAAAAACTAAAAAAGAAACAAAAAAAACATCGAAGGCATCCGCCATCCGCCGATCCCGGAATTCCAAGGAGCATCTGCTCCATCCACCGATCCCGGCTACCTAAACAACATCTGCTCCATCCACCGATCCTGGCTACCTAAGGAACATCTTCTCCATCCACCGATACCGGCTCCCTAAGGAACATCTGCTCCATCCACTGATCCTGGCTACCTAAGGAACATCTGCTCCATCCACAGATCGCCCGCTCCAGATCATGGCCTCAGGCTAACGGCCCATGCCACCTGACTAGCAGCCCCAACACAGGGGTTCCAGGGCTGCACGTCGGCCTGACGTGACCACCAATACTAAAATATTCCTCTCCAACCCTCTATCTCTGTTAAAACTATTCCCCTGGTGGATAGGATACGTCTCAATCACCCCCTCAATATGCACACAGGTGTAAAGAGCGAAATCCTACCTGTTCTTCAACTCTCGCTTTCAAGTGATATGAGTAATCCACCCGGCGCTCTCTCACAGCGTCGATAAAATTCGACACTGTGTGAAAATGCCGGGGAAACCCTCTAGGGGAAGAAAACCCCGAAATGGAGGTGATGAAGAATCGGAAGCGTGCTGTTTTCTGTGGACTTCTAATGAGATGTGATGTTCTCTGTTAAGTTGTCCGTGGGGTGTCACAAGTCTGTAGTTAGAACAAGAAGTAACAGTTAATAATGGGGACAGAAATCACAAGAAAGGTTAAATGTGAAAAAAAGAGGGAGGTTCTACCCAGGAAAGCTAGTAGGAGGCCGAACAGGTTTGCTCAATGTCCAACGGAAGAGACGTGAAGGAAAGAGGAATCCGCGTCCAGGAAGAAGGGTTGCCTGGGTGTTGTAGTTCGATATTGACTCGACGTGGCGAGTGCTGAGAGACAGGGAAAGCAGATTGAATGAGTGCAAGGATTGGCAGATAGTTGGAAGGGAACAAGGGTTGTACCGTGTTTACCTAGTAGAGCGGAATCAGGTGTATGGGCTGGATAACGTAGATCCTGGGAGAGAGGGGAGAGATTCACGATCGCGCGGGATGTAACCCTGAGGGGTAGAGAGAAAAAGGAAGTAAGTAGGTGTGTCTGTGAGGATAGCGAGTTCGTAAGGATTGAAGGTCCCTGGGAGCGATACTCACGGAGCGCAGTCTCTGATAGCAGAAGCAACGCGAAGCTGTTCTGTGTCGGGCGCCAGAAGTACTTTCGGTTCAAGGATGGGCAGAGTCGGTTCTCCCGTCTCCTGATCCTCTGGTCCAACGCTCTGAGAAACAGCGGCCATCTTGGGAGTAACTACCTGGAGATTAGCAACGTGACGCCAGCGGCGCCACAGAGAAAAGCGCTGGAAAATCCTGTGCCGACGGGAAATCGTAACAATCTGGCTCCAAACACTGGCATCCGGTGATGCAGGAAACGTGGGTTTATGTCCACTCCTCATTCTCATTTGGTGTTTCAGGGAGCATCCATTCCGGTTCCGGCCACTCAGGGTGCCAGCGCTGTGTAAACCCACACCAGACCGCCCGACCTTTGCCATCCAGTGCTCTGGAGGCATCCTCTCCACAGGGTTACTCCGACCAGCTCACCCGCCATCCTCAACCATTCCGTAATCTGCCTCCATCTGGGACCCAAGCAAAACAGGGTAAGTGGCTACACCTCCACTCACAGTCTTACTGATAGCACCCCACAAATCACAGATTGGAAATTAGGAGTTCACCAAAGGGCGCCAAAGAATAACAGGCCCCAATCCTCCTCCATGCCAAAACTGTACCTAAAAGAGCACAAAAGCACAGAAGAAAGCACAGTCGCCCAACCAGAACCTATGAAAAATACATTGCGCACACTGAAGCAACTACAGCCTCCCTGACCTCTGCCACCCTAAGCTCCCACACCTACTACAACAAATCTATGGGATCACTGCGCCTCCAGTAACTGCGCTGATGAAAATGTCCAAGCCAATTGCGGCGCAGTGATCAAATAGATCACTTTTGCCCACATGCACCGGAATACTCCTACCCCCACCCCACCCCACTTACCTGTACTGCAGAGCGCTTCTGTGTGCGCCACCGACTGTCCTGTACCTCTGCGGCATCAGTTCCTCTCACTTACGTCGGGCGGTTCTGACGCTGCTGGGTCCTTTTGTTTCTTTTCTTTTTTACTATACCCCCTTACCGTAATGGTAAGCGGGGACACCCCCTGGAAACCCTGACTCCCATTACTGCGACCAAGGAGAGGGGGGTACACCCCTGCATACCCCCACTCCACTTGGACACAGTAATGTCAGCATTTTTTAAAATGGTGAAAGCGCATTAAAAGTGCAGTCAGCATTTTAGAATCGCAGTGATCGGTCGTGTTCACTATAACCCGGAGCACAAAGCCACAGCTTTCTACGCTGCCCTACAAGATATGCAGTTTACCCAAATTGTCGTCAAACCTACTCACACCAAAGGTAGAATCCTCAATGGGATTCTAACCTTGAACACTGAAGTGTCTCTCGAAAATATCAGTAATACATTTTGGTCAGACCACTTCTTAATTTGTTTTAATGTTTCAACCATCAAACGCCAAAAAGCTCCAGCATCACCACCCATTCTAGTACTTGTAAGGCACTCACGAGCACTCACGCAAGAGAAACTCACCCCCATTCTTAACAAATAATTAGAAACCCAACCCAAAAACCCCGTAATCCAGGCACTATCTCCCATCTATATCATTCTTTGCTTAAAAACAGCCATTGACGTAGCAGCTCCATTAAAAAACCAAACTACCTAAACCTAGTAATTCTTGGTACAATGATGAACTTATACAGCTTAGAAGAAGCCAAAGAGCACTAGAGCATCTTACCAGAAAAAAACCCACTGAGGAAACCAAAAAAGAACTCCATTATCTCAGAAACACAAACTTGCAGTTACCACACATAAATCCAACACATTAAATGAACGTATTACCAATGCAGCCTCTATCCTGAGAGAACTGGAAACTCCCACCTCCCCTCCAAGTCCAGCCATTGTGAGTAAAGCACGGTGTACCACCATTCAGAACGCCCTAGCCGCCAAAATCAACTCCCTCCAAGATAAAATCATTGATAAAAGAAATCTCTTAAACAGAAGCATCAATATTGACCCCATTGTCCTAACTGAATCCCAGGACACAGTAGCCCAGTATAATTTATCTTCAGTCACCCAGGAACAAGTATCCAAAGTCATTGCCGAACGCAAACCTTCCTTTTGTAAAGGTGATAGCTTTCTGGATAAATTAGTTAAATCTTGCTCTCCAACACTATTCCCCACCACCACCAATTTTATCAAGGCCTCTTTTAGCACCAATTCGGTCCCAGCTGATATCAAAGAAGGGTGGGTAACGCCACTCTTGAAAAAACACACCCTAAACCCCTCTATCCCAACCAATTACAGACCCATCACCACAGTCCCTTTTCTCCTTAAAATAATTGATAAAATTGCATATACTCAAGTTCAAGCCCACCTAGAGAATAATAATTTATTAGGCGACAGGCAATCTGGCTTTCGGCCAAAACCCAGTACTGAGACAGCCTTACTTGATCTACAAAATCAGATGGATGCCATCAAAGATTCAGGTAAACACTGCATCCTGCTACTACTCGACCTGCCCATGGCATTTGATTTAGTGGACCACGATGAACTGTGCTTAGCACTCTCCAAGAACTTTCAATTCTCTCAAAATACAAATGCCTGGATCAAATAGGTCCTATCAGAACGTACGTCCAGAGTAGCCATAGGAGATAAGGCAGCAGATCCTATTCCAGTCCCTCTATGATTACCGCAAGGATCTTGCCTCTCTCCTACATTATATAATGCCTATACTAAACTTCTTTTCTCGGCATTGGACGCCATGGGAATCATCTACACCAACTTCGCGGATGATACACAGATACTCATCCCAATCACGGGCGACAATTACCATGATTCCATTATTATAAATAACATCTATGCCATCATCCAAAATTGGATGGCCACTAACAGTCTTTGCCTTAATGGCGAAAAGACAGAGATTCTTATTGTGGGATGTCCTGCCTTACTAAAAAAACTACCCAAAGACTATGCCTCCATCATCATAGAATGTACACCCATCGCCATATCCAACCATGTAAAAACCTTAGGGGTCTACTTAGACTCCAGCCTCATCATGAATAAACACATTAACTCCTTAGCTTCCTCCACAGCCAAACTTATTGCCCTTGGCCGGCAATTCCTATCCACACAGAAGTGGCTCACCCTTGCCAGAGCTCTCACCATGTCTAAACTAGACTACTGTAACATACTCTTGCTAGGTACCACTAAGAGACATCTATCCAAACTACAATTACTACAAAATAAAGCCCCTAGGGCAGCCTAAGCTCTAAAAAAAAGCGACCACAATTCACAAGTGAGGAGAGAGGTTCACTGGCTCCCATTCAAGCGAGGATCCTCCACAAAACATTCACCACCACACACAAATGCATCACCCAAAACGCCCCTACATATCTGAATGATTGCATTATACGCAGAACATCCAATAGGCTCTTTAGGTCCAACACCAGCACCCTCTTATCTATTCCCCGCTTCAAGAACTCAAGAACTGGAGAATCTTGTTTCACTGTAGCAGACCCCAGATTATGAAACATGATCCCCACAAACACCAGTAACGAGATCTCTCGCACCCAATTTAAGAAACTCATAAACACCTGGTTGTTTAATAGATTCTAATCTGACTAGTTAGATTGGCACACAACGTCAGGTCTTCTGCAAGTGAATCTGTTGTACATATAATTAAACTTGCCGATGGAGACTGTATGGCCTCTGTAACTCACCCTCAATGTGTATATATATATATATATGTAACTATATTTTTTGTGTGACTGTATGATACTCTTGTTAATACAAGGCCACTGCTGTCATCATATCTTCTCATGGTGTATTATGTTTTTACCCCTTTGAAACCAGCAAGTCTTTTGCATCCTCCTGTAACCTACGCCGTGATACCAACGGAATTAGCCATACTAACAAATACAATAAATAAAAAATCATATCACAAAGTGTTGATGAGGAGAGGAAATTACTGACGGGCCCATTGGTCAGTACTCACCCTCGAAAACTAGTAATGCATGATTGCTGCACCATGTGAGGACAGAGTGCAGGATTCACATACTCCAGCAAGCTTCAATAATCAGGACTCAGTAAATTGGCAAAGGGAAGTCCGTTTAATGATATATACATCAGCAGATGGAAATCAGCAGCATCACGAACACCTGCCTCACCTCGACTTCATTGAACTTTGGTCAAACAGCCTCTTTTATGGGCAAAATCCATCATCATTGACGACTACTTCTACAAAAAATCATCATGCAATATAATTGGTTGGGAAAGGTAACTTAAGTATAGGTGCTATATCTGTATATGGAAATAACGCAAGTGGATTGGTTAACTCTTATCGGGTGGGCATCTACGCCCTCTACAACACACGTGATTAACGTCACTATGAGTACGACGTCTCATTGGTTACAGTGTCTATATGACCCTAGATTACATGGTCCCTTGTGATTGGGCAAGTTACACCCCTAAACATACTCTCCACTTTAATTAGCAGCATGCAGAATAGACACCCTGGTGCCTGGAGTCCCAAGATTCACCCTGCCTCCCTTCCATCAATCAGTGTTTTAGGGCTATGTGTCAATTAGTTGGCTGGGTATGGCCTCAGATCTGTAGTCTCTTATCAGGAAAAGTTATGGCACCCTCTGGTTCTGGATGACATCAGGCGGTGGTACATCTTCGCGCCTATCTGGTCACGTGCTGGTCCACTGTGAATCTGCTTCAGTTTCCAACCTTTTGTGCATTTAATTTTGTGTGCGCTTGGCCACCTGCATGGGCCTCTCTTATCTTTACCTTCAAAGGTGGGCTGGTATTCTCTGTAGTTGGAGTCTCGTGAGCTCATGCTCACCTCCCCTTCTCTGGTTGACCTCGATCTCCCCAACATAAGCCTCTCTTTGTTGAGTTTCGATTCTGCTCCTTCTCTGGTCTTTGCTGGGTTTTTAAACTCGGCCTGTCAGGCCTTTGGCCGCCTGGGTACATTTCTGCTTTCACAAAATGGAGTCGCACGTGTACATTGTGCAGTGTTGAGGTAGATATATGGTTGGCGCTTGCCGCTCTACTCTTCTACTAAGCATTGCAAGCAGTATCGATTTCTTAGCATCTTGCGTTTCAAGCTTATTTACACACATTCAACAGGGCGGTTGCTTCCATCTTGTCTCATGGCACCATTCTCTTACGTTTTAACAGTGTCTCTCCCCTGCATCCTTTATCATTATCCTTGCAGTTACTAGTACTGGCATACGTGCTTTCAGTAGTTAATTCTGTTTGTTCTCGGGGCTGCTCGGGCCCTTGGTTTATTTTCATTGGCCTTCCATTAAGGCTTTAGCGGTCTCCTCATGGACCGTGTGCAGGTATTCCTCACTTCGCATCAGTGGCTGGTAAGGCTGTCTGATAGGGTACCGTGCTGCCCGTTATGGCTGCTTCAACCGGTATTGATCTCCTTATGTACACGGGGCAGAGTCCCAGTGCGGCTCTCTGTTGGTTCATTTGCTACTCATACGTCACGTACTTCGGCGAGTACCTTACTGGCGACTCGCAATGGAGGGCAGGGGTGCAGGTCATATCTGGGACCTCCTCTACAAAAGACATTCCACCCACACACACACAAGACGAGGAATCCAGCAGCCCATTGTTATGCCCTGAATGGCACTCTGCTGTTCAAAAAACACAACTGTCTGCTTTTCCTACGGCTGAGTCGCTCCTCCGCTGTCCAACAAACACGGCAGTCCCCTGTTCCTCCGGAAATCTGCCATCCAGACAACAACAGTCTGCTGTTCCACCAAGCAAAGAAAGAATGTGCAGAGAGCAATAGCAATACTCTTTACAGCCGGTAATCTGAAAGTCATGACTGAAATGAATCAAGAACATGAATTGAAGGCTAACAGAAATATGAAAGTGAAGGACGAAGATTGTTTGAAGAAGGAAGACAAGCACTCTAAAATTGAGAAAAGGAATTATCAGGCCAGAGTAGAGCCCTCCAATCTGGGAGTCTATGAAGACAGCTGTGAGAAACCTGACGGTACTCTCCAAGTAGTTGTTTGATAAAAGAACTGTGATAATCAGAAGTTAAAGAAACCCGAAGGAGGGATGCCAGAGATGAAACTATCACTTAAGTACTAGCAGTCAAAAGGGGTGAGCCCAGAAGAGGGAGGGCCGTGGGGTGATGCCATCACCCTATCTGTACTGTGTATTACAATTGAAAAGGGTCAGCCCTGAAGAGGAAGTCCCGGGGGTGAAGTTGTCATCCTATTGAGATTGTAAAATACGATAAAAAAAGGGTCAGCCCAGAAGAAGGGAACCCAGGGGTGAAACCATCACCCCCATTAAACTTTGGAAACAAACTTTCATTTCTTAAAGGAACTTTTGTTTTATTGTTTGAACACATCAGGCCCCGAAAGCAAGAGACTTTCAGAGGAAACGAGACTTGGCCATCGACGGTCCTGAAAACTGCTATTGTAACTGTTGTCTTGTGCTATAGACGTCTGAGACCATTTTCTTATACAAGCTAATAGCTCCAACCTTGTCCCGTGTCTAAAACGTGGGGAAGGGAGACCCAGGCTACCGCCTCCTGACTTATCATTTGAAAACACTTCTTTCTTTCTTGAAAATTAATCCCACACTCTTTGTATTTGGAGTAAGGAATTGGCAATAGGTTTTCTTAGTATAGGCCCTTTTATTTGACTTGACACCACTAGGACTGCCTTATTTTCATTTGATGGTCGACAGCTGTCCGCATCTTAGATTTAGGCTTAGATTAGACATTTTTCCAACCACCACCCATGAACTGTGATCACTTGTGCCTGTCTTACTTGTTGTCACCATGAGTTTCTCACACAGCCGAGGATTCATACACAAATCCCAGAAAGAAAGGCAAAGGAAATGAAAGGATCCAACAATGTACAAGAAGCTGCTAGAACCAAGAAAGATCGGAGGCAGAAGAAGAAACCAGAAAAAGGGAGAAGTGAATCCCACCTACCAAAGAACAAAAGGTGGAACCCTTTTTGCCTGTCATAAAGTTACGTGACAGGCCACTGGCCCCTGTGGACCGGATCAAATAAGTAACACAGGTACGAGTTGCAGAGAAACAGAAGTACGGCATGGTCAAACGACAAAGGTGCAAACAAGCAAACGAAGAGGAGTTTCACAACCAGCAAAACAGACATGAGGAGCTACTCAACGCAATACCCAAACAGGACCAAGAGAAATCCAGTATCCGGGATGAAGGTGAGGGTTTGCAGAACATACGGGGGCAACGGAGGATGAGAGATGATATCTAGCAAGTGGGAAACCGGAACACAATGGAAGCAATGGCATCATCTGGGGAGAGGCGGCTGGATCAAGTGACCAGCATGGCAAAGGTCAAAGAAGAACAGAAGCATAGCACTAGAAATGAAATGGCACAGAAGTGCCAGACACCATCACTCTGCACTAGTGTTCCATCCAAGGAGAGAAACATCGACTGGCTACAGGAAGGTATAAGACTGGCAGAAGTGCGCCTGACAGAATGTGGGAGGTCAGAAGGCGTCCAGGGATTGGATCAAAGGTTGAAAGAAGAGGAAGTGATTTGGCTGTTACATCTCAAGGGTGGAAAATACCAGCACCTACTTGCAGGAAGGGAGAGTACTGGACAGAGGCTTCAGAGCAAGGTAGAAGGTAGGACTGAAATAACAAACACGAGACCAAGACGAACACCGCAAAGACCCCCAGAGACTGCAGACCAGACGAAGATAGCAGGAGTCTGCGGTGAACAAGAAAGAAGCCTAGTGGCTGCCAGAAGAAATATGACCCCCAAAAATATGATAAGCAGGGGGTAGATTTTGTGAATGGAACTTGAAGAGACTACCTTAAAGGACCTAACACCTTCACGGTTGGATGAAAGGGATCCACATAGGGAGGAAGGTAGGAAGAGGATGGGCTACTAAAGTCCGGAACAGAACGTTGGAAGGGAGAATAAAGAAAAGTCTTCTCTTCATTGGCTTCGTGTTCATTATTCCTTTGCGACCAATTATGATCCAGGAGCATTGCTCCATCCTTCTAGATCCTCTATGTCCTTGTGGTTGGGGAAACAACACAGAGACCCCCTCTGGCCAAAGAATCATAGGAGAGTATATTAGTACAGGGAGGCTGAGAGGGAACCAGTAGGTTAATACAATCTCAGGCCAGTGGATGCAGTCTGTTAAGCCTCCAGGGAGGTCCCATATTCCAGCTATGGGAAGCCCAATGGACTGAGACGAGGAAGAGGCAGAATCCACATACCACTCAAAGAAGATCCTGGCTCCGGGAGAGTGGATTTGGCACCAACACTCATGGAAGTCCTGTTCAGAGCCCTGGCGGAAGGCCAACTGGCTATTAGCTGTAAACATCAAGAGACTCTTACAAACTTGTGGGGGGCTATTAATGAGAGATGAGAACAATTGGCAAAATTATCCATGATCTTCCAAAAGTTGAGAAATAGAGAAGATTTAACCACTTTCTTAGTTAACTCTGAGAGAGGGGTTGAGGCCAGAAGCTGGCACTGAGATGGATGGGCCCTGCATATCGCCCCGCTTCTAAGAGGAGAAGCCCAGCAGGATTTTCAAGGCTTAAACACAGATGGAACAACCCCATATAAAGAACTGAAGCAGAGTATCCTAGAACGGATGGGTCAGATTTGGGAACACTATAGGGTCTAACTTCAACATCTGCATTTCTATGACAAGGAGAGAATCCCCACCAAATGGTGTATAGTGTGAAGGACCTATTAAATAAATGGTTGAATAACACGACCTAAGAGGATGCCAAGGAAATGTTGGCCTGGAAGCAGTTTGTCGATTCCTTGCCACCATATCTGCAAGGGGTATTTTCACAGCTACATGAACCCTCCTAAGAAGAAGCCGTCCAAACATCTAATGCACACCAGAGAGCTATGTATTCAGGGGTGCCAGTTCTCGGCACTAAGAAAACCAGCGGCATGACACCCGGGATTGCGCCTTACTTACCAGCAGACTTGAGAAACTCTTGGCCAAGCCCACGTCCCGAAGTAGAAAGGTGTTGTAACGGTTTATAGTCATTCCATCGACAGCCAAAGCATCTAATGCCATACCATCGAAAAAAGCATCGAAAAAAAGCATCTAATGCATTTGTTTTCATTTTTTAATTTAATGGGAGGGGGGTTCCCCACTCCAAACCCCCTTTTTTAACCTTTAAACCCCATTTTTATTAAACTAAACCCTTTACCATCTAAAGAAATGCATTAGATGCTTTCATTTTTTTCAATGTTATTTTTTTATATGGTATGGCTGTCGATGCTTTGGTTGTCGATGCAATGACCGGATACCGTTATACCTGTGCAAATTCTGCCCAGAAAAACCTATAGTGTTTGGTCTCCAAAACCCAGAGTTAGAAACCCTTTTGTTAAAATTCCCTAGGAAGAGGAAGAAAATCTGATCGATGGAGAGTATCTCCTGGCCTGTTCCCGAACGAGGAAGATGTACCAGAATCGTCCACTTGCACCTTCCATACTACAGATAAGCCCAATGGGAAATTCCATATAGCTGTCATGGTCCAAGTGATTCCAGCCAAAGCCTTATGTGACTCTCTGAGTCAGGGTTCTAACCCTGTCAAGGGCTATGGGGTCCCCGCTCAACCTAGGGCTGGATGCCTACCAGGGTGTTTGCCAGAGAGATTCCTGCCTCAGAGGTGGGATGAGGGGGATGGGAGGGTCACAGTCTCTGTCACTTCTGCCTGTGCTTGGATGGAGATGTCATTTACTACTTGTTATCACCCAGACCTGCAATGCCCTGTTCTTGCCAGTGTTCTTTCACCAATTTTCAAGGACTACAACAGCCATATGTCCTTGCAGCAAAGGAGAGGACAATAAACCAAACAGAGAGAGAGATGGCGGTGAACAGCAGGCCGAGGTGTTGCTGGGGGGAGGTTAGAGGGGGCTATAGATCCCGGTCTGTTGGTTGAAGCCCTGGATAGAAGATCAGGGGCTGCAACCAAAAGGCTAGCTAGCCCCGAATCCAGACAGTCCCGACATTAGCATAGCCCCAAATTCTTTCCAGACCTAGCCACAGCAGGGCTGGCAGTGATATGCACTGCAGAGCTGCAAACAGGAGACCCCACACCATGCACCTTGGAACTTGGAGAGTGAATGTGTTTTTCGCAGGCTTTCATTGCAGAACTCCGGCAGGCAATCACTTGAAGATCTCATGCTTAAAGGAAAGGTTCACTCACATGTTTAATTCAACCAGTTGCTACGACATCCGTTTTGCACCATATATCGATATATGAAACTTTTTTTCGCAAGCATAACGTACATTTCGAACGATTAATATCTGTGAATCCGTACTTGCTCTCATCCGCCATCTTGTGATAAGATCAGGTGCTCTGGCAGCAGTAAATCATAGCACATGCCGAAGCTTTTGGTGTCAGCTGGCAAAGCCACAAAATCATGCCTCAGTTCGTAATGGGAGCCGACAACACAGCTAAGCGACCTGTCTACGCAATGCATTCACATGTCGCCATGGACACGTGCAAGATGCTTTAGTCAGTGCTTAAAGTGGGCCGGGGCCTGCCGGGGCCGGGCCCCGGCAGTCTCCAAAAAGTGGGACTGAGCCGGGGCCCTGTCGGAGCCCCCGTCCTACCGCAACATTGGCGGGATGCATTATGCGCCTGCCATGAAGTCAGGCGATCTGACAGAAGTGGCAGCCAGCCACAGCGATCAGTCATAGTAACTGCATCTGGTGACCCCTCGCGCGAGAGGTCACCAGAGGCAGTTAATGTCCCTTTGTTTCCCCAGGTCGCCGAAGCGTCTTTAACCCTCGGCGAACCTGGGGATTCCTCGACGTTTATAAAAGATGGCTTGGAAAGAACACTTTCAAGCCATCTTTTATAAAGCTTTGCCGATGGACAATTTTGTCCGTAGTCAAAGCTCTATAAAAGATGGCTTGAATTGTGTACTTTCAAAGCCATCTTTTATAAACCCGAAATCTTTAAAAAAGATGGCCTGAAAACTAGGCAAACCCTAGGGTATGCACACAAATACATATAAATGTTATATATTTGCGTGCGTACCTTACTATGGTGTGTGTACTGTGCAAGCCATCTTTTATAAACGTAGAAATATGTTACATATCTCTATGTTTAGAAAAGATGGCTTGCATAGTACACAAACCATAGTAAGGTACGCACACAAATATATAACATTTATATATATTTGTGTGTATACTCTACGATTTGCGTACTTTTTAGGCAACGCCCCTCCCACAAGCCACGCCCCCAAATGAGGGCACCCCCTCGATTTCTTACCCCACTTAAAGCCCTGGCTTTAGTGCTCTATAAATATCAGCAAAGCTTTTCTCTGATGCCAGTATTAGAGTCTTGTGTCTCTCAGTGTACGTTGTATATATTTCTGTTTCGGGATGCTCCGTATGGCAGCGCTGGAGGCTGTGGCCGGGATGCAGGTTCCTGCGGCCATCTGCCAGCCGTGCTAGACATCCCAACGGATTCAGCCCAAACTTTAGGAATGGTCTAGTGGTTTGTGGCTTCTGCTTTCCAGGCATACTTAGCAGTGGCTCGCCGCGACCTCACCATGTCGCAACCCTGGTAAGCTGCTCCAGTAGATGTTCCCTGTGTTCTCTCCCTTGCTCTCCGTTGCCTCCTAGTCCTTGTCTTGGTTCCTTGCTGTTCCCCTGGACCTTATCTTCTGTTGCTACCTGATTCCTCCTCATTGCTCTGTTCCTGCTTCTGCCCTGCTCCATCATCATCTTCCTCGTCCCAGTGGATTCTTTCTGCTTGCTGTCTCCTTCTCCGTTCTCTTCAGCATGGGACCTCTTTGACCTGCTGCATCACGGTCGTCCTCCTACCATTTGTGGTAAGTTTTGGTCCCTATATTCTTGGTGGTTCCTTAAATGGTCACTAGGTCTCCCTTGTTGAAATTATAACACAGTGGCTACCGACAAGGGTTGGCCTTGCCTCTTCACTTCGCCGGATCCAACAGAGCAAGGTAAGGTCACCTTGGGAACATTTCTCACTGACCTGATTCGTAATTTTTGATAAAGTCTGATTGACTCCAACATTGTCTACTTTGAAACAAGCATGTTTATGTTTATGTTTCGGGTTCTGAAAACTGCTATTACCTTGTGACTTAGATATTTAACCCAACATGTCTCCTCTGGCCTCTTTTTTGCACCATATACCCATTGACACGTTCAAAGTTTATTGTAGTTCCCAAGTGCGACTGGGAACTACATGTAGGTCTATTGAGCAGCATATAACATTGTTTTTTTGTTAAAAGAAATCTGATTTTTATTTTCCATTTAGATGTTTAGTTGCTTTATGCATGGCTAATTAAAATGTGCAAAATTAATGAATTGTATGAATTGCTTACATTTCTTCAATGCAAAATAGGTTATTTTTTTCCAATTATTACTGGTTCTTACATATCTCCCATACTCCGCCACAGTGTACACAAGTGATGGTTGCACTGTCATTCTGCTGTGTAAGAAACCAAAGTCTGTCTCACTTGCTAGTCCCCAGGGATCTCTCTCTCAGGTGGCTAAGGCACGGCCATCGCATTAGGATCTAGACCCTGGGGGTGGACCAGTGTGGGAGGATGAGCGGGTGTGGGATCTTCCGGGAGTGGGGGTGAGGAAGCCGATGGTGCGACACAGTATCTCCCCCTTTCCCGTGACCATACCCCAACCTTTTTTATAGGCTTCTCCAACGTTCCAACTACTCTCCCCTTTCTGCACAAACACTGGGCCGAGGAAGAGGAGGACTGAGAGTAAAGAGGATTACACTTGCAAATCTGATTGGACATGTTCTGTTAATAAGGTCAGGCAAAGTCAGGCACTTGACCTTAATCACATACATCTGATAGCCATTAGCTCCCCCAAATGGATAAAAGGCAGAACATAGAGACACACTCTGAGCAAGGTGGGACACGAGAAAGAGCAGATCTTCCGGGGCAAAAGGCAATCCCATTGGAGCAGGGTGATCGGTTGAGGGACAAGAGCAAGGGTAGGGAAATCATGATGATCCCTGAAGCAAGTCGTTACGTCTCGGAAACCGTGAAGGATATGCAGAGAAAGCCAAATCCCAGACAAGAAGAAGCCTGTATTGGGTTTCAAGGATGCCAGCAACCCTCCTGAGTGAACAGCAGAGTTAGGGAGGCAAGGCCAAGCCTGTGGTATCAACTTTGACTCATGAATGAAAGCCACAAAGGCAAGAAAGGAAGGCACACAACCGGTGAGTTAGCGAAAGACATGAAAGTCTGTTTTGTGTCTAGGAAAGTTTGAAGCTGCAGTGTATCTCATCATTGAAGGTTGCGTGCGTGCTGATGAGACGCAAAAGAAAGCAAATGAGTGATGAACTTTAAAATTCACCAATAACTGTGAAGCCAGTGATACAGAGTAGCGGAGTAGTCCGGCAAAATCGCCCACTCGAAAGTCTCTGCGAAATGTTTGATGTTTTGTTATAAAGCGACAAAGTGAACAAACTATGAAATGCGCAATTGACAAGATTAATCCTATCAAAAGGGATAGTTAAAAGGTGATTTCTTTATGAGAAGGATTTCTTTGAACCTTTTTGAGTGTGTTATGGAAGTATCAAGACCAAGATACACTGGGGCAAACAACACAAGGGAAAGCTGAATTGAAAGTCGAAGTGGTCCTGCGGAGGTCTATAGAAAAGGCCTCGCTCATTCGAAAGTCTTCGACATCAGTGAAAAGTCTCAGCCCGACTGAGGGAGACCAGAAACAAGAAATAAGTTATGGGAATGGAACCCCTAACAAATGCGAATGAAGCTTAGGGAAGGGAACCCCTACAAGTGCTGTGATTGCGAGGTCCGAACCCGACTGAGGGAGATCTATGTTGAATCAGCTACTTTATGGTGAGAGGTCTGAGCCCGCCTGAGGGGGACCTATATGAACTGTTGATGTCTTGAGAGGCCCAAGCCTGACAGAGGGAGACCTATGTGACATTTTGTTGAGCTGTGTAAGAACTTTTGGTGAACTGGACATAAGTGACTTTAGCGTGGAAGGCCAAACGGGCCTCAACCCACGTTTTGAACTGCCTTTTTTTAATAACCTGTGCCAAAGTGTGTCATCCTGTCTATGGGGCTGCCTTACTCTGTGCTGTCCAACATGTGGAGGAGAGCTGAGTCATCCACCTTGATCCTTTCTGTTATATCACTGACTTTCCTTTGCATACACATTCCCCTTTACACAAAATTTGTATAAGCGATAAGGATAGGGCAGGCATTAGGTTTTGTTAGTATAGGCCATTTTGAGTTGACATGGACTGACTAGGACTGTGTTTTCTTTATTATTTGATGGTAGTGGCTACTCCCTTCATAGCTATAGGCAGAGTAGGAGTTCTTTCAAACCACAAGAATTTAATAAAGGTTTTGAAACTTTAAGCTCTTGTGTCAGTGTCATACTTGTGATACCATGCCTCCATTACAGCTGTGAACCCATCATTTAAAAACAAATATATAAAACAAAGAAACACTAATTGTGTGATACAACTTAATTGTGATGCTTGGTACACTGTTATACAATTATTACTTCTCTAATGCTACAACATTGTAGACATGGATGAGTCACAATACAAAGCACAACCATAACAAAGTTATATGAGACTCAATTACTTATCTGCCAGTGATATTGTTTGTTTTTATTATTTATAATGCGCAAGCATACCCGGGAGTATCAGGGCACATCATTTACAAGAATTTTCGAAACTTGGTTACAATACACAGAGAATATTCATGATACAGAAATAGGTACATAGTGTTAAATGCAAATCAGCATTGTAGGGCCGTAGTATACAGGTAAGCAGGAAGGCACACGTGGTTACAATGTGTGCGGAAAGTGCTGGGCACTTCATAGTCTTAATGGGTCTCCAGTTTCAGCCAGGAGACTACCTTGGAACAGAGGTTCTGGTAGGGAAGGTCTGCTCTAAGGTTTGGAGGTAACGAGTTCCAGAACTTAGCAGCTTTTACCGGGAAACTGTTGTCCCCTATGGTGGCCCGTTTGTAATGGGGAACAGATAAATAGTCTTTGTATACAGTTCTTACGGGTTTTAAGGAGGACTGTCTGTGGAATCTGTTGACCAGGTAGATTGGGGCAGCATTGTTAAGGGATTTGTAGGTGAGGGATGCCGTTTTCAGGAGAATTCTATCTCTAGTGGAGAGCCAGTTGTTCTGTTGACTGAATCCTGTAATGTGCTCTCTTCTGGAGATGCCCAGAGCTGCTCTGAGAGCGTTGTTCTGTAGTGTTTGCAGTTTACTGGCGGTGGCCTTGGTGGATCCCAGGTACATGGCGTTGCACTATTCAAGGCGAGACAATATGAGGGCTCTGGCAAGTGTCAGGCAGCTGGAGTTCGACAGGAAGGGTTTGGCTGCGCGGATTAATTTACACGTATAGGCCGTGGAAGATGCCAGAGAACTCACTTGTCTTTTGAGGGAAAAATTAGAGTCTAGGTAGAATCCCAAAGTTTTGACCTCCTGACCGACTTTGATGTTGTTCCCATCAATCATGAAGGAATTATAGGCAGGGCCAAGTTTCTTGACACTGAATGTCGTACCTAAGATGATAAGCTCTGTTTTATCATCATTCAGGCATAGTCCATGAGTGGCCATCCATGCCTGGATGATGATGTACACCCTATTTAGCAAGGCCAAATCCTTTCCATAATCTCCAGAAAGCGGAAGGAGGATCTGAGTATCATCTGCATAGTTAGTGTAGGTGATACCAAGATGATCCAAATAATCGAAAAGGGGCTTGGTAAATATGTTGTATAGTGTGGGGGAGACGCAGGACCCCTGAGGAACACCGCAGGTGATGGGTATAGGGTCAGCTGCCACCGTGGGAGAGAAGATCCTCATAGCCCTGCCATTAAGGAAGGATGTGATCCAGGTGATGGCCTCAGTGGAAAAGTGAGCTGAGGTGTGGAGGTGTGAGCATAGGACAGAGTGATCGACCAAATCAAATGCTGCAGATAGGTCGAGGAGGAGGAGGAGGGCAACTTGACCCTTGTCTCTGAGCAGATCGATCTGTGCTTTCAGGTCAATAAGAGCAGTTTCAGTCCCATGTTGGGGACGGAATCCGGATTGTCTGGATCCTAGGAGGTTGTTTTCTTCCAGGTGCTTCTGTATTTGTACGTAGGCGACCATGTCTGGATTTTTAGCAAAAAGGGTGAACAGTTCTATTCTGCTCTGAAGAACTTTATGACATTATGTTCCAGCAGTCCACAGTTTATCAGAAAGTGTATCTGTCAAAAAGGGACTACAATGACTTTTAAAATCCAAATATCCAACAGCCAACAAGATGAGAAATAGAGAGTTGCCTGCTCCTAAATGACATCACTTAAAAAGCCAATAGTAGATGCTGTTGTTTGGAAATTGTATATTTTCATCAATATACTCTACAGATGTGGCATGTACATAAATGCCATGAAAGAAATGTTATTTCCTCCATTTTAAGAGAACATACTGTGCTTCAAAACGTTCAGATTTTTAGGAATAAGGAACATGGCATTGAGAGGTTAAGAATGCAAACTTTTGATGAGGCTGCAAAATAGGATTATATAATGAGACTCGAATAATAAAGTGAGTAAACATTGAATGGCTGGAGAAGGTTGAGCAAATTTGGTAACAAAAACAAAAGTACAACAATTGGCTAAAAGCAAATAACCTTTTTGTGATGAATCCAATGGTTTCATCACTTCTTTCCTGGTGGTGACCTCTCCTCATGTGTCCAGGGGACGGCAGCTGCTACTTTATTCTGACCCTGGGGGGCGGCTATATGAGAGAGGTTCACATGGGGGGAGACAACCTCTAGGGGAGTAGTGAGGCACCAATCGGACCAGACATGGTATTCCCCTTCCTCTCTTGAGCATACCCCTTCCATACCCAGTGCCAACATGGCATCTTTTTTTTAAAAACATGTTTTATTGTTGCGTCTACAGTTTACATAAAACCTTACACAACATTAAACACTATTAAAAAATATATATACAAAAACATGAAAACAAGAGAAATTTCTCAAGAAAAACAGATATAGTATCAGTCTAATAACAATTCATATTCTCCATCTCTAAAAGGAATTATTTAAAAATACATTATCAAGTACAAATTTCCGATTCCATTTTTTGCTTATATGTTAATTTTTCCATTTCTTCCATAATACACTCTATCATTTTATACATTGCGAAAATTAAGGAAATACTTAATCTCCACATGAGGTGACTCCAAAATAGATTAACTGACGAAACAAGGTCACTGTCAAATCTACCTTCAAAGCAAAATACTAAGAGTACAGGTTGCCCACTAGGTGCTGTGAGCACGTACCTGTAACCATGAGATTTAAACCAAAGCACGTCCCCCAACTGTACTCTTTTGAAACCGAGTTTCAGTCGAAAGTAGGCTGTCAGCAGAATTATGGGGGCAGAATTTGCTAATCCTTTTCTGGAGATACCTGGTGCCGTTGCCATAGAAAGCCCAATGAATGTGGTAAAGGGTCTTACATTTGATCCTACAGTCAACTGCAAGCCAATTGAAATTCCGAAGGAGTGGGTAAGCATGAGCAGGTCTAGATGAGTTAGTTACCAACCTCGCGGCAGAGTTCTGCAGCACCTGCAAACGTCTAATATAACATTTAGGTTGAGCCAACATTGTAGCGTTGCAGTAGTCAATTACACCAGAAATGGATGCCTAAAACAAAGGAGCCTCGAGTTCCTGAGGCAAAAAAGGAAGACTTTTTTCGTTGCATTTTCAGTTCAGGCGGCCAGTGCTACACCTGGCACTAACCTGAAGGTTATATCAACACAGGTAATCTCCCTCAATTTTTGTTATCGGTGGCCAGTCTCTCAGAACGGGAGACACACTCAAAGGGAAATATACAGAATTGAGGACTGGCTACCCCTCTCTCAGTCCTACCATGCTAGGCCGAGTAACCTACAGAATCCTATTGTTTAGAACAAGTCACTTATCAATTAGTGCCAATTATGCACATACACACAACACAGTTAAAAAAGTAAAAACACGGCGAGAGGGAGGCTGAGAGTGAACCAGTAGGTTAATACAATATTAGAGTAAATATTAAACATTACTGACTACTTCTCGCTTGTTTAAAAAGCAAAAACAAAATATTTCATGTGGGGTTCAGCATCTTAGTCATAACCACTCTATTCATTTAGGTGGTTTACGGATACACGACTATCTACTTGGGCTAGTCTATTGTCATGCGTCGACGTGTTTCGGCCGTCTCAGCATATAAAACACTATCCCTAGTGTCTCTACAGACAATAAATTGTGGGCCTTCTTCAGGACAGACAGATTTCTTTTCAGATGGTGAGCCTCTTTTCCAAATCCCCGTTGTAAGGTGAGTACAATATCTTGGTAGTACTAGAGCTTATTCCTAGGAACATTTTGTAATAATGCGAGTGAATCGCTATTTCCAGGTGTTCGTAAATCACCTCCCGGCTGTCGTTAGAATTTGCAGGCTTGAATGAGCTGTGATTTCACCTCATCCGGTGCCCAAAAACATGGGGAGAAAAACGTGGGTAGGTGCCGATGTAAATGCACTCTCAAGTTCCACAGATGGCCGCGTAGCTATCAGCGGACGTCACGACACGATTGGGAGTCAAGGCGTCTTATTCGCCAACCCTAGAATGGGGATAGTTTCCTCCTTCTGCATAGGCACAGTCGCGTGACATCAATGGTGGTCCGCAACCTGAAGGGCCAGACAAAGGGATTTGGAAATGTTGAAACCGAGAGTTTTAACCGATTTAACTGGTGTGCGTAAGGGCCGAGTTCCACCGGCTAAAAGTCCATGGTCTAAAGGTCTTTTGTGGATGGGGGTGCTGACAATGAGAATCTCAGTCTTATCTCCATTTAACTTGAGCCAATTCTTCTACATCCACTGACTAATAGCAGATAGACAGTTTGTGATACAATAAGCAGATGTAGTGGGGTCCTGATCGATACAGAAGACACGCTCTGTATCATCTGCAGATGAATACAAAATACATACTCCAAAAGACTGGATAATAGACATCAAGGGTTTAATATAAATATTAAATATTAACACAGTTAGAGAGGAAGATAGATGACAGGAAGGACCCAAGTTGGACCTGGGAGGGTCGATCTGAGAGGAAAGAGGTCAGCCAGGCCAGAGCCTGATCAGTGATACCCAGGTTTCCACGGATCGGTTGAGCAGGATGGTATGGTTGACCGTGTCGAAGGTAGAAGAGAGATCGAGGAGGATGAGAACAGAGGGAATAGAGGAAGATAGATGACAGGAAGGACCCAAGTTGGACCTGGGAGGGTCGATCTGAGAGGAAAGAGGTCAGCCAGGCCAGAGCCTGATCAGTGATACCCAGGTTTCCACGGATCGGTAGAGCAGGATGGTATGGTTGACCGTGTCGAAGGTAGAAGAGAGATCGAGGAGGATGAGAACAGAGGGAATGTTAGAGTCAAGGTTGGAGAGCAGGTCTTCACTGATGTTCAGGATAGCAGTTTCCGTGCTTCGGGCATCTCTGAAGCCAGACTGGTGGTAATGGAGACAGCCAACATAATTGGAATGAAGGTTAAGCTGAGAGATGGCCAACTTTTTCAGGAGTTTGCCCAGAAAGGGAGGAATGGAAATTGGGCGATAGTTAGCTGGAGAAGAAGGATCAGCTGTGGGTTTCTTGAGAAGAGGATGCGCAAAGGAGTGCTTCGGAGGGGAGGGGAAGGAACCCGAGACAAGGAGTGGTTGCAAAAATCAGCAAGGGCCGGAGCGAGGGTGTCAATGTGGTCCTTGATGGTTTTAGAGGAACAGGGATGAACCTGTTTTGACGAGGCTTTCGTAGATCGGACTTGTCTAGTGACCTTGTCAGGGGAGAAAAGAGGAAAGGACGAGAAGGATGGTGGGGGGTAGCTAAAGGAGGGTCAGCAAGCATAGATGGAGAGGGGAGAGCAGGGGTGTGGGTGGAGAGGGTGGACAGGATGTCCTGGGTTTTTTAAATGAAGTGAGAGGCAAGGGCATTGCAAAGAGCCTGGAGGCAACAGGAGGGGTAGAGACTGCAGCAGGGTTGGCCAGCTCCTTGCAGATGTTAAAGAGTTCGGCTGAGTTGTTAGATGCCGCAGAGAAACAAGCTTGAATGTGGACTCTGTGTCATGACCCTTACCCCTGGCCCTCACTGGCAAGTCAGCCTTCCAGTTAGGGCCAGGTCAAAGGACTTAAAACCTCAATCAAGACTCTCTTGGAGTCATCCCGTCAACCGCGGTGGGCTCTTTTCTTTGCTGAATATGACTATGTGATCAGATCACCTACCAGCCAGGAGTCCGAAACGGAAAGGCAGACGCCTTGTCCCGCATGGGTGTTGATGAAAAGGTATACATAACTCCAGATCCGGTAGCCATCATTCCAGAAGACAAACTCCTGGGTCTTACGACAACATTGACACAGGGTGAACTCCAAAACAAGATCCAACTCTTAATGGATCCCACTCTCTCACAAGAGTGGTATACTCAAGGAGAACATTACACCATTAAAGACCAGTTATCATATTTTAAGAACCGTCTATACCTGGCAAGTAAAGATTTACAAGAGCAGGTTATTTTGGGTTATCACGGCTCCCTGATTGAAGGTCATCCTGGAATTGCCAAAACTCTAGCTAAAGTAAAACAAAACTATTGGTGGCCCACATGGCGTAAAGACATCATCCAATTTATCCAATCTTGCGGTGTGTGTGCACAAAACAAGTCCCAAAAGCAGAAACCAGCTGTCTTCTCCAACCATTGAAAATTCCTCCCGCACCATGGCACACACTGTCCCTTGATTTCATGATTTCATTAATACCTCCCAGTCAAGGATTCAACACCATCTTAGTAATTGTAGACTTGTTCTCTAAAATGGCACACTTTATTCCTTTTAAGGGTCTTCCAAATGCATCCAGTTTAGCAAAAGTATTCCTGGAGGAAATCGTACGGCTACATGGCTTTCCATCGGTCTTGATCTCAGATCGAGGTAGTCAGTTCGTATCCAACTTCTGGAGGAAATGCTGTTCAATGGCCCAAATTGACATTCAACTATCCACAAGTCACCACCCCCAAACCCTCGAGCAATACTTACGTTGCATGTTACATCCAGTGGAAAGAAATTGGAAGGACTTGTTATGGATAGCTGAATATGCCTATAATAATTCATTACACACCAGCACTGGACAAACCCCCTTCTACACTATATATGGTAGACATCCACGTACTTCACAATTCGATCTCCCAACCCCTTTCGAAATGCCAGCGGTTAAAAGCCTACATACGACTATTTCCCAGGCCTTCAAAGAAGCAGCAGAACATTTACCCCAAGCCAAGAACAGACAAAAGAAATTTGCTGACCAACATCGTAGTAAAGCCCCCGACTATCAAATTGGAGACAAGGGGCCTCATTACGACTTTGGAGGCAGCCATGCCCTTAATAAGGGCATGGCTGCCTCCAAAATCGGGTCCGGATCCCCTTTCCCTGAATGGGGAATTACCGGGCCATTCCGAGTTTGGAGGGCCCGGTAATTCCTCCTTCAGGGAACCCGGGCCCGAACCTTCCCCATTCCCATTTGAGCCCCCATAGGGCTCAATGGGAATGGGTGCAGGAGCTAACAACGGCCCGATTATGATCGGCCCATTGTTAGTTCCCTGGTCCCCTCGCGGGACCCGCTCTGGACGTCTGATAAAACCAGACGTCCACATGGGGTCCCGCGAGGGAACCTAGTAATATTGCGGAATGGGTTTAACGGGGCCGCCACCATTAGCGGCGCCCGTTAACCCATTCCGTAATTATTGTAATGAGGCCCATGGTCTGGTTAGCATCAAAATATGTGCCCATAAAAGGGACCCAGACCTTTCGTCCCCGATATCTGGGACCTTATTCTATTGAATCCATAATAAATCCAGTGGCAGTTAAATTAGCCCTACCACCCACTATGCAGATTCATCCTGTGTTTCACGTATCATTCCTGAAACCGGTACAACCTGGTACTCGGGTTACAACACCACCAAAAGCAGTATTAGTTGACGCAGAACCAGAGTTTGAAGTAAAGGATATCCTAGACTCAAAATACACCAGATCCAAACTATAATACTTAGTTGATTGGAAGGGATACGGCCCTCAAGACAGATCATGGGAACCTAGTGAATACATCCATGCACCTCGCTTAATTAAAAAGTTCCATCAGAATTACCCAGCCAAACCAGGACCAGGCAGAAGTTCGACCATGAGAGGGGCCTTGGGGGGGAGTGCTGGCATGACCCTTACCTCTGGCCCTCACTGGCAAGTCAGCCTTCCAGTTAGGGCCAGGTCAAAGGCCTTAAAACCTCATCAAAGACTCTCTTGGCATCAGTCCTGGGGCCTTTGGTGCCAGGCTCATAACCATCATGAAAACCAACATTAGAATGGGACTATTTACTTGTGACTATTTAATTTGGGGGGTTCAGCCAACATGGAGGCACATACATAGCTCAGTTACAAGGAACTGAGCTATGCGGTCTAGTCTTTTGGGTGTGGCAGGCCTGGGACTACTTTACCTGGACTACTTTGGGTGTGGCAGGCCTGGGAGTATTTCACCTGGACTACTTTACCTGAGACTATTTAAACCGCACCCAAACAGCAGAACACGCTTCGCTTTATTCTTCTGTGGGCAGCGTAACGCTTACCGTGTCCAGTTCTTTGATGCCAACTTACCTGAAACCAAAGACCTGCAAAGAGAGAAAGAACACTACGAAACTTACCTGAAACAGTATCCTGTCTTCAATCCATCGCCGACTTCAGTTCCACTCACCTGAAGGTACGAACTCCATCATCTGGCACTGCATGCATCCTAGATTACCATAACCTGGAAAGAGGAGAAAGAAAGACAGCATTAGTAAGCGTTTACTCACGTTTCCTCCCGAACGAAGAAAGCCACACAATTCTTACCTGGGTAGTCATCTCCTAGTCAGTATCATCGGTGGAACATTACGGCGCTCGGTGAGGAACATCGCGACCAGCAAGGAGAGAAAAGACACAGGTTAGCAATATAAAAGGCGAAACAGCGCCGCGCATCGCACATTACTCACCAGACAGCATCACGCACACCGCGCTTTCACCTACCGGCCCATGCTCATCTTCAAACTGCATGACAACACCAAAATACCTTTCCATACCTAAAAGGAAAGAAGCAAGACATTATTATTGAACTAAGAGCAACATGAGAACTGCATATAAAGACTGTAAGGCAGCAAACCTACGGAGTCGCAGCGGGCCTGGATTCCCACAGGGGGGCTTGCACCAGTGAAGTAACTTGGTCGCTGCTCACCCCCCACATCTACGCGCCCCTGCCACGAAGGGCAGGACGGAGAATCCACCTTTTACAATATTAAGGTAAGGAGAAGGGCCAAGGGGAAGGAGGGAGTTGACGCCAAGGGAGGTGGGAAAACATGAAGACAATCTGATATTAAATCCACCTCTCCTATATTGCAGACCCATCTTTAACCAGAGGCCTGACCAAGGGACCGGGAGAGGGTTCGAGAGTGCAAATCATCCAACCAGGGCCAGTTTGTCAGAGGATGAACAGGAAGTCCTCCATTTCCTCTCAGCCGACCTACAATTACGTTTAAGTGTAGCTAGGTCAGAGTCATACCAGGAATTGCATTTGGCTTTGGATTTCAAACGGATCCTCATGACAGGGGGAAGAGCATCAAGCGTATCAGAAATAGAAGAGTAGAGCAGAGACAGGGCTGTGTCAGGATGTGAGACAGCCAGAGGTGGAGGGGGGGGTAGAAAGTGGCGCAAAAGTCTCAACTGACACACGCTTCATGGGCCGGATGTCCGAGAAGGTAGGTGGCAGTGTTGGGGTAGGCTTAGCTTGGGGCGAACAGAGGGAGAGATGAAAGGAGAGGAGGGAGTGATCACTCCAGGAGAGAGAAGTGGTCAGAGGGATGGAGATGGGGAGGTCAGAGGAGATCAAGACATCAAGTGTGTGCCTTGCAGAGTGAGTCGGGCCAGAGCAGAGGATGGGCAGGCATAGGGAGTTGCAGAGGTCACGGAAGAGTACAGAGGAGGAGCAAGGAGAGTTTAAATGTAAATTGAGGTCATTGAGGAGGAGGAGTTGAGTGGTAGAGGCCAGGAGGGAGTAGGAGAGGTCTGCCCACTCAGAGAAATTAGGTGATTTGACCAGGAGGCCAGTAGATGGTAACCACAGTAAGAGAATGGGTAGGCGAGAGAGGAAGCCTACAGACAAGGCATTCAAAAGAGGAGTAGGTCTGAGTGGGAATGATAGAGGCAGGAATCCACTCAGAAAAGATCAGGGCTACCCCCCCACCGGACCGGGAGGATCTGGGTCCTGAGAGGATCTTGTAGCCATCAGGGAGGAGAGTGTCAAAGCTTGTGACAGAGCTGGTCTTGAACCATGTCTCAGTAAGACCAAGGACATTAAGGTCTAGCTCTTCAAGGAGGTGGCAGATGTCAGAGGAGTGTTTGACAGCACAGCGAGTGTTGAGAGTGTCAATATGAAGAAGGTTGCCAGCCTTAAAGACCTTCTGGGGAGGGGTACAGATCAGAGGTATGCCCTGCGGAGGAGAAAGAGCCCTAGGAGGGGCAGAGGAGGAGGAGGAGAGAGAGGGCAAGGTAGCCAAGGGGGGAGAGGAGGTTACAGCAGGAGATGAGAGGAAATTGATGAGGCGAGGGAAGCTCCTATCAAAGAGGAGGAGATTGGCCTGATGGCCTTGGACCATGACAATGCCCATTTAGGTAGACATTAATGATGACTTTAGAGGAGTCAAAGGAAGCCATGAGAACTTCTCAGCGAGTGCCACCATTAATGGGAGAGGAGGAGATAGGGCAGAGCACAGAGACCATATGAGGAGTCCATAGATCTGGCGAAGGAATGACAAAGAGGATGTTGGTGAGGGTCTGTCTGGCGGAAGCATTGGAGTAGGTGTCGGCGATAGGAAGGCCAGGGTTAGAGGCCAAGATATTCTTTTTGAACTTCTTCCTACCAGACTTAGTGAGAACGGATGGATAGTCAATGGAGAAGCAGTTGGAAAAGATAGGAGAAACAGAGAGCGCAAATGGGGTGGAAGCGAGGAGAGGATGGAGATACTGGGGGGGCTAAGGCAGGTAGGTGTGGGACAAAAGAGAGTGCTGAGGTCACTGGGCTGGCAAGTTACAGAGAAGAAACAGTATACAAGCAAAATACAGAGAATTTCACAATGGGC
Organism: Ambystoma mexicanum; assembly: GCF_040938575.1. Taxonomy (NCBI): domain Eukaryota; kingdom Metazoa; phylum Chordata; class Amphibia; order Caudata; family Ambystomatidae; genus Ambystoma; species Ambystoma mexicanum. The sequence continues at coordinate 51,608,492 of NC_090934.1, read as the reverse complement.
AGCAAGATTTGACTTTTTAGCACAAAGCAAAAACAGAAAGATTTGACTTTTTAGCACAAAGCACAAACAGCAAGTTTTGACTTTTTAGAACAAAGCTAAAACAGCAAGATTTTACTTTTTAGAACAAAGCAAAAAAAGCAAGATTTGACTTTTCAATCTTTGAATCGGATGTTAGCAAATGGTTTTAGGAAGCACTGTGCATCAGGATGACAACATGGGAGTAACAAGCAGAAAGAACAGGGATAGTCAAAGGCGGTAGGAGTGAGTCCATAATGAGGGAACTAACTCATAGTTCCGGAGGAGGCAACGTCAAGGCAGTCCGGATTTCTTAGAGGAATGAGGTGGCAGCATCATTGTGGTTAGGGTGCAGGGAGGACCCCAATTAGCGTTCCGGAAAAGGACAGGGAGCAGACAGACATTTAAAATATTAAACGTTATCAATTTAAAATTTCTCTCTTCCATATATAAAAGGATGCCCTAATATATACCATGATTTCAGCCTTATAAATAATCGACCAAAACTGGTCCAATGTTATCATATGTACCTCACTCACCAAATTATCATATCCTTTAAAATATCATTTATGTAATTTCATACACTGAGTGAGTATTTGTCTAAAGGTTTCTATCGCAATGTTGCAATGCCTATACCATCTTTCTCCCCGGGGTATCTTTGTCGAAGTCCAAGCATACTCTTTACATGGCAGAATATTAAAACGGAGTTGCATAATAAATCTCACAATCTCTCTATTTCCTGTTTTTAACAGATAATCTCTTGGTGTAGCAGGTATTAAACCCAGTAAGGCATATCCTTTAATATCGCTTCTTAGTATAAAGGTATGTCTGATTATTGCACAAGTCCCAAGTTATTATTTGCTTAATATTTTTTAAGTTGATAACTTTCACAACACGGTGTAGTGATCATTTCTATTCCCTTTTTTTCAAACTTCATTTTTCAAATAGGTTCTCTTCCTGTATTACGATGGAATAGAATTTATTGCAAATTAGAAGTACAAGGCAAAATGGGCCGCCCCAAAGGAGGATTGGTCATCGCTGTTGATCAGAGCTGGAACGTGAGTCACCATGAGTTGGAAATGGCTTTGTCTGATCTATTGGCCATATCCATCCAAATGACTCCTCCAGATCTAAACCTTCTAATAGTCAACATTTATGGAAACTCATTGCATGCGTACACAACAAAACTACAGAATGAGCTCATTATCTTGTTTGAAGAAAGGTTGGAGAAGGAAGGACATAGTAAAATACTGGTGTAGAGACAAACCAGATAAATGGTACTAACAGAGTTAAAAGCACAAGAGCAAGAAGTGATAATCTGGGAGCCACATGGAATGTTATTTTGCACTATGGGGCCTGTGGCCCTGTGTTCCAGCCGGGGAGATATAAATGACTTCTTCGCGTTGAAGAGGGGGGACGCAATTTCTGGATTGATCACATATTCGTCTCTGCAGAGCTGAACAGGAAAAATGCCTGTATGGTCCGCCGGGGTAGTCCGATGGGTAGTAATCATTTGCATATACACTACAATTTAAGTATAACCCTGAACGTGCACCAAATTTGTCCAACCATGGCCTTTACTCTGGTTACTAAGGGGCGGGGCAGTCATAAGGGGGAATATAAAGGCAGTCAGGGCCTTCACATTGGCATGGGAAAAAGAGATAGGAAATATGGTGGAAAATGGGCTCCAACTAACAGTTTGGAACCATAATGAGAAACTATAAACTTGCTTGAAATCTCTTACTAAGAAGGGAAAACTGCAGGGAAATCAAACTCATTCCAACCCCTTTGATTGTAAAATTAAGGAAGAAAAAAGAAAGAGAAGACTTGAGGTTAAGGCTGTTGGTTAAACTCCACCACTGTTGCGTCATTTTAAAGATAAAGAAGAGGATAATGACACAAGACAAACAGGTATTGAAGCTGATTAAAAGAGAAACAGTAACCGATCGAAATCAAGAGATGGTGACTTCTTTGGTAAAAGATGATGCAGGAGGGAAATTCTGGTCTATGATGGCGGGGGTAACAAAATGAAACATGACCATGATAGAAGATTGTCAGATCCCAGCACAGGACTAGGTACAGTTCGTGGGGAATAACTATACCGTTCTGCAGAAGGAACCTTTGTTGAATTTGGAAAGCTGGACAAAGGAGGACCAACATTGTCCATGGGATTGTGATGAGGTGGTGGGAGCAATTGGTAGAGCAAACCCCTCTAGAGCTCCAGGGCCAGACAGTATCCCTCTGGTGGTCATTAAAGAAAACATAGAGCTATCTGCAACCCCCTTATGGGAACTCTTTCACCATGTACATCATACTTTAAGAGTCCCAGATACTTGGAAGCAATCCCATATTGTACCAATTTAGAAGAAGGGGGAAAAATCTAATCCAGCAAATTCTAGACCCATAAACCTATTGGATTCCACTACTAAAATCTTTGCGACCCTATTGTTTAGGGATCCGAAAAGAGAAATAAATGTATGAGGCCTACTCTCCGAGTGTCAGATAGGCTTCTGAACAGTTATGGGGACTCCTCAAATGCTTTCACATTAGTACATATGAGAGCAGCGGTCAAGAAGAAAACCATTGAGACCATCTATATGGCATCAATTGATATGACTAGTGCTTATGAGGTCGATTGTGGGAAAAGCTCCTGAGAATGGGGATCCTGGTTAATCTGGTAAAAATGTTAACAGTGCTGCATACAAATACAACTGTGAGTGTGAAGCTGAACAAGGAAGGAGCTATGACCCGTCAAATAGGTACGTATGTGGGTCTGAGACAAGGATCTGTGGTGGCTTCTACCCTCTACAACCTGTACACAGCAGATATTGCTAAAATCTGGGAGGGCGGAACTACAAACTCAGTGAAGTTGGGGTCGGCAACACTGGATTGGACAGACTTTGTGGACCATGCAGTGTTGTTCGGCCTCACACCTATGGGTCTGCAACGTAAATTGGTGCTATTTCACAGTTATGCAGCCAAAAATAACTTGAAGGTAAACGGGGTACACATCTTATCAACCAAAAAAAAGACCAAAACTATGATTTGGAAAGTACGTGACGAGCCTCTAGGCAGAGGTCGCCAAACAGTCGATCGCGGGCGGCTAGTAGCTCACCTGAGCCTTTTCAGTCGCCTGCGCTGAAGATACCGAAAAATAAACGTTAATCCTAAATGATATTATTTAATGGTGTTTGTGTAGCCATGTTCCGTGTTCAGGATCCGAACCCTAGTCAGCCCAATTGCAGGCAGAGAACTTGGCTACTGTGCTACTTGGAACTGCTTGTAACTCCACTGACAAATGTCAGTATCACGTTATGCTTCTGCAGGCCGCCTATAGTACCACAGTTGGCCTAGTGCGCCCCCACGACAATCTTTCTTAAGAAAACTGCTCTTATTAGCCAGAGATGTTGGGGGGGCTGGGGCAGGAGCAGGATCATTGTGACCACGGAATAAAAATATCACAATAGCACTGCTGCTCGCCTGGAAATGTTCAAGATAATATTTAAAAAATGGTGCAATTTCTTTCAGGTGGTTTCTTTCCAAATTCCACACCGTACATTTCCACTTTAAATCACTTCCATGACACAAGTACACCCACTTTTAGTACATTAAGCAATCCATAGACACGCTGTACAGTAGAAGCCTACCAGGGTAGTTCAGCAGGTTGACAGACCGATGCTGAGATGTTATATATTCAAAACTACAGTTTGTTAATCGTATGACTTTTTGCAATGCATTATAAAAAAAAGTGCTATACAATGTGTTTGGCCAGGGTATGGGTTGGGCTGGTTGCTTGCTTATCTTCAGGGCTGAGGTGGGGATATTTCTGCCCCTGTGAAAATCAAAAGTTGGCACCCATGAACCCACAGTTTAATTTCCTAAAAACTGCTGTCAGCATAACAGAAACATTTATTTGTGATTAACCAGTTTGACAAGCATATAACATCTTTATAAATATAACATGTTCTAAAACACAGAGGGGCACACAAATAATGATAATGGTGTTTTATTTATATAGAGCCTTAATCCAAAGCGCTTTACAAAGCACATATGTACATGCAATATCACCCAACTGAAATTGGTACTCATGTATCGACCTCAGAAGGATGAAAGGCTGAGTTGGCCTTGCCGGGATTTTAACCTGCGACCTGCAGATCACACTCAGATCGCATCAGCGAGCGCTCAACCCGCTGAGCTGTCTTACTGGCAAATAACAGAGTATATTTGGTGTCTGACAAAAAAGAAATTTCAAAGAAAACTTGTGAACGCAAGCAACATTTTTCAATTTGGAAATTACTTTTTTTTATGTAAGTGTGAAATGCACATTTGGAAAACAATAGTGTGCCTAGCATGTAGAAAGACTGCATAACACGCAAAGGAAGGGCACAAAAATTACAGGATATTTGTGTGGTAGTCCAACAAATATCTGTCTTTTTGAGACAGCTACTAATAAATAATAATGCAACAAAGGGGTTTTTGAAGTTCTTAATATAATCGTGAAGGCATATGTTATTCCATCTGTTTATAGAGGAGGAAATAATCGACCCCAAAAAATATTGGTAACAATTCAGAGGTTTATAAATATCCCCACCCCGATATCACCCGCTAGTAGCTCTCCACTGTTGGGCTCCACTACAAGTAGCTCTAGCTAACATAAAGGTTGGAGACCCCTGCTCTAGAGAGAGTATCTGCTTTAACCTATCTGGGATATGAGGTATTCAATTCTACATCGAAAATGGGAGGGGTGAACTATTTGAACTCTAGATATGGCCCTCTTCTGACCAAAATGAGGCAGGTGTATACCCAGCTATGTGGGTATTCATAGCTACCACTTATACGGTTCAATCAGATGCAGGTGGAGCCGATGATCCTGTATGGGTTGGACATTAACCTTAATGATCTGAGACAGAATCTAAACACATTCCAAGGTAAACTTTGGAATGAAACTGTAAGGTTATCAAAATCAATACCAAACTCAAGTATACGTCACGAGTTTGGACCAGTTTGACTTGCCATACGGGCTGACTGGAGGAAACGTACGACTTATGCAAAGTTATTAAATCCCCCATCTCATTCGCTGTATGAAAAATGGGGGTTAGAACAGACACCAAACTCTCGAGACTCTATCACCAGAATGAAGGCAGAAATGTCCAAACTTCTCTTGGATATAGGCTCAACAGCAGAAGAGTTGCTTCTAAACCAGTCTAAAGTAAAACGAAAGCTTTTTGACTACGATTGGGGTAAAATATCAGAAGACATGACTGAAACAAGCCTCTATAAGGAATATGCAAGACTTGTATATGGGAGAGACCCGATTCCGAGGTACATACTTATTTGTCCATGTTCTAAAAGAAGGACCTTATACCTTCGGGTCTGAATGGACTGATTCCCAACACTCGAGAGGGTGGGTAGTTGGTGTGACTTAGCAATAGCTCTGAGCTGTAGGTTATGTGGTAGGGCCGAAGTAAACGAAACTATTCAGCATTCGGCCCTAGGCTGTACAGTGCTTGAGGAAGATCGGAAGAGATTTTCGGGCATGGCACAGGGTACAGAGGCGTGTTGGGTCAGTTTGATGCGTGGTCAAGCACAGAGCCGTATTTTAGCCTTATGTGATCTGCTCTTCAAAATTGTGGGGAAATTATATGACCTTGGGGGAATAGAAGAGGAAAGCCAATGAAAGCGTCTAAGCTTGTTGGAGGTAAGGCCCTTTCCTCTTCTCCCTCTTTTCTTTCTCTGAAAAAACCTGGGTATAGGCTCCTGTGACATATGTATGAAGTAGAAGATAGGGGTAAGGAAAGACCTGTAACACATACCTTAACAATGTATCTTCCTCTCCTTTGTATAGATCACTTGTGCTACTCTGTTAACATTTTATTATTTTTATGAAAATTGCAATGTTTTTATATTATTTTGTATGCATTGTGAAAGATTTCTTTCTATTGTATTTGAAAATGTTGTATTCGTATTTGTATTTGTTTTATTTTTAACGCGCACAGTCAGGCCCGGGGGCATCAGGGCGCAACTTAGACATGGTTACATAACGAGCATACATATATACAAACTTTAGATCCAGGACGAGTATTTGTGCAAAGTATTCAGAGCATACAACAATATACCTCATTTACAGAGTAGAGATTAGAGCAGGCGTTTTACTGGGACAGGGCTCCCAGGTACATAAGAGATCCAAATTCCAAGGCTGATGGAAGAGCCAGGATTTCGTTTTGAACTTGAAGGCACTAAAGCATTGTTCAGATCTAATGGTGAGGGGGAGGGCATTCCAGAGCTTGGAAGCTAGGACGGGGAAGCTTGAGCCACCCACATTTTGTAGTTTGAACCTAGGGATAGTTAAACAGTGGGTCTGGGCGGTTCTTTGAGGGCGGGTAGGCACGTGGCGGGAAAGCCGGCTGCAGAGATACGGGGGGGCTTGGTTGGCTAGGCATTTGTGGGTGAGCCCTAAGGATTTCAGTGAAATTCTCTGTTTGACCGGTAGCCAGTGTAGATTGGACCTAGATTCCGAGATGTGGTGGTTCCGCAGGATGTTTAGGGCCACTCTAATGGCGTTATTCTGGGAGATTTGCAATTTGTTCAGATTCTCTTGGCTGGTTCCTAGGTAGAGGGCGCTACCATAGTCGATTTTGGCCATGATGAGGGTTCTGGCCAGTGTGACCGTGTTTGGGGTGGTCAGAAATGGCCTGCAGGCTGCAATGAGTTTGCAGGTGTATGCTGAGGCAGATCGGACTGCATTTATTTGTCGGGATAGGGATAAGGTGGCATCAAGGTAGAAGCCTAAGGTTTTAGTGTCTTTCGAAACTTGGATGGTGTTGCCATCGATGATAAACGATTGGTAGGACGGCTCAAGTTTACTAAGGCATTGCGTAGTGCCCAATATGAGGAGCTCAGTCTTGTCATCGTTGAGGCATAACTGGTCTTGTGCCATCCAAGCTTGGATGTCCAAGTAGACGTCATTCAGGGCCTTAGTGTCAGATAAGTAGTCCCCAGTAATGGGAATGAGTATCTGGGTGTTGTGAGCGTAATTTGTATAAGAGACACCCAGATAGTCAAGTAGGTACTTATGTGATCAATAAAAGAAAAAATAAATTAAAAAAAGTATGATGAAAAGTCCAAACTTCACTCATGAGAAAATGCTTGGTATGGTGCTCTAAATATTCCCAAAAGATGGGTCGTTAATACATCAATGGTTGCTCAACTGTGGATTTCCAGATTATGAAGTTGTCACCCGTGCCAATGATGTGTTGATGCATTTAAGATGCAAACGTTTCCACGTGTGCAGCAAGAAGCATTTTTCCATTAGGATGTATGAGGCTTCACAATTTTCAAAGAAGGAGCTTCTGTGGCAGATTGATAGGTTGCTGGCAAGTTCTGTCATCACACACACAGTAAAGTGAGCGGGAAGAACATATTTTTAATGTATTATGTTTTCTCCATTTCTATTATATTCTATAACATGTTTCAACTTGCGAAACATGTTTGGGGATGCTTGTGGTCTCGTGCAGAAGGGATGTGGCCTAGCAGTTCGGGCTGGACTGCCCCTTTTCGGGTGGGGCCAAGCCTGATTTGCATATGGTCTTTCCCCTTCTGTATTGGCTTGGCAGGCGAAGAGCGGTGGTCTGGAGGGTTGCCCAGAGCATTGCCAGTGGTTAAGATTCATTCTAAACCTTCCAGCCATCACCTCTTTGTTTTTGCTTTGTCACCCGAGTGGGACGGGTATGCCCAGACGTGGGTCCCGTGCCTGCTGGGCCTAGAGACCCAAGCTACTCCTCACTGATGAGCCCCAACAAGGGCGAAACATGTTTGGGGATGCTTGTGGTCTCGTGCAGAAGGGATGTGGCCTAGCAGTTCGGGCTGGACTGCCCCTTTTGGGGTGGGGCCAAGCCTGATTTGCATATGGTCTTTCCCCTTCTGTATTGGCTTGGCAGGCGAAGAACGGTGGTCTGGAGGGTTGCCCAGAGCATTGCCAGTGGTTAAGATTCATTCTAAACCTTCCAGCCATCACCTCTTTGTTTTTGCTTTGTCACCCGAGTGGGACGGGTATGCCCAGACGTGGGTCCCGTGCCTGCTGGGCCTAGAGACCCAAGCTACTCCTCACTGATGAGCCCCAACAAGGGCGAAACATGTTTGGGGATGCTTGTGGTCTCGTGCAGAAGGGATGTGGCCTAGCAGTTCGGGCTGGACTGCCCCTTTTGGGGTGGGGCCAAGCCTGATTTGCATATTGTCTTTCCCCTTCTGTATTGGCTTGGCAGGCGAAGAACGGTGGTCTGGAGGGTTGCCCAGAGCATTGCCAGTGGTTAAGATTCATTCTAAACCTTCCAGCCATCACCTCTTTGTTTCAACTTGTACTTGGCCTGCTGTACTCGTATAGTTCTTTAAAATACATGTGTTTTAACTGAAACTATGACACCAACAGGCTTCACGGGGGGATGTCTACCCTCTGTGCAGCAGCCTAACGACATACCCCCTCCCAGAACGCAGCGAAAGCCAAATGGGTGAGAGATTTAGGGATCTCGCTTCAGGAGGCCCAATCTGTTTCATTAAGCACCAACTTTAGGCTGATTCAATTTAAGATATTAAATCATATGCATATTACACCCAGCAAAATCGCTAAATTCGACCCCTGGTTAAAGCCAGTATGCCCTAAATGCCAAGCCCAAGGAGCAAACTCCTTTCACATGTACTGGGGCTGTCCCCGATCCAACAGTTCTGGAGAGAGGTGAGTGACATTATCAGCCTCCCAATTCCAGCATCTCCATTGAAATACCCACTTGCCAACATTGGGAAGTTCTCAATAAAAATAAGAAGGCTTTTTGCAGTGGCGAGGGTGATCGCCAAAAGATGCAGCCTTTGCGCATGGAGGTCACTGGCTCCTCCCACCCAGAAAGATTGGTTAAAGGACCTAATTTATGCACAGGAAACCAAAGAATCATACCTCCAAATGGTACTGTCCACCTGTAGACAAATGATATATGGGATCCCCTGAGGAGGTACCTGGAGACCTCCCCCATTGCATCTGATGCTGACTCAACTGGAAGGGACAGCTAATCAACCAGCAAGCCTAACATATGAACATCACGAAGACCATGCAGAGCACATGTCAAATCCGCCTTGATGTAGAATAAGAAGTGGACCCTAATACGATATTGCATATTCTGTAATATGTCCTGCTCTGTACACCCCCAATACATGTCATGTTAATGTAATGCACTTGTCAAACTTAAAATAAATACATGTGATCCATCCACAAATGAGCTTATAATCATTATTAAAATGGAATGAGAAAACATCATGGTTTATTGTGCGACTTGCTATGTTCTATGCCTCCATTGTCATAATTGAGTTACATTAATCACATTTTAGCTTTTCGATTAGAGATGCATGTTAAACACATTCAACTGTCACCGGTTATAACTTTTATTTTAAACACTTGGCCTTTGACCGATCATAGACAGAACAAATGGAAGGCCTCTCAAGTAATATGAGTGAAATGACAGGTGCTTTGCTTAAGGTAATATAATATGGCTTTCATTGTGCCTGGAGTTGTTAGCTCAAAGTCTTTTCGATTGACAGATTAAATGCGGTTTGGAACTGGCTGTGTGTTGTCTGGCTATTGCTGCTGTTGTTTCATTGACTCAGTGTCTTGACCCATTGTGTACCCATTGTCGCTTGGTGGTCGAGTATGCTATGTGACACAATAGCAGGATTTTTTATTTTCATAACATTATGTATTTTGAACTCGATCAATCCTATTCTTACAACATGATCTGTCGCCAGTACTATGTTTGATGTCATTCTGTGTTGTCTTTTGAAAAAATGATGTTGTCAAGGTGGGTCCTATTTGTGTATTTTGTTTCTTATCTAAGGAAAGTATCATGGGTTTATTACCACTAATCAATACTTGTATCTAATCACTTGTGTATAACTATATTGACATGATGTACCTTTTTCATTAATTTATAATTCTGTGATGCCAAGTGAACAAATCATCACTTTTGTCTGTGTGTTCAAAGTATAACAATTACAACACAAAAGGAGCCTTAGAGCAAACGTGTATTTGTATGTTTTCATTATAATGTTTATGATTGAGAAGAGGATCGGGACTTCTTTGTCTTGCACTGAATCATTTCAAACAACTCAGGAAGCACACTTATTACACTGTGCATTGTTATGTGTATTTTGGATTGATCTTTATGCGTGTATAGTAGATGGAAATTTCAATGCCATCAATAGTGTTTTTTATCTTTTGATGAGAACTTTTCTTTCCGAGTTGATTGCCCTTTATTCAAAACTTTCACAACTTCTGTTATTCGTCTTGTATAAAAAGAAGTATCATGTCATATGATTTCTGTGTTTCTCCAAAACATCTGTCATTGTGTCATAATGAGTGTTGATATATTGTTTAGTTAATGTGTGTCCTTTGCGTATTAAAATAAACCACAGATATGACCATCTTATGTCATTATAGTGTGTTGTACGATTCAAATTTATTTGCCAATATTGTCTGCTGGTGTAATCGATATGTTATTTAGTCTTGCCCATGTTCATCGCAATGTATGAGGATGAGACCATTACATCTGCTCTGTGATCCGTTTCATCCATCAGGCATGGACCAGGGTGCACACGTATGCTTTCCACTTTAGGTGGCTTTTGCTTTCTGTGGTTACTGACCTCTTCATGCATTACCAATGTACGTGTTAATAGTCTCTAAAAATCGATCAATGGATATCAAGAACTCCTCTCCATTTGTAAATATGTATTTGTATCATCAATATGTTCATGTATGTCCCCCAGGAGGATGGAGTCATCCTTACTTCCATGTCAGGACCACATGACACCATTGAAGGGGAACATGATATCATTGTTATTACTGCTTTCTTGTGGAAAGGTATACAAATCGAGGTGTTTGAGCAATGCTGTCAATACACGACATCCGTGTTCTCATCATACTTGCATTTGAATGTATAGCTTCAAAGAATTGTACAAACCTTTTATTTTTGCTTTTGGTGACCTGTCTGTTTACTTCTTGTAATGAAGATGGAACATGTGATGGGCAGTCTCTTTTAAGGATGCATGGCAACACCCAAGGAGAACAGGTATTTTGCTAGTGTTTGTTTTATGCATTTCCATGGGTATGGTTTATAGGCTTGTAAAAACCACTATATCACAGAAGGAAGAAAAGGGATCACAGGTGAAAGTTATTACTCTCTCTAGTGGCAAATTACAATACCTATCAATTTGTCTTTTACGTGTTACAACTGTGTTCCTTTTTCACTTCTCTTTTCTTTTACCAAAGAAGTCTACATTTGTGTGGACTCTAATGCTAGAACCACACGCCTCAACCTACGGAGGACAGGTATAGCAGGTGTATTGAATTTGATTTTTAGGCGAACTCGATGCATGGATACAGTCTGACATCATAGCTTCTGTATTTGCCGATTGTAATGTGTGGCGTACTGCCCTGTACTTGTGTTGTTTGTCTTCCTTTATATCAAGGTGCAAGTGCATTCCTTTTACAGCCGGTATCAGAACGCGGTGGCAGGTATTGATTCAGGATCACACGACACAACGCAAGGAGCAAAGGTGTGACATTTTGACATACCTGTTATTTTTGTTATTCTTTTTAAAATGTTCTGTTCACTGGAATTTTAAATTTGCATACATTGATACTTTGCAGTTGATTGTGAATACATTTTATTTTAAAAATGACAATGATAAAATGTCTACAAGACCTGCAGTTACCAAAAAGAAAAACTGAGTGTAACTCCACTCAGCTACACAGTCGCTCACACCCTAGCCTATTGCGATGGACAGCCATACGACTCCCTTTTTTTTTTAAACGCATACTAGCGTCGAGGTATACCGTAGTAAAGCAATGTCTGTGATGTGAATTCACTAATATACCTACATGCCCAACTGTGGCATAAATGAGGGACAGACATGGTGTGCGCGTGTTGCATGAATCCAATTAACCAAACCTGAGGCTAAAAAAGATTAATCCATTAACAGAATGCTGGTGGGGATATGCACTGGTATCAAAGCGCTGGAAGCAGATGGTATTGATGTTATGTTTACAAAAAATATGATAATACCAGAAACATATCAAAAAACATATCAAAACATGTCCGGGTGTAGATAGCGAGAATACAGCATAAATTCAAATAATGCTACCAACAATGCATTGTATTAGCGGCACAAATAAGAGTGAAGGCCTCTAATGTAGCTACATCATATGTAACACAAGAAATGAATCTCTTCATTCATCCCATGGGGACTCAAGGAACCCAACTGGTCTATCCAAAAAGGCTCTCACCTGTCGAGTTTCATGTTAATGTCTTCAGGGGGATTGTCCACATTAATCACTTCCAAAATTTGGAGCCTTATTTGCGACAGGTTGTTTTCTGCCCAATGTCTTGCCACTGCAGAATTCAGGTTTGAGTTCCTGATGCGCGATCTGTGCTCGTTCCATCTTCTTGTGGCCATACGTTTGGATTTGCCTGTGTACTTTAGGCCACCGGGGCATTTGATCGCGTAGATGATGTTACTGCTATCACATGTCCCAAAGCTCTTGAGTTTAATCCTTTCGCCTGTACATGCATGATTTATCGTACCGCCTTTGTTGACAAAACCACAGTTCGAACAGTGTAAACAGGGAAATTTCACTTTTATGCAGTGGATTAAAAAAGACAAGGGTGTGTGTAGGATTCATGAAACTATACAACGGTAATTCACTCTCTCTTTTGTATAATGGCTTCTAAAACGTGTTCAAAGTTCAGTCTGCGTTGCTATTTCTTTGGCGTTTGCAATCACCCCGGGCCCACCCATGCTAAACATTATTTTGTATTCCATGAAGTAGAGGTCTTGCATAAGGAAGAAGAGGAAAAGTCAAACCACTCTAGGATGGTAACTTGGGAAGATCTATTGGTGCCGGTCAGATTGCACAGTGAGCTAAGCGCTTGCCCAAGATATCTGTGTGCAGCCTGCTGTGGCAGGTTCAAGTCCCAGAAATCAGCCTTTCATCCTTCCGAGGTTAATAAGATGAGTACCACGCTCTGGGAAAATAGTGTCTTCTGTTATTTCAGTGCTCTGAGACCTATGGGTGTGTAGCGCTATATAAGAAATACATTATTAATTATTATCATTGTTGCAGATATCAGAATAGCAACCCCATGTTGTCATGATGGATGCCCATGATTTGAAGGATCATTGCTACTCCATACCACATCCTCCTCACTTGCCACTGTCAACAGAAGAGGCAACACCATCCAGTGCAGATCAAGCCATGCAATCAACACTGCTGAACGGCTCATTGCAATATTCTGAGGTTGTTTTCCATGTTTCGGCAATTGCATCGAAGCCACCTGAATTATCCCTGTTGGAAGACACAAAGGCACTCTCTGAATTAACTGATAACAAAGTCAAAGACCCTGCTTAAAACATGTCAAGTTTGGAGGAATGTCCACCACCTTTGAAGCTGAAGACATTCAATTGCCTGATGAGTTGCTTTTGTGGGAACCAAAATACATAGTATTTGACTGCTGCCTGCTTGACATTTTTAAGATGCTGAAATGCCACACATTGACACGGGGTAACCGTTGTGGCAAACCTTTGATACATTCTAAAAGACAAGTAGTCGTAACAAACCTGAACTTTTAAGGAAGCTGTGTGGACAGACACAGCAGCCTTTCTGGGTCAGCTTAACCAATGCTTGGGAATGCTCCAACAGGGAAGGTACAAAGTTCCTTGGCAGTGTTATTTTTTGGACCCACATTTACAAAGATACCAAGCGTTTGTACAGTTTTTGGTCTTGTGTTTGTTTCCAAAACCTCATGCTACAAATTCCAGCAGTCTTACTTATTCCCTGCAATAGATGATGTATGTAATCAAGAGCAGGTGGCACAGGACAATGCTCTTGCTTGCAAAAGGCTTTGGCTGGCAGGTGGTGGACAGTGTGTAGTCCAGGATGTTCTGCAAAATATTGCGCTTATCTCCTCTAAGAAGTCTGCACTAAAATAAATGTAAGGCTCGTGGTGGCACAGATGACCACATTTACATCCTCTGTTGCCACGGAAAAGGATGGTTTTGTGAAATCCATTGAACTCCTTCCATCAAGAGGATTACACATCTGAATAATAGCCACAGAGAGACATCTGGGCATTGCCAAAGTCACGCGAGAGAGGTTCCCATAGATCAGGCATCAATCCAGCATTTGGCATGCTTCAAAGTCTGTTGCTGAAAAAATGAATGGGGCAGGGAAAAAGGGCAGCAAAGAACTCTGGTGGAGTTCTGAAAACTGTGAAGGTTCAGTGGCAATCACTTATCCATCATGCTGCCAACATACACCCGCCCTCCAGCACCGAAATGCCAGGCAATTCTCCTCTGAACAAGCGTACCACCAGCAACCCCAGACACGCGTCTCGGCCTAGTCGGTCTGCTTCAGTGAGGTGAAGTTGTGCCTCTTTAAGCACAGCTTCCCCTCATTGAGGAGACACAGCAAGGCCGACACTCGTGTCTGGGGTTGCTGGTGGTACTCTTGTACGAAGGAGAATTTCCTTGTATTTCAGTGGTGGACTGCCCTGTGGGTGGGACCAGACCGATATGCAATGGATATTTCTCCTCTGTGAAGGGTGCAGTGAGCTAAAACGTGTTTGTAGACCCTCTGGAGTGGGAGAAATTCCATAGAAGAGGGTATTTGACTCATGTTCGTTCCCAGTAGCGCATCTATCACACCCTTGCTTAAAATGATATTTATATAGCACTTTACAGAGAAGATATTTACATACAAAATCACCCAACCGAATTTGGTACTCATTTATCAACCTCCGAAGGATGAAAGGCTGTGTTGGATTTGCCGGTATTCAAACCGGCAACCTGCATATCACACACAGATCACAGTACTGAGCGCTCCACCCACTGAGCTATCATACCGATGGCTTAAAATCTTAAACAAGTCTAAAATGGTTAACTTTTCTTCAATCATATTCATTAAGTTTGTCAATCAATTTATCATCCAGAACAGGACGGAAAGACTTAACCTTGGCCTTAAGCCCAGGGACAGCATCTTTCCGGCCCTGAAATCCCTCCACTGTATGCCGGTGTCTGCAAAGATCAAGTTTAAGACCCTATGCATTGCCCACAAGGCTTTCCGGGGCCGTGACCCTCACTACCTTCAACTCTCGCTTCAACGGCGGACTGGCCCATCGGCCTTTCCGCCAGGAGCCGAATGGAATTCTTGTTGGTGTGGGGCGCTTTTGAAAACACATAGCAATGGGCTGAAATTAAACTGTATTCAACACAAACTTTTACTTGTGTGTTTTTTCTGGCTGCTGCAGTGTTCGGCGGCGGCTCTCTGAACTCTGACTATGTTAACAACGAGAAAACAGGCCCGCCCCCTGTGCTCTTTGTGCTTCCTGCCACCAGTCGCCGTGGTGCCATCCTTATTCAAGCTCAGCTGGCAGCAACGGCCCACCCAGGAAAGGCCAGGAAATCTGACCATTTGCTGGAGTACAAGTCAGTGAAGAAGAACTCTTAATCACAGCATGTCCATACATTCTACTACCCTAAGAGTGGCACAGCCCTGGCAAGGTCATATTTAGCCGTGGCAACTCTGCTAGGCCAGTTGGATTTAATGGGGACAATTGCATTTGTAAACAGCTTAAATGCTAAATGTTGTGAGTTTGCCTTTCTGCGCAGTGGTTCCAACATCACAAACTGAAAGTTCATGTCCATGTTCCAAACACACTAATGCTTACTGTTTTTATTTCTATAAATGAATGGTTTTGGAACGTCAAGTTGGACCGAGGTTACAGATCAGTTTAATTGCTTCACTTTTTTGTGCACTGATTATCAGAATTAGCTTCCATCCACCAAACCAATGGTCTTATTGAGCGGTTCAACAAGACCCTGAAAGGCATGCTAGGTGGATATTCTCCCCCCATGCATTATGTTCGTCTACAGGGAGGTACCACAGAATGAAGTAGGGTTTAGCCCCTTTGAGCTTCTGTTAGGACTACCTGTACGAGGTCCCCTCAGTCTAGTGAAGGAGGGATGGGAAACCAAACCCTCATCCCGTCACGAGGTGTGGTGAACTATATACTCAGCCTTTGGTCTAGAATGGCAAAGTACATGGAACTGTCAACAAAGAATCTAAAGGCCAGTCAGGAGCTGATGAAGCACTGGCACGATCAAAAGGCCACAGTGACAGTCTATTCGCCAGGCCAGTGGGTGTGGATTATGGAGCCTGTCACACCCAGTGCCCTTCAGGACAAGTGGACTGGGCCATACTGTGTGCTGGAAAAGGTCAGTGAGGTGAATTATCTCATTGATGTGAAAGGACCTAAACAGATGTGCAGGGTCTTTCACGTCAACTGGCTAAAACCCCATTATAGCCGGGATGATTTGGCTATGGCGTTAGTGGCTGACGAAGGGAGTGAGAAGGAGACCGATCCCCTCCCAGAACGCCTGCACACTGAAGCCACAGATGAGTCAGTTGAAGGCGTCAATTTTGCAACAGACCTGTCAGAACAGCAACTGACAGACTGGCGGTTTACTGAGACAGTTTGCTGGTTTGTTTTCACTGACTCCTAGCCATGCAGATTGGTGAACCCATGATGTGGACACCGGAGACAGTAAGCCGGTGAATTCACAAGATGTCTGTAGTGTCCTCATTCAGGGAAGGTAGTAATGAGGACGCACGGAAGCCAAGGAGTAAACAAAGCTAAGAGCTTTATTGGTTACAGGGCATTGGTAGGAAAGAGAGGGGAGAACTATGGTCTATGCATCCTCCTTTCTAGTATCTCCCATCCTGTGTCCCAGCTGTCATCTCTGGAACCCTAAGGGCACACTGAGTTCTAGGCTACTACCACATTCTATAAGATGCACTGCCTGATGTAACATATGCTGACATAAACCAACAAGACAATGTCTGATAAGGTCAGGGACACCATCAAGGAGGATATTTCCAAGATGTTGTCCCTAGGAGTGATAGAGCCATCCCTCAGCCCCTGTGCTAGCCCAGTGGTACTGGCCCCTAAAAAGACCAGTAGTGGGAAAACTGAAGTTCCCTTTTGTGTGGACAGGGGGCTCAATTCTGTCACGAAGACAGATGCTCAGGCAGATGAGCTCATTGACAAGCTCGGTGCTGCCATGTACATGAGTACTTTTATCCTCACAGCAGGGTATTGGCAGTTCGGCTTCTCAGATGGAGCAAAAGAGAGGTTGGCATTCTCAATCCTGGAACAATATTATCAGTTCACTGTGATGCCGTTTGGATTGAAGAATGCCCCCGCCACTTTTCAGAGGATGGTTAACCAGGCTTTGTCTGGACTGGAAAACTTCAGCATCGCCTACCTAGATGACATTCCTGAGTCCAGCCACACCTTAGAGGATCATGTATCCAACCTGTAACAAGTGCTTCAGGCGCTGCAGAATGCCGGCCTGACTACCAAGGCCTCAAAGAGCCAGAGAGCGGAGGGTACCATGACTTACCTAGGCCACCGAATAGGTGGAGGTAAGAAACAATCTCTTGAAGCAAAGGTACAGGCTGTGAAGGATTGGGACATCCCCACCACACAGACACCGCAGGTGAGAGCCTTTCTAGGTCTCACCAGGTACTACCGGTCATTCATTAGAGGGTACGGGACCATTACCATGCCCCTGAATGATGCAACATCCAAAAAGATGACAAAGAAGGTAATATGGACCCCTGCCTGTCAAACCTCCTTTCAGGATTTATAGGATGGATTGTGCAGGGTCCTAGTTCTAAAAGTGCCAGACTATATTCAGGAATTCATTATCCATACAGACCCCTGTGGTTTTGATATTGGAACAGTGTTAGCACAGCTGAACTCTGAAGGGGTAGAGTAACCTGTTGCCGACATTAGCAGGTGGTTGGCAAAAAGGCAAAGGAACTGCACTGTCATAGAAAAAGAGGCGTATGGGGTTGTGTGGGCCGTAAAGAAGTTTAAACCCTACATCCTTGGGGCTCACTTTATGATCCAGATGGACCAAAGGCCATATCCCTACAGGGATTAGATATGGACATCCTAAACAAGACAGACTCCCAGCATGGAAATACAGATGGCCTCAGCCAGTACTTTCACTTTGCTGATGAACAAGACCCTCAGTAGGGTGGTGGTTCACATGTTGAGGCTGGGGGGCATGTGAGGAATTCGACCATCCGCACGGGGAGAGTGCGCTTGCATGCGCTTTCTTTGATTTTTTAATAATGAAAAGGAATGATGGGAGACTAACCTCTGAGGACTGTGTGAGGCCATTCCACACACAGTCCATCTGCTTCCTGCATAAAACACATAGGGCCTCATTACACGGTAAGCGGTAAACCATGGTGCTATTAGCACCATGGTTGCCGCCGGTACCATACCGGTACCACCATGGAGGAAAGGGGAATTACCACCCCATTCCAAGGTTGGCGTGGCGGTAATTCCCCCTTTCTCCATGGCCCTTCCCCATTCTCATTTTTGCCCCATAGGGCATAATGGGAATGGGGAAGGAGCTAATTACGGTACTGCAAATTGCGGTACCGTAATTAGCACCAAGGTCCCTTTCCGTAGTAGTAAGTAAGGGTTAACGGTCACCGGTACCCTTACCGGTGACCGTTAACCCTTACTGCCTTCCGTGTAATGAGGCCCATAGTCACATGTACTCCGGGATGACACAGCCTACAGGCGTGGTTTTCCCCTGTCATATTCATCTGGAATGTGACAGCCCTGGGTACATCAAAGCATCTCAAGGAGGGGGAAGGCACACCTTTCTCCAGCATGGACAGCCTAATTTAAATATCAAAGGGCACGTGGACCTGCTTTCCTTTGTCCTCCATCTGGTGGAAGTGGATACTGAGAGAAAATTGAAGCATGCCTGAAGGGGCTTGGTTGCGGAATATACAACCGGAAAGGCGGGGCTAACAACCCTTTGGTATGCAATGAGTCAACTTGAAGCTAGTTTCCACCCTATGTATGAAAGGCAGGGAAATGCATGTCTGGGTTGACTATTTACCATAGGCAAACCCCTACAGATCTGACCCTTTTTAGAGGGGAGAGGTATGTGGTTTGGGAGAGACAGGAAGTCTGCTCCTAGCACAAACCTCAAGGGAACCTTGCGCTTTAATCAAGAGTCACAGAGGGCTCAGTTAATTAGAGAGAAACTTTGATCTACAACAGGGACACAGGTGGGACTTAGGTATATGTTGTCACTGCCTTGTCTGTTGTGTTACAGAGCACACTGGTCCTGGCCTCATGCATAACAGAAGATTGTTGGTGGGGACCCAGGATCAGTTCATTAAGGTGGGCTTAGCCTGCACCAATCACTGGGGCCCATTTGGGTTTAAAAGAGGGCTGAACCCCTCACTTATCAGATCAACCGATGACTTTGACATGAGTAAGAAGAAGGACTCATTTGGACTCGGGCTGAAGGAACAGTCTACCTAACATATTCCGCCAGTGAAGGAAGGACAGTTGTTCCAAGAGGGAAGCTAGATCCCTCCCCTAAACATCTCCTAGGGAACAGAGGGAGATATCGGACTCAGAGGACCCGTCCAGCAGCTCCAGAACCGGTATGAAGCCAGCACACTGTGTGCCCTACTAGGTTCTGCCAGCAAGCTTCCTAGATGGGAAGTGCTGGAGAGTATCTGAACTAACGACAAGGCTGTTACCTGCAAACACTCTCCTGATCTTTGGTCTGTCCGCCTTGAAAGGACACAAGCCCTGCGAATAAGCTGGGTGGAGTGCCACACATGCATAATTCAGTGTCCGTTTTTTAATGACATTTTCAAGACAGTCGAGTCCTCGAACCGCATCCAGCTGCACCGCTGACTGTTGTCACTCTGCAGTCACCAGAGGCGCCTGAGAGGCCTCAACCAACATTCCAGATCCGCCAACCAGCACAGAGACAATGATTCTTGGACGTGAGCCGCCATGCCGGACAGCCTGCAGATGTCCGTTCAGCCTCGCTTGCCGAACTGCCTTCTGCCTGGTACCCGCAGCTGTCTCCCACCACTAACTCTGTCTCAAGGGCTGCAAAGTGTACTGGAACCACCTCGATGCTGTCAAGCCCCAAGAAATTCTTCAGCACCAGGTACATTGTGATTCTGCCCTCTGGTTCTTCTCTGAAGGCCCCTAGAGAAAGTCACAACCCTTTGCCTCCTAGGTGCTGAAACCAAATAATCTTGAACAGTAAGACTGGTTACTTTTTATTTTTTATTTTATTATTTTTATATGGTTTTACAAAAACCTTCACAAAATTAGAAACAACTTACAAATGCAAACACGATTAATGATATGACACCAACAACATACATTTTCATTACCGTCATACATTATATCGACATGCCAGGTTACTACATTTAGGTCATTATTTCTTTTTATTCCTAATTCAGCAATCCCATTCTAAGGAAAAGGAAACTTAAAGGTTAAAAACCAACCTTACTTTACAAATCCACATTCTTTTAATAGATGTACCACAGTAAATGTCAGAGTTGTTTCATGACCTGATATAATTCTGTTCCAAAAAAGATCAGAAATTAGCCCCATACTCGTTCCTTACATGCGTTCTGACTAGAGCCAATCTCTTATTCTAAGTTCCTTCACATTCCATTAACAGATGTCTCAATGTTTGATCAGGGGGCAGCACACATGTTTTGCACAGGTTATGTGCTTTTTCCTCTTGCTTCCGTTTGGCCAAGATCTCTCCGGTAGGCAACAGGCTCAATCTAAGATACACCGAAGACTGGTTACTTTACCAACTACCCTCCTGTCAGTATCCAGAGTGCGTCCCTTTCCTTCGTGAAACTGTCTGTCCTCGTTTTCCTTTACAGAGTGGGTTGTATTTTGCAGTGTTGCTAGAACTGTCTGTTGTAGTAATAATAAAGTAGATATTTTTATACATCCTTGACTGCAAAGTCCCTTTTATCATTGGGTTAGAATTGTATTTTCACTGTGTTGCAACAAACCAATAATCCACCACTTTGTGTAGATAAGCCTGCTGTTCCGTCCATGTTACCAAAATTTGAAATATAGTGCACCTGTATTGCAATCTCTTTGGATCCCTTCTGGTGTACTAGAGGTGTGGGGTTCATTGAGGTTTTCGGAACTGATATTCATGTCTGGAACCCTGGTGCCCGAAAGTTAATTCGTCACAGAAACTTAAACGGTAAAGCAAATAGTAATGAGTATTGAAACTGCACTGAATGAAACCTGCATGAGTAAAGTTACAACAAGCGAGAAATTCATATGAGCTGCAAACATTGTTTTGTGCAAGCCAAGTAAGTGGCAAGGAATCAAGAGTGGAAGATTACGATAGAGTATGACCGCAAGGTGGTAAAGGAGTAAAGTAATCACTAAGTGAACTCTTGTAATTGAATGAGAGTAAGAAAGCTAAGGTGAACCTTTATGCCTGCCTACAGTGTGGCAAAGCAAAAGATTGGCCCACGTTATGTGACAAGGTGTGGCAAAGCCAAGAGGCTGGCAAGGAGGAGCCAAGTGAGTGGGAACTTCCACACAGGAGCAAAAGCAGAAAAACCTGTGTGGGTCAAAGAACCGAAGGTTCCTGGTTGCGTGACCTGTAATGGGTGGACCGTGTGGTCTGACAACTGCACTTGACCAGGGAAAGCTCAATTGTGGACGCCAAATTCCTTGTGAACGGAAACCAAAAAATAGTGAGCTGAATGAAGCGTTAAGCTTATCCAGAAGGAAAGTTAAGTTAATTTTGGACTTGTTTTTAACATTGAGAGACGGAGGCCAATCAGAGGTTGGTAAATTGAAGTTTTGGGGAAGGGAATCCTGACTCTTGATGAACCTTGATGTTGTCTTGAACACGGAATCCTCAAAACCCTGTTCTGTGGAACTGTGTTGCGTTGAACTTGGGGAAGGGAACCCCAAGAATTTGTGGAACTGTTGTGAAATGAAAAACTATAACCCAGAGACTTTTTGTGGAACTTCCTTGAACTTGGGGCAGGGGAGCTGAATAGGAAGCTAGGGGCCTGAGAAGGTCAGAACTTTTGTTTGATCCCCATTACTTTCATTACTGACATTCCTACACATTGCTTAGCTTTAGTTGTGAGGGCAAGGATAGGTTTTGGACACAGACAGACTTTTAAGTTGAACCTTTGGACTCAGAATTTCCTTAGTTTTGTTTAGGCCGGGAAAACCCACCCTAGCTTAGGGCAAGTTAGGCCTTTAACAATAATGACATTTGAGTTAATGAATCATTTTGTTTTGAACATTGAATCTGTTGTCTGTGTCTTGCTTCATGATTCCTTCATACCTCCGACTAGGTACCTCCTGAGGTCTTGTTCCAATCCTTTGGTTTCCATCAGCCTGGCTTTTCTGAAGTGCAACTCGGGCACTTTTACACTCAAGCTCTTTCCTCTCTGATAGACTCTCCTAGGTCCAACTTGGGTCCTTTGTATCATCTATCTTCCTCTCTACCTGTGGTGTTCCCCAGAGGTCTAACCTCTCGCCCTGGCTTTTCAACCAATACCTGGAAACTCTCGCCCACTGCATTGCCATTTTCTGCTCAAATTTCCAGTGCTATGCTGATGACACTCAACTCATTTTCAGTCTGCCCTCTGTCCCCTCCTCTCCCTCTCTCATCTGTGATTGCCTAACTGCCATTCAAGATTGGTGTGCCGCCAATGATCTTTGTCTGAATGCCAGCAAGACCGAGATCCTCCTCATCGGCACACCTTCACCATCCTTTCCCCTCACTCTCTGGCCAGCTTTGTCTTGGCCATCCTCCTACCACCACTCTGAGGTCTCTAAAAAGTTAAACTTCCTACTGCACCTCCTCCGAGGTACTCTGCCTGTCCTCTCCTTGTCATGATGCCTACCCCCGGAGCACCAGGCCAGGCCCAGCACCCCGGGAGCAGGCATCATGCCCCCGGGTAAAAGCCCAGCGGCCCCTTATAGGGGCTCTTTGGACTCTGTCCTGGCGCCGTTGGCGCCAGCCTCATGTTGGACATCAGTCCTGGCGCCATAGGCGCCAGGCTCATAAAGGAAGGTGTTTTGTGCACTTACCTGATGCAGACCATGCTGCAAGATTCAGGCCTCCCTGAGACCTGAAAGGGACTATTTTTTCATTGGGACTATTTTGCCACTCGGGCGTGGCCAGGGAAGGATACTTACCTGGAACTACTTTGGGGGCTATTTAAGCCACGCCCAGACAGTAGCTCACGCTTCGCGTTGTTCTGCATCCAAGCAGCTGAACGCTCACCGTGTCTGCTCCTGCATCTGGTCTCCAGCCACGCCCGCCTCGATCCTGGAAAACCTGTAAGGAAAGAAGAGAAGAGAAAGGTGAAAACCAAGAATTTTATCAAACTTCTTACCTGCATCCGGAACCTTCACGCGAGCGTTCCTGAGAAAAGACTTTCATTTTAAAAGCACCGCGTTGCTCGCTGCAGCGCCACGCTTCACTCACCTGTCCTCGGGAGTTCTTCTGGCTCCACCGCGACTGTCTGCACCGGTCGCCACATCTTTGCGCCTAGGGGAGAGAAGAAGAGACAAAAGGTGAGCAGAAGGAACATATGAGGAAAGCCTCATTTTCCGCCATAACATTTACCGGTCTTCTATTGGTGAATCATTCCTCATTTCGGGTCGGCGCGGCTTCGTTGGCAGGTACCGCACCCCGGCCCCTATGGGGAAAGGACAAAAGACATTAAGAGGGATCGCCCCCATCGCTAACTCACCTGAGTTTACCATCGGCAAGTCAATCCCTCAACGCATCGCCTTCATTCTGCACCTGAAATAAAGGACAGATCACAGGTTAGGAAGGCAACAGAAAAGGAGGCTCAACACTTGAATTTTTGTAATCTTTATACTTACGGCGTTCCGCTCGGAAAAGTCAAGTGGATTTTGCCAGCGCCATTCTGAAAACCAGTGAAGTAACTGGACAAACACGTGCCCCTGCACCAGAAGCAGGATGGAGAGTTCATCCTTTCAAACCATAAGGTGAGCTTCAACCGGGGATTTCGGAGGAAGTTAGAGAAGAACGAAGGGGGGAGCAAGCACACTATTCTGCAGACTGTTAATCCCCTTTCACATCTGCAGAAGGATATTCCTACGGGCCAGACAACCAAGATTTCAGGGTCCTGTTCAGTCGGTGTTCCGAGTTCTGCGCATCACGCTCGAAGAGGCCATAGCAACCCAGACTAGACTGGCGCCTCCGTGGTAATCAGGTGAGCGTTACAGAACGCGAAGCCTTCCTACAAATTCCCACCCAAGCGCTATGGAAACTTCTGAGACTGATCAGTTGGCCCAACTACTGGGGGAATTACGGGCCGAAGTACACGTCGCTCGTCAAGAGACTAATGCTCTCAGGAGGGAAGTGGACACACTCCTCTACCCGGTTCCGGGGGGGAGCCCCGCTCCTCTGGTTCCCAGTAACCCTGTGCAGATGAATCTACCTGGAAACATGCCGCTGGCCCCACCCGAACGCTTTGCTGGGGACCCCAAACGATTCGCCGTATTCATGAATCAGTGTCGTTTGCACTTCATATGCAGACCTGGGGCCTTCCCTAATGACCAGACCAAGGTAGCCTTTGTATTGTCATATCTCAGCAGCTGTGCTGCCGATTGGTCAGTTCCACTGGTTACTCAAGATGACCCGATTCTCCGTGATTTTCAAGGATTTCAAGCAAGCATGGAAAGGTTATTTGCTCGACACTCTCAGGGGCAGGCTCTGGATGACGACCTCCTATCCCTGCGACAGGGCAATCAGGACCTCCTATCCTACATTGCAACCTTTAATAGACTAATTGTGGAAACTGGGTGGCCAGAGGATAAAAGAATCACGTCATTTTATCGAGGTCTACGCGGAGAACTTAAAGATGTCCTGGCCCAAGTTGTAAATCCGCCCCATGAATGCACAGAATATATAGACTTAGTGGTCCAATTGGATCACAGACTTCAAAACAGAAAAGCAGATCGGTCCAAGTTTGAGACCCGGGTGTTGGTCAAGACCCACGCTAACCCCAAGGGTGCTGATGTCTCTGAGCCTATGCAAATCGGAGGGGTTAAAGGACCTTTAACTCAAAAAGAACATGAAAGAAGACGGCAGATGCAATTATGTCTTTATTGTGGGTCCTCTGGACACTTTCTACGAGATTGCCTGGCAAAACCGCCCAAGAAGGTGGTAGGAGCCGCTGATAAAAACCATGAAGACTCTGTTTCGGGAAACGACCACGCCCGACAAGCGTAGGGGTCCGCTTGCCGAGCTTGAAAACTAACTCTCAGACCTCGCATTTCATTGTGCCAATGGTCCTTGTAGATCCGGAACAGCCTAAGCGGTTGCATGCAATAAAGGCATACATCGATAGTGGGGCTATAGGAAATTATGTGGATCGTGAATTGGTCTCTAGGATTAACCTCCCTCTGCGTTCTAAAACCAGCAAAGATGTCATCACCACAGTCGATGGATCCGAAATTGCCTCTGGACCGGTAACACATTCCACTGCTGGGGTAACACTTATAGGTCCGGACGGCCATCAGGAGGCAGTTGTGTTTGATGTAATCAAGGCTCCACAGTTTCAGGTTATTCTCGGAATCCCTTGGTTAGAGACACATAATCCTCGAATTGATTGGCGAGCAAAGAGAATAACTTTCCCGGATTGTGCACAAACCTGCTACCCAGAAAATCTGAAGATTAGTCTAGCGTCTGTAACCTCTGTCTCCATGCAACTACCTCCGGAATACCAAGACTTTCAGGACGTCTTCCAAAAGGAACAGGCCAACATGTTACCTCCGCACAGATCGTACGATTGCCAAATCGATCTGGTGCCCGGTACACAACCCCCTTGTAGCAGGATTTATGCCCTTACTGAACCTGAGAATCTGCATTTGAGACAATATTTAGATCAATACCTAGCCAATGGTTTCATTCGCCCGTCAAAGTCTCCGGCATCCTCGGCTTTGTTCTTCGTGCCCAAAAAAGAAGGCGACCTTAGAACTTGTATCGACTACCGCGCATTGAACCAGATAACTGTTAAAAACCGTTACCCTCTGCCTCTGATCCCTGAACTCCTTGACCAGGTGAAGGACGCTTGCATATACACCAAGTTGGATCTCCGGGGGGCTTATCATCTGGTGCGAGTAAAAGAAGGCGACGAATGGCAAACGGCCTACCGTACAAAATATGGATTATTCGAATACCAGGTGATGCCTTTCGGGTTGTGCAACGCGCCTGCTGCCATCCAATTCTTCATGAACGATGTCCTTCGGGAACTCATCGATGTTTGTGTTGTCGTTTATATCGATGACATTCTTGTGTACTCCTCTTCGGAATCAGATCACAGAAAGCATGTCAGGGCCGTCCTTGAGAAATTGCGCCAGCACAAACTGTTTGCAAAGCTGGAAAAGTGCGTTTTCCATACCACCGAGGTTGAGTTTCTTGGATTCATCCTGACCTCTAAAGGGGTCCGAATGGACTCACGAAAAGTGGATGCCATCCTCAAATGGCCATCACCTAGTTCGGTGAAAGGTGTCCAAAGCATGCTTGGTTTTGCTAATTTTTATCGCAGATTTATCCCGGAATTTTCACGTGTGGTACAACCCATCACTGCACTCTTGCGAAAAAATAAACGCTTCGAATGGACCGAGGAAGCCGAACAGGCCTTTTAGGAATTGAAAGCTAAATTCACGTCCGCAACTATTTTGAAGCACCCGCGTCCCGATCTCCCATATATAGTCGAAACCGACGTGTCCAGCTTAGCCATGGGAGCTGTCCTGTCTCAGAGAGACCCTGAAACCAACCAACTGCACCCCGTAGCATTTTGGTCCAGAAAGCTCTCGCCGCCTGAGGTAAATTATGCAATCACCGACAAGGAATTATTAGCCATTAAGTCCGCCTTTAAGGCTTGGCGGCATTATCTTCTTGGAGCCAGGCATACCATCACCGTGATCACTGATCACCGAAACTTACAATATTTAAAAACTGCCAAGGCTCAATCGTCACGTCAGCTCCGATGGGCTTTGTTCTTTGCTGAGTTCGATTTTGTAATCACTTACCGCCCCGGCTGTAAGAATGGCAAAGCGGACGTGCTATCTCGAATAGGAATGGGAGAAATAGACACAAACTTTTGCGCCCAAAACAAAGGCCAAAAGACAAAACCCGCCGGTCTTCTTCAGCCTTTAGACATTCCACCAGCACCTTGGCACACCTTGTCACTAGATTTTATCACGGACCTGCCCCCTTGTAATGGATACAATACTATTCTGGTTGTGGTGGATTTATTTTCCAAGATGGCCCATTTTATTCCGTTGAAAGGATTACCTTCAGCTTCTGTCCTAGCCAAGGAATTCCTCGAAAATATCATCCATTTGCATGGATTCCCGTCCATACTAGTCTCCGACTGGGGAAGCCAGTTTATTTCTCATTTTTGGAGAAAGTGTTGTCAACTGGCACAAATCGACGTAAGACTCTCAACCAGCCACCACCCACAGACCGATGGTCAGACGGAGAGAACGAACCAGACCCTTGAACAATACCTACGATGTATGTTGCACCAATCGGAGGGTAA
This sequence comes from Ambystoma mexicanum, assembly GCF_040938575.1. Classification (NCBI taxonomy): domain Eukaryota; kingdom Metazoa; phylum Chordata; class Amphibia; order Caudata; family Ambystomatidae; genus Ambystoma; species Ambystoma mexicanum. Next base: position 51,580,942 of record NC_090934.1, on the reverse strand, counting down.
TTGGAAGGATATTTTATGGGTGGCCGAATATGCATACAATAACTCGGTACACTCTGGAACTGGACAAAGCCCCTTTTATACCCTATGTGGACATCACCCTCGTACTTCAGACCTGGACTCACCTCTGAGCCTTGAAATGCCCGCAGTGGACCATTTGCATTCCACGATAACTCAAGCCTTCAAGGATGCAACTGCACATTTGCAAAAAGCGAAAGGGAAATACAAAAAGAATGCGGATCTGCATTAGAGTGAGGCGCCTCCATACCAAATAGGGGATCAAGTATGGTTGGCTACCAAACACTTATTGCTCAAGGGACCTCGAACTTTTAATCCAAGGTATTTGGGCCCTTACTCGATCAAAGCTATAATTAACCCAGTGGCAGTCAAGCTCGATCTACCAGCTAACATGCGGATTCACCCCGTTTTTCATGTGTCACTTTTGAAACCAGTGCAACCAGGAACCAGATTAATAAAGCCACCAGAACCAATCCAGATAGATGGGGAGCCTGAATTCGAGGTGAAGAACATGTTGGATTCTAAGATCTCAAAATCAAAACTTTTCTATCTAATTGATTGGAAAGGGTACGGGCCTCAGGAAAGGTCTTGGGAACCCAGCGACCACGTACATGCACCTCGGCTGGTAAAAAGGTTCCATCGGAATTTCCCAAACAAACCGAAACCTCCAGAGGGAACGACCTTGGGAGGGGCCTTGGGGGGGAGTGCTGTCATGATGCCTACCCCCAGAGCACCAGGCCAGGCCCAGCACCCCCGGGAGCAGGCATCATGCCCCTGGGTAAAAGCCCAGCGGCCCCGTATAGGGGCTCTTTGGACTCTGTCCTGGCGCCGTTGGTGCAAGGCTCATGTTGGACATCAGTCCTGGCGCCATAGGCGCCAGGCTCATAAAGGAAGGTGTTTTGTGCACTTACCTGATGCAGACCATGCTGCAAGATTCAGGCCTCCCTGAGACCTGAAAGGGACTATTTTTTAATTGGGACTATTTTGCCACTCGGGCCTGGCCAGGGAAGGATACTTACCTGGAACTACTTTGGGGGCTATTTAAGCCACGCCCAGACAGTAGCTCACGCTTCGCGTTGTTCTGCATCCAAGCAGCTGAACGCTCACCGTGTCTGCTCCTGCATCTGGTCTCCAGCCACGCCCGCCTCGATCCTGGAAAACCTGTAAGGAAAGAAGAGAAGAGAAAGGTGAAAACCAAGCATTTTATCAAACTTCTTACCTGCATCCGGAACCTTCATGCCAGCGTTCCTGAGAAAAGACTTTCATTTTAAAAGCACCGCGTTGCTCGCTGCAGCGCCGCGCTTCACTCACCTGTCCTCGGGAGTTCTTCTGGCTCCACCACGACTGTCTGCACCGGTCGCCACATCTTTGCGCCTAGGGGGAGAAGAAGAGACAAAAGGTGAGCAGAAGGAACATATGAGGAAAGCCTAATTTTCCGCCATAATACTTACCGGTCTTCTGTTGGTGGATCATTCCTCATTTCGGGTCGGCGCCGCTTCGTTGGCAGGTACCGCACCCCGGCCCCTATGGGGAAAGGACAAAAGACATTAAGAGGGATCGCCCCCATCGCTAACTCAACTGAGTTTACCATCGGCAAGTCAATCCCTCAACGCATCGCCTTCATTCTGCACCTGAAATAAAGGACAGATCACAGGTTAGGAAGGCAACAGAAAAGGAGGCTCAACACTTGAACTTTTGTAATCTTCATACTTACAGCGTTCCGCTCGGAAAAGTCAAGTGGATTTTGCCAGCGCCATTCTGAAAACCAGTGAAGTAACTGGACAAACACGCGCCCCTGCACCAGAAGCAGGATGGAGAGTTCATCCTTTCAAACCATAAGGTGAGCTTCAACCGGGCATTTCGGAGGAAGTTAGAGAAGAACGAAGGGGCGAAGGGGGAAGCAAGCACACTATTCTGCAGACTATTAATCCCCTTTCACATCTGCAGAAGGATATTCCTACGGGCCAGACAAGCAAGATTTGAGGGTCCTGTTCAGTCGGTGTTCCGAGTTCTGTGCATCACGCTCGAAGAGGCCATAGCAACCCAGACTAGACCAGCGCCTCCGTGGGAGTCAGGTGAGCGTTACACTCCTTCCGCCAGGAGCTCATGGTATCCCAAGCTCTGGTTCTCTCTAGGTTGGACTTTTGTAACAGCCTCTTTCTAAATCTACCCGTCTCTACTCTCTGCCCTCTGCATCTAATCCAGAACAGGACTGCAAGACTTGTCCTTGGCCTCAAGCCCTGGGATCGTATCTCTCCAGCTCTGAAATCTCTCCATTCGCTCCCAGTGGATGCAAGGATTAAATTCAAAACTCTCTGCATTGTCCACAAGGATTTCTGGGGTCTGGGTCCAAAATACCTTCAGCTATCCCTCCACAAATACCTCCCCTCTCGAGCTCTTCGCTCCTCTACCTCTAACTCCCTCAGGGTCAGTCGTTCTTCAAAGAAACGAGCTGGGGGTAGATCTCTGTCTTCAGCTGGGGCCTCCCTCTGGAACAGCCTCCCTGCCACTCTAAAACTTGAGGAGAACCATCTCCGGTTCCGGAAGAACCTCTTCTGCCTTCGCTCTCCCTCACACCTGCTGATCTGTTCTCTCTTGGCGCCGTGCACCTGGCTACCCTCAGTCCTCCGGGCCCAGGTACCTGCTCACCCTGCCACCCTCCCGCACTGCCTCCGGGCCACCCCTTGCACTGGGGTCTGCATCTGTACCCATACAGCCCCCCTCTTTTTGTTCCAGCACTTATCATACCTACCCTGTCTGCTGCCTTAAATCTAGCACTTGCAAATTGCTGGCTGCACTACCACTGTTTGTTGCCTTTATTATTTATTTGTTTATTTATTTATTATTATGTATCTGTTTCTCCTCTGCTTCGCACTTTCCAATTCTCCCGCCTTCCAAGCAATTTTCCCCTCCCTCTCTCCCATGCACTTGCATGTTCTCAATGTAACTGGGCCTAGTAAGATCGCTGTTTTGTTCTCCCTGTTCCCCTCCCTTGCCTTGTCGCGCTCTGAAACACTTGTGTACGAGCACAATAGAAATAAAATATCAATATCAATATCAAAAGCTCCCTTCCAGTAGTGCAAGCCGCACTTCCCTGTTTCCTTCAGCTTTGTTACAACAGCTGATTTGGGATTCCTGGCCTTCTCTCTCTATCACATCTCCTCCCCTTGGTTTTATGATGCTGCGCATGGACTTCCCTGGTGTAGCAGTAGAATCCTTCTTTTGTGTTGTACTTGCAGTCAGTATCTCTCCAGTGGTTTTCTTTGCCTCACTACCCCATAAGTAATTCTCTACAGGTTTTCTCAGTGGTTTAACATGGCAATAACAAATGTGCACTAATCCTTCATGTTTTCTTCCAGCAGGGTTTATAAATACTGGTTTACTGGAGGATTCGATTGGGTGTTCTTCACTGGAACGGGAATCCTTGTTCCCAAGGGGGGAGTCTCTCCCGGTGAGGTCTTGCTTGCATCTAGCCCTAGGGAGGGTATCACGCAGCAGGCTCACTCCCTAGCATCACAGGGAAAGGCTCGCCCTGAAAGACCAAAGAAATATCGAGGCTTAGTACCACAAAATGAAATACGCCAATCACGGGTCGAAAGATACAAGTATCTTTATTTCTGTACAGAATTCGAAGCAAAACAGATAGCTATCTGGCTCCCAACACCTCGCAGTGTGTACCAGCATACACAGTGAGGGGTGAGAGTGCTGGACATCTTAATGCAAGCAGTTTTATACATTTTTCCAATCATTGTCCAGCCCCTCTCCAAACTAATAATTTGCAGGTTTCGTGCCCAGTTCACATAACAAATATGACAATATTGTTTAACATATTTAACAAGTTTGCTTGTCCATGAAAGATATAATGGCAGTGTTGGGTCTCCGGCTCATAGTAAGCCTAGTTTCAAGAAAGAACACAATATATTACAACCAAAGCACAGGGTTTGAGTTTGCTCTACATTGCTCCGCTGTTTATATGAGGATGAGGCTTGTGAGCGCAGATAACACTCGGATTGCAGTTCATACGAGTCACAAGGTTTCTTTGCATTGAACAAACAGTCTGCTCTCGGTCAGCCTAAATGTTGAAACAACTCAAAGGTTGTTCGACTTGGCTGTAGTTGAAAACACAGTCCACCATTTTAGGACACAGCAAGAGTTAAAATCAAAGTGGTGGATAGTTCTTAAATTGGAGGCGAAGTTGATCAGAAATCGGAGCATTTCAAACCCGGTTTTCTGTGTAACGCGAATGGGCTAAGGCCAATATTCATAAAAAGGCGGTATTATACGAATACAGTTTAAAAAGCCCTTCTTTTGGCCTAAGTCAAGAGCATTACTCAAACATTTGCTTTATTCAAAACCCCACGCCTCAATGTCGGTACATCCTGAATCACATTCTTCAGAAATATCAATTGCCATGAGTTCCTTGATAGTAATATTCTTCATTACTAAAGAGTTAGCAGTTTTCTTGGGCACATGTACCTTTGGTCCTAGTGTACCTATCAGTTGTGCACAACATCCTCCTAACATCGAACATATGGCAGGGAGACATTGTACACAACAATAACAAAACAGTAGAACACCAAGAACTATCATTCGGACTGCAAAGAGTTTCCAACCCCATGATCGTAACAAGTCCCAGAACCAAGTACTAAGATTCCTCTTTCCCTCGGGGACATGTACTTCAGTACTCAAGGTATGTAGATTTGGTATTGCCTTGAATATGGTAGGGGAGGAGTCAGGTACAAAAAACACAGCACATGGATCCCACCAATTTACATACCGCACCAGGCTCAGCTAGGATGATGTCTAACACCATCCTATTTTGGAGGGCCACTAATCTAATTGCCTTTTGCTCCAGCGTCATGTTGTACAGAATATAAGTGGTCCTATTGTTGGTTTTTTCCAGTACCCTTGCTAGTCTTCTGATATCCTCAGAATTCATTATCTGTCCCCAAAAGGGCACAAAGGATTTTGCTACATCACCAATGGCTTGTGAAGGAGTATCACCATGCTCATCCCGCCTTGGGCGAGCTCTAGAAACTTCAGTAGTGGTAGCCCCATATACCCCTGGCAACAAGATACCCAAATAACAAGTACCCTGCCAATCTCTAGGTAGCCAAGAATAGGCCTCATTGCCACAAACAAAGTAAACAGGGTCTCCTACATACAAAGGTCTGTCCTCACTGGTTAGATTTGCAATGTTAGTACAACCCTTGTATGTACCCATTGGTTGAGAACCTTCCTTTTGTATACAGAAAGAAACAGTGTTGGGGCTGTGATTAACAATATAGGAAGGAGGCATGGCATCCTGGTTGCCTACGGGAGCCATCTTGAAGGAAGTCAGTGATTGAAAAGGATTAGAGAGTCTATCAGAATGCCTAATAGAAGCAACATTGAGTTTGCTTCTATTAGCAAAGAGATAACCTCCTAAAGGTGTTAGGACTCGCTTTTCAAATTCATTTAGATTAGTCCCATCGAAGTTCCTAGAAATACTATCCTTCCAACGACCAAAGAATAGTGCCCTGAGTGAGGCATAGCATGCAGTAGTTAAAGGAAGAGGATGAATATACCAGCCCAACCCTTTTCCCCATGTTGTGCCACCCAGCAATTTGTTCTGTTCAAATTTGCATGGGTCGCATTGATGATCATTAGGAGAGTGTTATTATGGTAACGCTGTCTATGTTGGGAGTCTCAAGAAGGAAGAGTGTGCAGATGCATGAAAGGTGGAGACACAGTGGGGATTATTTCAGTAGGTAACAAAATCTCAAGCGGAATGGGAGGATAGCTCAGTGGCAACGTGCTTGCCTTGGAAGCAAGACAACACAGAGCAACACAGGCTCGATCCCTGTGACTGCGCTTAGAAACATCTGCATATTAAGCACGTTAGAAATAACCTATCATCTCATATCATATCATGCACTTTTTCCATGTACCAGAACCCCAGCATAAATACAACTATAAAACAGACCAGTACTATGATTAAAAAACACTGGGTCCTCAAGGACCATGATCTTTGATGAACAGATTCTTTATCAGCGACAAGACCAATAGCTTGCTCCGTACGAGTGGATTTAGAAAGGGCCATTGTTTCTCAGTGTCTGTTTAGAAGCCTCTCTGTTAGGCTCTTTTAGTTCATCCATCGGTGGCTCCAGACCACGTGGCCTATCTTTCTTGAAGGTAACTTTGCCGGTCCATGCCTCTTATTTTTTTTTTAGCGAAAGAGTGACAAGGGACTGGCTCACTGATGATTCCTTGTGGGCACAGACGATGCTGTGCTATTTGTCCGGTGTCTTGGACGTAGATCGTACCTCAAGACCTCAGGTACGGTGTGATCTGCGAACAGAGTGTTGTTGCTTCCTGCAGGAAGTAATAAAGCGGAAGCAAGATTACTCAATGGTGCAGAAAGATTGAAAGAAGAACTTGGAGGCAAAGCAGCAGTCTTCCCAGACCCCACGGACTCAGGAAGGATTTCCGTAGACACAACAGGCTCGTGGTGAGCATCAAAGTGAACAATCTCCTTATCTTCCCCTTTGTCGTTGGGCAGAGGAAAAGGAATCTTCTTGATGTGCGTTGCATGGATCCAGTGTCATTTCCCTTCCACTCCTATAGTGGTCTGTGTGGCCAAGAGGACTTGGTACGGTCCAATCCAGCGAGGTGCGAGACAGGAGGCTCTTTCAAATGATTTTGGAAGCACTCAGTCCCCAGGTCGGAGTTGATGACCTGGACCCTCATATTTTACTGGGAGGGCTTCTCACACCTGTTGATAAATCAAATAAAGGTTTTGAGTTAACTGGTCACAGTACTCAGAAAAGAGCAAATGCACTACATCTTTTAGCCGCTTGGGTTTAGGTACATTACAAAATATTGGCTGATCTCCACATGATTATCTCATAGGGAGAGAGCCCTGTATTAGACTGTGCGGTCATCGCATGGACAATTGAGCTATCGGTAAGGCATCTGGCCATTTCAAATTGCTATTTGCACAGATTTTAGCCATCTTATTCTTTAATATACCCTTGTGGCGTTCTACAAGTCCGGCAGTCTGAGCGTGTCTGGCCGAATGGAACCATTTATCAATCTGCAATCCCGTGCATACTTACAGGATGACATCAGCGATAAAATGTGGACCATTGTCTGACCAAATGATTCTCGGCAAACCAAACCAAGGAAAATATTCCTTCAGCAATGTTTTTGCCGTCGTCATTGCTGTGACATCCATTTCCTGAGAGCGCAAATAACTACTAGAACACACTTATAATTCTGACAACGCTCCATTTAAATAAAATCAAAGTGTATAACCTCGAAAGGCATAGAGGGGGGACCTTAGAGGGCGGACAAAACTCTCAGCAGTTTTTGAGATATTTACATTAAACCAGACAGACTCTAACAGTTTACAAATCTTTTTAGCACATATGAAAGTTGGACCATGAGTCATCGTAACCATAGCGGTGACATAAGCATCGGGCAGCATCCATTTTTGAATTCCATTATCAACCCAACAACCTTCATCGTCTAAACTGGCTGAACCCTCAGCCCACTGTTTAAGTTCGTCTGGAGTGGCATCAGCCTGAAAATCTTTTATGCAAATAATGCCTACATCTATCACACAAGCGTTAGTGATCTCTTTCGTTATATACATTTTGGAATGCAAATCGGTGGCAGTCTGTTTGGCTATTCTGTCAGAAAAAGAGTTTCCTTCCCCACATCATCTGTTACTTTCTGGTGTGCTGCGCACTTCATTATTGCTAACTGGGTAGGAAGCACAAATGCTGAAAGTAGCCGAACTATCAGGGTACGGTGTTGTATCTCAGTTCCATGCAAGGTCAAGAAACCTCTGTCTTCCCATAATTGACCAAAGTTGTGAACCACCCCAAAGACATACTGACTGTCTGTAAATATATTCACACTAAGCCCTTCGGAAAGTTCACAAGCTCGAGTCAATGCAATAATCTATGTGGCCTGGGCGGAGTTATCCAGAATTCTTTTGTTTTCCACAATGGTTCTTAATGTAGTGATTGCGTAAGCAGCAGTGGATGTACCATCGGGAAGTTTGAAGCAGGAGTCATCGCAAAACAGCTCCCCTTGTGGATCTTTTAATGGTGTATCACTTAGATCAATTCTGCCTTTAGTTTCTTGCTCTGTGGTATAGAGGCAGTCATGTGACATCTTGCATTCTTTCAACAAATTCCACCCCAACAAGTTCTCACCACATTTCGTTGTCTAAAGAAATGATGATGAATCAGTGAATGGTCCCAGTGAAATCGGTACCGGGTGAGGGACCGGACTAACCACTGGCGTACGAGAGAACCCTACAAAAATGTTGTTCTGCCCTGACAATGGAATATCTGTAACCCGTGAATGATCAACGGAACACTTCTGTGCTCCTGTATCTATCAAAAATAGATGCTTCCTATTCTCCACCTTCACCTCAACGTAGGGCCCTTTCTGATCGATGGGAATAGGTACTGGTTCCAGACTCTGCTTCGGGCTGTCCTAACGGAACAGTACATCATCAAATGCAAGATTCTCAGAAAAAAAGACAGTTTAAGGATTATCAAAAATGTTCCCATTATTTGCACTATGCTGCTGGCTATCCTGTGAAAATGATTGTTGATTCTGAGTGAACTCACTTCTACCAGGACCCCCTATCCCAGGACAGCCTCTGGATCTTCTACCCATGGTACCATACGTCTTATTTGATCGCTGCTGAAGGATCGGTCATTGTGCTCGCCAATGACCTTCTTGTCTGCAATAAGCATATTGGTTCATGTGTACAGGACCCATTTGCACATTACTCTGTGGGACAAACTGACCTCTAAACTGTGTATTCCAACCTCTGGTTCCTCTTACTATTTGCTGCAACAATACTTTTGTCTTCAAGTCTCCCTTCTTCTTTTCTATCTTCTCTTCTTCAGTATTAAACCTATTCTCATAATACTAAGCCATGTGCAATACTTCAGACTGCGATTTAGCTTGCCAGGCACTTTCGGACATCATAATTTGTGAGTGGATATCAGGCAACAATCCACGCACAAATTTCTCTACAAACAGCCTTTTTCCTGACTTAGTACTTAAGTCCTGACTGCTGAAATCTGAAAACACTAGTTCGAATCGATTAAAACATTTGGTAGCACCTTCAGATTTCCCCTGGATGCAAGATGTAAGCTTGTCCCAAACTATTCTTCTCTCTGGAACCAAAGTTTTCAATTTAGTTACGTCCCGGGAGGAACGCTCAGCAGCAGAATGCGCACCTTGGAAGCAAGACGACACGAAGCAACACAGGTTCGATCCCCGGGTCCATGCCTAGAAACCTCTGGGTGTTTAAGCGTGTTATAAATACACAACTAAGACACAAAAAAACAATAACGCTACAAAAAAAATGTTTCGATGCCCGTGGGCTGTGTGAGCACTTTAAAAATGTGAAATAAATAAATACAAATTCTGTCTGGCAGTGTCACTATCACCTGCGGCGGTTTCTCATCAGCATGCCTTTATCCATCTATCCGTACTGTTAACCCACGCGTCACCCACCCCTGCCTGATCATCCACAGTTCTAATCTGTTTCCATAAATCAGCAGGTAGGATCACAGGGAACAACAAGTCTATATCACTCAGTGTGAAAACTGACAATGCAAGACAGATTCTATCTCTTTATAAAATCCTGTTGGATTTTTCCTGATATCTGGAATCGTTTGTCTAATGGTATTCACTTCCTGTCTAGAAAATGGGACATGAACAAACTGTGAGACATAATGAGCTTCAATAGTCACGGCTGCTGCGCCTGTTGCGTCATTAGCTGGAATTTCTACTTCAGGAACAAATGTCGGAGGAACATTCCTCATTGGCAATTGAGAAGTAGGCAATTCTGAATGTTTATTAAGCAACAAAGCTAAATCGAGTGACAAAGTAGTCAAAGCAGTATCGGGCGAAAATGCTCTCTTATAAATGACCATCAAATCTGTGGGATAAATCTTTTTCTTCATAAACTCATCCTGTAGGTACTCTACCATTATCTGTAACTCTTTCTTTTGCATTGCCGGAGCATACTTACTAAACATGTCATATACTTCAATGGGAGACATTGAAAAATCCGAAATCCATCTAAGCGTGTCTCTTGTGCAAATACGCGTCTCTTCACTCATTGGTTTACATGAAGGAAGAAGCCGTTTCTACACATACGAGGCTTCCAATCTATTGACATCTATTTCATCATTCTGTAACCGGTCTAACTCCCTCTTAAACTCAAATACCCTCTCACCATGCTCATGTACTTTCTACGCAGTGTCCCTTGAGCGAGCTAGGACATTCAAATCCCTCAACCCCTGTGGGTCATTCATGTCCGTGAAATCACGCCAAACATCAGCCAAATGCATTCCCGCCCCCTCTATCAAATGATTCTGTTCGGGAATACTTTCTTGGTCAGAAATCGCAGTTATGACAGCTGATTTTTCACCTTCTTCTATATATTTCTTAGCCCATGCATACAATTCTCTTTTCCTAGCTTTAGATACTGTACTACGAGTCACTATTCTTGAATCAGCACTTGCCCCTTCAATTGCTACAAGTAGAACAGAACCACTTAGAAAAGAAAGTTCAGATAAATCTTGTACAATAGGAAGTGGAGACACTACCACTGGCGGTAAGACGGAATTAAGGTAACGGCAACTGTCGGTAAGGGCGAGGATGCAGAAGGAGAAACAACAACAGGAAGAGGAGCAGCAACTGGAGGAGGAGCAACAATGGGAGAAAAAGGAACAATGGGAGGAGGTGCAACAGCGGGAAGAGGGAAAGCAACAGGGAGAGTCACATAAGAGGGTGGTGCAGTGGCAACAGTCCTACGCTCATTCAATAACTTATCGATTAGCTCATCTGAGGTATGAAAATCCTAAAATGGATATATTTTCTGTTATCCAAGTTGAAAAGCCCTATCCATACTTCTAATAGATTCCGACTGTTTCTGTTGATCATACAATAATGCTTTTTTAGTGTTAGACATATGTTGATGTGCGTGTTTCTCTTTACTCTTAAGTCTGCTGCATAGCTTCCTTTCTCCAATCCTTAATTACATCAAATGCTGCAGGCCTAGCCTTTTTCTTCAACAATATAGACTCTAAATACGCTATATGGGCAATTTCAAAACTACCATGAACTGGCGACTGAAATTTGGAAGCATGTCTAGTTTGCCTGCGCCAAATATTGTTAAATACAATACTATTGAGGCCGTACTTAAAGTACATTAAAGATGTCTGTGAGACAACAGGTGGTGCCGGTTGGCCACGTCCCAAAGATTGTATGTCTCTGCAGAATAAACCCCTGAAACAGGCAATTTCCCAGGCATGTCAGATTACTGGAGTTGCCTGGCTTCGTTTGTACTCGTGAGTGCAAATCTGCAACCAATATCAGGATTCTTAGGAATCGGGGCATGACTCACCTGATCAAAGACTAAGGAGGTCCGATCGGATTACAAAGGATCCTCGTGATTGGCGGTTTCGGCAAAGATCCTGTCTCAATATGGGGACCCTCGTTAAGATGCCCTCTCAAACCGCTTGCTCTGCATCCAGGGATCGGATCGTGCAATACTGTTGAGGTCTCGCGTCTCATAAAAAGGGACCCCCTTTTTCTCACTCTCCGATCCCGGTCCGATAGCCGTGTCTTCTTTTCAGCGAGGAGACATCAATCTTGAGGGTCCCTAATCGGGAGCCATCTGAAAGACAAAGGAATATCGAGGCTTAGTACCACAAAATGAAATACGCCAATCATGGGTCAAAAGATACAAGTATCTTTATTTCTGTACAGAATTCAAAGCAAAACAGATAGATGTCTGGCTCCCAACACCTCGCAGTGTGTACCAGCAGACACAGTGATGGGTGAGAGTGCTGGACATCTTAATGCAATCTCTTTTATACATTATTCCAATCATTGTTCAGCCCCTCTCCAAACTAATAATTTACATGGTTGGGTTTGTGCCCAGTTCACATAATAAATATGACAATATTGTTTAACATATTTAACAAGTTTGCTTGTCCATGAAAGATATAATGGCAGTGTTGGGTCTCCGGCTCATAGTAAGCCTAGTTTTAAGAAAGAACACAATATATTACAACCAAAGCACACAGTTTAAGTTTTCTCTACATTGTTCTGCTGTTTATATGAGGATAAGGCTTGTGAGTGCAGACAACACTTGGATTGCATTTCATACGAGTCACAAGGTTTCTTTGTATAGAACAGTCTGCTCTCGGTCAGCCTAAATATTTTATTTTATTTATAACGCGCCTATACACAAGTGTTTCAAGGCGCGACAAGGTAAGGGGGGACAAGGGGAGGACAGACAATGATCCTACTAGGCCAGGTGTCATTCAGATCGTGCAAGTGCATGGGGGGAATGGGGGAAAGGAAAAGTGCACTGGGGAATTTTTGAAAGCTGTGAGTTGTTCCTTGCAGCAGATGTCACCACTCCTTGAAAAGCTAATTTTATAGCCAATAGTTCTCTTTCAAGAACTGAGTAGTTGCGCTGACTGCTAGTCAAGGTCTTAGAATAGTATGAAACTGGATGTTCAAGACCATCAGCAGCCTCTTGAAGAAGAACTGCCCCCACTGCTCCTATAGAAGCATCTGTCTCTAGTATGACTGGTCTGTCTTGATCTGGTTGTATCAAAACAGGGGCTGAGGTAAATAGATCCTTGAGACGTTGAAAGCTTCTCTGGGCTCTTGATCAAATACAAATTTAACCCATTTCTTAAGGAGAGCAGTAATTGGCAACACCGTTTTAGAGAAGTGGGGTATGAATTGACGATAGAGGTTTGCTAGTCCTAGAAACCTCTGTATTTCCTTTACGTTCTGGGGTTCCTTCCTTTCCAGTATGGCCCTGATCTTACTTGGTTCCACTCAATGCCTTCCTTTGAAAGGATAAATCCCAAACACAAAACTGATTTCACCTCGAATTGGCATTTTTCTGTTTTGACTAGAAGTTGATGGGTTTGTAGGCGGTGAAGTACCTTTTTGGCCTGATTGCAATAATCTTGTAGGGTTTGAGAAAAAATCGAAATGTCATCTAGATAGACTACTACAGATAAAAACAACATGTCCGAAAAGATCTTGTCTATAAATCTCTGGAAAATGGCTGTGGAATTTACCAGCCCGAAAGGCATCGCCTTATACTCGAACAGACCCAACGGGGTCCGAAACGCTGTCTTCCACTCATCACCCCCTCTTATCCTCAGCATTTGATAAGCACCTCTGAGGTCAAGTTTTGTAAAATAGTCAGCTCCTTGAACAGCTTCCAATATGTCTCTTATAAGGGGCATAGGATATCGATCTCGGATGGTTCTCTGATTGAGACCACGATAATCGATACATGGTCTTAACTCAGAAGAGTCCTATTTAGGTATGAAGAACAGAGAAGAACCAGAAGATGATTTGGACTCCTGAATTTTCCCTTAATGCCCTTCTTTCTGGCAAAGACAGAGGATACATTCGACCCAATGGTACAATGGAGGGATCAGATCAAAGCACAATCTTCGGCTACCTCTGTGTAGTCTTGATATTGGAGAGGTACAGAAGATACTGTCATAGTTCGGAGAGCACTGACCTTATCCCACTCCAGGTTAGTACAAGGAATATCCATGCAGTTAGACTTATAAAACAGTGAGTTGAAGCTCACCCGATTGGATGTCCAGTCGATCTGAGGATTATGTTTCCTTAACCATGGAATCCCAATGACAAGAGGGAAATGCGCGGCTCTTATCAAGTCGAATACCATGGGTTCCTGGTGTTCTCCCAACATCATCCTTAAAGGCAGCGTCTCCTTGACTATGGGACCAGACGACAGTGGGGTTCCGTCAACTCCTTCAACCGGTATGGGTCTCTGCTTGAGTTTAGAAGGTACCAGATTTTCCCTGGCCCACTTGAGGTCTATAAAATTGCCTGCAGCTCCACAGTCTAAGATCGCCAAAACTTCCTTGGGTTCTGGACTAGCGAGCCAAAGTAATACTCAAAACACCATCAGACGGTTATAGTCATTCTCTTCTATTGGTCTTGTGTAGTTGCAAGGGCTGTAGGCAGCTCCCCCGATACTTCCCTTGCGTAGGATCGGGAGCTGGAGTTTTCCTTCCTTCTTGGTGGGACTTCAGGGCAGTTCCTTAGGAGATGTTTGGAGGAGCCACAATACACACTAAGACCTGCGTCTCTGCATCTCTTTCGCTCTTCAGGAGTCAAAGGGCCACGAGTTGCTCCAATATGCATTGGTTCATCGACAGTGTGTACTTCTCTGGGAGGATGGAGGGGTAGGCTAGAAGAGGTAGGAGGTGCACAAAGCCTTCTCTTCTCCTGACGACGTTCTAATAGCCGGAACTCTATCTGTAATGACAAGGTCATCAACTCTTGGAAGGATGCAGGTCATGCTATACTGGCCAACTCATCTTTAATATCATCATGAAGTCCTCGTCTGTATATGGTCTGTTTGGCAAAATCGGGCCAGTCTGCCTTGGTTGCCAATCTAAAAAAATGGGAGATATATGTCTTTACGTCCGTGGTTCCTTGGCGTACATCCAGAATTGCTTCCAAAGAGGTGTATAAGACTTCTGGATGATCAAACTGTTTCTTAAACACAAAACGGTCATAGTCATTCAGGGAAGGTTCATTGTTGGTGACCAATGGGGTAGCCCAGGATAATGCGTTACCTGTCAAGTTAGCAATGATGAACCCTACTTGGGATTGTGCTCTTTCATAAGTATGAGGCCTGAAAGCAAAGTAAACTTGACAGGCGTCTAAATAGTCCTTGAGCCTTCCTGGGTGCCCATCGTACTTTCCATAAGATAAAGTCATGGGTGGTAGATCTTCACGATCATCGTGGTGTAACAACCTGTTCACGAAATGCCAAATGTTCAGTCTTTAAAGCTTGTACTTCCACAGTCAGGTTCTGCATAGCCGCTACAAGCTCCTGGTATTGCTCCAAGAACGCCATTTGAATTGTTGGGCGTTGTATGCTGTCAGGTTTCAGCCCATCTTCCCAAACCTCCTCCTCACCTGTCTCTTCAGATGAATTGTCCTTGGTAGTCTTCTTACAGGACTTCCGATTATCTTGTGATTGTCGCTCCTTAGACCTTCTGTCCTTCCAATCGTGCATATAGGGTCTGGCTCCCTCGGAGGCCACCATGGCAGGGATTGGCATCTGCCCTTGGGGAACCCCGAGGAGCCAAACCTCCAAAGTTCAGGGAAAAAGCCAATTAGCAACAAAAAACCCTGAGCTCCAAAATTCCTTGTAGATTGTGAGAGTCTGTAATTAATGAATAGATGCAAGTACTCGAAGGAATAGAACTCAGTAACTTCAGGTATGCAAACAAACAGGATCCGGCACTGTTGTAGCCAAAGTTGAAAAAAGTAAAGTCAGAAAACTGGACAAACGAAAGAAAAAGGAACTGGACATAAGAGTATAAAAGAGAGCGGTAAGGTTAGGGAAAGCAAGAGGTAAATAACAGTTCAATAACAGGAGAGGAAATTAAAAGGAAAAGAATAGCTGCCTGAGGCACAAGTAATGTCAGAAGTACTACGCCTTTCCAATCGGAAAGATGACTCGGGAAGGGACGGATGGCCAAAGGGAGCCGAAAGGTAAGGAAGGCAAGGCTGCTGGAAGAACGACCGGGCCGTATGAAAAGAAGTGTCGGTAAGAGTAATGACACCCCCAAGGCAGAAATGTGGAAGCGCCACAAGAGAAACCCGAACCGAAGGAACTAATCGGGTAAAGGAGGACAGCCGAAAGGTGGGAAAGCTGAAACAAAGGAAAGGCAGCAGAGCTGTAGACAGACAGAAGCTAGAAAGAAGGGAGAATTCTACAGATGGCAAGCAAAGAGGAAATCAAAAGGGCGTTAAGGGATAAAGCACAAAGCTGTTACTCAACAAAGTGAGCAGCAGCAGCGCTGCTGTAAGAAAGACAGATACAACACAAAGAGCTGTGGGCAGGGTTTGCATATAAACACTCGGCAGCCATCTTGAATGAGGACTAGACCGAAGATTGAGTTCTGAGTGAAACTAATGCTTCCAGCAATGCCATAATTTCCAAGGACGATTTCTGACAAAATGTTGACATAACTCAAAAGTCATTTGGCTCGGCTGTAGTTGAAAACACAGTCCACCATTTTAGGACACAAGCAAGAGTTAAAATCGAAATGGTGGATAGTTCTTAAAATGGCGGTGAAGTTGATCAGAAATCAGAGCATTTCAAACACAGTTTTCCGTGTAACGCAAATGGGTTTAGGCCAATATTCATAACAAGGCGGTATTATACGAATACAGTTTATCAGCCCCTGGAAAGAAGTGACTGAATCCTGCGATTCCTCACACTAGATAGTAGGAGTTACCGCTCTCTAGGGACCACATTGGGGTTTAGTGATGCTTGGGGCGGGAGGGAAAGGCCCACTAGAAACGAGAGGGAGAGGGACAGCCCTTATTGAGACCCTCTTCTGATTTGATAATAAAAGCGGCTGAACCAGCTTTGAGAGTTGGTGTGTTTTTGATGCTATTCGTGACATACTGTGTAATTCCATTCTTGATTGGATAAGGTTCTGGGTAAATCAGCCAATGGATGCTCAATGTGGCCTGTACCCACTGCTCCCAGAGTGCCTTCTGAAGCTTTCGACTCCACAGTAAAAGGCCTAGTGGTGTCAATTTGGACTAGTGCTGGGCAGATGTAAACTTGTGCATCAGGGAGGGAAGGGCCTTATCGGCCGGATCATCCCAATGAAACCGCGCACCCTTCTTGAGAAGCTTAGTGATAGGAAGATTCGCCTCTGAGAAAGGGGGTATGCATCTCCTGTAAATATATGAAAGACCCAACAAGCTTTGCATCTCCTTCACACTCCGAAGGGGCGTCCGGTCGAAGGTAGATGATACTTACACGGGATCCGTAGCCACTCCTGTTGGGAAAAGATGTGCCCCAAATATGAGACTGTGGTGACATAGAATTCACACTTCTGCTTTTGGGCCAAAAGGTTTCTTCTTTAGTATATGCTGTAGGCTGGTTTTCACATGGTTTCCATCGCCCCTAATGCTCGCGGATTAAGCAAACTATCTACAATGTATATGACCACTGAGTGAAACAGAAGGCTTGAAAGAACATGTTCAATGCATCTTTGGAACATGGCCGGGGCATTGGAGAGGCCGAAGGCCATAACCTGGTATTCAAAATGACTGAGCAGAATTTGGAAAGCCGCCTCCCTCTTATCGCCAAGGAGTATGTGTTTGAGATGATGGACACACCTGAGATCCAATTTAGGGAATATGGGGCTCCTCCTGCTGCACCTAGCATATCCAGAATCAGATATTTGCCATTGATGGCTATTTTATTAAGGCCGTGGTAATCCAAGCAAGGCCTTAATTCTGCCGTGTCCATCTTCGGTACGAAGAACAGGGGTGTACCTGCTGGAGACTTTGACTCTGTGATAAGGCCGTTTTGCATGTTTAATCAAAGGTACTCCTTGAAAGCCTCCTTTTCCCAGGTTGATCAAAGTGACATCTGGCCAAACGGAACTGTTGATCCTGGAAGTGGGCATATGGAACAGTCCTAGAGTGTTTGGAGAACCGCGTGCAAGTCCTGGCAGGCCTCAGTGATGGTCCGAGGGTGAGCTGGGGTTGGTCTTTGTCGTGATTTTATTACTTCGCCCAGCATCTCTCCATTATGAATATTCAAACAATGTTCCGTACGTTGTTCAGAGTCCAGAAAATCCGAATTATTTTAAGGATAGTTAAATCTATACAGTACCCTACTTGCCTCCAAATGTATGTATGAATTGTGGTGTTTTAGGCATGCTATGTCCAGGACGACTGGAAAATGGGCGGTCTTTCTCAGAATAAAGCAAAGTCGCTCTTGGTGGTTGGATATCATAGTGAGAGGGATAGTCTGTTTAGTGACAGAACCAGAAAGCAGCAGTGCCACTGATTTCCCCATCTGCTTGACCTTTTAGGTATGCAACTCTGATGGACCACTGGTCACCCAAAAATGAACTTGCTGCCACACTGTCCAGCAGTGTCACATCCTTCTCTCTATTATCCGAAAGAAAGGTTACTCCTAGCACCATCAAGGAGCTGGAGTTATATATGAAGTTAAGGCTCAAAAGCAACTTCATCCAACCCTCTGCTACTTTTAGGGATGGTAGCTGGTGTTTCCTTGAGGGGAGCAAAGGGCATTACTTGACTAAGGGAGATGAGAGATGCATAATATACAGAGCCCTTGGTCACGTCGCTGGCTCTTTTATTCCAGGGATAGGATGGCACCTGCATGGGGTCTGTGGTCTCCTTACTTTCTGCGTCAGCCACATAAGCAGGACCAGACCCCAGCGTACTTGTGTACCGTAACATACACCACTCTGTTCTTCTGTCCTGAAGGTGGTATTCTAGCTGTAGCCCTAAGTTAATCACGGTGGCCGGAGAATCTAGACTTGGAGCTATTGCCGATTGGCTGTTGGTTGAAACCATGATGAACTAGGGTACATTGAGCTGATTCGGACTATTCTGAATTTGGACATGTAGGAAAGTATATCCATAGTGTCCTGCTTAAGATCAAAGAGGGATGTCCGTGTTAATTCTGGACAACTGAACATGGCCTTTGGCTGCCTGAGTAAGGCTTGATAATCATTTAAAACTTGATTATCAGCAGTAACTAAAGGAGTGACCCAAGCCAAGGCACTTCCTGTCCTGTTTGACACCACATCCCCGGTCCTAGCCCAGGTAAGTGGCGGACGGGTGGGTCGAAATTCAAATTGCATTGCACAAGCGTTGAACAAGCCTTCATGAAATAATGCAACTTCTCAGGGCTGCCATTAAAGTTGTCAGTTGCTAAGGGTCCCAAAGATTGTTAGGGCACCCATGTACCCTGTGAGGTGGTTATTTGTTTCACGGTAGCATGTTAAGGCTGGGTCTTCTGCAGTCAGCGCCTGTACTGCAGCCGTTAGTTCCTGAATCTGCACCATGGTCAAGATTGCAAATTATAAATATACATATTTTTGGTTACATGTCCCTTTGCCGACACCCTTTTCTTTCGAAGTCCTTTTCTACGAAGTAATTACTTCAAAAAAACAAATCTATTTTTTAATTTTAATTATGGGTAGTCCCCCCTAAAACCCCTTTCCTAATACTATTATCTCTACCCCAACCTCTCCCTTTTTAACCCCTTACACACCTATATATATTTTAAGGAGTTTTAAATGGTTATGTTTTCGCAGAAAATTAATTCAAAAAAATGGGTGGCGATAAAATAACGCAATACCATACTTTTTGCACTGGTGTCGTAATCCCTCAGGATTCGGGTTCCCAAGGTGCAGAAATAATGAAAAGTGCTTGCCTGGGTTCAGTAAATGATGGTTAGGGGGTTAGGAGGAAAGGCCTCCAGGGACACATCATCCCTGCACCTGATGGAACACGTGGAGGACCAGTGGAACCAAGAAGCCTCCAAGAGTGAAAACGTGACAATGGGGAACATCCCTCCAGGAAACGTGCGGGTCAGGCATCAATGACATCTGGACCACTGGGCAGACTCTGGACTGAACGGAAGTGTGGAGCATTCTCTGATCAAGATAGTGGCATGAAGTTGGTCCTAGAATAGTGGTAGACGGTGGACAGGATCCACTGGGATCCCTCGGAAAGGGAGGGTGAAGAACAGATCACAGAGGACAGAGCAGAGCAGCTGAAATCATGAAACTCCATGGCCCAGACCAGGCAGCATGGTAATGAGAACAGTGCCACATTTAAAGAACTGTTCTAGGAAGACTGGGATGGTTGAGACTAAGCACACTCCCACGGCTCTCTTGAGCTCCCCGTGATCTCCCTCCCCTGGCTCAAGCATTTCTAACTATAAGAATCTCCCTGATATGCTATAAAGCGAGGTCACCCCAACTATTAAGACTTTCTAATATAGACGGGAAAACCTAAGGGCCAAGGCCCTTTTTAGTTATGGCCTTCTTGGTCTTTCTAAGGGATACATCTGGCCTGTCGGACTGTCTGATGTCACTGGGGTTTTCTCTTCCAGTCTTTCCCCTTCGCACTCACTAACTCTGTCTATCTGTACGTCTTTCCTTCTCCTCTCACTTCTCTCCATTCCCCTTCTATAAGATCCCCTCTCCTTTGCATTTCCTTCTCACTTCTGCCACTGTCACACTACCCGAACCTTGCTCATCTTCCCCCTCTCTTGACACTCTACATGCACCCCACTCCTCTCATCTCTCTCCCTCAATAACCCCTTTATATATCTGTCTCCTGATTTTACACTCTCCTCACCTGTCTTTCCCAAATACCTTCCTCCTTCTTCTGTGCATTCTCCCCAGTACTGCACTTACTGCCACCTTTCACGTTCTCCCCCTCTCTCCTGTCAGACACACACTTCCGAATGTACCCTACAAAGTACATCCTCTCGGAATTCCTCTACACTTACCTCCCGCTCTCTCTATCTCTATCTCTATTGCTCACCTTTCTCTCACTCACCTTGTACAGTCACCCTCATCCATTGCTCTCTAGTGGTACCATTCTATCACACACACACAATGCTTACCTGTACTCTGTAAGAGCACTGCCACAGTCTCAACACTCTACTCCACCATCCACCCATCCACCCCCTGCCTAGCTTCTTGATCCACCCTTGCTCCACCTGAGCTCACCCAGACACCTGTCAATCATCTCTATACTGGCTGGGCTTTTAAAGCACAGCCTCCCCCTTGCAAATCTCCTCTCAGCTCCCATTGGTGCCCCTGGTCACATGTTCCCTTAAATCTCTGGCTAATGTTCTTGCCCCTTTCCCATATCCACTAGCAGGGTAGCGGGCATGTGCTCTGGCTACTTGTTTTCCTGCCGTCCTTCTTCATCTGCTGATTCATTTTGCTTGCAATTCAGTTTGGGGAGGATTTCTGTGACTCTCCTGCTCCCCTGCAGTCCCTTCTAACTCTCAATGGCCCTCATTACGACCCAGGCGTTGGACCATGGTGCTAATACCACCATGGTCCATGCCGGTAACTTACCGACTCCCCCATGGCGGAATGGGGAATTACCGCCCCATTCCGAGGTAATTCCCCATGCCGCCATGGCCCTTCCCCATTCCCATTTTTGCCCCATAGGGCTCAATGGGACTGGGGAAGGCGCTAATTACGGCACCGTAAATTACGGTGCCGTAATTAGCTCCTAGGTCCCTTTGCGGGTTGGTTTTTAACACCTGCAAAAAGCAGGCGTTAAATTCCCCAACCCGCAAAGGGACCTCGTAATCAGGCTTTAAGGGTTTAACGGCTCCGTCACCTTTTACGGCACCATTAACCCCATAACGCCTGGGTTGTAATGAGGGCCAATTTGTTTTCCGGTGCCCCACCAATCGGCTGAGATCCATGTATGGATGGTAAGCCAGGTTTTTCGCCTTCTCATCCTTGTTTGGCAAGAAAAATCTTGGTCCATCCCATTTCTGATTCCATTCCCCTAGTTCCTGTCTATAGTGTGTTGGATGCACCCAGGTGCATTCTGGGAGTGGCTGTCCTGAAAAAAAGAGACACATGAGAAATCCGTCAAGGAGAGAGGCTGACAGACATTGTGGAAGGGACATGTGGCACCAGGAGACAATCCAATGCACACCCATGGGGGCAGGGACTGCCCACCCTCCCCCCCGACTCTCTCACCCTGCATCTGGGGCAAGATCGGCTCTGGCATACACCCTGCTAGGCTGCCCAGCCCACGTCAGCACTGTTCCCTGTTCTCCCATGAAAGGGTCATGACCCTTACCCTGTCACAACAGTGAAGAGAGTTTGTGCTGACTGGACTGCAGAGGGCACAGGAACGAGAGCTGGTGGCTCGGGGCCAAAGACCATAAGCGCTTTCCATGGTACACCCAAGGACCTGTACGGGGTTTATCATCCAACACTGGGACCCCTGGTGAGAGAGGCTGAAGAAAGCTACCAGTCCAGAAGAAATTATTCCTGGAAGGAGCGAGTGATGGACTGAAAACAGGGAAAAGGGACTCCTTTGTGACCTTAAATCTACCCTCATCCCACACACCTAAAACACAGGCTTTTTGTTGACTAGGATATAAGGGGGCTCATTTTCGAGTGCCCGTGTAATTCGGTTGCAGTGTCCCGTTAAATAGACTTACACGTAGGCGTGTCCCCGCACCGAATTTTGGTCATTGACACGGCAGAGTGCAAAAGCAAAGGCAAAAGGCAGCATATATGCGATCAAACAGCCTATTGGCCTTCCCTTTTGCATTGCTCTTTGCAAATTGAGCAAATGCTGCATGCCATGGACACATGGCAGGCAGCGTTTACAATGGATTCCTATGGAGCCGTCTGCTTTGAATGGCGGATAGGAAGGGAGGTGGCGGGAACATTAGTCACATTCCGACAGTCCTCTCTGCGATACAAATCCCAGAAAACGAAGCGTGACGTAAGGAACACGCGCAAAAGCCTTTACGCAAGGCTTCTACAGATTTTCCTTGCGTTACACTGAACTTACAATGAGCCTCATTGTGTTATGTAGTCACAGGATTGATAATGCAAGGTGTAGGCTAGGTTAACTATTGCTCCATGTTAGTAATTTATGCAGAAAAAGATGGAAAATGTTAGAATATAATGGAGGAGCTAAGGTGTCATGGCTGCAATGTCACGTGATGAGGGAGACTCGCGACGCCAGTTGGGGTCACGTGATACAGGTACGTGGGGAAGCCTAGGCTAGAATGCCCGGCGAGTGCTTTTGCTGACCGTGCACGAGGTCCCATGCTGGCTGATTTCCCAGGCAGAGCAGGCAACATTTATGAATCGAGTTATAGTTACGATGGACCCTGCAAGATCATTGGCCAAGAGCCCAGAACAGGGAACGGTCTCCTCCGAGCAGACAGAACGATGGGAAGCTTGGAGAGGACGAGCTGTACCACTTTAGGAGCTTATAAATTATAGGCAATACAAACGTTATGATGTCTCCCTCATACGCCCAGAGAGACTGGCACCATAAGGCAGGCCTTTAAATCCATCCATTCATTCATGCCAATCCTACGATATGATCCGTGTGGGGTTTGCCCATGAAGGGGAGACTTGCAACTTTGGATTGGAACAATCTACATCAGAGGGAAGCACAATAGCCTTTGTAATGTATGCTCGGAAAGAGAGACCCCATGAGCCACTGCGTTGTATTCAGATGTTTTGCGTAAGGCTGAACCTGTAGGGCTGGTCTCCATGTTCTGGAGTCGAGTTGTTTCTTGGCTGTGTGCAAGGAGGCTCCCCTCAGGTGCGCTGGCATGGGTGCACCAGGCATGCAAAGAGCCCCTAGCACCCAAAAAGGGGGGAGTACACATAGCAAGGGGCCTGCACCCTATGGCTGGGAGTCCTGCAGAGGGTGAGGCCCAACCACCTCTGTTGAATGGAAGTAACATGTCACTGGGCGTGTAACCATCACATGTGTTATTCTCTTATTCACAGAATGAGCCCTTTGACACTTGCTTCAATTCTCCTTGTTGGTATGTGTGAAACTTTGGGGTTTCTTACTACTGTTCAAAGAAACGTGTTTCACCTGTGACGAATCGACTTCCGGGGCACGAGTGGTGATGAATCAACTTCCGGGGCACGAGTGGTGAATCAACTTCCGGGTGGTGATGAATCAACTTCCGGGGCACCAGTGATGATGAATCAACTTCCGGTGCACCAGTGGTGATGAATCAACTTCCGGGGCACCAGTGGTGATGAATCAACTTCCGGGGCACGAGTGGTGATGAATCAACTTCCGGGGCACCAGTGATGATGAATCAACTTCCGGGGCATGAGTGGTGATGAATCGACTTCCGGGGCACGAGTGGTGATGAATCAACTTCCGGGGCACCAGTGGTGATGAATCGACTCCCGGGGCACCAGTGGTGATGAATCAACTTCCGGGGCACGAGTGGTGATGAATCGACTTACGGGGCACCAGTGATGATGAATCAACTTCCGGGGCACCAGTGGTGATGAATGGACTTCCGGGGCACGAGTGGTGATGAATCAACTTCCGGGGCACCAGTGGTGATGAATGGACTTCCGGGGCACCAGTGGTGATGAATCAACTACCGGGGCACCAGTGGTGATGAATCAACTTCCCGGGCACCAGTGTTGAATCAACTTCCGGGGCACGAGTGATTTTGAATCAACTTCCCGGGCACGAGTGGTGATGAATCAACTTCCAGTGCACGAGTGGTGATGAATCGACTTCCGGGGCACGAGTGATGATTGATGAATCAACTTCCGGGGCACGAGTGGTGATGAATCAACTTCCGGGGCACCAGTGATGATGAATCAACTTCCGGGGCACGAGTGGTGATGAATCAACTTCCGGGGCACCAGTGATGATGAATCGACTTCCGGGGAACCAGTGGTGATGAATCAACTTCCGGGGCACGAGTGGTGATGAATCGACTTCCGGGGCACCAGTGATGATGAATCAACTTCCGGGGCACCAGTGATGATGAATCGACTTCCGGGGCACGAGTGGTGATGAATCAACTTCCGGGGCACCAGTGGTGATGAATGGACTTCCGGGGCA
This sequence comes from Ambystoma mexicanum, assembly GCF_040938575.1. Lineage (NCBI taxonomy): Eukaryota > Metazoa > Chordata > Amphibia > Caudata > Ambystomatidae > Ambystoma > Ambystoma mexicanum. Next base: position 51,556,408 of record NC_090934.1, on the reverse strand, counting down.
CCAGTGGTGATGAATCAACTTCTGGGGCACCAGTGATGATGAATCAACTTCCGGGGCACCAGTGGTGATGAATCAACTTCCCGGGCACCAGTAGTGATGAATCAACTTCTGGGGCACCAGTGGTGATGAATCAACTTCCGGGGCACGAGTGATGTTGAATCAACTTCCGGGGCACGAGTGGTGATGAATCAACTTCCAGTGCACGAGTGGTGATGAATCAACTTCCGGGGCACGAGTGATGATTGATGAATCAACTTCCGGGGCACGAGTGGTGATGAATCAACTTCCAGGGCACCAGTGATGATGAATCAACTTCCGGGGCACGAGTGATGATGAATCAACTTCCGGGGCACGAGTGGTGATGAATCAACTTCCGGGGCACGAGTGATGATGAATCAACTTCCGGGGCACGAGTGGTGATGAATCAACTTCCGGGGCACCAGTGATGATGAATCAACTTCCGGGGCACCAGTGGTGATGAATCAACTTCCGGTGCACCAGTGGTTATGAATCAACTTCTGTGGCACCAGTGGTGATGAATCAACTTCCGGGGCACGAGTGGTGAATCAACTTCCGGGGCACCAGTGGTGATGAATCAACTTCCGGGGCACCAGTGGTGATGAATGGACTTCCCGGGCACCAGGGGTCCCGGGATGAATACCGGTTTCCAAACCATCAATCAGCCCCACACCTCTAGTACACCAGAAGGGGCCTGAACAGATTGGAAACACAAGCAAATTATAAACCTCCTTCTCCAATCTCAGCATTTTCTCCCTGGCTTGGTCTTGTTCCCTTTCTCTAACACTGCTTCCCTGTGATTCCTTCCCAGAGGGAGGGCTACAGTTTCCTTCTGCGGCCTCTGGTTTACGCCAGGGACTGGGTTGTGGGCCCCAGTAGGCCTACGAAAAGGTTCTGCTCTTGTAAGATCCAAGACTGAGTAACCTTCTTCAGACTTTTTCTTATTTATTTATTTATTTATTTACTTATTAGACATTTGTACGGCACCTATACAGAAGTGTTTCCATGCGCCACAAGATGGGTGGGAGGGATGAACATGGGAATCACGAAAAAGTAGAACAAAAAATGGTTATATTAGCCTTCTGACAATCCTACCGTGCAAGTACTTGAAAAGGTGGTAAGTGCAAGGGGGTAGGGGAGAAGTGCAGGAGTAGGGTGCCCCAATGGAAGGGGGGGTGGGGAAGTACTGGGCGGGCCAAGGCGGCAAGTTCCAGGGAGAAAGGGGAGAGGGGTGGAGGGCTGCGTTGGACAGGGAGGGCCAAATTGGGCTAGTCCGGGAAAAGGAGCCAGAGGGCTAGTGCTGGCAAAGGATGCTGGGAGGACTGGTAGGGGTTGGTCTGGCTCCTGTATGACTCTGAAGGGACCAAGCCCCAGTCGCACGCAACAGCAGAGGGAGAGCTATCATGGGAGGGGAAGAGCGAAGGGAGAGGAGAAAAGGAAAGTCTTGAGAGTTTTACGGAACATTAGAAGATCCGGCTCAAGTCTGAGGGGGGATGGAGGCCTTTCCAGGTGGAGGAGGGATCTACCTCCCACTCTCTGCTTGGAGAAACGTTTGACCTGCAGAGAGTTGGAGCCAGAGGACTGAAGGACTCTGGTTGGGAGGTATTTAGGGATGGATGTAAAGAATTCCCAGGCCCCAGACAGCCTTGGAGGTTCTTAATTTGTTCCTTGCCGTCACTGTGAGCCAGTGAAGATATTTTAGGGCTGGAGGGATGTAGTCCCTGGGCTTGAGGCCAAGGATAAGTCTCACAGTCTTATTCTGGATTAGTTGAAGGGGCAAACGGAGGAAAGAGGCTATTGCAGTAGTCCAGCCTTGAGAGAACCAGAGCTCAGGAGTCATTGAGCTTCTGGGGGTAGGCGAGGGAACAGAGGATGCCTCTGAGGAGGTGAAGCTGATTGTTGGACTTCTTGCCAAGGTCTGTGATGCGTGAAGAGAAAGAGAGATAGGCGTCAAAGATGACCCCAAGGTTTTATGCCTCACAGGTGGGTCCAGGGAGGGGACCCAGGGAGTCTAGCCAGAGATTGGGGGGAGGAGCAGGCGTCCCAGTGAGAAGGATCTCCAACTTATTGGCATTAAGGCAGAGATCATTGGCAGAGCATCACGCCTGAATAGCAACCAGACAGTCACGTATGAGGGAGGAGGGGAGAAGGTAGAGGATGGAAGCTTGAACGAGAGCTGTCTGTCATTTGCATAACACTGGACATTAGGGAAGGAAGGGGAGATCAGGTGGGCCAGAGGGGCCAGGGAGATGTTGAAGAGCCATGGCAATAGGATAGAGTCCTGAGGTAAACGATAGGTAGAGAGTGTGGTGGAGGAGAGAAAAGGACCCATTTGCACTTGGGAGGGTATATTTGAAAAGAAGGAGGTAAGCCACTCGAGTTATCTGTCCGTTATGCCGAGGGTATCATGGAGACAGTTTATGAGGATGGAGTGGTTGACTGTGTCAAAGGCAGAATAAAGATCAAGGAGAATCAGAACAGAGGGAGTGTTTGAGTCCAGGTTTGAGTGCAGGTCTTCACGGGTGTTCAGGAGAGCAGTGCCTCTGGATGCCCTGAAACCGGACTGGTGGTCACGGAGGCAGCCAGCCACTTCGGTGTGGAGGGTCAGTTGTGGGATGGCCAGCTTCTCCAAGTGTTTTCCCAAAAAAGGGGTGATAGGGTGATAGTTAGCCGGGTGAGAATGATCAGCAGTTAGCTTTTGTAGGAGCTGGTGCACAAGGCAGTGTTTAAGGGGTTGAGGGAAGGAGCCAGTGGCAAATTATAGTTGCAGAGGTCAGCCAAGGCTAGGGTGAGAGAGGTGGTTTTGTCCTTGATGGTTCTGATGGAGCGGGGCGCACCTGTTTAGAGGAGACTTACACAGAGCGAACAACTCTAGAGATCTCATCTTGTGCAACAGGGGAGAAAAAGGAGAGCATGGGGTGTCAAAGAGGGGCCAAGGGAGGTGAACGAAGTGGGGTGGGTGGGGGGAGCAGATGACAGAGAGGACAAGATGTCCCAGGTTTTGTAGGAAAAGTGGGCCGCCAGTGTAGAGCAGAGGACATGGGCAGGAGGAGGAGAGAGAGGCGACTGCGGTAGGATTGACAAGTTCCCTGCAGATTTTAAAGAGTTCATTTGTGTTATTGGTGGCTCCAGAGATGCAGGCTTGGACATGAGCCCTCTTCTTGGAGCAGCTGGAGAGACGATATTGCCTTTGGAGTATGCAGCAGGCCAGTTGGTCAGAGATTGAGCTAGATGTCTGCCACTTCCGCTCAGCAGCTTTGCACTTGTGTTTCAAAGTGGCCAAGTCAGAGTCATACCCAGAGGTGCATTTGGAGACAGGCTTCATGCAGATCCTCATGACAGGGGCAAGGATGTCCAGGGTGTTAGAGATAGAAAGGTGGAGGTTAGCTAGAATAGAGTTAAAAGGAGAGTCAAAGGAAGGGGGTGGAGTATGGATGAAGGAAGAGGCAAATGCAGCGACTGACACACACTTCATCAGTTGAATGACGGTGAAGGAGACTGGCAGTGCGGGCGGTGGCATCATCAGAGGTCTGGGGAGGTCAAGGTGGGAAGAGAGGAGAGAGTTGTCAGACCTGGAGAGAGGGGTAATAAGAGGGTTGGAGAGGGGGGATGTCTGTTGAGATGAGAGCATCCAAGGTGTGTCCGGCAGAGTGGGTTGGGCCAGAGGGAAGGATAGTGAGGGAAAGATTGTCGCAGAGGTCGTGAAAGAGAACATTGGCCACATCGGGAGAATCTAGATGGATATTAAAGTCCCAAGGAAGATAGGTTTGTGGGAGGAGGCAAGAAGAGAGGAGGACAGGTCGGCTCATTCTGAGAGGGAGAGGGATGTTGGTCCGGGGAGCCTGTAGATGGTAGTTTAGTGTAAGAGTGAAAGTAGGCAAGACAGAAAGCCTGCAGAATAGTCTTGCAAAGGTTGAGTAGGTATGAATGGGGATGATGGAGGCAGGAACCCACTCTGGGAAGATCAGAGCCACTCCACCACCAGCCTGGGACGGCCTGGGAATGGACACAATCTTGTAGCCCTCAGGGAGAAGAGTGTCAAAAGCATTGATGGAGCTGGCCTTGAATCACATCTTGGTGAGAGCAAGGACGCCAAGATCAAGGTCTTCAAGGAGGAGTCAGATGCCAGAGGAGCATTTGATAGCAGAGCGGGAATTGAGGGTAGCTAAGTGAAGCTGTTCTTTTCCTCTCTCCTTCCCTCCTCTTTCCTCTCCCTTCACTTCCTCCGGTAGGCCTCTTGCAGTGTTCCACGTTGCTTGTCAGGTATCCTCTCTAGTGACGCTTCCTCATTGAAGGTCCAAGAGCTAATTTGGGGGCTTTCATCCAGTCTGTTTCACAGACTTTCACTTCATTTTCTATCAGTGTCTCTTTAACCTGTTTTCCACAGCGTACTGGAAGCTTGGCAGAAACTCAGATTGCACACAGTCCTCTGCAACCTATCAGCACCAGGGTTGTACCCTGTGCCTGTTACCTTCCCCCAGCTTCACTTCACACTCTTTGGTTTGGGGTTACGCAGCCTTGCCTGTCACTAGTATCCATTATATTGCTTGGCGCTCTCCTACCCCTTGCCTTCTGCGCTTGCCTCTTATTGTGGCGGGTGCCTTTTGGGTCTCGACATTGTGCCATCTCTCCCTACTCTCCCTATTCTCACTGCTGTCCAATCCACCATTCCAGCAACCATCTCCTCTTCTGCTAGCCATTACTCTTAGCTTTGTTCTTCCTTCCTTGGGCTTCTCCCAGGCCCCGGTCCATTCACCAGGTACAAAGTACATAGGTGACAGTCCTCGACCTTCAACTTATGAGGTGCCGTATTGATGGAGTGTAGTCATTCCGGAAGCATTTTTGGTGGGATGATAGGGTTGTTGATGGAAAGGGCCAGGCACCCTCATCACTGCTACAAAGAAAGTGAGAGAGTACATGGTTTTGTGGGAAGAATTTCTGGAAAGAGTTCAATGGTGTTTGCATGTAGTTTCCTGTATGACAGACCATGTGGCATTTCATGTTTTCTCTGGATCCGCCAGTTTACCATGTTTCGGACTCTATTGGGTCAGCCATTGGTATGCAGCGGAATGGCAGGCAGGCTTGCAAAAAAGTGGGCACTGCTTCACTATCCTTGGATTGTTTGCTATTCTTTGTGATCTTTTAGAGAAAAGTTTCTAGAGAGATACGGGTGTATGTTTTAGTTGCAGTTATATGTCACCTGGATAGTGGCAATGCCCTTTTGGAAGGCATTTCGGTGACTACCATGGCACCCTTCAGATGTGTCCTATATGCTTCAGCTTGACTCAAAGGACTCTGCAAATTTGAGCACATCACTGTATCCCTCACCGACTTGCACTGACTCCCGCTGCACGCCTGTATCATCTTCAAATCCTGCTGCGTCATCTACAAGGCTGTCAGCCTGAAGCCCCCAAGCTACCTCACAAGGAACTCAGTATATCTGGAGGCCTGAAATCCACCAGAATTAAGGACATGTCCAGACTTGAACTCTGCCGGTGCACGAAGGATAGAACCAGAAGATAGACCTTCAATGTCTATACCACCAGACTCGCCCTCTCAGTTCTACAGTTCAGGAAAAAGATCAAGACCCTCCTCTTCAAGGAATGGGCCTCCCTACCTAGTTCCACACATTCTTCACTCCCCACTCCCCATCCTTCCAGAGACTGGATCTGCTCTTCATTGTTTCCCCCCTGGTTGCTTATAGATCCCTTTGATGACAAATTGCCCACCTGCTGGTGTTATCTCTGCACCCCCTTGTTTCTATGTTGCCCTCATCATGTTCTTCCTCCTATGATTGTAAAGCGCTCTGTCGCTTCCTGTGCTAGTTCTGCGCTCAATAAATACCCTAATAATGATAATAACTGTGGCAGGTATCAATATATAAACAACCAAGAACAGGTGGGTGCCCAGGGTGCCCAGAGGTTTGTATTCAATCTGAGATGGACCATAATGTAAAATGCATTGCACATCCCTGACATATTTAAGGACATTGCGGGTGAGTTCGCTTGTTCACATTTGTCGAGATTCTGCATGCTGGCAATGGGCACAGCCACACCGGCACCCATGCCAGAAGAGCTGTGGAGGGTAGGCAGCTGAAGATTCTGTAGCTGGTAGAAGGTTCTTTAAGCTAATTGGAAAGAGGAATATACAGGTAGGCCCCGGGGAACCCTCTGACCGGGGCGTTTTTACACTGTAGAAAACAGTGGAAAGTTGGTGGCGGGATTGAGGACATACTGCAATTAATGCTGAGTCAGATCGATGAGAAATATTAGCCAGCCATGAAGTCGGCTAAACTGCTGGGCATGGCATTTTATGGGAAATGGCCGTAGGCATGTGCCCTATCTAGGGAGAGATGCGAAGACACATGCAGTACGCCTGGGCCTGGGATTTTGGCCCTGTGAGGGATAGAAGGTTGACCATCCTTAAAGAGGTGTTTAAAACCTGGAGGGCACACCAGAAGAACCACACTCTGTGCCCAAGGAGTACAATCCACTGTGCCAGCTTACCTCGGAAGATAACTCTGATCCCTTCCAACCTGCAGTGAGGCAATCCATGAAGAACACCATGGGCAGGTTCCAGAGAAGACAAAGGCCATTTCCATGCAGCAGGTCCACACACCATCTGTTGCAGACCCCTCCAAGAGGCAAAGGCACATCACCCCACCTCAAAGGCACAGCGTCTCCCTCAGGAGGCCAAGGAGTTTTTCTCCCCCACAGAGAAAATCCAGCTCTTCCCAATGGAGACAAGCTAGCTCTCCTCCACCATGACCCCTGTCACAGGGCATCAGAGCTCGGGCCACTCTATCCCTACCCGCTTGGCAAGACACTATGGATGACCGATGCACAGATTTCTCTGACCCGGACACTTGGGATGATGGACCTGAAGAAGGGGAGATTTCCCAGCATTCACACCAGAAGGACGTTGACGAGCTGGACGAGTGTGTTATCGAAAAAGAGAAACTGCACGACTCCCCCACTGGCTCCACACTACCAGACGACGTTGCCTCCTTTCACACCATCATAGCCAAAGCGGCAGAAGTGTTCAACCTTCAAGTGTCCTGCAAAGAGAAAATGTCAATGCTATATAAACAAAGGCACAAGAGGAGGAAACAGTTACTACCATTCTCATCCCTCATACCATATGGGAGGCAGGAGAGAAAATATTAGCGAATACACTTTCTACACCCGCCATAGCCATTATAAAGGCTAGGCATGCATCACATTTAGAAAGCATTGTGAAGGTTAGCCATACGTCACATTTACACGGAATTGTGAAGGTTAGACATACGTCACATTTACACGGAATTGTGAAGGTTAGCCATACGTCACATTTACAAGGAATTGTGAAGGTTAGCCATATGTCACATTTAGACAGAATTGTGAAGGTTAGCCATACGTCACATTTACACAGAATTGTGAAGCTTAGCCATACATCACACTTACACAGAATTGTGAAGGTTAGCCTTACGTCACATTTACACAGAATTGTGAAGGTTAGCCATATGTCACATTTAGACAGAATTGTGAAGGTAAGCCATATGTCGCATTTACACAGAATTGTGAAGTTAAGCCATACGTCACATTTACACGGAATTGTGAAGGTTAGCCATACATCACATTTACACGGAGCCATACGTCACATTTACACGGAATTGTGAAGGTTAGCCATATGTCACATTTAGATAGAATTGTGAAGATTAGCCATACGTCACATTTACACGGAATTGTGAAGGTTAGCCATACATCCCATTTACACGGAGCCATACGTCACATTTACACGGAATTGTGAAGGTTAGCCATATGTCACATTTAGATAGAATTGTGAAGATTAGCCATGCGTCACATGTAAACAGAATTGTGAAGGTTCACCATGCGTCACATTTAGCACATTCAGATAGAATTGTGAAGGTTAGCCATGCTTCACATTTCGACAGAATTGTGAAGGTAAGCAATATGTCACATTTCGACAGAATTGTGAAGGTTAGCCATGCGTCACATGTAGACAGAATTGTGAAGGTTAGCCATGCTTCACATTTCGACAGAATTGTGAAGGTAAGCAATATGTCACATTTCGACAGAATTGTGAAGGTTAGCCATGCGTCACATGTAGACAGAATTGTGAAGGTTCACCATGCGTCACATTCAGATAGAATTGTGAAGGTTAGCCATGCGTCACATTCAGATAGAATTGTGAAGGTTAGCCATGCGTCACATTCAGACAGAATTGTGAAGGTTAGCCATGCGTCCCATTCAGATAGAATTGTGAAGGTTAGCCATGCATCACATTCAGATAGAATTGTGAAGGTTAGCCATGCTTCACATGTAGACAGAATTGTGAAGGGTCACCATGCTTCACATTTAGACAGAATTGTGAAGGCTAGCCATGCGTCACATTCAGACAGAATTGTGAAGGTTCACCATGCGTCACATTCAGATAGAATTTTGAAGGTTAGCCATGCATCACATTCAGATAGAATTGTGAAGGTTAGCCATGCTTCACATTTAGACAGAATTGTAAAGGTTAGCCATGCTTCACATTTAGACAGAATTCTGCAGGTTAGCCATGCGTCCCATTCAGATAGAATTGTGAAGGTTAGCCATGCTTCACATTTAGACAGAATTGTGAAGGTTAGCCATGCTTCACATGTAGACAGAAATGTGAAGGTTAGCCATGCGTCCCATTCAGATAGAATTGTGAAGGTTAGCCATGCGTCACATTCAGATAGAATTCTGCAGGTTAGCCATGCGTCCCATTCAGACAGAATTGTGAAGGTTAGCCATGCTTCAGATTTAGACAGAATTGTGAAGGTAAGCCATGATTCACATGTAGACAGAATTGTGAAGGGTCACCACGCATCAAATTTCGATAGAATTGTGAAGGTTAGCCATGCGTCACATTCAGATAGAATTTTGCAGGTTAGCCATGCGTCCCATTCAGATAGAATTGTGAAGGTTAGCCATGCTTCACATTTAGACAGAATTGTGAAGGTTAGCCATGCTTCACATGTAGACAGAATTGTGAAGGGTCACCATGCATCAAATTTCGATAGAATTGTGAAGGCTAGCCATGCGTCACATTCAGATAGAAAAATTCTGCAGGTTAGCCATGCGTCCCATTCAGATAGAATTCTGCAGGTTAGCCATGCGTCACATTCAGATAGAATTCTGCAGGTTAGCCATGCGTCCCATTCAGACAAAATTGTGAAGGTTAGCCATGCGTCACATTCAGACAGAATTGTGAAGGTTAGCCATGCGTCCCATTCAGATAGAATTGTGAAGGTTAGCCATGCGTCCCATTCAGATAGAATTGTGAAGGTTAGCCATGCGTCACATTCAGACAGAATTGTGAAGGTTAGCCATGCGTCCCATTCAGATAGAATTGTGAAGGTTAGCCATGCTTCACATTCAGATAGAATTGTGAAGGTTAGCCATGCGTCACATTCAGACAGAATTGTGAAGGTTAGCCATGCGTCCCATTCAGATAGAATTGTGAAGGTTAGCCATGCATCACATTCAGATAGAATTGTGAAGGTTAGCCCTGCTTCACATGTAGACAGAATTGTGAAGGGTCACCATGCTTCACATTTAGTCAGAATTGTGAAGGCTAGCCATGCGTCACATTCAGACAGAATTGTGAAGGTTCACCATGCGTCACATTCAGATAGAATTGTGAAGGCTAGCCATGCGTCACATTCAGACAGAATTGTGAAGGTTAGCCATGCGTCACATTCAGATAGAATTCTGCAGGTTAGCCATGCGTCCCATTCAGATAGAATTGTGAAGGTTAGCCATGCTTCACATTCAGATAGAATTGTGAAGGTTAGCCATGCGTCACATTCAGACAGAATTGTGAAGGTTAGCCATGCGTCCCATTCAGATAGAATTGTGAAGGTTAGCCATGCATCACATTCAGATAGAATTGTGAAGGTTAGCCCTGCTTCACATGTAGACAGAATTGTGAAGGGTCACCATGCTTCACATTTAGTCAGAATTGTGAAGGCTAGCCATGCGTCACATTCAGACAGAATTGTGAAGGTTCACCATGCGTCACATTCAGATAGAATTGTGAAGGCTAGCCATGCGTCACATTCAGACAGAATTGTGAAGGTTAGCCATGCGTCACATTCAGATAGAATTCTGCAGGTTAGCCATGCGTCACATTCAGATAGAATTGTGAAGGTTAGCCATGCGTCACATTCAGATAGAATTCTGCAGGTTAGCCATGCGTCACATTCAGATAGAATTGTGAAGGTTAGCCATGCGTCACATTCAGATAGAAGAATTCTGCAGGTTAGCCATGCGTCCCATTCAGATAGAATTCTGCAGGTTAGCCATGCGTCACATTCAGATAGAATTCTGCAGGTTAGCCATGTGTCACATTCAGATAGAATTGTGAAGGTTAGCCATGCGTCACATTCAGATAGAATTCTGCAGGTTAGCCATGCGTCCCATTCAGACAGAATTGTGAAGGTTAGCCATGCGTCACATTCAGACAGAATTGTGAAGGTTAGCCATGCATCACATGTAGACAGAATTCATGCATCACATTGTGAAGATTGGCCACCTAGAAGAACTTTGAGAGTACCCAATGCACTAACCGCCCCTCTCCTGCTCTGCTTCTGCACACCTCCCGTGTAATATAGAGGCCTTGAGTAGGAAAACCCAAAATAACTAACACTAGCATACAACAACAACCCAGGCACTGGGCCATACCCCTATCGACACAACAAGCCAGTGCACACAACCATAACCCTAAATACCAGCCAATTTAACACATAAAACACACACCCAGCGTAACAGACATTCACACACAACAATCTATCTAGGCATTGGACCTCACCCATATGGATAGACAAGCCAGTGCGCACAACCACATCTTCAAATTCCAGCCAATTTACACATAACACACACACACTACCAACATAACACACATTCACTTACAACAAACATCCCAGGCACTGGACCTCACCCTTACAGATACAACACGCCAGTGCACGCAAACAACTCATCTGCAACCCAACACACACAGACGCCAGTTTCTCCTGGTTCTGGATCTACCACTCTATCCCCACTAACCCACACCATCCACTTTCTTTGAGAGCCACGTGAGAGCCTGGAGTCTGCCTCTGTGGTGGTAATGGTATGCAGTATAAATCAACATAACACAACACAACATCACCTTATACTTCCTTGGGGATTGGAGGGACCTCAATGGCAAGCCAAGAAGGGGTCCAGTGGCATGTCAGAGAACGCTGGTATCTTCTGCTACCCTTTGGGTATGTGGACGTCTGGGCAAAGGGGTGCTTGCCCTGTCGCAGAGGATTTTGGGGCCGTCCTGGGAAGTCATTTCATTGCCCATTAAGAAGGCCAAGGTGGACCAAAAGGGCCCTCTGACTTGCCAGGGCAGTGCAGGCATTCATCGATCTCAGCGCAGAGGAAGAGGGGCCATGGTGGAAAGACAGCAAGGACCTCAACCGGTAGGGGCTCAGGAGTTTTGAATGGACGTTATTTGGTACCCACACATTTGGGTATCAACTAACAGGTCTAGGCTGGGCATGGGGGCTGGAGCTGATGTATTTGGGAAGGTGGGGGACAGAACGGTATGAAAACTATGTGAAAATGAATGCGAGTTCTCAAATTGGATCTATTCTCTTCTTGTTGATTTTGTGCCAGCCAAAAGGGACAACTGGATCTTGGCACATTCGGTCATCAAGAGGACTGGATGCCCATGGCAAGAAGTGCTTATATTGCCGGCCGCTGAGGTTCATTCGTTCGGCTATCAGCGGTCACCCAAATAGCAGGGGGGCGCTATATGGAACCCAGTCTTCCTTACCAAAGAATTGTCCAATGCAGATTTTTTTAACCACACATTTTAAACTGCATTTTCCACCAAAAAGACAGATTGGTGGTTTTGGTAAGGCAATGGGCCTCATTACAACTCAGGCGTTAAGGGTTAACGCCGTCGTTAACCCTTAACGCCTGATTCCGATTTTAACGGCTGCTTTTAGCAGCCGTTAAAATCCATGGGGCCTCATTACGACCCAGGCGGTAAGTTACCGCCTGGGCCGTGACTTTACCACCATGGCGTAAACTACGTTTACGCCATGGTGGTTGGCGGACTTACCGCCCCATTCCGACCTTGGCGGGGCGGTAAGTCCCCAATCCCCATTTACCCTTCCCCATTCCCATTTTTGCCCCATAGGGCATAATGGGAGTGGGGAAGGCGTTAATTACGCCACCGTAAATTACGGTGGCGTAATTAACTCCATGGTCCCTTAGCGCCATGGATTTTAACACCTGCTAAAAGCAGGTGTTAAGTCCGCCATGGCGCTAAGGGACCTCGTACTCAGGCGGTAAGGGTCGGCGCTGTTTACGGCGCCGTAAACCCCTTACCGCCTGAGTTGTAATGAGGCCCATGGTGCTAAACCGCCTCGGTGCTAATTACGCCACCGTAATTTTACGGTGGCGCAATTAGCGCCTCCCCCACTCCCATTATGCCCTATGGGGCAAAAATGGGAATGGGGAAGGGTAAAATGGGAAATGGGGATTTACCGCCCCACTCACCTTGGAATGGGGCGGTAAATCCGCCATCCACCATGGTGTAAACATAGTTTACACCATGGTGGTAAAGTTGGCGTACTTACGTCCTGGGTCGTAATGACCCCCAATGTCTTATAGGGAGAGGTGAGGGGTGAGGAAGGGGGGTGGAGGGGCCTCCTCTGCATTTTACAGAAAAATGCGGTAAAATATGTGTAGCAAAATTATCTAGGCTGGTCATTAAAAACACATGGAAGCACACTATTCAAGACCTAGATCCATTTCCTTGCATAGTGTTACATTGCGAGCTGTGGCACTCTAGAAAAGACTGGATGCTCTGGAAGGAACATACACTCTAGCTGCAAGACTCTACTCCAGATTCATCTTCACCTTCGGGGGAACAGTTTGCTCCAGGACCCGCTGGGGCTGGGGTGCCAGAGGACTCAGCTGCCCCGGATGTCTATACCCCCACCACTGTGGGTGCCGAGCGATCAACTGTGATTAACGAAGGCCTTTGGCAAGCGCCGACAATAGCGAAAAGGTTTGGCATCCGCCAAGCCGTGCTGACATTCGGGCATCTGGACACCCCATCTAGTTGGATTTACTGACAGTTCTTTGGCAGGAAGTGGTCCACTTGTCATTTGTGGCATCAGAAATGCACATGAACAAGTTGGTGTCATTTATGGATGGGTTTGTGAAGCTACAAAACCCATTGCGGTGATCCATAGTTTTCCAAGCACTATAAGAATGGGGACTTACAGTTAATAATATTTGGCTGAAGGACTGTTCATTGAAATGCATGTATGTATGTATGTATGTATTTATTTTTTGTATAGCGCCGATAGCCCGTGGGCATCAGGGCGCTTAGGCAAACAATGAAAAACAAAACAATACAATAGGAACGTCTGCACTAAGCCATGAGGTGGTCATAATCCCCCGTATCCCAGTTCATCATCTGAAAAGATGAGTCTTCAACCCTTTCCTAAAAACAATAAGGTTGGTAACGGTTCTGAGTGTTTCTGGAACACTGTTCCACAAGCTGGGGGCCTGCACCAAAAAGGAACTGCCCAGCCCAGATTTCAATTTAAACTTGGGGACGATCAACAGGCATTTACCCTTTGAACGAAGATTCCTACTGGGGGTATGAAGCACTAAGCCCTTTTTCAGATACTCAGGAGCAGAGCCGTACAGGCATTTATGCACCAGGCAGAGAGCTTTGAATTTAATACGCTCCTCCACTCTGAGCCAATGCAAGGCTATTCTCTCTGCAGTAACATGATCTCTTTTCTTCAGATTTTTTACCAGCCTAACCGCGTTGTTCTGAAGCACCTGACAACTAGAAACATCCTTAGAGGAGGCCCCTAATAACAGGGCATTGCCATAGTCAAGCCTTGATAGTATAATGGCCCTGGTTACGGTGGCCATATTACCCTCATTAAGAAACGGCCTAATGGCTTTCATGAGCCTTAAGTAATATGCCGTATTTTTCTGTTGGTAGCTAGTCTGGGCATGAGAATCCACCTGTGAGTTGACCATTATTCCCAGGGTCTTCACTTTCTGGACCACCTGGATAGTGGCATTCTTGATTTTAAACTAATCACCTCCGATATCCCCTAGTAACCTCACTGTATGTTTGTAAAAGATGAGCTCTCCATCCTTCGTGTCTTGCAGGGGCGCGTAGAAACCAGTTACTTCACTGGTTTGAAGGCGTTGGGAGAGTTCCGGTAAGCATTGACTCTGAAGTCCCAGGCGGGATTGGTAAGTATCAAGTTCAAAGAGTTCAACGTGCCGATGTTCACTCTTGCCCCCTTCCTTCCTTAAATTGCAACTGAGTTCCTGAGAAGAAGGTCTCGTAGCTGCTGCTGGCGTTCAGGTAAGAGTCTGTGTTACCCAACGCTGTCCGGTAACTATTGCATGCGTTAACGTGTTGTTTTTCTCCCTCTTTACAGATGTGGCATATGAAGATATGGAGAATAATACCGCCAGTGGTAAATCAGGTAAGTCTATGGTGGTAAGAGGTATTTGTTGATTCCCTTGGCTCACCTTGTTATTCTTGTGCCCCTAGGTGCCGGAGTACGGCGAAGAAATGATGGAGCCAGTGCCGGATCGAAAGATGCTGTGAGAACAGGTGAGTATGGCGCCGTGCTGGAGCTGGCGAAGCGACGCATGCAGGACTGATGTACTTTCCAGTTCAGAAGATGAAATGTATCCGGAATCAGGTGAGGAATTTGAAATAAGTTCATTTTCTAACCTTGTCCTTTTCTTCCTCTTTATTCTAGGAGCTCCGGATTTGAGGCGGGCATGGCAGAAGACTGGATGCTGGCTGCAGGCACGCGGGCATGGCAGAAGACTGGATGCTGGCTGTAGGCACGCGGGCGTGGCAGAAGACTGGATGCTGGCTGCAGGCACACGGGTGTGGCAGAAGACTGGATGCTGGCTGCAGGCATGGTGAGAGTCACACTGCTGGATGCAGAATAACACGAAGCATGTGCTGCTGTTCGGGCGTGGTTTAAATAGCCTCCAAAGTAGTCCCAGGAAAGAAGTTCCCCAGGACCACACCCCAGTAAAAAATAGTCCCTGTAGTAAAATAGTCCCATCCAGGCCTCATGTTGGCTTGGATTTATTTGCAGCATGGTCTGCATGAGGGAAGTAATGTCTATGAGCCTGGCGCCTATGGCGCCCGGGACTGATTTTTATTATGAGCCTGGTGCCTACGACGCCAGGACTGAACCCAGACAGCCCCTGGCTGGGGCTGCTGGGGTTTTTGTAAATGTCTGGATGCCTGCTTCTGGGGCTGATGGGCTTGATCCGGATGCCCGGGGGTAGGCATCATGACAGTTTCAGGCAACCGTCACATGTGTAAAGGTGCTGAAATTTGGGGAAAGAGGTGGGGTGTCCAAATATTATGTAGCTAGTCATGTCTGGAGGGTCTTAACAGGTAACTATGCAAAATGTTGTGCAGATTGGTGAAACGGTGTGGAACAAGCTACCAAAGAACATACAGAACACACAAGATGACCTACAATTCAGGAAACTCACCACCCCATAACCAGAAAGAATGCCCGTAAGGACATGCACGGAGGAACTAGGCCGAGAGAAGAACCCACCCTGACTCCCTAAATCATCAGCCCTTATAAAATAAAGATATACGGATCTGTAACATATCCACTTATCAATTAAAAACAGACCACATCAATCATACCAAGGAACACCCCAGATCAATGGGAAGGGAGAGCAAGTTATGACCCAGCAATGGCACCCGGTTTTCCTCGAGGGCACAGGCAGCAAGGGACCACCGACAGTAATAGATAGGAAGGAGCGGGGAATGATAATATAACTTCAGTACCTAGTCAGGGATTTTGCTCGCCCCCTGGGTGTACCAAGCTCAATAACTTAGCTGGAGGCCAGCCTCATCCCCCGGCCCTGAAACTAGACAGTCAGGAAAGGAAGAGAAGACTATCCCACCCAATGGACCACCCACAGTAAATAGATAGAAAGGTTAATGATAATAAAACACCACTATCGAATTAGGGAATAATGCTCTCCGAACTTGGGGCCTTAAGCCAATTAATCTGCTCTAACCAGCCACGGTATCACCACAGAAACTAGACAATCAGTAAACCAAGAGAAGAATATACCAACCCTGTATGTCAACCTGATACATTAACTAAACCACAGGGATTATGAGACATACAACCCACTAACCAAAACATCAGATTTCTGCATACTTAATTCACACAAAAACCCACACAACCATCTCTCTCACAGCAAACCGCACGGACTTCACCACATCGCAACAACAAACAATCAACGCATAGATCGCAACAGCAGCACGCGAGGACCCGCTTCGATCCTATATGCACACCCAAGCTCAGCGCACAGTGACAACCGAACTGAAGCTGCCAACAGTACACCAGCCTCACTTTCCTACGCACTCTTCACCCACTGACCCACCTTTTTGTTTACAGACCCGCCTGAGCGCCTGGAGACCAACTCCGTTGGTGACGCTGCGCTATATAAATACCTTTAACATTTTTAACAATTGCATAAGGAGCAACGCTTTATCAAGCCCCAAACACAGAAACAAACTTAAAGTTTTGCTGGAATCCAGGGAAAGGGACGGGGTGTCCCAATGTGATGTAGCTATAATGTCCGTAGGGTCCTAACAGGTAACTATGCAGAATTTGGTGCAGATTGGTGAAACAGTGCAAAATTGTATAAAGAGCGCTTCATCAAGCCACAAACACACAAACAAATTTTAGTTTTTCTGAAATCCTGGGAAAGGCGTGGGGTGTCCAAATGTCATGTATCCAGTAATATCCAGAGGGTCCTAACCGGTAACTATGCAAAATTTGGTACAGATTGGAGAAACATTATGGAATTGTACAAGGAGCAATGCTTCGCCAAGCCACAAACCCACAAACAAATTTTGACTTGTGCGGAAATTCTGGGAAAAGGATGGGGTGTCATGTAATGTAGCCAGTAATGTCTGGAGGGTCCTAACAGGTAACTATGCAACATTTGGTGTGATTGATGAAACGGCGTGGAATTGTATAAGGAACAACACTTTGTCAAGCCACAAATAAACAAACAAATTTAGAATTTTGCAGTAAATCTGGGGAAAGGGAGGGGGTGTACAAATGTCATGTAGCCAGTCATTTCTGCAGGGTCCTAACAGGCAACTAGGCAAAAATATGGTGCATATTGGTGAACAGTGTGGAATTGTATAAGGGACAACACCTCGCCAAGCCACAAAACCACACACAAATTTTGACTTGTGCTTAAATTCAGGGAAAGGAGTGGGGTGTCCACATGTCATGTAACCATTAATGTCCAGGGGGTTTTAAGGGGTAACTATGCAAAATTCTGTGCAGATGTGTGAAACTGTGTGGAATTGTTTAAGGAACAATGCTTTGCCACGCCACAAACCCACAAACAAATTCAGAGTTTTTCTGAAATATAGGGAAAGGGGTGGGGTGTTCAAATGTCATGTAGCCAGTAATGTCTGGAAAGTCCTAACAGTTTACAATGCAAAATTTGGTGCAGATTGGTGAAACGGTGTAGAATTGTATAAGGAACAACGCTTCACCACAAACCCAGCTACAAACCCACACATTTCTTCTTTTATAAATATAGATAGATAGATGTATACCGTCTCTGAGGGGCTCTGCTTTCTCAGGGGATCTGGTTAAGGCTGTGGTTGCTACAGAGCACCTGGGTATTGGACTGTCATTAGAGTTAGGGCTGAGGCAGGCGTTCACATCTCCATGTTGCCTGAGGCCTATATGTGAGTCCTTGTTCATGTGCGGGGGAGCACAGCCAATTGATATCGCTCCAGTGTTTGAATTAGGATTTCACCTGCACACATATTTCCTGTACTGATAATAGAAAGTGATGCCTGTCTGAATCTTTTGAAGACTGAGGTTATCCTTTTGGCTGTTATGTCCACTCCAGCCCCCTTTCACCTGGTCTGATACAATGGGTTACCCTCCCACTCCTCAGCTAAAAACCTCAGAGTTATATTTGACAGGATCCTCAAGTTCAGGCCCTCAATAGAAAAAAAAATGCACTTTCCGCCTGCACCTGCTGAAAAGAACCTTGCCTTTCATGAACCTGTCTCATAAAGTGGAAGGGACAAGAGCCATCATTGTTGCCAGCCTGGAGTACTGTAACACTCTCTCCCTAGGCCTCCCAAAAAGCACTATGCAGCAACTTCAGCTTATCCAGAATAAGGCACCGAGGCTTACTAAGAGGCTCAAGGCTAGAGACCATACTGCCAAGTTCTAAAACCTTTCCACCGGCTAGCTGTAGGGGGGGAGTTTAGTTCAAGCCCTGTCGCATCATTTACACCGTATATACTGTGGTGTAGGACCCACCAAAATAGGATGATCCAAATACTTTGCTGCCCTGGTTGGCTAGCTCTACCTCCCTCACACCTGCTTCTGTCTGGAAAAAGAGGGTAGGAGGCAGAACTCTGTATTCAGCCGGTGCAACTGTATGCAACAACCTACACTTTCCCCTCAGAAGTGGGGCGAGCCAACCAGAAACAACTTCCAGACTCTGCCCCGTCACTGCTGGCATACCCTATCATTGTCTGAAGACCTCCAGCTCAAATTGTCATGCGTTTCCTCCCTCAACATCTGCTGCCTTCATAGTCATGTTTGGTAGCCATCACTTGTGACCCTATGAACTTGCTTCTTTCTTGCTTAATTATCACGTCCCCTTCTTTGGCCACCAGCTGAAATTTAAATTATGGCGCTTATCATCTCCCACTGTCTTCTTGTTACTTGCATTTGTCCATTGCCCCCTCCCTCTGAATGACCTGATCTGCAGTGTACCAAGACTATGAATGTGAAGAATTCGACCATCCATACGGCGGGTGTGCACTGACTTTTTGGTGTTTTTTTAAAGAAATGGAATGATGGGAGATCAACCTCGGAAAATGTATGGGGCTAAACCACGCACATATTGCTATTCTCACAGCACAACAAACACATAGTCATGTGTACTCCGGGTGGACACAGCCTACAGGTGCATTCCCCCTGTCATTTCCAGCTGGAATGTGACAGCTACAGGCACATCAAATTAGGCAACACCTTCATGTTGCCATGGTCTGCCTAATTAAATAACAAAGGCTCCATGGATCTGCTCTGTCTATTTTCAAAGGTTCTGCTGGTGGCAGCGCATACTGAGGAGAGTTAAAAGCAGGCCTGTGGGAGGCCTGATCGCAGAACTGACAAAAGGGGACAGGAAACCAACACCTCTTTGATATGTACTGTGTCAACTTGAAGCTAGCTCCCACCCCTCTGTATGAAGGGCAGTAAATGTCATGTCTGGGACCACTGTTTACAGTAGGCAACCCATGCATGCAGGGGGGCCCCCTTTCAGAGGGAAGAAGTCTGTGATTTG
The DNA here is from genome assembly GCF_040938575.1 of Ambystoma mexicanum. Classification (NCBI taxonomy): domain Eukaryota; kingdom Metazoa; phylum Chordata; class Amphibia; order Caudata; family Ambystomatidae; genus Ambystoma; species Ambystoma mexicanum. Next base: position 51,536,945 of record NC_090934.1, on the reverse strand, counting down.
ATGGAGACAGAAAGTCTGTTCTCACCCCAAACTTCAAGGAAGACTTTCACGTTGATCAGGAATCACAGAGAACTCAACTAATTAGAGAAACACTTTCATCCACAACAAACAGGAAGATGGGTGGGACTTAGTAGAACATGTCATCACGCCTTACCTTTCCTGTTGCAAAGCACTCTGGTTATGACCTCACGCATAACAGAAGATTGTTAGTGGACACCCAGTATTGGTTCATTAAGGTAGGCCTAGCCTGCAGCAATCAATGGGGCCCATTTGGCTTTAAAAGAGAGTTGTGCCCCTCTTTTGGCAGAACATCCGACGACTTCAAAAGGAGTAACAAGAAGGACTCATTTGAACCTTGTGTGAAGGAACAGTCTGCCTTACAGCTTCCATAAGTGAAGGAAGGCCAGGATTTCCAAGAGGCATGCAAGATTCCTCCCATAAGCATCTCCCAGGGAACAGAGGGAGATTCCTGGGTTGGAAGTGCCAGAGAGTCTCTGAACAAAGGACAAGGTTATTGCCTACAAATACTCTCCTCAGCTTTGGGCCGTCCGCCTTAAAGGACGAGATGTGCCCAGTGTAGAAGCTAGGAGGAGTGCTACAAGAAGCATCAACCAGCATCCATCTTTTAAGGACATTTTCAAGGCAGTCAAGCCCACGAACCACGATCGGCTGCACCACTGACTGTTGCCACGCTACAGTCATTAAAGCCATCTGAGACACCTCGACCAGCGTTCCAAATCCACCAACCAGCACAGAGATAACGATTCTTCACACTGAGCCGCCATGTAGGCCTGCCTGCAGCCATCCATCCAGGCTCGCTTGCCGAAATGCCTGCCACCTGATACCCGCAGCTGTCTTCCATCTTGAACTCTGTCGTAGGAGCTGCAAAGCATCCTGGAACCGACTCAACGCTGTCGATCATCAAGATCGTCTGAACCACCAGGTACATTGTGGTTCTGCCCCCCCCCCCCCCGGTCCTTCTCAGAAGTCCTCTAGTGACATTATGACCCCTTACTCCATTGGTGATGAAACCAAATAAACTTGAACATATAAGACTGATTGGTTTACCGACTATCCTCCTGTCAGAATCAAGAGTGCATCCCTTTCCACCGTGAAACTGTCTGTCTTCTGTGTTCATTTACAGGGTGGGCTGTATTTTGTAGTGTGCTAGTATGGTCTGTTGTAATAATAATAAAGTAGATATGTTTATACAACCATGACTGGACAGTTCCTTTTATCATTGGGTAAAAATGTTATTTCATATGTGTTGCAACTAACCAACGATCCACGACCTTACATAGATAAGCCTGCCGTTCCATCCACGTTACTAAATTGGAGAAGGAGGTTTATAATTACTTGTGTTTCCAAGGTGTTCAGATCCTTTATGGTGCACTAGAGGTGTGGCGCTGATTGATGGTTTAGAAACCAATATTCATCCCTGGAGCACTGGTGCCCCGGAAGTTGATTTGTCTCAATGGATGATCAGTTCTGTCATCGCCCCGTTCTTTTTCCACTGTTCCTTTTCCTCCCATCCCGCTTCAGGCACCTCAAAGCTATTGTGTCGCAGTAAACACCTTACGAAATAACAATATACAGATACATATATAAGTCATGGCCTTGTTTGGGTCTGGCTTGGCTAGCCCAGTGCTTGGGCTTTATCACTGTTTATTAGTGGGGATGTTCCAGAGTCCTAAAAGTTGAGCTTAGCTTGATGTGGGTGACCCCTGCTGAGAGATGGAGAAGAAAGAGAGAGGAAAGATCTCTTCTTGGAGCAAGACCTCAAATAAATTGATCACAACCTGTCCTTGAAGCTGTAGAGGAACGGGCAAAAGCTCTTTGGAGCAGTTTGAAGAGGGTCTCTAATGCCAGCTTCAAAGTCCAGACTCAAAGCTGAACCCAGAGGTAACCTTTTTGCAGAACTTTAGCCCACTCCAGAGAGATGTTATGGTTGTGGCCAATGAGGCCACAGTATCCCTGTGTGCCAAACTTTAGCCCGGCTGGATGCAGAGGTCTTAACCTGGAACAAATCCGAAACCCTGGCCCGAGACGGGCCGAGAGTAAAAAGCAACTCAGCCAGGAGAAACCACTGGCCCACTGAGGTGTCCAGTCAGTAGAAGTCTACAAGAAGCCCAAAAGAAAGTCTTTTGGACGAGTCTTCATGAGGGTGCCGCATTGCAGCCAGTTGGATGAAAAACCCATTAGTCCTCAATTATTGAGTGTGAAAAGGCAGAGAGAGAAAGAGAGAAGAGTGTGAGAGAGAGCAACGGGGAGCTTTAGCCCTTGCCCAGAGCCAAGGGAAGATGAGAGGCCCTGGCCCGAGATGAGACTGCAAAGAGGGCAGCAGAGGCGTTGGTCCATGAAAAGACAGAGCAGGAGAAACTGTAGGCCACGGCCAAAGTCCGAGCCCAGGAGAAATTAAAGGACCCAATTCCTATTTTGTATTTTATTGTCATTTACACAGCACTTTCGCCAAAGCGCTGCACAAGTAGAGAAAAAACGGTACATAACAAATTGAATAAAGGGGAGTGGCGTAAATTGAGTTAAGAAGAAGGTTAAGGGAGCAGTGAGCGAAGAGAGAAGGTGACGTTTTAACCGTGTACGGAAGATGTGTTGTGAGAGGGTATCAGGGGGAAGAGTGTTCCAGAATTTGGGAGCAAGAAGGGAAAAGGAACAAAAGTGAGAGGGGCCGCACAAAGGATTAGGGATTGCGGGGAGATGTAAATGTTGGGAACGTAGAGAATGAGAGGGACAGTAAAAGGAGACTAAAGAGCACAAGTAAGGGGGAGCTTGGCCGTGAAAGCATTTAAAAACAATTGTTAGAAAAAGGAAGGCGAGACATGCATCAAAGGGGAGGAGAGAGATGGACAGAAGGGAAGGTGTAATAGAGAGGCGGAGAAAAGAGGGGTCGAATTGCAGAACTGAAAACAGCGCAAAGTGAAGTAAGATGAGAAGAGCGGAGCAGTAGCCTAGTCGGGAAGAGATAGAAGAGAAGACGAGAGGTTTGGCAGCGTGATGAAAGCAGAGAAAGGGCCATATCCAATGTAAATTAAAGAGTTAATAGCGACAGTTACGAGCAGTCGTAGCAATGTGATAGGAGGATGATGGAGAAGTGTCGAAGGTAAGACCAAGATTGCGAGCAAGTGGGGAGAAAGGAAGTAAAGCCAGAGGGACGAAGAGCTGAGTAGGAGGGGTCGGCAGAGACGGGGGAAGCAGGAAAGAAAAGAACTTCAGTTTTGGATGGGTTAAGATGAAGGAAATGTGACGCCATCCAAGACTGTACAACACGGAGGCAGGTGGTAACAGTAGAGTATTGGGAGTTATAAAAGAAGAAGCACATCTGTGAATCGTTGGCATAGAAATGACAGGCCAAGTGGAAAGATTGAATAATAGAAGAAGGAGGATTATATACATTAAAATAAGAGTGGGCCCAAGACTGAGCCATGTGGGACCCCATACAGACAAAGACAAGGAGAAGTAGGCCAGCCCAAGATGCAGAGTAAGTGCACGAAGAGAGATATAAACGAAACCGTTGAAGAACATGACCAGTGAGACCAAGAGAAGATAGAGCGGAAAGTAGAGTAGGGCGATCGACAGTAGCAAAGGCAGCCGAAAGGTCAAGGAGAATAAGGATAGAGGATTGGGTATTGTGATGCCCAGAAAGCAAAGAGTTCGATAGTTGTAGGAAAGCCTTTTCCATGCAGTGTGCCATGCGAAAGCCAGATTGAGAAGAGGGTGGCAAAGAGAGAGAGTTAAGATAAGATGAGACTTGAGAGTGAACAGCTCTCTTCAGGAGTTTAGCAAGAAATGGGAGAAAAGAGATAGGGAGGAAGTTCGAGAGGGTGGAAGGAATGATGGGAGAGTGTTAAGAATAGGAATGATGGTAGAGGGCTTGAAGGAAGAGGGCAACAATAAGGATGACAGCGACAGATTGAGAGGAGAAGAGAGATGGTGAATGATGGAAGAGGGTATAGAAGTTTTAAGAGATTAGGGGGGAGGGTCGGATAGGCATGCAGTAAGGTGGGAACGCAGAAGAGAGGCTGTATCAGAATGAGTAAGTGTAGTGAAAGACGAGTGTTGGTTAACAGAGGCTTGCCAGATGGAATCGGGAAAGGCACTGTGGGAATGGAACTAGAGAGAGACTGGAAGAAGGAATTCAGTGAGGAGACTTTTGAGGTGAGGTATCTGCAAAGCCAGTGGCAGAGAGCATAGACGGGATTGGAGAATCAGGGGTAGATGGAGAGAGCAATTTATTGAGTAATTGAAACAAACGCCGGGGTTGTTGAGACATAGAGGAGATGAGAGATCAGAAATAGGATCTTCTAGCACCGAAAAGAAGGGAATCGCAGAAAGAGTGAGGAGCAGAGAGAGTATGCATTTTCTAACATTGTCCAGCTTTGCTGAGAGAAGAGAGATGAGACCGCAGAGCAGGAGAGAGCCATGGTTGTGAAGGTTTACAGGAAGCAATAAAGGGACAGGAGGTGTAAAGAAGGTTTAGAGTAGATTGAAGAGAGCTATGCAAGGTGGATGCAGTAAGATCGCTAGAGAATGAGGAGAAATGTGGAACAGGGGGTAACACAGAGGCAAGTGATGAGAGATCGTCAGATGCAGAGAAGGAACGACGATCGGAGCGTTGGAAGAGAGTGGTAGGTATGGGGCGCTGTAACAGAAGGAAGAGAGAAAGAAAAAGAATAAGAATGAAGATGGTGATCAGAGGAATAGAGTGGGCATGAGTAAACTGGAACATTGCAGGGAATGGAAGAGACAATGAGGTTATAAGAGGAACTAGAGATGTGAGAGAGAGGGCAGGAAAGCATCAAAAAGAGAGAGCAAAGCAGTAGAAGAAAGTTGGAGATCCAAGTCAACAAGTCAATAGGAAACAGAGAGAAATGGACTGAGAAAGGGACGAAGCGATTCCTGGTCGTCAAGGTGAGGGGAGACAGGGGCGGTGTGTAATAAGGAAGGTAAGGGGGGACAGGTTTAAAGCTTGAGGAAAAATGATATTCAAATGAAGTAGAAGAAGGGAGATTTAGTGTAGGACGGGTTGATCTCCCCTCGCTCCTCCATCTTCTCGCTTAGAAACACTTGCGTACAGGCGCGTTATAAATATCATATCATATCATATCTCCGTGAAGAATGGTAGCGGATGCCGACCCCACCTCCCTGCCGGGAGGTCGAGTAGTGTAGGAGTGTAATCATGTTTGGCAAAATACTCAAAAAGACACCTAAACTGCACTGGAATCTGGATGATCAGGTAATTCCAATAGACAACAAGTAAAATACCTGGGATTTAATCTTAGTTCTAACCACTCAGTGCAGGATTTGGCAATGGAACTTGATAGTAAAACTCTTCAATTCATGGGTCAAATGAAAAAAATGTTACATTCGTTTTGCAAATTCTCTCTTATGCCTCTTATCAAATTCATTACGGGCAAAATTATTCCAGCAATTTTACATTGACATGGAGTGTAATCCATGTGCCCGCAATATCAACTGGGAGCGGCTGGAGGGCTGTTTCTCTGCCTCTATCCCTGCATATGTCAAGGTTGAGGTATGAGTTGGGCTTGCACTCTTGATAGTCTTATGTTAGCTGGAAGGTTCTTGCCCTCTACAGACTGATCCTAATTCCCAAAGAGTATTCCTTGTAGGAGGCTATCCATGTCCTTCTTAGGAGGAAGAAACCTTATTTGGCAAATATACACTGTGATGCTGAAATGATTTTGAGAAATTGTGAATGTACCAGGACTATTTTAATAGAAAATCCAGCTAAGGTAAAGCGTGCACTTATGCGAGCAGATTGGATAAATACTAGGGCCTTGATTACTAATTTAAAGCGTCCAAAAAAAGGCACTTTATGTTTATAATCAAGTAAATATGTCCATTCTTACATCAGATGATTCCCTAATCCCGCCTGGCGAGCAGAGCTATTGGACGATTACATTTCATTAAAACCAATGAAACGCAATGCACATGGCAAAAACTCGATCCATCTGCTGGGGAATGTACCCTGTGTGGTGAAGGGTTTCTACAAGGCATGCATGAGACATCTGCTCATGCCATGTACATCCATTCTTGCTCGCAGAGAAAAATAGTTTTCAAATTTCGTTCATAGTGTAGATTGGATTTCTGGCACAGGGTTTCCGCTGGCAAGGAGATCCCGTTGTCCATTGCCTTGTTAACATTTTTAAATTAATTGAATTTCATAAAAATGTCTCTGTAATTGGGAAATACTGTAAGGAATTTAATTGTAGCAACAATTCTAATATGTATTTTTGTTTTCCTTTTCTGAATCCAAGCACTCTTTTTATATTCATATATGTGTTATTCTATAGATTTTATAGTTGAATTTTGATGGAAAAGGTGTAATTATGGAATTTCTGTTGTATTTTTGTCTCTTATTCCTTTTTAGACTTTGAGTACTTCTGCTGTTTTTAAACATGTTTTTCTTGTTCTTTGTTTATTTTTCTTGTCATATCAAAGTTAATTATTGGATGAAGAATGTGTAAAAAGTCCTTTTATGTCACTAAATGCACAATAAAAAATAAAAAATTAATTAGTGTGGGAGAGGTTGGTAAAAATTGAAGATAGAATAGCAAGAGTAGAAGTATTTAAGGGATCGCCCATGTTTCAGTGAGGCGAAGAAATTGTAAATTAAGACCCGAAAGGAAGTCGAAAATGGAGTGTGGTTTTTTGCAAACTGAACGAGGGTTCCATAACCTAACTGAGAAGATTGCATCAGGGGTGGAAGAGGTGGTAGGGTACGTGAGATTGGAATCATTACGAGAGGAACAGGGGGGGGGCTTTAGGAGGTTGAGAAGAGTAGTGGGTAGGAACAGAGAATGGCATTAGAGAATGATATAGAAGTAAGAGGGTATAGAGCGAGATATAATATAGGCAGGAGGATGGCTCGATAGCGAGACAGATTAGGTTTAGGAAAAGTGAATGGGAAATGGAGATAAATAGATGCGGGCAAGCTGGGGCAAACAGGGGAAAACAGGGAAACACAAAGATAAACAGGGGAATACAGGGTAAGACAGGGGAAACAGGGGGAAACAGGAATACAGGGGAAACATGGGAAATGGGAAAACAGGGAAAAACAGGAGAAAACAGGGAAAGACGGGAAACGGGAAAACAGGAAAAATAGGGGAAAACGGAAAGACAGGGAAAACAGGGGAATACAGGGTAAGACAGGGAAAACAGGGGGAAACGGGAATACAGGGGAACGGGAAATGGGAAAACAGGGAAAAACAGGGGAAAACAGGGGAATACAGGGTATGACAGGGGAAACAGGGGGAAACGGAAATACAGAGGAAACAGGGGAAATGGGAAAACAGGGAAAACCAGGGGAAAACAGGGAAAGACAGGGGAAACGGGAAAACAGGGGAAACAGGGAAAGACAGGGCAAACAGGAGAAAACAGGGAAACACAAAGAAAAACAGGGGAATACAGCTTATGACAGGGGAAAACAAGGGGAAACGGGAATACAGTGGAAACAGGGGAAATGGGAAAACAGGGAAAAACAGGGGAAACAGGGAAAGACAGGGCAAACAGGGGAACACAGGGTAAACAGGGGAACACAGAGGAAACAGGGGGAAACAGGAATACAGGGAAAACAGGGGGGAATGGGAAAACAGGGAAAATAGGGAAAATGCGAAAAAACAGGGGAAAGACAGGGGGAAACAGGAAAAGACAGGGGAAACCGGGAAAAACAGGGAAAGACAGGGGAAACAGGTGAAAACAGGAAAAGACAGGGGAAACTGGGGGAAACAGGGAAAGACAGGGTAAACAGGGAAATATAGGGAAAGACAGGGCAAACAGGGGAATACAGGGATTGAAAGCACCCTTAAATAGGCTACCTTTTGATAAGGACATGCAGGGCAAGGACACCCTAGAGAATTGGAAATAAGAGGGCAATGTGGGTCACGTGAGCAAGTCTTGAGACCCAGCCATATGGAGCGTGACAGAGTCATGGAGGCAGCAGCAGGAGGGGCCAGATGACCGTGGCGGGAGCCGGGTGGACGGAAAAGCAGCCTGAGTTCAGACCCCAAGAAGTCTAGAAAGAATAGAAAGACTATGCATCCATGTGGGGAGACCACAGTGCAGATAAGAGTCCAATCCACCAACATGAGAAATGAAGCATCCCCCTTTAAGGGAACAAAGTTGCAACTTTTCAGGGTCTCCAGGTATTTGGCAGCCTTCAGAAAAATAGCAGTATCTGAAAGCACGTCTGACTATGGGTTACAAGCACCCCGTCCCGCACCATGGTACAACCTCAAGTGAAGGACATTGGGTCTTGTGGGTGAAGAGCGCAGGAGGATGGCCAGTTCCACCACCTGTCCTCAGACTGTGGAAGGGAAGGGCCATCTTGTTCATTGATATTGGTGGGTACACCAGTGTGGGAGCAGCAGAGCTTGGAGCAGGATCATCACAGCCTGCGGTGAGTAAATCAAATCTCTCTTGTGCCCAACACGTACCTGTTCCCATAACAACTCTCTGTATAGGTGGCGCATTGGGGCATGCAAAACCCGCTGTAAGGGTGTAGGCATGGTGGGGTATCATGCGCAGCCTTGAAAGCACAAGTAAAACATTGTACACACGCCCTGCATGCACTGCGCACTTCCGGTTGAGCTGAAAGGAGGAGTGGGGTCCTGGATCGTATTTGGGTTATTCCTCCACCCATTGCGAATGAATGGCTGGGACAGCGTGTGGCAAGAGGTGTGTGTCAGTAGTTCCCCTGGGCAATCATCGCAATCTCCAGTATGATGCCAAAGCAATGCGTGGTCATCTGGGCGGGCCCTGGTTTCTCTGCACAGTTCCCATCTCACATTGCATCCAATCGTGCATGCCAAGTTTGCATGCGCATGGCAGCAGCCAGCCACATGAATGGCAATGCATTCCAACGCATCACTGTGAGCTTAGAAATCGGATGCCGGCAGTAATGCATGGGTTTCACTGGCGGGCTGGCTGCGAGTGGCTGGGAGTGGCTGGGACATCAGTTTCAGTGCATGCCCCTGGTGGACCTTACAGAATGCCCAGCACCCACCAGACAGAGTAATCATGATTCAGAACATACGCAGACCTCTGAGGCATGTTCTTCAATACCACACCCACCATGCCGGGCACTCTGAAAATATGGGCCTTTGCAGCGAATGCATCCTGAGTCTGATGCATAATGACACGCACAGGAGTCACATGGAGTGTGAGTGATTGACAGCAGGGAAACCTCAGCATTGGTTTACTCCCAAACTTCACGAACTTTGCTCGTCCCTGCCGCGAGCTGAGCGCAGATGCCAACAATCTCAGTTCTTCTCCGATCTTCTGGCTCTTTCCTGTCTTCATTCCGCTTACTCTTCAAGACTTGTCATAGCAAAAAAGTCCTACTAGTCCAATCCTATTCTCTCTCTAGCATCTCATCCTCACTCCCTCGCCTGATCTCTCTCTCATTTCCTCTCTGACTCCTCCTGACTTTGCTTCCTACGTTACTAATACGATTCTTCTTCTCTGAACGTCTCCTCAGTCCTTTATTACACCACTCCACCTTCCATCCTTCCCTTGCGTTAACACTTCATCTACTCTGTCCTCTTTTCCCTTCTTATGGGATCGGGGCACCTCCAACTTTATTGCTAGGACTTCCCCGTCCGCTTCTCCTCCGGACTCCATTCCCTCCTCTCTGATTCCTAAAGTCTTCCCCTTCCCAATTCCCTATCTCACATCTTCTTTTAATCTCTCACTCTCCCTTCTTCTTCTCCATCTTCTTTTAAACATGTTGTCATTCTTCCTATTCTTAGAAAACCCTCCCTCTCTTCCTGCTGGTTCGAGACCTATGTCACTGCTACCCTACCTATCCAAACTCCTGGCGCCTATTGTGTATTCTCGAGGCTCCGTTTATCTTTATCACAACTCTCTACTCACCCCATTTCAATCTGCTTTTGCCCCTTCGTTCAACGGCATCTGCTTAACTTGCTCTCACTGAGTCTCTTCACGCTGCTCAGCACGCCAAACTCATCTCCATTCTTATTCTCCGGGATCTCTCTGCGGCGGCTTTCCACACCATGGATCACTCTCTTCCTCTCAAATCTCTCTCTTCTATTGGTATCTCGGGTCCAGTTCTGAACCTCACAGATCGCACCTTCTCTGTCTCTTGGTGGGGTAAGCATGCCGCCCCTTTTAGTTTCGTTTAGTTTCTTTATTTGTACCGCGCGCCGAACCCTGGGGTAACCGGGCGCCGGAGACTTAGATACAGTTACAACATGGCAAAAATATACAATACAGACTAAAATAATAGCAATAAGTGTAGTAGACCGGGTTACAAGATGGTCGACAAGGACATGCGGAGAAGAAGTTCATTAAGCAGAATTTTTGCTGGAAAGCCATGATTTTGTTTTGGCTCTAAAAGTCCAAAAGGAGGGTTCTGTTCTAAGGTTTAGTGGCATAGCGTTCCATAGTTTGGCAGCTAGGACCGGGAAGCTGGCGCCACCTGCTTTTTTTAGGGAGAATTTGGGAACGGAAAGGCAATGTGAGTATGGCGTTCTAGTTGGTCCAGTTGATGTGTGATTGTGGAACTTGTCTGCCAGGTATTTGGGTGCGTCATTGGAGCGGCATTTGTGGACGATGACGAAGGATCTGAGAGTGATTCTGTCTCGTACAGGGAACCAGTGAGCGTCTTGCCTGATGCTGGAGATGTGGGTGTGACGTGGGATACTGAGGGCGGCTCTGAGGGCGTTATTTTGAAGCACCTGTAGTTTGTTCAGGTTGCGTTCTGACGTGCCAAGAAAGAGGGTATTGCAGTAGTCAATTTTTGAGAGCACTAGCGCTCTGGCTAGAGTAATGCAGCTGGAAGGAGATAGGAAAGGTTTGCAGGCATTGATAAGCTTATTTGTATAAGCTGTGGATGAGGCTGTGGCATTCACCTGTCTTTTGAGCGAGAGAGTAGAGTCTAGATAAACCCCTAGTGTTTTCATTTCTTTGGCTACTGTGATTAGATTACCGTCTATATTGATGGACGCGTAGCGGGGGTCTAGTTTGTTTAGCCATGGTTGGGAGCCGACAAGAAGGAGCTCCGTTTTCTCGTCGTTAAGGAATAGGCCATGCTCTGCCATCCAGGCTTGGATCTCCAAATAAAGGTTGTTGATTTTGGTGGAGTCCTCATCGTAGCACCCTAATAGGGTGATGGGAACCTGGGTATCGTCAGCATAGTTTGTGTATGTGACACCCAGGTTATCTAGGCGGTCAAACAATAGCTTAGTGAAGATATTGTATAGGGTCGGCGAGACGCACGAGCCTTGAGGGACGCCGCAGGTGATGGGGATAGAGAATGCTGAGGCCACCGGGGAGAAGACCTGCGTGGTTCGGTTGGCTAGGAAGGACTGGATCCAGGCAGTTGCCTGGTTAGAGAAGGCCGCTGAGGTCAGCAGATGTTCCGTGAGGATTTGATGGTCGACGAGGTCAAAGGCTGCTGATAGATCTAGCAGTAAAAGAATGGCTAGATTACCCTTGTCCTTTGCCTCGTCCATCTGGATTTTTAGGTCCAGTAGGGCTGACTCTGTTCCGTGCCTTGGCCTGAAGCCGGATTGTCTGAGACCCAGGAGGTTGTTGTCTTCCAGGTGCTTCTGTATTTGCAGGTAGGCCACTCTGTTTAAGATCTTTAGGATGTAGGGAACTGTGGTGATTGGTCTGTAGTTGGTTGGGTTATTGGGGTCTAGATTAGGTTTTTTTAGTAGTGGCATGACCCAGGCCTCCTTGAGGCTGCTAGGCACTGAGCTTGATTTGAAGGATGCATTGATAAGGGCCGTTATGAAGGGGGCCAGACTGTTGGCGCCTTCCTGGATGATGGGAGCTGGGTATGAGTCCACTTGGCATCTGGAGGGTTTGAGGCCCTTAATGATGCTTTCTACTTCTTTGGTGGAAACTGGTGAGAAGGAGAAGGGGGGGGCAAGTGGGTGTTTTGGGAGTGGTGGGCGGTGGATGGTTTGTTTTTTGGATAGGCTAAGCTTTTTCTGTTCGATTTTGGATTGTAACATGGTGATTTTGGCTGCTAGGGCTTTTTGAATCCTCTCACACCAGTCTGCATCTTTCACGCAGGTTTCTGCCAGTGTAGGGGGGATTTGAGTTCCCTGAGGATATTGAAAAGCTCTTTTGTTTTGGATTTGGCGCTCTCAAATCCATTTTTTCATGGGGTTCCGCTCAGCCCTTTTCTCTTCACACGGCCTCTCCTGTCCAAGTTATTAACTCTTATGCGGACAACCCTCAGATCTATCTTTCCTTTTCGTCATTCTCAGACTCGCTTCATGAGAACATCTCGACCTGTTTATAAGCAGTTTAATCCTGGATGCACTTTCGGTTTCTTCACTAAACGCCGTCCAAACCTGAAACTCTCTTCTTTCCACCTTCTTCTATCCCCTAACCCTCTGAATGTTCTCCTATTCCCTTTACTCCTTCTCATATCCCTCTTTCTTCGTCTCCCCGTAGCTTGAGAGCCACCTTCGACCTGGAGCTCTCTTTCTCTTCATTCATTGCTTCCACTGTTCACTCTTGCGTTTCCAGCTTTTCAATATCCGTGAAATTTGCCCCCTACTCACATTCCAAGCTACTAAACTCTTACTCGCTTGACTCGTTTTTCTCTAGACTTGACTATTGCTCCGCCCTTCTCATTGGTCTGCCAGCCTAAGGACTCGCTCCCTTGCGTTCCATCTACAGTTTGGCCATCCGCACACTCTTTCATCTTCCTCCTCGTGCCTCTATCTCAAATGCCTTATTTCCTGGTTGTCCTTCTGGCCCATTTCCGCACGACTGTTTTCAAATGCACTCATGGTCCTGCCCCCACCAATATATCATCCTTGGTCTCCTACTATTCCCCTCCCCGACCCTTAAGGTCCCATACCCTCTTTCTCCTAACTGTGGCCAAACCTCCATGTGCATCCTCACGTCTTTGCTCCTTCTCCCTGTTTGCCCCCACATTCTGGAACTCTCTTTGTCGGTCCGCTCAGCTCCATCCTTGCTTCTTTTTCGCTCCTCTCTTAAAGCTCATCTGCAGGCCTCCATAACCTATTTCCTCATCTGATTTTCTAACGTTTTTTATTTTGTGTGCCAAGCTTTGGGGAAAAGGCGTTATAATTGTTTTTAAAAAATAGATGAAAACCAGTCAGAACCAGAGATGAAATGAAAACCAGCCAGAGGTGTGATCAGATTTCTGAGGGTAATGTATAACATACATGGTCCTACTACAGGGCAGCCAGAGGTGTGATCAGATTTCTGAGGGTAATGTATAACATACATGGTCCTACTACAGGGCAGCCAGAGGTGTGATCAGATTTCTGGGGGTGATGTGTATTTACATGGTCTGCCTATAGAGCAGCCAGATGAGGGTAATGTGTATATGGTCTGCCTATAGAGCAGCCAGATGTGTGACCAGATTTCCGAGGGTAATGTGTATGTACATGGTCGGCCTACAGGGCAGCCAGAGGTGTGATCAGATTTCTGGGGGTAATGTGTATTTAAATGGTCTGCCTATATAACAGTCAGATGAGGGTAATGTGTATGTACGTGGTCTGCTTATAAAGCAGCCAGATGTGTGACCAGATTTCTGAGACTAATGTATAACATACATGGTCTGCCTACAGGGCAGCCAGAGGTGTGATCAGATTTCTGGGGGTAATGTGTATATACATGGTCTGCCTACAGGGCAGCCAGAGGTGTGATTAGTCATATTTCTGGGGGTAATGTGTATATACATGGTGTGCCTACAGAGCAGCTAGATGTGTGACCAGATTTCTGAGGGTAATGTGTAAATGCCTAGTCTGCCTACAGGGCAGCCAGTGATGTGATCAGATTTCTTCTGAGGGTAATGTGTAAATGCCTGGTCTGCCTACAGGGCAGCCGGAGGTGTGATCATATTTCTGAGGGTAATGTGTATACACATGGTGTGCCTAGAGAGCAGTCACATGAGGGTAATGTGTGTTCACTCTCACCTGAGGAGGAGGAGGCGGATTGGTTGCAGTGGCTTGACTTGGCGTCCCCAGATCCCCGGGTCGAAGCTTGTATGTTCTCTTCTTCTCGAAGAGAAAGGGTCTGTTCCAGGAAGTCGCCACTATGCCCTGAGTGTAGAAACAAAGCCTGATTGCAGGGAAAAAGCTGCAAGGCATAAAAAACCCCAGCAGATGCTGACGTCGGGCGAGAAGGATACCAGGCCCATTGTAAGTAATAGCACTGCAGAGAATCGTAAGAGCGGAAGTAGGTAAGCAGAGCTTGGAAGGTAGTGGAGAACAAGGTAAGCAGCGGGAGGCAGGAGGGGAAGGGAGCTGAGTCCAAGAGAAGCGAAGCAAGCATAGAGGAATGGAGCCGGGAAAGCAGGAAAACAGCAGCTAAACCCAAATAGGAAGAACACGGTTGCAACGCAAGGAAGGGGGCGGAGCGAGCCATTGATATAGGAGCACGGGCAGGTGGCTTGGAAGACTAGACCGTGACTGCACGCTAGAATACTAACGTGATGGTGCATCAATGGCATTGCTTCCATCTATTCCAAACCTTCCATGAATGCGCATTCATGACAACAGGGGACTCAGAGGTGTGATCAGATTTCTGAGGGTCATGTGTACATACATGTACTGCCTTTAGGGCACTCAGAGGTGTGATCAGATTTCTGAGGGTCATGTGTACATACATGTACTGCTTACAAGGCAGCCAGAGGTGTGATCAAATTTCTGAGGGTACTATGCACATGCATAGTCTGGCTACTGTAGGAAAGCCCCCAGATGCTCGCACCAGAAAAAATACAACCCACTAGGGAAAAATGCTCAATACACCTCTTTCAAGGATCACACGTTTTTTTCCACACAAAAATCAAAACTGCCAACAGAGAACTCTGCTGCTGCGGAACTTTCTGGCAAAATCTGCATGGGCAGCACATTAAGAAAGTACATAGCGTCATCAGTGAAATTATTACACACAGTAGAAACCTGCGTGGTTGGTTGGTGAGACCCTATACATAGGCTGCCTGCTCCATAGGGCATGCCAGCCCATTGGACCCAGCCCTGTCTGTCCATCTTCTTCCACGTGGGTGATGCTGCACTCGTCATCGGTTACGAAGCGGCTAATTAGCAAAGAAAAACAATGCATCTCTATCTATGTAGCAGGGCATCTGGTACAAGCAGACAGGGTCCCAGGGGAAGAGCCACAGTCATAATAACTCACACACTTCACTCGCTCCTAGACAGGCCGGCACCTCCCCAAGGTCTTCCACCCTCAGTCTGTGCAATAATTTCATCCCTCCCTGCACCTTGCAGCACAAATCACATTGACCCAGAAGTGAAGGCAGGAAAGCTCTGCCCGCTGATCTTTTTCATCGATCAGGGGTCTAACAGGTTTATGATAATGGTCTGGGGCTGGCTGGTACATTGGAATTCATGGGTCCTAAAGCTAAGACATTTGGGTGCTATAACTTAGAAATAGGACTGGTGGGGGTCGGAGGCCCGTGCCCTCCTTCTCGTGGGATTGTATCATACAAAGATGCCCAGCCAATGAAGGGTTTATGGGTCTCTATGGCTCTGGCCTTTCTCATCAGTGCCAGGGACACAACCTAGTCCTTTCCTCGCGTTTGCATCCTAGACCTGGGATGTTGGCTGATGCGCTGCGTTTACGACTTATGTTCCAATATGGCGGCTAATATCGAAGATGGTGTATGCTCCCACATGTGCACTGCATCTACGAAGCATACGCTAATGTGATCATTTATAGGCATTTAAAGGCACCGCCCTTTCCCCTGGTCTCTTATATTATATCTCGTGGTCTTTGCCTTATTCTGATCCGCTTGGGGTGTGGGAAGATCATCTCTCCTTCCCAACATTCCCCCCTTTCATTAATGTGACATTAACAAACTCCCCAATGATCCCTCGCCAGCATTCCTCCTCCAACCTCTCAGCCTCTAAGTACGGTGGCGATCTCTCCTTTGCAACCCATGCTCTACATACAGGATGCAGACTCTGGCCAGATTGGGTATACTCCTCAGGGGTGCAAGTCATACATATATGCCTCCCCCTACACCTGTTAAACCAACCCATTGTTCCGTGTAATGCTCAGGGTCAGGTGGGGGTGTAGGGATAGTACTGGGGGGGAGGTGCAAGCGCTGCTCTATCTTAACCCTTTGACATTTCTTTGGGTCATCTGTTTGGGCAGAACTGTCTTTTGTACCGTGATACATTGATACCTCAATTGAAACCATCATTCAGGCACTCTTAGGTACTGCTTTGGTACAACATCGGAGTCCCAGTTGACAGGTGCCGAAAAGGAAAACACGAACATTTTCACGGCTACCAGGGGTTTCACAATCGCCTCAATCCAGGATGGTGCCCAAGTGAAAAAGTCATCAAACCAGTCATCCTTTTGTATGCCAGCTTTAGTTTGCATGTGTGAGCCGAGAGTGTGCATTGCTCCTATTATTTGCGTCAGGGAGCCATTCTGTGAGTTGTTTGGAGGCACAAATGTGCAGCAAGAATTGCCAATTTTGCAGCAAGCCCCTCCTTCCATTGCCGTGAGCAGGTCGAGCACATATCAGGTCTGGAGGGTCATCAATCTTATGGCACGGATCTCAACTTTGATTCTGTTGAGGCCTTGTTCCGTGTCATTCGCCAGCTGTGTGACCTCCCAGTGCACAATTTGGAGCCACAGAACAGGACTGCGAGACTTGTCCTTGGCCTCAAGCCCAGGGACTGTATCTCTCCAGGACTGAAATCTCTACACTGGCTCCCAGTGGCTGCGAGGATTAAGTTCAAAACCCTCTGCATTTTCCACACGGCCTTCTGGGGCCTGCGGCCTAAATACCTTCAACTCTCTCTTCCTAAATATCTTCCTTCTCGAGCTCTTCGCTCATCCGCCTCCAACTCCCTCAGGGTCAGCCGCTTCTCCAAGCAACGAGTTGGGGGTAGATCTCTCTCCGCGGCAGGAGCCTCCCTCTGGAACAGCCTTCCTGCCTTCCTGAAACTTGAGGAGAACCATCTCCGGTTCCGGAAGCACTGAATCTGCAACTAGGCCACTCTCACCGATCTCAGTCCTTGGCCCAGCCACTCTCCACTTGCACTGCCTCCCTG